>NC_135371.1:12127500-12752500 GCF_049243985.1 Paroedura picta
AAAGGGCTGCTTTGGGGGGGGGGAGGGGGGTTGGGTTGACTCTATGCAGCATGTGCCCCAGGGAGGTTCACAGAATCAGAGTTGGGACATACAGGCGATCTAGTCTAACCCCCCTGCTCAAGGCAAGATCAGACTCAAGTGTCCAGGATAAGTATAAGTGCAGGAACGCCAGACCCTAGGGGGGACCTGAGGATCACCAAGAAACGCAAGCACCTTCATCCAGCTAGGTGATACACAAATTTGGAGGTAGGCATGGGAGCAACTGCTCCAAGATGGATAAGGAACTGTGTGTACAACAAAAGAAGATGCAGTTGCTAGGGATGCATATGTGGAGCTCTGGTTTACAGACTGGTAACAGTGTCAATAGAGCCTCTTGTGGCGCAGTGGTAAGGCAGCAGACATGCAGTCTGAAAGGGAGAGGATCTAAGCAGCAGTACTGTGCGGTGGATGTCTCTGAAACCTGCCGTCCAGCCTGCCCTCCCTGGTGGCTTAACTATGAAGGGAAATGCTACTTCTTCTCAGAGGAAGAAGAAAACTGGACTTCCAGCCAAAGTTTTTGTGCTTCCCATGGCTCTTCCCTGGCTGTGATTGAGACAGAGACAGAAAAGGTGAGGACAGCACATATGCACGAGTAGCATTTAGAAGGGGGAGGGAATCAGTTCTTCCAGGGCCAGGAAGAACTCTAGAGGCATTAAAGCACAGCAAACTGTTGGCCGATGCAAAAGCAGAGGAGATCTTGGTCGCAATGGTGTATCCAAATGGAAAATTTCCCTGCAGTTTTCTTCCACTGCCACAGGAAGGCTTCTTTATTTTATTTAAAGAAACTGGTAATACCTAAGGGGCCTCTTGTGGCCCAGAGTGGTAAGGCAGCTGTCTGAAAGCTTCGCCCATGTGGCTAGGAGTTCAATCCCAGCAGCCGGCTCATGGTTGACTCAGCCTTCCATCCTTCCGAGGTCGGTAAAATGAGTACCCAGCTTGCTTGCTGGGGGGTAAACGGTCATGACTGGGGAAGGCACTGGCAAACCACCCCGTATTGAGTCTGCCATGAAAACGCTGGAGGGCGTCAACCTAAGGGTCAGACATGACTCGGTGCTTGCACAGGGGATACCTTTACGTTTAACGGAGATTATTTTAAAAGGTTTTTATGCTTTTACTGTTTGGATATTGTTGTGCTGTTACCCACCCTGAGCTCCACAAGAAGGGTGAGATATAAAGATTAAGTATTTCTTCTTATTTATTTATTTATTTATTTTGAAGCAGTTAGAGACAGGGGCACATGGCAAAGACTTTCCTGTAGAATCGCCGAGGGTTGGACAAGAATGAACGGATAATATCATCATCATCATCATCATCATTATTTATTTAAGAGTTGCCGCAATATCAGATGAGGCCTTAGCCCGGCTGCATAAGGTGACTTTGGGCCGCAGCTCGCAGCCAAATCAGGGCGGTTTACATTAAACTAATCAACAATACATGAAACAGTCTTCGTTAAAAAACATACAGTAATTACTAACAGTGGTTGTAACAATATAACAGAATATATTGTAACAATATAACAGTATAACAATATAATAAAATAGTATAATGATGCAACAGTGCAATACCACAACAGGTCCAGAGTGCTCTGGTGGAGTTCTGGGAGGAAGGGGGGGAGCGGGGGCCCTTCATTTGCTGTTGGTTGTGCCTGGTCTCAACTAAATGCCTAGCGGAGGAGCTCCTTTTTGCAGGCCCTAAGGAGCCGATACAGGAACATTTTATTTTCATGGAAATTTTAACTCATGACAATAACAAATCAATGGGAACCCTGAGCTTGTTTCTCTGCAACGAGATGGTCCCATCTGGGAGTGATGGGAGACAAGGACACCCAAAGTGTGTTGTAAAGGGCCGGGGGGGGTGAAAGCGTCCTTCGGGGCCCACCTCCAATTAGTCGAAGGACCACATGTGGTCTGCAGCCCACAGGTTGGGGATCGCTACCCTAGAGAAAAGAGCTGTTTGGATGGGACTCTGTGACATTGCTCCCCAGGGAGGTTCAGTGATGCCAGCCTCCAGGTCACCACTGACTGATCTTCCTCCCTCCCCTCCTTCCTTCCTCCATCTGCCCTACACGTCACACTCCCCACAGAAAACCAGCATCCTTGGGGGATAAAGCTGTTTTGACCAAGCAGTAATATCAGGGCTCTCTCAGCCTCACCTCCCTCACAGGGTGTCTGTTGTGGGGAGAGGAAAGGAAAGGTTTTTAAAATTCTGTAAAAGAGGTGGTAGATTCTCCATCTTTGGAGGTTTTTAAACAGAGGCTGGATAGCCATCTGGCAGAGAGGCTGATTCTGTGAAGGCTCAAGGGGGTGGCAGGTTATACTGGATGACTGACAGGGTTGTGAGTGTACTGCATAGTGCAGGGGATTGGACTAGATCAGTGATCCCCAACTCCCGGTCCAGGGACCGGGACCGGTTCGTAGATCAGTCGGTACGAGGCCGTGGCTCCTCCTTGTCCTCCTTCCCAGCTGCTGCCCTGCCACTCTGCTGCCAGCTCACTTTTGGTGTTCTCCAGCGGCCGCCGTGGCAGGGGCTCCCCCTCGGAATGGCACTGTGCAGCTGCTGCTGGTAGTGCCCCCCATCGGGTGGCGGGAAGTCAGGGGCGCCGGTGGGAAAGCAAGTGGAGCAGGGGTTTAGCCGGCGGCGGCGGCAGCGACATCCCTCAGCAAAAGACTACCCTACCCAAATGTGAGATTTTGGCCTCTTTCCACAAACCATCACCTGAGTTTTATTGTGGTTCACTTCAAGGTAGTTTGCTTGGCAGTACAAGTTTAAGGCACTCAAAGCTCTTCTCATTCCTATGGGAGTCCTAGAGAATAAGGCTAGATCATCGGCATAAAGCAAAAATGAAATGTGTTTTCCACTGATTTTTGGAGGATGGAAATTTGGGTTTTTGAGATAGCTGCCAATGTCATTAATAAAGTAATTAAATAGAAGGGGGGCCAATATACATCCCTGCTTAACTCCCTTTGTTGTCTTGATTAAATCTGTGAGATGTCCTTGAGGGCTACATTTAACTCTTATGGCAGTATTTTCATGTAGTTTTTTAATAAGCACAAGTAGCCTCCTGTCTATGGAGGTCCTGCCTAATTTGGCCCATAACAGATCTCTTGGAATAGAGTCAAATGCAGATTTAAAATCAATAAATGAGATATAAAGGGAGGTTGATTTCTTTGAGGAGTATTTAGCTATTAGGTGATCTACCAGCATACAATGATCCAGTGTGGAATGTCCTTCCCTAAAGCCTCCTTGTTCCTCTGCTAGGATGTTCTCTTCTTCTAGCCAGTCTCTATATTTCCAGCATAGGTGCCTAGCATAGAGCTTACTTATGGTGCTGAGGAGGCTTATTGGTCTGTAGTTTTGGGGTTCCTTCCTATTTCCTCTCTTGTATATGGGTACCACCACTGCTACTTCCCAACCTTTTGGAAGGATACCTGTTCTATCAATTGTTGTAAACAACTTAGCCAATACTGGCACCCACCATTCTATGTTCCTTCTAATTAGTTCAGGAGGTACTAAATCATAGCCAGGGGCTTTCCCTGATTTAAGGGTACCAATGAGCTTCCTGACTTCAGAGTGATTAACTTGTGGCCATTCCGGTATCCTGGTCAGCTCTCCCACATCTGTTGCCTGAATTAGCTTTATCTCTAATGAAGAGTATAGCGCCTTATAATGTGCTTCCCATATTCCCGGTGGGATGGTTGAAGCTGAAACTGATTTTACTTTACAATCAGACACTAGTTTCCAGAACCAAGATGAGTTTTTATCAAGAACAGCTTGCCTGATTTGTTCCCAGGCTTCTCTAGCAGCCTTCTTCTTTTTAACAAGTATCACACTTTTATACTTCTGTTTTAATTGCTTGATCTCATTTCCTATAACATCAGAGGGATCGGTTCTATAATATATGTATTTATCTCTTAGGGCCCGTTTTATGGCTCTACATTCTCCATCGAACCAAGTATTGTAATGGCTGTTTGTCTGCTTATTTTTACATTGCATAGCATTAGATAATGCATCCTGAAAGACCTCAATCAAGCTTTCGTACCTGTTTAGGATTGAGGTGCTTTCAGAGTTAGATAGAAATTCTTTTGTTTTGTTTATAAAAGATGTTAGGCTAAACAGGTCATTAATTATTTTGTCTGTCTTGATGTTCCATTTAATTCTTGGTAGACAGTTCTCATCAACTGCAAGACCCTCAAAGCACTGGGTTAACCGAAGCCGATTAAATGGAAGAGTACAGAATATTACTAAGGGGAAATGGTCACTATCATAGAAGGATGAAACCTCAAATGACCTCAGAACTTGTATCAGATTTTTAGAGACAATTATATAATCAATTGTACTCATTTTATCCCCAGCCCAAAATGTAAACTCAGCTGGATGGTCCTCAATAGCTGCACCATTTAAAATAACTAAATCCAATCTATGTGCCATCTGAGCCAACATAAGTCCAGCATAGTTGTATTTGGTGTCTTTGAACACTCTTGCAAGTAAAGGCTCAGGTATGTCAATTTCAGGTACATGTAAATTATAGCCAGCATATAGGGCACAATCATCATAACCCATCCTAGCATTGAAGTCTCCTCCAAGTATAAAAAATGCAAAGGGATGAGCGTGCATTAGTTGACTTACATAGTTCTCAAAGCCCTCCTAGGTAGCCTCCACTTCTGCTTTTGTTCCCCCTGGGGGAAAGTATACATTTACAAGCAAGTATTTCATCTGTTGGAATGACAAGATCACAGCCATGGCTAGCTGACCAAAATTAGACAATGATTCTGATTTTATCGTTAGCTGAGTGGACACTAAAATGGCTAGCCCCCCTTTTGCTCTACCATGCATAGAAGCCTGTGCTGGAAGATCAAATGACTTATAGCCAGGTAAATATGGGGAATCTAGAAGCCATGTCTCCTGAACCATGATAACATCATAGGAGTTAAGAAACTTGGAGACTTGTGGATCAGTTTTCCTAATAATCCAACCTCTGGTGTTCCATGATATCAAGGTAAGGTCCTGCCCTCCCACAACCTCTTCCCTCAGATCTTGCTTATCTAGTCAGTCCAAAGTGATAAGATCCAGTTGACCATCTTGATCATTGAAAACACATCCATTCTTTGGTGGCAAAGATTCGCTCCCCATGATGTGTTGATGTTTCTGTGGCGAATTATTATTAGGCAACATCTGGGGTAGTTGTCCAACACAGTCACTGGTGTTCTTATGTATGGAAGGCACATCCAGATTCACATCAATGGGCTGAGCTGATTCCATCATTGTACTAGCATTTTCATAAGGGGTTGTATAGGCCATTTCCATTCTGTTTACGCTGGTCGCTACTTCTTCTAACTTAGCCCCAAGATCCTTCAAGCGTGATGTTATTACATCCTGTTCAACCTTGGGCAGTTTTCCAAAAGACTTTAAAAGATCTTCTTCTATCGAGTTTTCCAGATAAAATGTCCCACTCTCTGTCTCTTTTTGTCCATTATTTTTACTTTGATTAGTCAGTGTCTGTTCTGATAAATTTTTATTCAAAGCTGCTGGGATATGTTTCAGAACTGATTCTTCTTTCAGCTGATGTTTATAGATTAAAAGAGGCATGATATCATTGTTCTTAAATACCCTACAAGGGAACAGCCCCATCCTATTTAGCCTTTCCTTCTGCCTCATCAACAGCCTAGGGATTGCTGCAGAACTAAAAGTTAATACTACTTTTGTTGTTTGTTTCGGGCTGTTTAGCAACTCCGTTGCAATCAGGTTGATGGAATATAGTGGTCTCCTTAAGATGTTGCTCAGATGTCTTATTGCTATTCTTAGTGGGGCCCATGGTGGTAGGAATCCTCCTTGTGGGCAGACTGTCAGGCAAATTTTTTCTTTTTGGAGAATAAGCTTCTGGGTATGAGACTGTGGTTGGGTAGTCTGAGCTGTTGACCAACCAATACTTCCAGGCTTCCTCTCTAATGGCTTAGTGAAGTGCTGGGCATTACTTCCTTGTATTGACTGTACCACATTTATTAATGGTTCAATTTTTAGAGAGAGATCCCTCAAGTCCTTTTTGATATCTCCTACCATATCAAAAATACTCGATACAGTACTTGCGGTCAGAGTTGCATATCTTGCTATTAAGCTGGCTCCAGTCTCCTCAGAGCTTATCTCCTCATAGCTGATTTCGGGCTTCTCATTCCCAATCTTCCTCTCAATTTGGGGCTGTGGTCCGCTGGAGTTGTCTTGCCTTACTGACAAAGTTGAATAGTGATTTGGGACTGGCACGTTAAATGCTGTGGATCCTTTCTTTTTAAAAAAATCATCAATTTTCTTTTGTTTGTTAGCTGGCAAAACCACCTCCTCCTCTTTGCTATCCCCCTCTGCGTCTCTTCTCCTCTTACTTCCACCCATTGCAGTGCTCATTAAAGTAAAATATCCTACTACAAATCAGCAACTACTAATATCTTCCGGCATTCAGACTTCCAGACTTCCAGACTAAGCTTCCAGAATTATTTTCTATAGAGGTTTTGCAAGGTTTTGCAAGGTTTTACGGCATACGTGGGTGGGGTGGAAAGCGAGAACGAGAGGTAGGAAGGTCTCGGTAGGGAGTCCTTATCTTTGTACTCAGCTAGCCGAAACAAATAGTTAAAATTCCAAAGCAGAAGACGGAGCTCCTAAAATCATCTCACTGTGCTGACTCAATTAAGATAAAAGTCTCAGCTGTTAATGTTATAATCCTGAGTAGAGAGAGAGCCGCCCTGCGTCCTACCTCGTTAGTAGCTCAACCTTAAGCTACTACTTTCAGACACAAATAAAGATCTAACAAAAATTATTGCTAGATTTGCTTGGGTAGCTATAAAAATAAGGCAGAGCTGGACCAACCCTGTTCCCTAGTGCTTTTATATTGGATCCATATACAACTGTTCTTATTTCTTAGTTTTTGCCCATTTATAATTGATGTTATATTTGTAATTTTATGTTTTTTACTGGCTGGTCTATGACCGTAAATAAAATTGATTGATTGACTACCCTACCCCTGGGCCTCAGTGAAATTGTCAAGCGTTGACTGGCCCCCGGTGATAAAACGGTCGGGGACCACTGGACTAGATGACCCAGGGGATCCCTTCCAACTCTATTATTCTATGATTCTAAAGAATATTTCAAGGGATTCTCAATGGTAAAAAGTGGAGAAAGGGTAGTGTAAACTATAATGCCTTTTGTTCTGAGAAATCTTTCTCTTTCAGAAAGATTTACTGCATATCCAGTATCGCTGCGAGTCGCAAAATGTTGAACTGACATCATCATCCAGGTAAGCGCAAAGGCCATCAGCGGCAACATTAAACCTGCAATAAGGACACAATAGATTAAGAGTTTTGCAGTGATGTGCACCAAACTGATGCTATTATGCTTAATTACAATGCTGAAAAAAACACACAAAGGGTCAAGTGGTGCTTAAAATGTATTGTGACAGCGGCTCCAGCTTCAATTATATCCTTCCCATTCCTCCCAAATTCATTAAAGCATACCATTTCCAATATTCAAAATTCCTTATTGCAGCTGATCTACTGATCCATCATGTCTATATTCACAGATAACCTCTTGTTTCTCCACCATGACCTTCCCCCACAACAGATGATACAGTAAGTGAACTGGAGGCCTCTTGGCTATCTTCAGGTGAGGACTTTGACAGCTTCAGGGGGCTTTCAGAAATGTGGATAGGCTGCTACCTTCAATGAGGTCCAACCACTTGCCCCACTGACCCTCATGGCTCTTGAAAGGGAGTTATAATAAATCAGCCCCTGTCCTTAGGGACTTTCCTGGGGAGGCTGAAGGAGGTGGTGGTTTGACCACTATTGAAAAATCCATCTTTGGACCTGCACAACCCTGCCAACTACCACGCCATCTCACATTTGGCACAGGTAGCCAACTAATTATGATGATGTTATCCGTTCAGTCGTATCCAACCCTCGGTGATTCTATGGGAAAGTCTTCGCCATGCGCCCCTGTCTCTGGCTGCTTCTTTTAGTTGGTTCGTGGTCATCCCTTTATCGGCTTTGATCGTGTCGAGAGAGCGGATTCTTTGGCGACCACGTTTCCTTTTGCCGCTGACCATGCCGAGCATTAATTATTTTTCTAGCGAGTTTGATCGCATGATGTGTCTCAAGTAAGTGAGCTTTAGCCGTAATATCTTGCCTTCTAATGAAGACTTATGGAGACTTATGGATCCAATAGGATTCCGGAATGCTCTGCGGGAACCAATGCCTCCCGGCACTTCTCTCAATGGCCTGGTCAGTGACTGGCATAACAGACTGCTGACTGCCATTGATGAGATAGCTCCCCGACGCCCTCTCCGGCCCCGTCTCAAGCGAGCCCCCTGGTACACCGAGGAGCTTCGCGACAAGAAACGGGAACTGAGACGGCTAGAGCGAGTTTGGAGGAAGACTCGTGACGAAGCCTCGAGAACATCTTATAGAATGCAGATGAAAGCCTATGAGATGGCGGTGAAGTCAGTAAAACGCAATTTTTATTCGGCTACCATCGCATCTGCAGACTCACGCCCAGCTCAATTGTTTAAGGTAGTTCGATCCCTCACTGCCCTGATTGAAGGGCAACAAAACAGTAGCCAATTGGACATCAGCTGTGAGGCATTTGCGAGTCATTTTGCGGACAAAATCTCGACACTCCGCCACGACCTCCCCCCAACCTTAGATACAAAAAGTGAACTAGAGGCCCCTTGGCCGTCTTTGGAGAAAACTATGAGTAACTTCAGACGACTCACGCTGACCGAAGTGGACAGGATTCTAGCGACAATAAGACCAACTACATGCCCACTAGATCCTTGCCCATCCTGGCTCTTGAAAACAGCTGGCATAAAGATAATGGGCCCCCTCCGGGAGATAATCAACCTATCTCTAACAACAGGAGAATTCCCGGAGGGTTTGAAAGAGGCTGTGGTACGTCCACTGTTGAAAAAAACATCTCTAAACCCACAAGAGCCTAACAACTACAGGCCCGTGTCTCACTTAGCGTTTCTGGGCAAGATGATAGAAAGGGCAGTCGCAAACCAACTGACAGAATACCTGGAAGAAGCTTCGGTCCTAGACCCATCTCAGTCTGGCTTCCGGCCTGGCCATGGGGTAGAGACAGCGCTAATCGCCCTGACGGACGACCTCCGTCGCCAGTTGGATCGAGGCGGGTCGGCACTGCTGATATTATTAGACCTCTCAGCAGCGTTCGACACAGTCGATCACGAGCTTCTAGCTCGCCGCCTCATCGATGCTGGAATACAAGGGACAGCCCTTCAATGGCTGATCTCCTTCCTCCAGGATCGTGGACAGAGGGTTGCAATAGGAGAGAAAACATCAGGCCGCCGGCAACTTACTTGTGGAGTCCCACAAGGAGCGGTCCTCTCTCCTATCCTATTCAACATCTTCATGCGCCCTCTCGCACAGCTGGTACGGAAGTTCGGGCTGGGTTGCCATCAATATGCAGATGACACCCAGCTCTTCCTCCTGATGGATGGCCGCCCTGACTCTCCCCCAGAAGCATTAGCCAGCTGCCTGGAAGCAGTGACGAGATGGCTCAAGCAGAGTCGTCTGAAGCTCAATCCTTTAAAGACGGAGGTCCTGTGGCTAGGTAGGAAGGGCCCTTGCGAGGAAGCGCGCCTGCCTACCCTGGATGGCGTGCAGCTCTCCACGGCTCATGCCGCCAGGAACCTAGGCGTGATTCTGGACGCCTCCCTCACAATGGAGGCCCAGATCACAAAGGTAGCGCGGCTGGCATTCTACCATCTCCGCCAAGCCAAACTACTAGCGCCCTACCTGGCCCCGGAACACCTAGCCACAGTGATCCATGCGACGGTCACCTCTAGACTAGACTTTTGTAACTCGCTCTACGCAGGCCTGCCCTTAGCCCTGACCCGGAAACTACAACTAGTTCAAAATGCAGCAGCCAGGATCCTCACGGCAACACCGTGGAGGTCCCATATCCGGCCTATTCTTCATCAGCTGCAATGGCTACCAGTTGAATTCCGGATCAGACTAAAGGTTCTGGTAATTACCTTCAAGGCCATACGCGGTCAGGGCCCAGTGTACCTGAGGGACCGCCTCCCCGCCTATGCCCCCAAAAGAGCTCTACGCTCTACTGCCTCAAATCAGCTAAGGATCCCTGGCCCTAAAGAAGTCCGTCTGGTCTCGACCAGGGCCAGAGCATTCTCTGTTCTGGCCCCTACCTGGTGGAACGAGCTCCCAGAAGAGATCAGGGCCCTGACGGAGCTTAAACAGTTCCGCAGGGCCTGCAAGAAGGAGCTCCTCCATCAGGCATTTGGCCGAGACCAGACGTAATCAACAGCGACCAAGGGCCCCTGCTCCCCCCCCACCCTCCCTCAGAATTCAATCAATAAACCACCCCCCTCAGAATCCCATCAACAAGCCCTGGACCTGTTTGTATCACAACTGTTTACTGTTATACTGTGTTGTGTTTGGTTGCAATTGTTGGTTATTGACGTATATGTTTTACAGACTGTTTTATGTAAGGTTCCTTGTTATAATGTAAACCGCCCTGAGCCTCCGGGGAGGGCGGTATAGAAGTATGATAAATAAATAAATAAATAAAATAAAATAGTTGGTTTGCTCCTCTCTAAAACTATCTTGTTGGTCACTTTGGCTGTCCATGGGATTTGCAGCATTCGTCTCCAACACCATAATTCAAAAGCATCTATTCTCCTCCTGCCTTCTTTCTTCAGGGTCCAGCTTTCACATCCATTGGTTGTTATGGGGAAGACAACGGCGTTGACTAGCCAGCACTTTGTATTAAGGTTGATATCCTTACTCTTCCAACTAAAGGCATCCCTAAATGAAACATCAGTATTGGACCCATTTCAGTCCAGTTTCCGACCCAGCCACAGGGTGGAAAAGGCTTTCTTCACCTTGACAGATGATCTCTGAAGACAGCTGGACAGAGGTAGATTGCCACTGCTTGTGCCCTTAGACCTCAAAGCAGCATTCTTCATAGTAGACCATGAGTTTTGAGCTCACCATCTTACCAACAAGGGAAAACAGGGGTGGAGTGGGAATCAGGCTTACAGTCTTTTTCTCCATGGTCGGGGACAGAGGGTCACCACTGGAGATTAACAACCAAGCCACAAATTGTTCCCTGACACTATTCAACTTCTTTATGCACCCTCTAGCCCAGCTTGTTCAGTGTTATAGTCTTGTGTGTCACCAATATATGGATGACACCCAGCTCTACCGCTTAATATGGCAAATAAGGGTTTGGGGGTTTTATGGGGGTATATTGTTATGTGATCCACCTTGAGTCTCAGAAGGAAGGTGGACTATACATCTAATCTAATAAATAATAATAATAATAATCGGAATACTCCATCTGGATCCTTGGCCAGGTGTCCGGGAGCCGTAACTAAATTACTCCAACAAAGCTATCTAAAGCTTAACCCCCTGAAGATAGATATCCTGTGTCTGCATAGGAAAGGTCCAGAAGAGGAAGTGCACCTCCCCTGTCTTGACGGGATTCAGTTGGTAGCTGCATGGACCATCAAGGATTGAGGGGTGCTCTTTGACACCTCCTTTACCATGGAGGAACAGGTAACAAAGGTAGTTTGACATGCATTTTTCCATCTATGGCAAGCTAAGCTACTAGTGCCCTACCTGGCCCCAGAACACTCAGCTACAGACACTGTAACTTGCTATACACAGACCTTCCCTTAATCTTGATCTGGAAATTATGGTTGGTCCAGAAGTTCATTTGACCTTGGCCAGAATTTGGGCTTTTTCAGCCCTGGCTCCAGCCTGGTGGAATGAGCTGCCAACAGAGAGCCAGGCCCTTTTGGAGCTGTCAAAGCATTCTTCCACCAGACATACATTGGAGGCCAATGCCAGCATGTGGTGACACCAACAATGGGCTCCCTGCATGCACCTTGCCCCCTCCATCGGAATCCTGGGGGGATTATAATTGTAATTGGACTTACCTGATCCCAAATTCATGGCGAATTTTGTAACCAAGCAACATGTCTCACTTTTTTAAGGAGGTTTTAAGTCATTTGTGACTTTAAAAAATATATCATTTTAGAAAAATCTGTATACGGCCGCTCTGAGTCTTTTGCTGCAAACACAGCACGCTTCAGAGTTAACAAGTGGAACTATTGGGCACAGCTCTAGTCGTAAGTAAAATGAAAAGGCCTATCATTGCTTCATGGACTTTGGAACATGGAATCAAAGAGAGCACTTACCAGTCATTGAAGATGGAACCATTTGTCCATTTCCAGGGTTCTCCCACTGCCTCCCTCTGAAGGCCAATCCAAAACCTTTTATGGCCCTTAAAGTGCTTCAAAAAATCCTTTAATAAACAAGAAAGATGTATTAAACGTCAAGATATATTCTAATCTAATGTTAATGACGTTTTTAATTTTTGGATTGCCTGCCCACCCTGAGCTACTGTGGTTAAAGTAAGTTAATTTTTTTTATCAAGTTCAACCAGTATTCAGAGTTCTCATTACTTGCAGTTTTAGCTGCCTTTCTAGATTGCTCCATGGACAAAAGGCTTTATTTCCTATCCCAAATGTACCCTACAATAAACTGTACTATGATCATGGAGACACCAATGAAAGGCCAAGCAACCCCTCCCCCTCTCAGAGCTCCATCCAAAAGCCCTGTGAAGCAGTGATGCCCATGACGAGGAGGCAGGGATCCTGGCAGTTCTGTACTGGGCTGGCAGCACACCCCTTTGCCAGGGCGCCCCTCCCCCTGTTGGAATATTTGGGCAATATTCCCTTAGGTTAGCAGAGTGTGCTAGGTTCAGAGCAGAAGCCGAAACTTACCATGCCATCTGTTTGCGTGCAAGAGGAAAAAAAATAAACTAAAGGTCTTTTTCAAAGTAGTACAAGTAGTTTATAAAAGAACTACATTGCTGGATAGAAAAGATTAGGTCTCTCTCTCTCCTGCTCTATCTATCTAGCAGGGATGGAGGATGAGGGTAGGCATGCTTGCCTCCATGTTGCCAAAGATGGAGAACTTTGGCTGCAGGTGCAAAAGAAACCGAAAGGAAGGAAGTTCCCTGAAAGGAAGGAAGTATCAGTCTACACATCAAAGGGGACAGCAAGAAAAGTAGAGAAAAGAAGGATACTGGGGCCCTAGCCTATCTATCCCTAAACCTCTCTCTCACAGCCGCCTTCTGAAGGCTGAGACTAAGAGAAATCACAAGGTCCTTCTTTTCCAATATCCCCCACGTGGCCTGTGGTGCCTGGAAGCTCCACCAGTCTCATGATCAGCTGGCCAAGCAACCATGGCCCCTATTTTCTGGCAGGATCGGAGCCCTATGCAACAGTGGTGGTGGATGGGGCACTTGCTGTGCAATTCCTCACAGGATCAGTGTCACTTCAAGGGATACAGCATGCCCCTTTGCGGGGAGGGGTCCTGCCCACTGCTCAGAGGCAGGCAACAGCAAGCCACCTGGGCTCAGCTCTCCTGCCTCTGTTCTGCCTCTCCCAAAATCCGAAAACCATCCGATGAAGCTGACGGGCAGTGGGAGAATACTATTTTACACAGAGATGGATTAAAATGTGGAATCTGCTGTCAGAGGATGCAGTGATGGCCACAGGAATAAACAGCTTTAAAAGGGAATTAGAGGGATTCGGGGAGGATAATTCTATCAGTGGCTACCAGCCATGGTGATTGAGGGGAACCCTCACATTCAAAGGCACTCGGCTTCTGAATCCCAGAGCCAGGAGGCAATAATGGGAAGGCCTCAGCCTCCATGCTCTGTTGCTGGCCGTCAGTCACAGTAACGAGTCCTTGAAAAGCTTAATCAGTTCTATGTACTTACTTTTTATGTAAACCACTCTGAGCCTCAGGGGAGGGTGGCACATAAATTTAATTAATTAATTAAATTAATTAATTAAGGCCAAAAACAAACAAATAAATGATTTCTAAAAATCTAAGCAGCAGACAACTTTCTTGTGCCACAAATCCCAGTCATCATTGTTAGGTCAGCCTACAGTTGGCATCCACACTTGGAGTACTGTGTTCAGTTTTGGCCACCCCAGTTGAAGAGGGATGTAGACAAACTGGAGCGTGTCCAGAGGAGGGCAACACAGATGGTGAGGGGTTTGGAGACCAAGACGTATGAGGAAAGGCTGGGGGAGCTTGGTCTGTTTAGCCTGGAGAGGAGACGACTGAGAAGGGATCTGATAGCCATCTTCAAAAGGCTGCCATGTGGAGGATGGAACAGAGTTGTTCTCTCTTGCCCTGGAGGATGGACCAGAACCAATGGGATGAAATTAATTCCAAAGACATTCCATTTAAACATCTGGAAGAAGTTCCTGACAGTTAGAGTGGTTTCTCAGTGGAGCAGGCTTCCTTGGGAGGTGGCAGGTTCTCCATCTTTGGAGATTTTTAAAGCAGAGGCTGGAGAGCCATCTGATGGAGAGGCTGATTCTGTGAAGGCTCAAGGGGGCGGCAGGTTACAGTGGATGAACAATAGGGATTTTAGTGTCCTGCATAGTGCAGGGGGATGGACTAGATGGCCCAGGAGGTCCCTTCCAACTCTATTATTCTATGCATACTACTCTGGCCATATACCACATAAATGCAGGAGCCCGGTGGAGGGGAGGGGGGCTAGGGTTTTATGAAAAAGAGATAAACCTTGGCACATGGATAGCATTCCAAGCACCATCATTATATGGGCTTTCCAGGAGCAAATACATAAGGCCATTCCGCACTCCTTCAAAATTGCACAATGGTTGCAAATTGAAATCGCTACTGTTTTGCAGTTATGCACAACGTCGTTGACAATCTGCAACACTCCTGAAACCGATCCGCAAAAAGCGCTTCGTTGTAGCGCTTTCAGGGAAATCCCCAAAAGTGGATTCACCCTCTGGAAAGCGCTACACTCTTGCAACCAATCTGCAACTCTAGTGGGAAAGTTCTGTGCATTACCACTGTTGTGGTTTCTGCAAAGTCCCTCCCCCTAGCTCTCTCCTCTGATCTTCTGGCGAAGCGATTGCCATTTTTTTTTCTTCGAGCGAGTGAAGATCAACGCACCGGCGAGCCTTCGTTTTCCCTTTATTTTTTACTGTCTTTTCGGCCGAAAATCGCACCTGTGTCGGGGGGGGGGGTATTTTTTTTTCACTCGGGGGGAGCGTGGCAACGATGAAATGGCAGCTCAAACACCACCTGCTACCTAGATGGGTCTCTCCGTTGCAACGAATCAACACAGATTCGTTGCAACGTGTTTTTTTTTAAAACTTCCTTAAAGGGAAAGGGGCTTTTTGGGAGCATGATAACGGCCGCCTATTGGCTGCTTGACGGCCAGGGGCGGGACAAGATCGGCAATATCGCTTCCTGGCTAGCGATTTTTGCTGAGACCAGAACCCTGTGGGAACGATAGAAACGCAACTGGATTCCACTACAAAGGCAGGTATGCATAACGACGAATTCCACTATTTAAAATGGCGTTTTTTCATTCTGCAACCAATTTGCAACATAGATCCTGGTGCGGAATGGCCCATACTATATCGCAAATAATCAAACAAACCGAGTCCCTCTTACCATTTCCTGTTGAGAGTCTATCGAGGCCAGGGAGGCACCATGTGAAGAGCAGTTCCTTTGGCTGGAGTTCCAGGTCCCCTCGGTCTCCGAGAAATAGTAGCATTTCTCTTTGTACCCAACCCACCATTCAGGGCATGAAACACAATGCCATGGGGCAGCTGATTCGGTCCATTTTCCTAAAAAAAACCCTATTAAAACAATACAAACAGGGGTGTTCCTTAATTTAAGAAATAGCAGTTGATTAGGCTTATTAATTTTAGCAGAAAAACAGCAGCTCTCAACACAGAAGCATACACATGAGCCAGTTCAATGTCTAATGATGCAGCCAGCGAACTGGCAGAAGTTGGCATGTGAGCAGAAGCAAGCAGAGAGGTTGGCACCACCTTCACTTCCCACAGCCATGCCTCTGTCCCCCGAGTCTAGAGAGGCTGCCTTTCACCTTGGCACTGGCTCTGGAACCCACAGAGTGGAACAGGAGGAACAGAGTCCTCAGGATGCTAAACAGGCCCTGTCAATATAGCATTTCCAGGTCTCAGGCAGCTTCACTCCTATCACCTTGTGTAAATTCTGAGGCCACCTCATATATTTATGGCTGAGCTGATATTCAAACTGATGACCTCCTAAATCACAGTGCATTGTCTTAGCCACTCTTCTATACTAGCTCACCACAGCTATTTTAAAAAACAGGATTAAGTGCTGCAACATTTAGTTTGTGTATTTATTGTTTCAATTTATATCCCGCCACTCTCCATGGACTCGTGGTGGGTCACATAAAACAATACAAAAATCCCCAATAAAACCAAACAAACCCTCCCAAATAACATAGAACACAAGAAGCAATGTAATTCCAACCTCCCCTATCCACAGTCAGCCATGATCACACGGAGGAAATTCGCAAGATGGCACAGCATTGGCTGAAGGAGGGGGCCTCAGTTATTCCTGATCCTGGCCTCAAGCAAACACCTGGCGGAAGAGCTCCGTTTTACAGGCCCTGTGGAACTGAGATAACTCCATCAGGGCCCTTAGCTCTTCCGGGAGCTCATTTCACCAGGTCTGGGCCAAGACCAAAAAGGCCCTGACCCAGGTCAAGGCCAGACGTGCTTCTCTTGGCCCAGGAACCACAAGCAGATTAGCACCTGTAGAGCAAAGAGCCCTGCGGGGGACATAAGGAGACAAGTGGTCCCTCAGATAGGCAGGGCCCAAGCTGCGGAGGGCCTTAAAGGTTAACACCTTGTCACACAGCATTCAAGACTCTGAAGAAACTAATGTTCTCACAATCATAAAGTGCAAGATTCTGATTTGGTGTGGCAAGAGATGGAAGCAGCCTTTATCCTCCCTGTTGCTTGGTAGGTCCCCCTGCCATTGAGAGGGTGGGTAGCAGCTTAGTTGGGAGGGGAGACTTTGTGGGAAAAGGGCACAGGAGGAGGAGGCCAATGGCGCACACACCATCAGCCTACTGGCTTGCTCTAGCAAAGGGTCCCTTCCCCACTTTCATTTCTCGATAAACGCAGAGTTGGGAACTTCGTATTGACCAAAGTAAGACATAGTTCCTCGGGGGGGGGGTCCAGGGCGGGATCTTATGTGAAGGCATTTTGGCCTGCAGGCAAAACAAACACAACAAGAACCAGGCACAGATGATGGATCAGAGGAATAAGAACTCACCAATGACACCAAAGGCCATAATTAAAATAGGTACTATGACAAAAACAAGAAGTACAAATTGGGGATCCTTTTGAATAAGCCTAAGGATTTTCCATTTTTCGTTTCTATGTTTGCACTGCTCTATTTCTCGTCTGCCACCTGAAAAAGAGAGAGATGCTTGTTTATTATTCAGTACTGCTGTCATTCCTTAAATGTTTTTTTTAAGCTGCATCTCTCAGTATTAGTTCACTTCATTTATAGTTGCAGACAACTGGGGCACCTCCAGAACGCTGGCCCTGACCCCTCTGGAAGAAGCCCGTAGCTAAGAAAAAGGGCCAGCAGCATCTTCTGCAGCAGTGGTCCCCAACCTGCGGGCCGCAGCCCGGTGCCGGGCCGCGAAGGCCATGGCGCCGGGCCGCGGCTCCCTCTCCCCGCCCCCCCGCAGTAAAAAACTTCCCAGGCCGCAAGCTTGCGGCCCGGGAAGCTTCTTACTGCGGGAGGGCGGGGAGAGGGAAGCAGGGCTGGCCGCGCCCGTGTGGGTGCGTCCCGATGCGCGGGCACGGCCCGCGGTCGCGTCCCGATGCGCGGGTGCGTCCCGATGCGTGGCCGTGGCCCGCGCGGGCCGCGCCCCAATGCCCTGCCGGTCCCCAACCTCAGAAAGGTTGGGGACCACTGTTCTGCAGGACAGATATGGCTCCCAGCCCTGGAGCACTGGGTGGAACTCCTCACACACAGCTTCCATGGCTGCCCTGTCCAGTCCAGGTACTGTTGGAGGGCTGCAGGATGCTGATATGACCCAATATTACAAGGCATGGAGCCTCCTCTGCCATTGCTGTGCCACCCAAATATGCAGTGCTAGGCAGAGATGGATAAAGGTGACCTTTGGTAGGGGCAAACTAGACAAAGGTTGTAGAGGAGGTAGGGACAGTTAACCGCACAGTATACTTGGGGGAACCCCCTGTGCTATAACCCCTACCTAGCCCTGCCACAGTCTCCTAACCTCATTCCTGGGGCTGTGCTCTGTGGGCCCACAGCACCATCCTGTGTTTGGCACCAAGGGCTGGGAGGGTTCCTGAGGTCCAGAGGCTCCCATGGTAACTAGCTCTGCCTCCGTATTCCTCTGTATATAGGTGGCATGGGTGTGTCAGCCTTTGGTGGTGGTGACAGCCATCACAGGCCTAACTAGACTGAGGTGGATAAGGTGCACCTGGATGGGCCGGTGACAGCAAGCCAGGCGCCTTCACAACTGCTCACCACCATATTTTCTGGTGCCAAACCTCATGGACATATTTTCTGGTGCCAAACCTCCCTCATGTGCTGTGGGCACAGCCCCACCCCTCTCCTCTGCTGAGCTGTGGAACCCCAGCTGCCACCCTGTGATTGGTTGATTTCCCCCCAGGCTTGACATCATGCCCCATGAGGTGCTGTAAGCAGAGCTGTGCAGTTGCTAGAGCAACGATGTGGTCATTTCCTGGCACCCCTCCTGCTGGTTCTGTTGCCCAGCCCCTGGCCTCTGCAGATACTTTAGATCAGTGGTTCTCAACCTTGGGGTCGGGACACAAATTGGGGTTGCCGGGCCCCTTCCACGGGGCCGCCAGTTTGGTGGCAGCCAAAGCTGCTGCTTGCCGGGAGAAGGTCTCTGCGCCGTGGGGCTCCAATTACAAGTAGATGGCGGCGGAGCGAGACACGGAGGGCTCTACAGCAGCACCGGGGGGCTGGGGCGGTGTGGGGCCGCCGAAGATGCTCTCAAAGCACACCAGCAGGCTTTGTTTGTTGATAGTGAGCATGCCTGAGAAGGAAGAGGGGCTTCTGCTGGCGTCCGCCCGCCTCCCGAGGGCGCCACCTCCTCGACGCGGTTGGGGGCGTGGCATTACAGCGTTTGAGGACCGCTGTTTTAGATAGATACAGATGTCTTTATTGGCATTATGAGCAGTACTAGTAGGAATACCCATTTTAAAAATGGGCTTTGGGACCGCGGTAAGGAAGAAATACAAAACGGTATAATTAAAAAAGAGTTTCTTAGTTTCATTAAAAACAAAGAATTTATTCTAAAAACATTACCTAAAATTCTAAAAACATTACCTAAAAACGCTGCATTACTGGAGGATCGTGAATGGTCCATGCCGCCAAGCAATCTATTGTTACAGTCTTGAGCTTCTGGAGCCTGGGAGAGACCCTCTCTTGGACAAGAATCCAACTCGACTCCATTGACTGTAAAGGAAAACAGTCTTTATTGAAAGGATCCGTAAAGCAGAGCAGAACACGCAGAGATAGCAACAAGAGTCATTGACAGAGACAAGGAACCATGATCTCTCCCGGTCTTATATAGCTCTGGGGGGTTCAAGCGGGAACAGCTTGGTCAGAACAGCATTATCAGGGCTGTGACTAGTCCAAGTTCACCCAGCAGGCTGCATGTAGAGGAGCAGGGAATCAAACCCAGCTCGCCAGATTAGAAGCCACCACTCTTAACCAATACATCATGCTGGCAAATTTAAAAAATATATTTTAAATCTGTTAAATATATTTTTAAAATGTGTTAAACATTTATCAGGTTATATGATCATATATGGTAATGTTGACCTCCCCCCCAATGGTCAATGACAGGTCTGGAGGGGGAAAGGGAGGAACGCTGGGTGGGTGTGTATACAGTTCTGCTTCCCAAGCATATTCTGCACAATTGCACCACTTCTGGGGTTCCTTGTAGTCTGAAGAATGTTTCAGGGGTTTCCCAATGGTAGAAAAGTTGAGAAAGGATAAGGCTGGCCTAGAGCTTTTCAAGAAACAGAAATAACTCACCACGATCTTCTATTGTCTCTTGTAATCCATTGCTTGTCTGCTGTGTTTGGGTAGAATCCCTACTGTTTGGTTCATTTTCAGAGGATTCATGCTCACGTGTCAGTTCAAATGGCTCATTTTCCATCCTTTAGAAATACACATGTATTAGAAAACTGCCCTTAACTTTGATCCAGAAATTGTAACTGAACTAGTACTGGAGAGGTTTGAGTTCAAATCCCCATTCAACTGTAACGGCTACTGTGCAACCCTGGGGCAATCACTCGGCCTAAACTACCTCGCAGGGGTTGATGCGAGAAAATGGAAGGACGAGAAAATCCGTCGTATGTAGGATGACATCTGTGTAATCTAGTTTTATTGATTGGCGGTCCTAATTAAGATTTTAAATATTGTCTTATTTTACATTCAGTTATTTAGAGTACAACCCTCTAAGGAAAATGCAGACACGTAGTGCAATATTTCTTACTGGTTTGGCCTCTTAAGCCACCAAAACAAGTCTTATATAGCGTATATGCTTATTTTTCAGGATATTTTATTCTTTAGGCTGTGGGGGAATCTCTTTGGAGATTTAGTTTAATCTTGTTGTAACCTTGCAGCACCCCTGTTGTTATGCAAGACCTTTTTTTTTTTTTTTAGTTCTACCAAGGTTACCATGCCTACACAGATTCATAATTTGCAGCATATGTTTTTTTTTTAAATCAAAACTTTTTAACGATACAACTACGGTGATGGTATGTAAAAAGGCACATTGCTTTGGTAAAGCTGTTTTGGAGGAAAAGGGGGAGCGCATTTCTGTTGGACCCCAAAAGTTTTCTTCGAGCTTATAACATTGCCAAGATTTAACAATTAACAAGATCGATGTAAATAATATTTCTGTTTGTACAAGCATCCTGTACTTTGAAAACATCACTTTCTTATTTTATAAATATGAGCAGGTTCAGATGCCTGGGCTATTTTGGTGTTTGCTGAAAGGAACCTGAAGCATATACGTTCTTCATGATTTGGGTAGCAGCTAAATAAAATTTATTTGCAATCAGGCAACTGTTTGTCAAAATCTTGGAATGTACTCTGATTGTCTTGCTTTCCATTATCTCCCCAAGCATAAACACCACACTTCCTTGCAGTTCCTACGCAGTTTGAAGACATAGCGCTGGTGGAAAAAAAATCTCTGCCTGAGATGTCTTCACAGAAATCCTGATTAGTGACAAGCAAGCTGATAATGTTATACCCTCCCCCCCAAAAAAAAATGATAAGAAAGGAAAGGAAAGGCAGGAAAATGTTCATCTGTGACAGTTTCTCTTTAATCTGTTACTCCTTCAGATCCACAAACTGCTATTAGACATGTGGTATAGTTGCGAGAGGGAAATGCCTGTTTTTTCAGAGGACCGGACACAGTACAGAAATCGTTAAGACACACGTCCTGTTTTGTTTTGTTTTGTTGAGGGATATCAATACTAAAACAGATATAGGGACCTCAGCCTAGTCCCACCCCAGCCTACCCCCTTATACATCTTCAAGAATAACGGAATCTTAAAGTCTGCGCTTTAAGACTCATTAATTTCATTTTAGAGGATTAGCAATATGTTCCCCTCAACCCCCTACTTTGTTCTAAAGAAACCCTAAGTGCAATTGATAAGCAAGCATTTTGCTTTTAATTTTTTCTCCAC
This sequence comes from Paroedura picta, assembly GCF_049243985.1. Lineage (NCBI taxonomy): Eukaryota > Metazoa > Chordata > Lepidosauria > Squamata > Gekkonidae > Paroedura > Paroedura picta. The sequence goes on from NC_135371.1 coordinate 12,149,174, forward strand.
AACTGCATTCAGAGCGGTGTTTCCAAGATCAGTGTCTAGCACTCTGACCTCTATACCAAACTGACTGACTAAGTTGTCTCTATCTGTACAAACTGTTGTTCAGATTGCTGGCAGCAGGTTTTCAGAACGTGTAGGAATATTGCTGTTATCGGGTATAACTTTGTTTAAACATTGTATAAAAATCCAAATAAATAAAATTCTTGATTAAACACTCCGTGTTGAGAATATTTTGGGGAGAGGTGGAGGGGTCTGTGCTCTTTTATACTCTGTCTATGTTGTGGTATTTATTATTTTGTGAGTTTTCAGCAGTACGAGTTGTGGCATTAACACAAGACTATAAAACAAAAGTATGGGAGAGGAGGGGGGAGCCTGCTTTTGTAGGGTGGCAAGAGATGTCCCAGGAATAGCATCTAGGAAAAAAGACACAGAGCAGAAAATTGAGCATGTAATTTGGCCCTAGATAAAAGTTGAGTGTGTGTGTGTGTGTGTGTGTGTGTGTGTGTGACTAGATTGATGTTGTGGTAATGAGGAACTTTCTCCATCTGTTATTTACCCCATTGGAAATTTTTCCTCCCTTCCCTAGGTCTGTTAAGTCCTGGTATAGAAAAAAGTCAGGCCTTTGTATTATGCCCATCTTTTCCCCCTACACAGGCTTGGGGAAGGCCATTTTTTGCTTGGTGAAACGACTTTGGGACAAAAGTTAATTGCTTCCCCTTTCTCCATTTCCACGGCTCCAGTCCACATCAGATCTCCTTTAGCTGCTTTTGAGACCCAAATTATTGAGTTGGTGTTCCAATCACAAGATCTTCCCTAGAATGTAGATCTAATTCTCAGTGAGATGGTGATCCTCCATGCGGCTTACCATGGCAGATTGCGAGTGAGAGCCCAGACAACCGAAGGCTTCCTTGTACACAAAAATACCACTGCATAGAAAATCTCAGCCCTGGAATTAAGATCACTGGGAGAGGCCTGCCTGGCTGTCCCAGTAACCAAAGAAGGTTATTTGGTGGTTGCATGAAAAAAGGGCCTTTTCAGCAGCAGCCCTATACTTGTGGAACAATCTCCTCTGGGTTGTACACCCGAACCTCGCGCTTTCGGTCCTTACTAAGTAGCTGTCAGCTTTATTTAGGATTGCAACGGATTAAAGCAGTCCTACATTGTGGTTTTAAAATTTGCTTCTGTATGTATTTTATGTGATATATTTTATGTATTTTCTTTATATTGTGAATCTTCTTGGGCACCCACTCTCCAAAAATAAATCAGTCAACTCGGATACGCTCACATCATTGACTGTATACAAAAATAAATCAGTCAACTCGGATACGCTCACATCATTGACTGTATACAGCTAGCTGCTTTCAGGCTCTGTGTATGGAGGGGGGGCAAAGGCCTGCTACTTTGAAATTAACAAGAATAAAAACTTCATGTTGATCAGTTTTAAGAGTCCACAACAGAAGAAAAAGCCCTTACTCGTACCCCACCCTTCTACTAATCACCCCGAAACACACTCCCTGGACAGCCAAGCTACAGCAAACCACAATCACACTCCCTGCCCTTTCGGGGGGGGGGGGGGCTAACCAGTCTTTGGATGCACCTTGCTCTGATTAAAGCCCAATTGGGCATCTGCTGAGGTATGAACCCCTTTGGAGTTCCCAACAATAGAAAAAAAAACGTTACTCAACCCCTCATTACATCAAAGCACACTTGCAGGACGATAAAGAAGGCTACAGCAAAGCAATGTTATCTACCCAAACATCTGCGCACAGGCCTTTCAGGGGAAGAGAGGGGCAGCCCAAATCCAGCCACACACCATTAGGTCTCTGCACATCCTTTAATATGTTAGCCGAGGAGGGGAGGATGTTAGTCGAGGGCCAGGCTGGGAGCTGTGCAAAAGGATTCCTGCACAGCACATAATTGCTCAGAGGCTCTCAAAGTGCTGGCTGTATACACTCATCAGGATCTGTGTATCAAGAGCATTGGGGCTGGTACTTTGAAATTAACAAGAATAAAAAAAAACAGTGCTTAAGTGCCAACCAGGGACATTCTGTTGACCTAAGTGATTCCCATGCGAGACCCCCTCCACGGTTTTGTTTGTATGTTTTTAATTGATCAGTTTTAAGAGGGGCAGTCAGAAATTCCTACTGATATCCTTTTCACAATAAAAAATACTGCTCAGATCCCCATCGTATCAAAACACACTTGCCGGACAAGCACGCAGGCTACAGCTAGGCTATTCTTATCTACACAAACAGCTGCACAGGCATTTCTGGACCTGTCAACTTGATGAGGAAAGCTACGTCTATCATACTACTCACCCTACTTAGCTCCGGATCACTTAGCCACAGTGATCCATGTGACGGTCACCGCTAGACTGAACTTCTGCGACTCACTCTATGCAGGCCTGCCCTTAACTTTGATCCAGAAATTGCAACTGGCCCAAAATGCAGCAACAAGGTTCTCCTTCTCCGTCCTGGCCCCCACCTGGTGGAACGAGCTCCCAAAGGAGATCAGGGCACTAACGGGACTAAAACAGTTCCGCAGAGCTGCAAAAAGGACCTCTTCTGCCAGGCACTTGGTTGAGGTCGACCAGAACCATCAACATCCACTGAGCCCCTGTTCCTCTACCTCCAGGAATCCATGCACTAAATTGAACAACACTGGGCCAAATTCGGCGAAAGTCCACAACATATAAAGCACCTCTGTGCAGGCCAGGCTTTGCAGACCCCAGGGAGTCCTGCTTTTCTCACCGTCTCTCCTCTGTCCCCAACCGCAAGGTCTGCTTCTCCCTGTCAGCTGAAACAGTTGTCAGATGTACCTCAGTAAAGAAGGCAGCCAAGGCACAGGAAGTTGGGTGACGCAGATGTTTCCTCTCTGGATAAGAATAAGCCATCCTGTTGGAGGCAAGATGTTCCGGGGGGAGGGGGGGTGCCTTCCCATTTCCCAAAAGTAGGAGCAGGGAGGAAAAAGAGTGAGTTAAGGTGCCCTCTTCCTCTCCTGGCCAACTATGCTTCATTTCCATACCGGAGAGAGATAAAGAAATAAAGGACCGCAGAAGCCTTCCAGCTTTGAGCAGAAACTAACCGGGGGGGGGGGGGGGTTGAGGGCAGATTTCATTCGAAAACTGGGAGCCAAAATATCAAAGCCAGCCGGTCAAAGTCTGTGTTTTCTCTGTACCAGGCAGGAAGAGAAGCAAAACACACACATACACACTGGAGGCAGGGTGGGTGGGAACTGTAGTCAAAGTTTTCCAGACACATGGAGAAATACACAGTGGAATTAGTCTAATAAAACAGCCGGGGCCATGTACATATAGAGCAAGTCTTAAATCCTAATAAAAAAACAGGACACACACGGAGAGAGAGAGAGAGAGTGAAACACCCAGAGAAGAGTCACATTGATTTTGCAAATCCTTCGCCCGATGGAATGTGGCAGTGATCTTAAAGAGGAGCGAAACTTTTAATCCAGTCAGAGAACCTCTGCGTTGATTAGATAGGGGTGTTTGCTTTTTTCTTGTTTTTCCTGGGCAGGGAAACAACTGAGCCCTGCTGTTAACATTGGCACAACGTTCCAATATTGGAGGGGTGTTTTGTCATTAAAAATGTGGAGAGACTTTGTTTTTTGCGGGGGGGGGGCAGAGTTCCTGGGTCGCCCTTTCACACTCCCTGCCTCCTCCTTTTCAGGGCTCTGTTCCTCAAAAGATTTCCCGGAAGGAGAAGGGGGGAGGCAAGAAAACAACCCGGTAGCAAAGAAGGGGTTTTGTTAGGCCACACCCACTCATGTGACAAGCTGAAAGAGAAGCTAAAGGAGAAGCCCCTGATTTCTCTCAGCGTCTGTCAGTCCTGGATTTTTTCGATCCTCTCCCCCCCCTCCTTCAAGAAAAGAAAGAAAGAGGCTTGGCTCCCCCCCCCTCTTCTGAACTACCCTAACCACGTGCAGAAGACTTTCCTGTTTCAATGGGGAGGGGGAGAAGAGGAAGACCCGAGTTCAAAGCGATCTGAATTCAACAGGATTGACAACAGAGTAAACAAAGTAAGTGCAGACTCTGCCCTAGTCCTGTAGGAAGTACAATAATATATCAGGAAAATAATTTTCACAGTCAGAGTAGTTCAGCAGTGGAATAGGCTGCCTAAGGAGGTGGTGAGCTCCCCCTCACTGGCAGTCTTCAAGCAAAGGTTGGATACACCGTTTTCTTGGATGCTTTAGGATGCTTAGGGCTGATCCTGCATTGAGCAGGGGGTTGGACTAGATGGCCTGTATGGCCCCTTCCAACTCTATGGTTCTATGATTCTATGAAGTCAAATCTCCAAAGGAACCGCGCTCGGCAGTCACTTTTTGCCTCCCCTCCTCCCAATCCGCAGGCGGAGTGTGCACTGTTTTACATCTTTATGCGCCCTCTGGCCCAGCTGGTGCGGAGCTTTGGGCTGGGTTGCCACCAGTACGCTGATGTACACCCAGCTCTATCTCCTCATGGACGGCCGCCCGGACTCCCCCCCCCGGAACCAATTGCCAGATGTTTGGAAGCGGTGACAGAATGCTTTGAGCAGAGTCGCCTGAAACTCAACCCCTCCAAGACGGAGGTCCTGTGGCTGGGAAGTAGGGGGCGGGGGCGGGACCGGGAAGCGCGCTTACCCACCCTGGCAGGGGCGCCACTCACCATCGCGTCCCAGGCCAGGAATTTGGGTGTGATCATCGACACCTCCCTGACCTTGGAGGCACAGGTCAAAAAAGTAGCGGTCCAGGTGTTTTTCCACCTGCGCCAGGCCCGACTACTAGCGCCCTACCTGTCCCCCGAACACCTGGCCACAGTGATCCATGCAACGGTCACCTCCAGAATAGATTTCTGTAACTCGCTCTACGCGGCCCTTCCCTTGTCCTTGATCCGGAAACTCCAGCTAGTGCAAAACGCACCTGCTCGGGTCCTCACTGGCACACCTTGGAGGGCCCACATCCAGCCGGTGCTGAGGCAGCTGCACTGGTTGCCGATTGCTGGCTGCGCCACACTTCCTCCCCCCTTCCCTCTGCTTTTGCACGCCCGCCCCTCTCTCGACCGTCTCTGCACGGCCCCCCCCCCCCCCCCCCGTTCTTCTCCTCGCTTCTTTTGCACGCCCGCTCCGGCCCGCGTCAATCTCTCTCGCTCTCTCTTTCTCCCTCCCCCCCCCCATTCGGAACCAAAAAACCGAGCGCGGCCACTCACTCTCCAGAGGTCTCTCCCGCCCGCTACTTTCTTTGGCCTTTGAAGAACCACCGAAGAGAGCGCCGCTTCGAAGGTGCGTTCCCGTCGCCTCTAACTTCTCAGGGCCGAGCAGGGAAGGCGAGGGAGGCCACAGCGGCGCCCGCGGATCAAGGCGCCCGGCAAGCGAGGGACGGAGGGACGGAAGGAGGGAGGCGCCGCTCGCAGCCCAACCCCAGGGGAGGGAAGCCGCTGCGGTCGCCAACCACCGGGTAGCGCCTGGAGCCCGCCCCCCCCCCGGATTCTCTGTCGTATGGCGAGCCATTCTCCTGGAGGGCAGGGCAACCTGGGGCGGGGTGGGGGCTCTGTGGTGTCCTTACCTCCCCCCCCCGCCCGGAATTTCCCCAGCCAGAAATGGCAACCCGGGAAGCAGCAGGCAGCCTGGCGCTGGCTTTTGCCTTCGCTGCAGCCGCAGTCTGCATCTCCTCCACCTCCTTCGGGGGCAGAGTGGGCTGAAGGAGGGGCCCTTCCCAGGTGTGAGTTTGTGTGTGTGTGTGTGTGTGGGGGGGGGGGTTAATTCCTGGTATTTTAAATTAAAGGTAAAGGTATCCCCTGTGCAAGCACCGAGTCATGTCTGAGCCTTGGGGTGACGCCCTCTAGTGTTTTCATGGCAGACTCAATACGGGGTGGTTTGCCAGTGCCTTCCCCAGTCATTACCGTTTACCTCTCAGCAGCAAGCTGGGTACTCATTTTACCAACCTCGGAAGGATGGAAGGCTGAGTCACCCCTGAGCTGGCTGCTGGGATCGAACTCCCAGCCTCACGGTCAGAGCTTCAGACAGCATGTCGGCTGCCTTACCACTCTGCGCTCCATCTCCTATGTATAACTTATGCCAATCTGTTCTGTTGCTTAAAACTATTACTCCATGTATCTTGTACTCTCTATTGACCAATGAAAGTTCTTTACAACACTGCCTTTGCAACTGAATATTATATTTTTCTACGATTTACTGTGATCGTTTCTTGAGTCCACTGAAGAAGCAGAAGTCTGGTGTGGATTGATCACAGTGTGACGTTTATGACTAAAAATCCTCAACAAAACATTTTTGGAATAATTTTTGTAAACATAAACATCTCGTTGCATGGATATGGATTGTTTATACGGGGCTTTCTAGCAGTGATTTCTGGTCTATTGTGTAACCTCCAGGCAGAGCTTGGAGTTCTGGGATTTGGGCTCAAGCCTGGGGGAAAAGCAGCTGTGGAAGGTAAACTCTTGAAGAGAGCCTGCATTCGAAAGCTCACGCCTTTGTTGGTCTTAAAGGTGCCACTGGACTCTGATTTCATTCATTCATTCATTCATTCATTCATTCATTCATTCATTCATTCATTCATTCATTCTGACAGAAAGTGCTTGCACGTGAAAGCTCATGTCTTGAATAAATCTTTGCTGGTCTTAAAGGTGCCACTGGACTCTGATTTTGTTTATGATATTATCTCCCTGTAACAGAGACTTGTGCGATGATGGCAAATAGCACAGATGCTGGGCCATCCACAACCATGTCTGTGGTGCCCCATTAGGGTCTCTGGGGAGCAGCATTTGCTAAGAGACCCCCCTGCACACACACACACACACACACACACACACACACATACCGTGCAGCCAGTTGATATTTACCAAAGTTTTGAAGAAGAACTCTGCAGTTGCTGTTGACCATCTGTGCTGTTACTCCTCCTCCATAGTTTCCAATCCAGCAAGGGAATGAGTCCCAGGGCTGCATAGCCAGCTGATCCATACAGCAAAACTGGACAACTGCCAGGCACTTTGATCCCTAACTGTGCCGTCTTCCACCTTGGAGGCGTTCCTAGCAAGGGAATGCACTAACTGCCCAGTGCGGGGGGGGGGGGCTGCAAGCATCTCAGAGGCAACTCTCCCCTTAACACTTCCCTGGGAGTCTATCCCTCAGGGCCTGTACAATGGAGCTCTTTGAGACCAGGGCATGGAAGATCAGATGGGGCTCCTCGAGGTTAGACCACCACCGGGCCAGACCCTCGAGATGCACGGTGCACAGAGATGGTGCTAGTTGTTTTGGGGTGTGAAGTTGGTTTGGGGTTTTTGCCACCAGGAAATATAACTTTAATGGAGATTTAATAATATAAATTTTATGAGGGGTTTTACTACTATGTAACCCGCCACGAGATGGCTTTGCTGATGGCGGCAGGTAATAATAATGAAATATTAAATATTAACATTAGCCTCACACTATTGCACAGGGAGGCTGCGTATTTGGATAGAAGAGAGCACATCGAGAAATCCACTGTGGGTTCTTTGCTAACCACCATTTTCATGTTTGACTGTAATCGAGAACTGTTTTGGCTTTACTTTGATACTCAACTGAACTGAAGAAAGTACAAACTGAATCATTTCCAGTTCTTTATTCAAGCAAATTCTGCAATTCATTAAGAAGAATACTTGATTCTTATATGTTGCCTTTCTCTACCCGAAGGAGTCTCAAAGCAGCTTACAGTCACCTTCCCTTTCTTCCCCAGTCACCGTGTGAGGGAAGTGATGCTGAGAGAGCCCTGGGATTACTGCTTGGTCAGAACAGTTTTATCATTGCTGTGGCGAGCCCAAGGTCACCCAGCTGGCTGTACATGGAGGAGGAGTAGGGAATGAAACCTGGCTCACCAAAGGAGTCTCAAAGCAGCTTACAGTCACCTTCGCTTTCCTCTCTCCACAATACACACTCTGTGGGGGAGGTGAGGCTGAGAAAGCCCTGATATTACTGAAGATAAAGAGTTGGTTCTTACATGCCGCTTTTCTCTACCCGAAGAAGTCTCAAAGTGGCTTACATTCACCGTCCCTTTCCTCTCCCCACAACAGACATCCTGTGAGGGAGGTGAGGCTGAGAGAGCCCTGATATTCCTGCTCGGTCAGAACAGTTTTATCAGTGCCGTGGTGAGCCCAAGGTCACCCAGCTGGCTGCCTGTGGGGGACTGCAGAAACAAACCTGGCTCGCCAGATTAGAAGTCCACACTCCTAACCACTGCACTAAGCTTTCAGTGAAGAAACATTGTGAATTGTTTGGTGTTCATTGCTGTTCTTCTGCTGCTCAAGGTTCCTAGCTTGTATATACAGGTCAAGTTATTTTGTTCCCTCTTTTGTTGTTCGCTATCCAAATACAGGTCAGGGCTGATCTTGCTTAGCTTCTAAGATCTGACATCTTGGCCCGCCTGGACTATCCAGTCAGTGTGTAGTCTCCTAACCTGATCAAAAAATGGAAAGGATAATATTTATATGAGCATCCAACACAGCCTTTGAGACCAGCTGGACCAATTCTGCTCAGAATTCCTTCTCATGTGCCATGGCCCCAATCCAAACCAGACCCCTGCAGAGATCTGCAATTCCCGCAGGGAACCTCCACTGGCAGTCTTGACTGCAAGGCAGAAAAAATTATCATGCCTGAGCATTGTAATGTGCTTCAAAGCTTAGTGAGAGTTCCAAAAGCTCTGAGAAAAGACTTTTTCAAGGGAAAAGGCCCATACATTGCTCGTAGTACAAGCAATGGACAGAGATGAGTTTCTGCAGAGAGAGTATCATTTGCCCAGCTTGCCACGAAGGGCAAGATGGATGGGCTATTGCCAAAACATCAGCTGGACCATGAGATGCAGCTTCATACTGATTGGGGGCATGAGGTATCCAACTCGTTTATTATGAGGGCCAGGACTGGCATACATGTATGTTTGACACCCTTGCTCTAGGATCAGGACTGGACGTGGGACTTCAAGCCATCTGAGGCAGGAAGGGTTAAAAGATCTGAGCTACCCGTTAATGCTCTGCAATGTTACCCTACAGTCATAAACAAAATCCTTTTCCTTTCTAAGGAAGCTGGCTGTGTTCAAATACCTCCCATGTGCTTCACTGCTGTTAAGCATTGGGAGAGAAGGAGTGAAGAACACAGGACGTGTCCTTCAGCTGAAGAAGGAATAGACATGCAAATTATGTCTTCATCTGTCTCTTGGATAACCATCTTCAAGTATTTAAAAGGCTGCCATGTAGATGGAGCAGAGTTGTTCTCTCTTGCCCTAGAGTAGCGATCCCCAACCAGTGGGCCGCAGACCACATGTGGTCCATCGACTAATTGGAGGTGGGCCCCGAAGGATGCCTTCTCCCCCCCTCCGGCCCTTTACTTCATCGCCCCCCCCCCCCCCCGGCCCTTTACAACACACTTTGGGTGTCATCGTCTCCCATCACTCCCAGATGGGACTATCTCGTTGCAGAGAAACAAGCTCGGGGTTCCCATTGATTTGTCATTGTCATGAGTTAAAATTTCCATGAAAATAAAATGTTCCTTATGTTCATTGTTGTAGCGTGTCTGTATCTTATTTTGAAGGGATGTTTAAACATTACCATAGCGACCAGAAAGCGTTAGGGCAGTGGTTGAGAGTAGAGGAGTAAACTACCCCCCCCCCCGGGCCTCAGTAAAATTTTCAAGCGTTGAGTGGTCCCCAGTGATAAAAAGGTTGGGGACCACTGCCCTAGAGGGACGGACCAGAACAAATGGGATGAAATTAATTCAAATGAAATTCCATCTAAACAAGAAGTTCCTGACAGTTAGAGCGGCTCCTCAGTGGAACAGGCTTCCTCAGAAGGTGGTGGATTCTCCAACTTTGGAGATTTTAAAACGGAGGCTGGATAGCCATCTGACAGAGAGGCTGATTCTGTGAAGGTTCAAGGAGGTGGCAGGTTGCAGTCTGTTACCCTAGAGGTAGCCCATAATGGAAAGGTGCCTCACACAGAGGCACCTTCATGCACAGACTATGGAGTCAGTAGGGCCTCTCAACAAACCTAGGAAGCCAGGCCAGGTCTCCATCTTGTTTGGGCTACACTAGATTTCTTACATTTCCTCCTTGCCCAACTGACTGAGCTAAATGTGCACATTATCTAAATCCCCCCCCCAGCCAAAGACCATTAGACTATCTACAGGAAAGGAATATCCCTTCAAGATACTAACTGCAACTTCTTTTGTCTCTCTTGCCCAGTGTAATTTCTGTCTAGCAGCATCTCTTATCCCCAAATGTCTTCCCCCTGTCCTTCCCGATAAAACAAAGACAGGGCCATTAGCGACACAGTACACCTAGCCAAGGTATTGTTCTATTTGATGAGATTACTCCACACCTTCCACTCTAGTGACCTCACAGTTCAAACGCACCTATCAGGTACTCATATTATCAGCGACCAATCATCAATCACGGACCTAGTGGGCAGTCCCTGGGGTTGGCCCGGGAATTTCAAACACTATATCAAGCCTTGCGCACATCCTGTGTGTGTGTTGTCCCTCCACACCCGGCATCCTGTCCACCCCTGATGTCGTGAACCCTGTGTTTTGGCTGCTTGGATCCAAGAAAGGTGCAGTATCTTGAACTTGTCCCCCTGTAGAACTTAGTGTAGAACTTAGTGTAACTTGTCCCCCTGTAGAACTTAGTGTATGTATGTGTTTGCTCTGTGTGTGTTTTGAGTGTATCCCAATATTTTCCCCAAATAAATCCCCTGAGTGTAAGCTTAATTGTCTTCTTCATTTAAGAAGGGTTTCTTCCAGGGAAAGGACCCCGTAAAAATTGGTAGTAAAAGATCCTACGTTACCCAGCCTCTTGCTATCTTCATGATTCCCCAGCAATTTGGGGGATCATTCGATGAGCGATAGGGTTGTGAGTGTCCTGCATGGTACAGGGGGTTGGACTAGATGACCCAGGATGCCCCTTCCAACTCTATGATTCTGCTAGCTCCCTGGCATGGAGCAGTTCATTAATTGGTATCCATTGTCCAGTGATGAAGTGTTGGTGAGAACATGCGGAGGCTTCTCTCGGCAAAAACTGTGAAGTGCTCTGCTGCATATCCAGTTTTTTGGTGTATCACACCGAGCTGAAGAGGTCCGGCCGTCATTCAAGTAAGCACAAAAACCTTTGCCTTCGATGTGAAACCTGTACAATAAGAATTCACGGGAGTCAATGTGTTGTTCTGACATGTGTCATGATAGTCAACAGTTGCATCCAATGGTTTTCTTTTGCAAAATAAGGAGTCTTGCACCTAAGGAAGGAACTTTATTCTAAGGGGGCTCCGGAGCAAAAACCCCTCCCAGCAGAGGAAAGACCCTGAATCCCCAGTCCTGTTCACAAGGCAGTCATTTCAGCCACAATAGCTGTTCTTCCCATTCCCCACCACAGCTACCAAGGAGCTTCTTAAAAATCATCAGTTGTCTATCACAGAGGTTCTCTGAATTCCCAGCTTTCCGTCTCATTGCAGAGGTATAAGGGGAAAGGCACAGTTCTGCATCGAAAGGAACTCAAGATTTTCTTTTGAAAAACTGAACGCTGGGAATTCAGAGAACCTGATTCATAGATTGGTATAACAATATAAGTCTTGGAGGCGGGGCTTTAGAAGAAGAAGAAAAAGAAGAGGAGCTTTGTTTTACTGTTAAGCACTTCTGTGGAGGGACATTAGCCGGAGAAGCCTCGCTTGTTTGTTGCTTTTGCAGGTCTAAGGGGGAAAAAATGGCAATTGCGTTTCCGGAAGCTCGGGGGCGAGAGCGAGGGAGGGACATTCTTTCTACCGCTACATTGAGAACACACATGTCTTTTTCGGATGTGTTGCAGGTTGTTCTCAAGAGTCTAGTGGGGTTTTTTTAGGGGAAAAAGAAATCCACCTTTCTGGATTTCCCGACAAGTGCTACAACGAGGCGATTTTTGTAGGAGTGTTGCAGGAGTGTTGCAGATTGTGTACGACGTCATGCGGAATGTTGAATTAATAGCGTTTACCAAAGGTAAGACTTCTGCTACATTTAAGTAATGCGGAATGGCCCACTGAAATGAACCAATGAACCCCTCAAAAAAACCAATATACAACCACAAACAATAAATCTATCTGCCAGTGTGTGCCATTGGCTAATACCTTAGTTGATTTATTCAAACCAATTGGATCCTAGGGCAGAGATCCTCACGGCATATTGGTCAATAACATGCTCGCTTCGCTCCTACTTTGGACCCCAAGCTCGATTCTCTGTAGGATTGTTAACATGGCCACATATATAACAACAGGTAGTGAAAAGTAGGGTATAAAAACCAACTCTTCTTCTTCAGCAATACAAACAGGGGGAAAACTTTTCATGGATACTTTTTTGGGGGGAGGGGAGTGCACTGAAGTGCCTGTCTCTGCTATAAGGACTTTAGAAATGAAAGACTTACCAGTTATTGAAGATGGAGTCATTTGTCCATTTCCATTGCTGACTGTCTGCCTTCTTCCGAAGGCCATACCAATGATCAGCAGAGGTCTTATAACGCATCAGAAATTCCTTTGAATGTAAATAAAATGCAAACATCTTATCTTCAAGAAGAAGAAGAAGAAGAAGAGTTGTTTCTTATAACCTGCTTTCCATTGCCCAAAGGAGTCTCAAAGCAGCTTACAATCGCCTTCTCTTCTTCCACCCACAACAGACACCCTGTGAGGGAGGTGAGGCTGAGAGAGCTCTGAGAGGGCTGCTTGGTCAGAACAGCACCATCAGGGCTGTGACTGGCCCAAGGTCACCCAGCCGGCTCACTAGACTACTAGATGCCGCTCTCAGTCACTACCCCGAACTGGCAAATGATACATAAGACTGTGTAGGCCATTGTAAGTCTTAGTATTGGTTGTAATTCTGCCAGTTTATTAATGTTGTCTTCCAGGAATACCTGGATTAAAAGACAGAAGTATTGGCAATGCCTCCCCCCAGTATTCCCCCCCCCCAATAGATTTCATCTAGAGAAGGAAAAAAGTAGAATACAACAGAAAAATAAAACTTACATTTTGACATTACATTTTTCTACATTCACATAAAGGAGATTAATTAGCAAAAAAAAAGCTCAATCGTTTTTTATATTCTAAATTATATTCTAAATTATATTTTTTTATATCAAATGTGATTAACTTGTGCTCTCTGAATTGTACTCTGAGTTATTCATTGGAGCCAGCTGGCAGATGCCTGAACAAAAGGCTTTGTCAGGCCTTAATATTTCTTCTGCGTGTCATTTAAAAGCCTGGCTGCTTGGAACCTTGCATTGTTTCCCCACGCATGTTCAGCAAAGAACTCTACTGCAAATAAACCTATTGGCTCATAAAACGTTCAAAAAGGCGTGGCCCAAACGTTGTATGTGTCATTCCTGCAGGAAGGGCCTGACCAAGGCAGCTTTCATGCACCACATGATTCAAGAGGTGAACCCCCAGCTTGGCGTACTGGTTAGGAGTGTGGACTTCCAATCTTGCAAGGCGGGTCCAATTCCCCACTCCTCCTCCACATGCAGCCAGCTGGGTGACCTTGGGCTCACCACAGCACTGAGAAAGCTGTTCTGGGCTCTCTCAGCCTCACCTTCCTCACAGGGTATCTATTGTGGGGAGAGGAAAGGGAAGGCGACTGTAAGCTGGTTTGAGACTCCTTTGGGTAGAGAAAAGCAGCATAGAAGAACCAATTCTTCTCCTCCTCTCTTCTGGAGCACCCAGCTCAAAGCCCCAGCAAATCACAACAAGCACTCTTGAGTCAGCCCGGGAAAGAGGCAAGCACTAGGCCACATTGCCTAATGTTTGCCATGTCTGCCTCTGTTTAGAATAGAGCCAGCTGCAGCAGGGCAGGGACAATGAAGGATGAAGGACTCACTTTGCCTGCTAGTACAGGAGCAAGTACAGTAGCACCACCTGGACTTGCTTGCCATCAGCTGGGGGGGGTTCCTCTTCTATTTTCTCCCACTCAACCACTTTCTTCCCCCATTACCAAATGTTTTAAAACAGTGGTATGTGTCGAAACCAGGACTACAGTGGTAGTCAACCTGTGATCCTCCAGATGTCCATGGACTACAATTCCCATGAGCCCCTGCCAGCTTTTGCTGGCAGGGGCCCATGGGGATTGTAGTCCATGGACATCTGGAGGACCACAGGTTGACTACCACTGTTTTAAAAGAGCCACAGATAGCAAGTAAAAGAGCCACATGTGACTTGAAGAATCAGCAGAGCTCTAAAGTGTCACGGTTTCTATCCCATCTCCAGGCGGAGAATCGCTGCTGGTGAGTCGTGTTCACTTGGTTTTCGCTAAAGGAGGGAGGGACTGAAAAAGACTTTCATGCTATCAAATGCATTCATCCAGGCCAGTTTACAGGAAATTATTAGTGATACTCGCAACAAGGGTCTGCACGGGGCTTTTGACCCAGTCCCAGTTCGAATGAATCCCTCCCATCTACACTGAATTCGATTTGCATTTTGATTTTGGGCACTTTAATATTTCCATCTGCAACATCCCTGATTGATTCATGGTGACCCTACCTTTCTGCCACGATATCCAGAATTGGATGTAAGCTTGGATATCTGAGATATCGGCATCAGTAAGTGTGCAGCTCTCTGCTTTTTGTGAATTAATTCTGCCTCATGCCTCCAACCCTGTAACAAAGCAGTCTTCCCTGATTGGCCAGGGCATCAGTTCAAAGTCTTCCTGGCTTCCCTTAAAGTGATTGCGCTCCAGAAGCCCTAACTTCTCTCAGCAGAGATTTGCCTCTTGGTTCCTCCCCCTCCTCTGCTGTCTCCAATCCACTCCCTCCCCCCTCATTCAAGAAAAGAAAGAGAGAGGCTCCTGCTGCGCTTGGCTCCCCTCCCCACTCTGAGCTTCCCCAATCAAGTGCAGAACACTTTCTGTTTCAATGAGGGGGGGAATTCGATCTGAATTCAGCAGGATCCACAACGGGAAAAAAATTAAGTGCAGAATCAGCCAAGGTCTAACCACCATGCACATATCAATCAATTGTAGGGCTCATCGCTTAAATAGCTCTCTTACCATTTCCCGCTGAGTGTCTATTGAGGCTAGTGAAGCACCGTATGAGGAGCACTGCCTTTGGCTGAAGTCCCAGGTCCCCTCAGACTCTGAGAAATAGTAGCACCTTCCTTGGTACCCCACCCAGCTTTCCGGGCATGAAATGATCCATGGTGAACATGGGCAAGTTGGGGATTGGCCAGCTGCTTCTTTCTTTATGGCTACAAGTAAGAAAACAACATTTAAAATGATGATTTAAACCGAGACATCTTAATTTCAGCAGATTAAATCACTTGGGGTGTGGATAAAAACGATGAATAAAAACAATGGACCTTGAGGATATATTTTCATTTGGCCGTGAGAAATTCAGATGTGCAGGGCTCAGAGATTGTTCTTCAGCCAGGATCTTGACCCTTCTAGCTGACTGTATTTGTAGAGTGCAAAGGTGCCAGGTAGGGAAGATGCTTTCCTGCAGCTTAAAATAGCTTAGCCTGGTGCAGGTGGAAGAATGCCTACTGAACTCCTCTGACTTGAGGCATTTCATATCACTCCCAAGTTCCTGGCTGTGCAGCAGAGAGCTGCATGCCATCCAGGGTGAGCAGACATGCTTTCTCTACTGGTCCTTTCCTGCCCAGCCACAGGACCTCCATCTCTGAAGGGTTCAACTTCAGGTAACTCTCCTTTAACTGTTGGCCACAGCTGTGATGTATGTTTCTTTAAGAGGTTCATTCTCTTAGCACACCTGTGATGTATTTAAGCAACCTTGTTTTTCTGGTGTGGCGTTCTCCTTTCGCTATCGCCTTTTTGTTGCTGCTCCAGCTTTCTTTTAATCGTTGTGCAAATAAACGTACCTGTGTTCAACAAGACAATCTGGACGTTGGTTCTTGGGCCAGAAGAGACATTACACCTGACATCTGGCAAGTTGTTCTGGGTGGGGATCTGGCCAAGCGTTCATCAGGAGGCAGAGGAAGAAGAGTTCGTTTTTGTACCCAGCTTCCAATCACCTTCCCTTTCCTCTCCCCACAACAGACACCCTGTGAGGTAGGTGGGGCTGAGAGAGCTCTGACAGGACTACTCTGCGAGAACAGCTCTAACAGGACTGTGACTAGCCCAAGGTCACCCAGCTGGCTGCATGGGGAGGCACAGGAAATCAGTGCCCGCTCGCCGGTTTAGAAGCTGCCACTCTTAACTATTACCCCAAGCTGGCACAACAAACTTGAAAAGGATGTTGAAATGTTCAGGGCCCAAACACAACATAAATTGCAGCGTCTAGCAAACATTTGGCTCAGCTTTTCTCAAAGGACAGTGCCTATGGAGATATCACATAAGTAAAATTTTGGATGCCATTTCTGCAAGAGTTAGAATCTGGAGATCCTATAGGTGCACCAGCCTGTAATTTCTTCCTACCCAACTACTTGACCAGGAAGGAGAACAATGACTGGTTGACAAGGAACAAAGATCCTATCTTCACCTCCGTATGATTCCTTAAATCAAAATGCTTCTTTGGATGGAGTGGGGCGGGGGGGGGGGGAAGGTAGAGAGAAGCAGCTCTCAAACAGCTCTCAAGAAATGTGGCTAGATCCAAAATGTGTGTTATTAAATATGGCACCAAATAGTATTAGAATGTACAGTGAGCTAGTTAAGTTCATGGTTATAGCTGCCAGGATCTTATATGAGTCAAGATGGAAAAGAGAAACTTCACCAGATCTTATGGACGGGCCAAATAAAATGACCGACTATGTGACAATGGCAAAACTGACATATTTGATGCACAACAAACTCACATAACTTAGAAGAAAATAGAGTCCAATCTCAGACTATATAGATCAGTAAAAATGAGATGGAAAGAAGTAATCAATGTATAAATTGCATATTTACTTTTTAGAAAGCATGTAGAATGTGGTTATGTGGCGTGATATTAGATTGATGTAGTCCTTGCATAGTGGAATTTCTTTCCCAGAACAAGATTTATTTTCCCTTTTATTTTATTTTTTTTGTCTTGTAAGATAGCAATCTAACATCTTTTAAAAATGGCAGTTCTGTAATAGGTAGTGTATTGATTTTTTTAAATAAACAAAATTTAAAAAGGTGTGTGGCTTAGAAGCCAGAGGTGGACATAGCTGCAACATGGTTTAGAATCAGAAAACTCACCTGACCACCATATAACAAAAAGGATGACATGTAAGAAAATCTGTAGAACAATGAAAATCCACAGTTTTATATTTCTCTTCTTCAAGGACCACTTAAAACACCAAAGCAAGCCTAGAGGGAGGGAAGGAGAAGCAAATTTATTATTATTTATTTATTTATGTATTTATTTATTTATTATTATTATTATTATTTTATTTTTAGACCGCCCTTCTCCAAATAGGTCTCAGGGCGGTTTACAACATAAATAGTTAAAACACAATAAAATCCCCATAAAAACCCCAATTAACATCAGCAAAAGTTACGTATAACATATAGCGGCGGTGGTCACTATTCTGATCTTAGTTCAGCCTGGTGGAGAGAATAATATTCAGAAGAGGGTGGCACCAATACAATAGATCTAACAATGATCTCGATGTTAGAGATCTCAATATTGGAGGGGATCCTCTGATGGATTAGTGGGAGAGCTGCCCTGGTCTCAACCATCCATCCATCCATCCATCCATCCATCCATCCATCCAATGTATTTATTTATTTATTTATTTATTTATTTATTTATTTATTTATTTATTTATTTATTTATTTATTTATTCTATTTGTATCCCGCCACTCCCAAGTGGGCTCGTGACGGGTAACACAGTCTTAAAACCCCACTAAAACACCCCCATGAAAAGACTTAAAACCCATAACATGGCGGATAATCTCCCAACCTTCTTCCCCTTCCCAACTAGAGGCGTTGAGAGCATGGGGCAGCATGATGTCCACAGGCCCATCTCAATAGGAATTGGTATTTCCCTGCTGTGCCTACGTGAATAATAAACCCAGTTTAAACTTTCATTGCAGCGATTTTGGGCGGTACATACTGCAGATCTACAAATACCCCCTTGTCTTTGGCAAGTAACAAATTAATTGCTCGGATTATAGGGAACCTGAAGAACTCCAGGGAGGAATACAATAATGGGACAGAAACTTGGCGCCCAGCTTGGGTCTCTCCATGCTTCTGTACAACACACACATAACTTGATACTTGCCGATAACAAAAAAGAGACAAGAACTCCGTTCTGAGAATGCTGAACGCAGTTCCCATAAACACATGAGCATGCCTAATACCAAATCAGAACATTCCCCGTGAGTGGTGTGTGTTTGTGTGTGTTTGTGAGTGCCAGTGGCAGTGGCAGCAGCGGCAAAACCTCACAGGGAACTGTGTGTGTGTGTGTGGGGGGGGGAGCAGCAGGGGCAAGATAATGCTTCAGAACTGTTCTTAGAGGAAGAGGCCAAGCCAAGTGGGGAAGGCAGAGTGGCACGCACAGGGACCAGCGGGGTGGGGTGGATCGGGGTTGAGAAGAGGAGCGGAAGGGACGGGGGGTGGGGGGGGGTTTGACAGCTTGGGCCCAATTGAAGAAGGGACCCCTTTACTGAAGAGCTATTGCCAATGTGATATGCTTTACCTTTAGAATCGAAATTAATACTGGTGATGTTAAATCTTGATATTAAGACTACAACTGCAACAACTGCAGAAGTAACAGAAAGCGGGATTGAATACCTGGGACCCCGTTCTGGTTGCAAAAACATTTAAATAACCTAGGACAGCATTTAATAAATCTCAAGAAGGTACCACTTTTGCCTATTGGTTTCGTTTGATTTTTGGGTGTATTTCTACGAGAAGCCAACAGTGTTTCTTTATATGGACTGAGTTTGGGCGGTGAGACAGACACGGCAATGGGGGTTATTAAGATAAAGATGGTGATTGAGCTACTGGTGGCCAAGCAGAGGCGGTGGGACAGTGCTCAAAAGTCTCTTGTGTGTTTTTCCCCTCCATATGTTCCTATCCCTGGCTGCTGGCTGCTTGCTCACCCCTGGGACGCGCAAGAGAGGGTGGTAAATCCACTTTCCTAGATTTACCCCATCCCGCTTTAAAAACGGCCGCATCCCGAAACGGCCTCTGAATGTTGTCGACATCAATCGGAAGGGACTCAATAAGCTGACAACATTACGAGGCTATGACGCTAAAAATTCCTTGTGCGGAAACTGTATCAGAATTGCCTTGTGGACTAAATGTTACATCTGGGTACTCCAAGGCTATTTACAGCCATTCCAACTTACTTTGCCTTTCAGAAGCTGCCATTTGTTCACTTGGCTCCCCTTGTAGGTACGTGTTTTCAGATGTATCATCTGAGTTTGACATCTTTTCATTCTTGCCGTTGCCCGCAGACAAAAACTTAAGCAGGACGGATTGTTTTTCTTAAGCAGAACAGGTTGGTTTTCCTTTCATGAAGCCCCGATTGTGAGCAAGACTCGTGTCATGACACAAGTTGTGTTTTTTAAAAACTTGTTCTATTTTGTGTCCTTCAGTGTGCCTTGGTATCTGAAGTGTGCACACAAAAGCTTGTGCCCAGAATTCAACTTTGTTGGTCTTAAAGATGCCGCTGGACTTAAACTTAGTTCTGTTGGTGCTATTCTGTTAGCTGCTGTGCATCTGAGGAGATAAAATGGGATATAAATGTTACGAAGGAAGGAAGGAAGGAAGAGGAAGGAGAAGAAAGGAAGGAAGAGGAAGGAGAAGGAAGGAAGGAAGGAAGGAGGTCAGCCATTTTACTATTTAAAGGCATGGCACAGATGATATTCATTGAAGACTTCAATGAGAATACCTAAACATTGATTTAGGGCAGTGGTTCTCAACCTGGGGGTCGGGACCCCTTTGTGGGTCGAACAACCCTTTCACAGTAGTCACAGCAGGGCAAGCAGCTTGGCCAGGGTAGCACCATCTACACAACAGCCTTGCGGGGCAGATCGAGATAGAGCATTTATCTGTCTGGAGCAGCGGAAAAGCGCGAGATCAAAATGGTGGGACAAGAAGCAGAACTGAACTGAGAAATCCTGGAAAAAAAACCAATTTATATGCACTCATGAACCATGGATCTTCACGCCATGGGTCAGTTTGGGTTTAATTTCTGTGAAAGAACACCTTGCATGATTTTATATTTGGGGGTCACCACAACATGAGGTGTTAAGGGCAATAGGACGATTGAGAACCTCTGGTTTAGGGCTAAAATGGACACCTATTTGTCCAGCCTCTAGAAAGTGATTTGGTCAGCATCCCAGCATTCTTCTCCCCCCCCCCCCAAAATAAATACATTTGGGGAAACGCTTTCATTTATAAACAAATTTGGGTCCACTTGGTTATCTGCCACAAACTGAGGAAATACCTGCCCATCAGAAAACATGGTTTTTCTCCTTCTGTCAAGTTGCAGCTGACTTACGGTGACTCTAATTGGTTTTCAAGGCTGGAGACAAACAGAGGTTGTGTACCTGCCTCTGCATAGTGACCTGCATGTTCCTTGGTGGTCTCCCATCCAGGTACTAATCTTGGGAGACCTTGCTTAGCTTCTAAGATCTGTTGAGCTCCAGTTGGCCTGTTTATTTTATTTATTTATTTATTCTACTTATATGCTGCCGCTCCCAGACCAGCCATCTCATGGCAGCTCACAACGCATTAAACATACAATGAAAATACAGATACAGAAGCCCATATAAACCTCAGCCCCCCAAGCCCCTCTAGCCCCACCCAATCCCCCCCTCCACCTTAATCTGCCAGATCCCCACTTACCCTTGGAAGGTTGAGAGTCTTTAGTTTTTCAGTCACATTCTAAGTAGGCTGAGAAACCTCTGAATTCTGGGGCTCCTTGGGAGCAACCGTGCTGCAGAGGGGTCACTTCTTGGTGGCTGCAGAGATGCTGCTGCTTTGGCTTGAAACAATCCCTCTGCACCTGATGGAGCCTTATTGTCCAGCAGATCTTTTTGCACTTTCCAAGGGGTGGGACTGGCTTCCTCCGTCTTCTCATCTCAGGAGGTGTAGGTGGGTAGATCCATGACACTGTTCAGCATCACAACATTATGTTCTGGTTTGTCACTCCCCGCCCCCTGTTTTCTGGGAACTGCCACCAGCCATAGAGAATTATCTGGCATCTGTACAATAAATTATCTTTCAAGAACACTCTCAGAAGAAACTAGGGCCCCACGGCCCTGTTCTGCGAGGCCTGTTGAGACAGAGCTGTTCCTCCAGGCCTATGGTTGACTCCACGGACAGAACAACAACAAAGCTGGCCTCCCCACGCGGAAACCATGTAGGAACAACATTGGGCACTGAAGAACTAGACCAACACACCACTCCCCCTCCCCCCCCCAATGGGAAAGAAGATATTTGCTCAGGAGAAATTTAACACATTTTTGTAAATTAATATCTACATGTTTTAATTAATAGTAAATGTTTTGATTATTTAGAACAGGGGTAGTCAAACTTCGGCCCTCCAGATGTCCATGGACTACAATTCCCATGAGCCCCTGCCAGCGAATCTCCATGGACATCTGGAGGGCTGCAGTTTGACTACCCCTGGTTTAGAATGTGTTGTAAACCAGTAGTGGCATAGAAATGTAATAAAGAAAATGAAGTAGTAGCAGTGGATATGCAGCCAGTTGGTATCAGCTTGGTGCAGTGGTCAAGAGCGACAGCTTCTATACTGGCAATCTGGGTTTCATTCCCCGCTCCTCCTCCGCATGCGTCCAGCTGGGTGGCCATGGGCTAGTCGCAGTCCTGATAGAGCTGTTCTGACCGAGCAGTCCTGTCAGAGCTCTCTCAGCCCCACCTACTTCACAGGGAGTCTGTTGTGGGGAGAGGAAAGGGAAGGCGACTGTAAGCCGCTTTGAGACTCCTTCAGGTAGAGAAAAGCGGCATATAAGAACCAAATCTTCTTCAGTAATCTCAGGGCTCTCTCAGCCTCACCTCCCTCACAGGGTGTCTGTCGTGGGGAGAGGAAAGGGAAGGTGACTGTAAACCGCTTTGAGACTCCATCAGGTAGAGAAAAGCGGCATATAAGAACCAACTCTTCAGTAAAATCAGGGCTCTTTCAGCCTCGCCTCCCTCACAGGTTGTCTGCTGCAGGGAGAGGAAAGGGAAGGCCATTATGAGCTGCAGTGAAAAGTTGGGTATAAAAAACAACTCTTTTTTTCCGTTAGTTGCGCAATGTTTAGTCTTAGATTCCAAAGAACTGGTTACAAAACAGCTTTGTCATCCTCAGTTTCCTTTACACTTGGAAGGTTGTCTTTAGTTTTTCATCCGACTTCTAAGTAGGCTGAGAAACCTGTGAATTCTGGGGCTCCTTGGGAGCAACCGTGCTGCAGAGGGGTCACCTCTTTGGCACTGAGAGATGCGGTTAAGGTAAGGGGGGGGGTTCTCATGCGGGGGGGGGGGGGTTAGTCGTTGGACCCCACTTGAAGAAGAGGAACTGTTTTTTCGTACCCTGCTTTTTACAACCTGAAGGAGTCTCAGAGTGGTTTACAATCACCTGGTCTTCCTCTCCTCACAACACACATTCTGTGAAGTAGGTGAAGCTGAGAGAGCTGAGAGGACTGTGACTGGCTCAATTTCACCCAGCTTGCGGAGGAAGAATGGGGAATCAAACCCAGTTCTCCAGATTAGCCGCCGCCTCTCTTAACCACTACATGGATGAAAGAAGCAGAACCATTAAATGTTTATTGACATGAGAGTGCGTTAGTATTAGTGGTCAGTCACCAACTGTGATGAGTTGGGCAGGTGTTTTGTTTTTTGGTCATAGAAGTGTGGAGATTGGGCTGCTGAGCATGTGTAGTCTTTGCAATATATCAAATCCCCAAAACCGCAATAAGTCATACATTTAACAAGCTGCCTCCAGCTTGTCTGAAGTGGCAGAGTCATGTCTGTGCCTGCAGGTGCTTCCTCAAAGACGTTTTAGAATCGAAAAAGAGGAGGAACAATAATAGTACATCTCAGGGGGGGGGTCTGCCTCACAAGAACGAGAACCATCGTGGCAGCCAGACGATGCACTGAAAACAGTACAAAATGACAGGCGCATGACAAGGGGATGTTTGGCTGGCCAACCAAACATTCCTAATAATACCATGGCAGTCCAGCGTGGTGTAGGAGAGCCAGTGTGGTGGTAGTGGTTAATCTGCTTTCCCTGCTCCTAGTTCAGCAGTGGAACAGGCTGCCTAAGGAGGTGGTGAGCTCCCCCTCACTGGCAGTCTTCAAGCAAAGGTTGGATACACACTTTTCTTGGATGCTTTAGGATGCTTAGGGTTGACCTGCGTTGAGCAGGGGGTTGGACTAGATGGCCTGTATGGGCCCTTCCAACTCTATGATTCTAGGATTGCTGATATTGGGAACGCCTGGAGATCTGGGACAGTAGCTAAGGACAGCTAGTTTGGGAGGGGGAAGCCATAAAAGTCTGCCCTTCAAAGCTGTCATTTTTAGGGAAGGGGGGGCTGATCTCTGGAAATCAGTTGAGCCAGCCTGGTGTAATGCTTAAGAATGGTGGCCTCTAATTTGGAGAGACGGGTTTGATTCCCCGCTCCTTTGCATGCAGCCAGCTGCTGAGTGACCTTGGGCCAGTCGCAATCCTATCAGAGCTGCTTTCACAGACCAATTCTCCCCAATTTTTCTCTTCTTCACTGATTTACCGGCCTTCACATCTGCCCAGCAGAAAGAAGCAAGGCATCCCCCTTAGAAGGCTTTAACAACCAACCTTTCCGATTTCTTTGTCAACATCAAACCTCACAGTGGCAAACAAAAGATGTGTACGCTAGGAATAGAGCGAATGCTGGCAGGGGCTCCTGGGAATTGTAGTCCATGGACATCTGGAGGGCCGCAGTTTGACTACCCCTGATCTATATCATTGTATAGTGGGTTCACTAGGAAATAGCGACATGCGGTCATGCATCAAGCAGCTCTTGATTGCTTCCAGGAGTGGGTACATGTTGACGGTAACCACGCAGACTGGAGACTTGCCTGGACACGCCCCCCCCCTCCACTTATATACATATGTACAGGAGGTTCAAACTCATTGTTTGTTCTTCGGGGCTGCTTGGATCCTGCTCCCGACCCCAAGCTCAGCCCTCTGCTGCCTTGCATACCCAACAGTGCTTGTTGTGGGGAGAAGAAAAGGAAGGCGATTGTAAGCCACTTTGAGATTCTTTCTGGTAGAGAAAAGCGGGGTGTTAAACCCAGCTCTTCTTCTAATTCAACCGACTTGGGCACTAAACCAATATAGCAGTTCATTGCTCTGGTAGCTCCACCGAGATACATGGACTCTATCCCCTCCCTGACCAGCTCTCTCACAGAACACCCTCTTAGGGGCCTGTCATATTTAATTAGAAACCTGAGCAAGTAGGATAAAGGTTGCGCTTCACATCTTTTCATGTTGCATTGTCAAAACAGACACACTTCCTACCCCCCCAAGTGTATAAGAATATATCAAGAACCACCACATCCCTAAAAGCATTCATCTCCTCCCCCCCCCCCGCGCCTTTAACAAGCTTTCAAATGCCCCAGTAGAAGATAGTTTCTCACATTTCAGCCACTCTGGTCAGGAAATCATTGCAAATGTTTCTTAGCCACTTTTACTTACAGCATCCTGTTTCCGCACAGCTGTAGAAAACCTGTTTAAGATCTTTCTCTATGTCCTTTTTTTTTTTTGTTTAGTTTACAAGCTGGATGCTCCAAGCTGCCTTGGTCAAAATGGCCCAGGCTAGCCAGATCTCATCAGATTTCAGATGCTAAGCAGGGCTGACCATTGTAAGTACTTGAATGGGGAAGACCACCCAGGGACAGGCAATGGCAAACCTCTTCTCTTGCCATGAAAACCCTACCAGGGTTGCCATACATTAGCTATGATTTGATGGCTTTTCACACCACCGTGGTCTGGGCTGGTCACCTGGCAGCTTAAGGAGGACCCTCTGGGCTACCTGATGGTTCAAAGTCCTCGTGCACCTCGGGAGGTGGTGGGTTCTCCATCTGTGGAGATTTTAAAACAGAGGCTGGAGAGCCATCTGACGGAGAGGCTGATTCTGTGAAGGGTCAAGGGGGTGGCAGGTTACAGTGGATGAGCGATTGGGATGTGAGTGTCCTGCATAGTGTGGGGGTTGGACTAGATGACCCAGGAGGTCCCTTGCAACTCTGTCATTCTATGATTCTAGGAGTCTCAGGGAGGCCCAGCCTAGTCAGTGGGGAAGAGGCCACCTGGCCTGACCAACGTAGGGTGCCCACAGCCTTTGGCCAGACCTGCCCAGAGACACCAAGGGTCTGCCTCAACAGAGGACAACTTCATGTGTGTTTATGAGTGTGCGTGTGTCTGGGTGTGCACTTGGTGTGGATGCTTGCAGCCCTTCTGCACTGAGCTGTGGAAAAGGCTTTCATCACATTTCAACCCGACCCACACAAGATGAGCAGGGAGAGTGACTCAGCCCTTTCTCTGAATAGTTTTCTGGAGATTCATCAGCCCTCACTAGAAGACAAACACAGACCTGTCCTTAGTCCTTGATGGGAGTGGTTTGGCAGGAGCAGATCTTCCCTCTCTTTCTCCTCCTACTCTGGGCCTGGTACTCTGCTGGCTACACCCATTTACAGGAACCAGGTATTGAAACTGAAACCACCACCACCACCACCCCCTTGTGCCTTTCTCAAGATCTCAGGGGCTTTACGCACCGGGATCTTTGTTGCAAATTGGTCACTGAATGAAAAATCGCCATTTAAAATAGTGGAATTCGTTGTTATGCATACCTGCCTTTGTAGTGGAATCAGTTGCGTTTTGTAGCGTTTCCCACAGGCTTCCGGTCTCAGCAAAAATCGCTAGAAAGGAAGCGCTATTGCCAAGCTCGTCCCGCCCCTGGCCGTCAAGCAGCCAACGGGCAGCCGTTAGCATGCTCCCAAACAGCCCCTTTCCCTTTAAGGAAGGTTTAAAAAAAAAAAAAAAAAAAACAGACCCATTGTAACGAATCTGTGTAGATTCATTGCAACGGAGAGACCCATCCAGCTGCCTAGTGTGTTTGAGCTGTCATTTGATCGTTTGATCGTTGGCACGCTCCCTCCGAGTGAAAAAAAAAAAATCCCCCCCCCTCTCACGGGTCCGATTTTCGGCTGAATGGAATGTGTAAAAAATAAAGGGAAAATACTTCAGCAAACGTGCTTTTCTGTGGTTTGTGCTTAGTGACTGAAGGGGAGGGACTGAAGCCGGGGAAGCCTCTAAACTGAAAAAGGCTCGCTGGTGCGTTTATCCCCGCTCGCTCGGAGAAAAAAAAAATGGCGATCGCTTCGCCGGAAGCTCAGAGAAGAGAGCCAGGGGGAGGGACTTTGTAGAAACCGCAACAATGTTAACACACATGTCTTTATCGCTAGTGTTGCAGATTGGTTGCAAGAGTGTAGCGCTTTCCGGAGGGTGAATCCACTTTTTGGGATTTCCCTGAAAGCGCTACAACGAAGCGCTTTTTGCGGATCGGTTTCAGGAGTGTTGCAGATTGTCAACGATGTCGTGCGTTATGGCAAATCAGTAGCGTTTTCAATTAGCAACCATTGTGCTATTTTGAAGGCGTGCAAAAAGCCCCTCACTATATACCGTGCTTGTTTCCTCAGGAATCTCACCCAGTTCGGCTGCCATTTCTCTTACTCATGTTGACTTAGTCCTTGATGGGAGTGGTTTGGAAGGAGCGGATCTTCCCTCTCTTTCCCCTCCTACTTTGAGCCAGCTAAAATGGTGGATGTCTTGCAGGCCCTGCCGAACTGATTTAGGTCCCACAGGGCCCTGATCTCTCCTGGGAGCTCATTCCACTAGGCTGGGGCCAGGGCCAGCTTTACCTGAGCAGATGTTGTCGTGACAATCCCAACGCTCTTGGGGGTTATAAGGGGGAAAGTCGTCCCACAGGTACACGGGTCCCAGACTGTTAAGGGCTTGAAAGTTAATACCAGCACCTTGAACCTGATTCTGTCCCCAAACTGGAGCCGAGGCAATTGAGTGAGCACTGGTGTTATGCGTGCTCCATAATGAGTCCCTCTCAGGACTCTTGCAGCTGCATTTCGGACCAACTGGAGATTCCGGAGCAGTCTCAAGGGCAGCCCTGCATAGAACGAGTCGCAGAAGTCTAGTCTAGAAGTGACCGTTGTGTGGATCGTATCAGCTCGGTCTGGCTGTGAGAAGTATGATGTAAACTGTCTCACCTGATGCAGATGGAGAAATGCCAGGTCTTTGTCACTTGGGCCTCCATTGTTAATGAAGGATCCAGAGTCATGCCCAGATTTCCGTCCTGGTGTTAATTGTGCCCCATCAAATGCTGGGAGCTGTATCATCTGCCATTCTACATGCTGGCCCAGCCAGAGGACCTGTGTCTTGGCTGGATTTAACTTCAGCCAACTTTGCTCAAACCAGTCAGGCATAGCCTCCAGACACCTGGCCAGGTTGTCTGGGGGAGTTGATGGATGATCACCCATTAACAGAAATAGCTGGGTGTCATCTGCATACAGGTGAGAATCCAGCCTGAAAATCTGGATCAGCTGGGTGAGGGGGGGCACATACATATATTGAATATCATTGGGGAGAGAATAGCTCCCTGAAGGACCCCACAATTTAGGGCCCCACCCTGCAATTTAAGGGCATACAGTCCCAAAGATCATCAAAGAGAGGTGGCACTGGGAATTCCCAGGTACAGCTTAAATACCCAGGCATATAAAGGACAAATTTAGATTTTGGACTGTAGGGGGGGGAAAATCCTTCTCCCTTCACTAGTTCCCTGGCCTAAAATTGCCCTGGGAAGACATTTCATTTTTTCAGTGGAGCAAATAGCTCCCTGATGCCATTTTAGATCAAGAAAACATGGCATGAGAAAGGCTTGAAGAAGGCTTAAGGGCCTTTCCTGACATGCTACATCTCCAATCTGAATAGGACCCTGCATCCCTGGGAATCAGTTTTATCTGTAAAATCTGATGGGATAGACCCAGGTACAACCAATTAGGTAGCTAAATTTGAAATTTAAAAAACCCTCCCCATTGTTCCTCTATATTTACAGATTTCTAAGATAAGCCACCCCCTTCAGGGATCGCTGCCTTGCCATGGCAAGGGGACTTGCGTAGCTCAGTGAAGCTATGAGCTATGCCGTGCAGGGCCACCCAAGACGGACAGGTGATAGCTGAGGGCTCTGACAAAAGGTGATCCACTGGAGAAGGAAATGGCAAACCACTCCAGTATCTTTGCCATGAAAACTCTATGGACAGTTCCAAAAGGCAAAACGATATGACGCCGGAAGATGAGCCCCTCAGATCGGAATGTGTCCAATATGCTACTGGGGATGAGCAGACGGCTAGTACGAGTAGCGCCAGAATGAATGAAGCGACTGGGCCAAAGCCGAAAGGACGCTCAGTTGTGGAAGTAACTGGTGGTGAAAAGACAGTCCGATGCTGTAAAGATTTGTATTCCATAGGAACCTGGAATGTCAGATCCATGAATCAAGGCAAGCTGGACGTGGTTAAACAAGAGATGACAAGACTGAACATCGACATTTTAGGAATCAGTGAACTAAAATGGACAGGAATGGGTGAATTTAATTCAGATGACCATCAGGTATACTACTGTGGACAAGAATCTCACAGAAGAAATGGAGTAGCCTTCATAATCAATAAGAGAGTAGGAAAAGCAGTCTTGGAATACAATCCCCAAAATGACAGAATGATCTCAGTTCGAATCCAAGGCAAACCATTCAACATCACAGTGATCCAGATCTATGCCCCAACCACTGCTGCTGAAGAGGATGAAGTTGACCAGTTCTATGAAGCCCTGCAACACCTTCTAGAAGCAATACCAAAAAATGATGTGCTTATCATCATGGGGGATTGGAATGCTAAAGTAGGAAGCCAAAAGATAACTGGGATAACAGGCAAGTTTGGCCTTGGAATACAAAATGAAGCAGGGCACAGGCTGGTAGAATTTTGTCAAGAGAATACAATGGTCATAGCAAACAACCCAAGAGACGACTCTACACATGGACATCACGAGATGGTCAACACAGAAATCAGATTGACTATGTGCTCTGCAGCCAAAGATGGAGAAGTTCTATACAGTCAGTAAAAACAAGACCAGGAGCCGATTATGGTTCAGATCATCAGCTTTTTGTTGCAAAATTTAGGCTTAAATTGAAGAAAGTAGGGGAAAGCACTAGGCCACTCAGGAATGAACTAAATCATATTCCCGATGAATGTACAGTAGAGGTGACAAATATTTAAGGAATTAGATCTGATAGACAGAGTGCCTGATGAACTATGGATGGAGGTTCGCAACATTGTACAAGAGGTAGCAACGAAAACCATCCCAAAGAAAAAGAAATGCAAGAAATCAAAATGGCTGAGGAAGCTTTACAAATACCTAAGGAGAGAAGGGAAGTGAAAGGCAAGGGATAAAGAGAAAGATACACCCAATTGAATGCAGAATTCCAGAGAAAAGCTAGAAGAGATAAGAATGCCTTCTTAAATGAACAGTGCAAACAAATAGAAGAAAACAATAGAATGGGCAGGACCAGTGATCTTTTCAAGAAAATTGGAGATATGAAGAGAATGCTTCATGCGAAGATGGGTATGATAAGGGACCAAAATGGTAGTGACCTCACAGAAGCAGAAGAGATTTTAAAAAGGTAGCAAAATTATACAGAAGAACTGTACAAGAGCGAGCTTAATATCCCTGATAACCACAATGGGGTAGTTACTGACCTGAAGCCAGACATCCTGGAATGTGAAGTCAAATGGGCCTTAGGAAGTCTGAGCAACAATAAAGCTAGTGGTGGTGACAGTATTCCAGTGGATCTTAAAAGACGATGCAGTAAAAGTGCTACACTCAATACGCCAGCAAATTTGGAAAACTCAACAATGGCCACAGGATTGGAAAAGGTCAGTTTACATTTCAATCCCAAAGAAGGGCAATGCCAAAGAATGTTCAAACTACCGTACTATTGCACTCATTTCTCATGCTAGCAAAGTTATGCTCAAAATCCTACAAGCTAGGCTCCAGCAATATGTAGACAGAGCACTTCCAAAAGTACAGGCAGGATTTCGAAGAGGCAGAGGAACTAGAGATCAAATTGCCAACATACGCTGGATCATGGAGAAAGCTAGAGAGTTCCAGAAGAACATCTACTTCTGCTTCATTGACTTGTGTTGGAGCACAACAAATTGTGGCAAGTTCTTAAAGAGATGGGAATACCAGAGCATCTTATTTGTCTCTTGAGAAATTTATATGCAGGTCAAGAAGCAACAGTGAGAACTGAACATGGAATCACTGATTGGTCAAAATTGAGAAAGGAGTTCAGCAAGGCTGTATACTGTCGCCTTGCCTATTTAACTTATATGCGGAGCACATCATGAGAAATGCGGGATTAGAGGAGTCACTTATTGGGATCAAGATTGCAGGGAGAAATATCAACAACCTCAGATATGCAGATGATACCACTCTAATGGCAGAAAGTGAAGAGGAACTAAAGAGCCTGTTGATGCGGGTGAAGGAGGAGAGTGCAAAAGTTGGCTTGAAACTCAACATCAAGAAAACGAAGATCATGGCATCCGGCCCTCTCAATTCCTGGCAAATATATGGGGAAGAAATGGAGATAGTGACAGATTTTTTTTTTCCTGGGCTCCAAGATCACTGCAGATGGGGACTGCAGCAAAGAAATTAAAAGACGCTTGCTCCTGGGGAGGAAAGCTATGGCAAATCTAGACAGCATCCTAAAAAGCAGAGACATCACCCTGCCCAAGGCTATGGTCTTCCCAGTTGTAATGTATGGCTGCGAAAGTTGGACCCTAAGGAAGGCCGAGCGTCAAAGAATTGAGGCTTTTGAACTCTGGTGCTGGAGAAGACTCTTGCGAGTCCCTTGGACTGCAAGGCGAACAAACTGGTCATTCCTAGAGGAGATCAGCCCGGACTGCTCCTTAGAAGGCCAGATCCTGAAGATGAAAGTCAAATACTTTGGCCATCTCATGAGAAGGAAGGACTCCCTGGAGAAGAGCCTAATGCTGGGAGCGATCGAGGGCAAAAGAAGAAGGGGACGACAGAGAATGAGGCGGCTGGATGGAGTCACTGAAGCAGTCGGTGCAAACTTAAATGGACTCCGGGGAATGGTAGAGGACAGGAAGGCCTGGAGGATCATTGTCCATGGGGTCGCGATGGGTCGGACACGACTTCGCACCTAACAACAACAACAAACTCAAGCCTTTATGGGAGTAGGGCAGTATAAAAAGCTAATGATAAATAAAATAAACTAGTTTAAAAAAAATCTCTCAGTTCTGTCACTGAACATCATGCAGTTTCATCCCCAATTCCCTGATATGAGGGCCAGCATAAAATCAGGGCCACCAATCCTGATGGCTCCCCAATTGCATTTTGTGCACGTATTACCTTTGCTTTTGTATTACAAAAGAAACCCAAAAGAAAGCCATCAATAGGCGAACTTAATATCTAATTAAACATATTCAATACGTTGACCTGTATTTATTTACAGAATTTGTATCCTGCCTTTCTGACCCTGTCGGAGCCACCCGGATGGCTAACCATTTAAAGCAAACTGATAAAAATCACATTTTACAACCATTAAAATTCACAGAAAAGGCTCTGGGAAAAGCACACGTCTCATTTAAACATTTTTTAAAGGAGTTAAAAGACATGCAAGTCATAAAAACAGTCATTGCTTATACAACAACGTAGACGGCTTCCTTTAAAAAACATTTCTCCCCCTCCACCCCCAGCAGCAGCATGCAAAGGAGAAGTCGCAGCTAGCAGACAGAAAACGATAAATGGATGACAGATCCCTGGGCCTCTTACACACTCTCTCTCAGCTTAATCCGCCTGGCAAGTTCTGAACACCCTGAAAAGTTGCCATTTTCAAAAGGGGCCAAAGTTTTAAAGAGGGGGGTGGGTGGAATAAACACAATGATGAGTTATACTAGAGATCTGTGACTCTCCTTATGTAATTGAGCAGTTCTAAGTCGTTGGCTTAGAACTGAGCCTCTTGTGGCGCAGAGTGGTAAAGCAGCTGTCTGAAAGCTCTGCCCATGAGGCTGGGAGTTCGATCCCAGCAGCCGGCTCAAGGTTGACTCAGCCTTCCATCCTTCCGAGGTCAGTAAAATGAGTACCCAGCTTGTTGGGGGGTAAACGGTAATGACTGGGGAAGGCACTGGCAAACCACCCCGTGTTGAGTCTGCCATGAAAACGCTAGAGGGCGTCACCCCAAGGGTCAGACATGACTCGGTGCTTGCACAGGGGATACCTTTACCTTTACCTTTAAGTCGTTGGCAAGAAAGGGAGACAGAAGACTTTTTCTACTCTCTCTCACCAAGGCCACATGCCACTCCAGTGCTCTAAACAGAGTTGTTTTTAGTCCTGCTGAAGCAAAGAAGACAGTGAAGGTACTTTCCTTTCCTCCCCAACCACGGAGGGAGCTCAGCCCCTTCAGCCACACACATTGAATCAAATCTACAAGAAGAAGAAGAAGAAGAAGAGTTGGTTCTTATATGCCGCTTTTCCCTACCCGAAGGAGGCTCAAAGCGGCTTACAGTGGCCTTTCCATTCCTCTCCCCACAACAGACACCCTGTGGGGTGGGTGAGGCTGAGAGAGCCCTGATATCTCTGCTCAGTTAGAGCAGCTTTATCAGTGCCATGGCGAGACCAAGGTCACCCAGCTGATTGCATGTGGAGGAGCGCAGAATCGAACCCGGCATGCCAGATTAGAAGTCCACACTCCTAACCACTGCACCAAACAAGGCAGTCAGAACCACCTTCAGCTGTTCGGGACAGCATTTGGACTCACCTTTGGTAAACTGAAGGAAAGACGTTTAGGTAAAGCCTGTAGGAACCTCTTTCGCAAGCATGGTGGATTAGTTTCCTTTTCTAACGATTACTTTCATTTTCTGTCAGTCGGCGAGCTGTGCTTTTGCCGTGAGCTGCTCAATACTGGCTGCCCGCCATCCTTTCTTTTTGAACGAAGAAAGCCATATTTTATTTTATTTTTTTGGTGGAAATCCCCTTCCTGCCCAGCATTGCTTAAACTCTCTTACTATTCTGCCTCTGGCGGCGTTGTCAAAGATGTGCATAAGGCAGACGAAGAAAAAGAATTGCTTTTTATAGTCTGCTTTTCACTACCCGAAGGAGTCTCAAAGCGGTTTACGATCAATCGCCTTCCCTTCCTCTCCCCACAACAGACAGCCTGTGAAGTAAGTGAGACAGAGAGAGCTCTGAGAGAACAGCTTCAAGAGAACTGAGACTGGCCCGAGGTCACCCAGCCGGCTGCATGTGGTGAAGCAGGGAATTAAACCCAGCTCACTCTTGAGCACTACACCAAGCTGCGATGATGACTGTGATGAGGAGATCTTGGCCAGATCAGGGAAACAACCGGAGAGTCTTGAAGGGTGGGGGCAGGCAGAAGCACCTTTCCTTCTCCTCCTTGACCCCCGCCAGGCCCTTCTGAAAGTTCTGTGGAGCCAACTCTCATTCTGCAGCGGGTTGGACTAGATGACCCCAGGTGATCCCTTCCAACTCTATTATTCTATGATTTCTCAAGTCATGCTCCCTGTTTCTTTGCCAGCAGAAATGGGACAGGGTAGGCCTGCCACCTTCTGGCTTAGAAATTCCTTGAGATATGGAAGTGGACTCTGGGAAGGGGGGCAGCCCATAATACCATACAGCAGTGGTCCCCAACCTTTATTAGGCTGGGGACCGGCAGGGCATTGGGCCGCGCCCGCAGGGCCCGCAGCCACGCCCACGCTTCGGGCCGCACCCGCGGGCCGCGCTGGCGCAGCCTGCACGGGCGCGGCCGGCCCTGATTCCCTCTCCCAGCCCTCCCGCAGTAAGTAGCTTCCCGGGCTGCAAGCTTGTGGCCTGGGAAGTCTTTTACTGCGGGGGGGGGGGGGCGGGGAGAGGGAGCCACGGCTCGGCGCCATGGCCTTTGCGGCCCGGCACCGGGCTACGGCCCACAGGTTGGGGACCACTGCCATACAGTCCAGATCAGCCATTTTTCTCCAGGGCAACTGATCTCTGTCATCAGGAAATTAATTGTAATTCCTGGAGATCTCCTGGCCCCACCTGGAGATTGCAGCCAAGGAGCAAAGAAACCGACAGACGGGCTTGTATAGTGAAAATCTTGTATCTTGACTTCTGAGCGTACACTTCTCAAAAGCAAACGGTAGTAAATATCCGTCCCCTTACAGAACTACATAGAAGAAGAAGAGATGGTTCTTATATGCCGCTTTTCTCTACCCAAAGGGGTCTCAAAGAGGCTTACAGTCCCCTTCCCTTTCCTCTCCCCACAACAGACACCCTGTGAGGTGGGTGAGGCTGAGAGAGCCCTGATATTACTGCTTGGTCAAAACAGCTTTATCAGTAAAGAGACTTACCAGGATCAAGCACTTACTAATGGTTAATTCAAGCTCAGCACATGCGAAGTTTGTAAGTCGCTTTATGAAACTGACTAGTTCCGTTTTAATAATTTTATTGTTCATATTAAGGACTTCCTTAACTGTAACTCCAAGGATGTCGTTTATTGCATAATATGCAAGGGTGACCTCATTTATATAGGCACGTCTACCAGACCATTTGAAATTATAATAGAACACCAATCTCATGAAGGAAGAACCTATGGTAGAACACTTCTTGAAATCTAACCATGATCACAATGGTTTTAGGGGTTTTTTTGGTTTGGAACATATTCAACAACCAGGAGATAGAAAATTATGAAAAATTGCTGCAACGGGAATCATATATTTAAACTCCAGTCCCTTTCTCCGAAGGGTTTAAACTCAAACCTAAGTTGTTTCTTTTTAAAATTGGTTTCTATCGCTTTAAGAATGATTCATTCATCAACATGCTAGGTTTTCCTACTTAATACATGGTTAAGTGTTACATTTCTGAGGACATTTAAGGCATGTACCAAGACTCCACCAGGTGGAGTTCTCCACTGTATTAACTCTTTATTAAGAAACTCGAAAGGGTCCCCTGTTCTGGCCCCTGGCCAGGCAGCTTAAGGTGGCTTTGGGGTGGGCAGGGGCTGGACAGCTCGTTAGCAGGGCCAGGACAGAGCTCCTTAGCAGGCAGTCAGCAGGCCAGGAGGCCCTCGTTAGCAGGGCCAGCCTAGCAGGCCAAGAGGCCCTACTTAGCAGGCCGAGAGGCCCTTGTTAGCATTAGCAGGCCCTCCACCACCATCCTTTGCCCAGGGCCCTCTCCCCTTACCTGCTGCTGGCTCCAGGCACTGAGGTGCATCTGAGAGCAAAGAGGCTAGAGTCCAGGGACAATGGGCGGGAGCTTCAGGGGCTGGGCCAATCACCCTGATTGGCCCTATTCCAACTCAGACAGCTGGACACGTTCCATCCCCCAGGCTGTTTTACTAATATATTGAGAAACTATGGATAAGGATATGCATGTATTGCAATTCTGATTCTCTGTTGGTTATTCTTTGCTGTTGTGCATATAAAGCTTCTGATGATAACATTGTAAAATTCACTGTTACTTATATTTTTATTTATAGAGTACTACTAGTAGCTTTGTAACACCCGTAAATACTTGAAGATTTCTAAAAAGAAAGCCACTGAGGAAAGCATTAGTAGAATCATAGAATAACAGAGTTGAAAGGAATCTTCTGGGTCATCTAGTCCAACCTCCACACAATGCAGGACACTCACAGCCCTATCATTCATCCACTGTAAGCTGCCACCCCCTTAAACCTTCACAGATATCCAGCCTCTGTTTAAAAATTTTCAGTGAGAGAACCCACCACCTCCCGAGGAAGCCTGTTCCACTGAGAAAACGCTCTGTCAGGAACTACTTCCAAATATTTAGATGGAAATTCTTTTGAATTAATTTCATCCCATTAGTTCTTGTACATCCCTCCATGGCAAGAGAGAACAGCTTTGCTCCATAATCTATATGGCAGCCTTTTAAATACTTGAAGATGGTTATCAGATCCTCTCTCAGTCATCTCTTCTCCAGGCTAAACAGACCAAACTCTCCCAACCTTTTCTCATATCTCCAAACCCCTCGCCATCTTTGTTGCCCTCCTCTGGACATGCTCCAGTTTGTCTACATCCCACTTCACCTTTGGTGCCCAAAACTGAACACAGTACTCCAAGTGAGGCTGAACCAGAGCAGAGTAAAGCGGTACCATCACCTCCCATGATCTGGACACAATACTCCGTTTGATACAGCCCCAAATCCCATTCGCCTTTTTAGCCATCGAATCACACTGCTGACTCATGTATGGTCTACTAAGTTTTGTAGATCCCATTTGCACATGCTAATGCAAAGACAAATCTCCACCATCCTATAATGGTATATATGTTTGGTTTTTTTACCTAAATACAGAACTTTGCATTTGTCACTATTGAATTTCATTTTATTCAGTTTAGCACACTTCTCAAGCCTATCAAGATCATCCTGTATTCTGATTCTGTCTTCTGTGGTGTTTGCCACCCCTCCCAGTTTCGTATTGTTTGCAAATTTAATAAGTACCCCCTCTATTCCCTCATCCAAATCATTTATAAATATGTTGAACAACACAGGCCCCAGGACAGATCCCTGGGGCACTCGACTTGCTCAATTTTCTCCAACAGGATGCTCAACCATTAACAAGCACCCTTTGGGTATGATCTGTCAATCAGTTATTGGTCCACCTGACAGAATTAGGATCCATTCCGCATTTGACCAACTTGTCGACAAGAGTAGCATGAGGAACCTTATCAAAAGCTTCACTGAAATACAGCATTTACTGAAATACAGCATTCCCCTGATCCAGCAAGGTAGTCACTTTCTCAAAAAAAGAGATAAGGGATGACTTGTTCCTGCAAAACCTGTGCGGAGTCTTAGAAATCACAGCTCTCTGTTCCAACTGCTCAAGGACCGGCGGTTTGATTGATTTGTTCCAAAACTTTTCCAGCTACAGATATCGAGCTGCCCTGGCTGCTAGTTGTAGAATTTGTTTTTCTAAGTAGATCTGAGGCCCTGAACTTGAAATAGAAACTAGATTTTTTTTTTCAGGGGGAAAGAGGCTTTGGGCAGCCCCCAGTAGATAGCAGAGAATCTTAAGTGCTAGGAGGTGGTCGAGTGTTCAGAGCCCCCGCTTCCTGTGTGACTCTTCCTTGCCACGGAGGAACAAGTAGAACTGCTGCTTCTCACAGAGAGCTGGGTTGGGTGCTGTAGAAAAGAGCTCTGCTACCAGCCTTGGGACATTTCACTAGATGGAAGAGGCCTGTTACACAAACTTTTGCCCAAGGAAAGACCGACAGAAACACAACGCGATGTTCCAGTGGCGAGGTAAGGTTTGGATGTATTAAGTGGATTTCTAGGTGTTTATCATTCAGTTGTTCCAAATAAAGCCATCTTCTACAGATCTTCGGATATAGTATCACTGTGTTTTAGTGTTCCTGCTCCTCCCAGCCTGTAGTGAAAAAAGGCAGAGAAAAGGGAGTGTATTTCTTCTTTTATCAGTTAATCTGCAAAATAATATTTGTCTGCGCATCAGGGAGTCCCCCCAAGCATGTAGAAAGAAACTGCTTCTTTGTAAGTGTGCAGTATGATTTTGTTGCCCTTCTGGATCAAATCCATGATCCACCTGGAAGAGATCAGCACCACCAAGGAGTGGCCCGCTGAACATCTCGTAAAGATCCAAGCCTTTATGGTGATATCAGTGCTCTGATGTTCACTTCCATAATCCAGTAAAAACAAAAGAAAAAAAGACTGATAACAATTAAAAGACTTTATTTAGGGAATTAAGCTTTAAAGTGTCATACTGCTGCTGCTATTACTTAGTAGTAGTCATGGTGGAGTACTAGTACTACTACAAGTAGTAGTGCAGTGGTAGTACTACTACTAGTAGTAGAAATAATAGTAATATTTTGCTTCAAAAGACTAACACTGTTGTACCTTTAGAGCTCATAATCTGTTAGCTCGGGCTAGCCACTGAGAATATAGGCTGAACTTTAGGGGATTGTAGCCACTAATAGTTAGTAATCCTATTAGTAATCCATCTCAGTGTCTTGGAGCACAGCCAAGCATTGACCGATAACAAGCCACTGAGCTGGAAAAATAACAAATCCATTAATGTGACAAGCCACCCTAGGCGAATTTCTGAATGGCTGGGAGGACAAAGTAAACTGTGTTTGTAAGAGTAATTGGATCCATTTGAAGTGAGCGGTTAAATGGGGCAGCTGTGGAGAATGATCTCTTTGTGTCAAACTGCCATCGTAATATGCAGCTTAAGTGGCTGGCAATGTGCCCTTATTCTTTCAGTTGGGAAGACACACAATGCAATATCACTGTATCTCAT
The DNA here is from genome assembly GCF_049243985.1 of Paroedura picta. Classification (NCBI taxonomy): domain Eukaryota; kingdom Metazoa; phylum Chordata; class Lepidosauria; order Squamata; family Gekkonidae; genus Paroedura; species Paroedura picta. The sequence continues at coordinate 12,187,456 of NC_135371.1, forward strand.
AATTAAAATAAACATTATTATAGCAAGATTCAAATGAATAGCCGTGTTGGTCTGAAGTAGCACAATAAAATCAGAGTCGCACCTTTAAGACCAACAAAGATTTATTCAAGGTGTGAGCTTTCGAGTGCAAGCACTCTTCGTCTGACAAAGAGTGCTTGCACTCGAATGCTCACGCCTTGAATAAATCTTTGTTGGTCTTAAAGTCAGCAAGTCTCGCCCGGGTGGGTGGCGCGTCTCCCTTCCCCTTCCCTTTCTCCCCTTTCAAAGCCCATTTTTATAAATGGGCTTTGAAACTAGTATATACATAAATCAATTAACTCCCATCCATTCTGGAAACCCTTCCAGGGTCATCAAGAAACCCCCAGGATTTCACGAAACCCTGGCTGAGAAAGTCTGCCATAGAGTCTACCATTTCAAGCAGCCATTTTCTCCAGAGGAGTCTGATTTTGAATGAGTGGAGAACAACTGTAATAAGCAGGAGATCTTCAGGTGCCACCTGGAGATTGGCAACTGGTCTGTGGAACACTTAGAAGAGGTTAGGGATGCTGGCTTCCTGGTGGGATCTGAGGATCCCCTGGAATTACATTTCATCACCAAACTACAGAGGACAGTTCCTCTAGAGCAGGGGTAGTCAACCTGTGGTCCTCCAGATGTCCATGGACTACAATTCCCATGAGTCCCTGCCAGCAAACGCTGGCAGGGGCTCATGGGAATTGTAGGCCATGGACATCTGGAGGATCACAGGTTGACTACCCCTGCCCTAGAGAAAAGGGCTGCTTTGGAGGGTGAACTCCATGGCATTGTACCCTACTGAGATCCCTGACCTCCCCAGGTCACCGTCCCCAAATCTCTAGAAGTTTCCCAACCTGGGCCTGGCAGCCCTACCCTCCCGTCCACCACCAGTGGCCCAATAAGGCCTAGCAGCCCTACCATCCCCAGTACCATCCCCAGTAAAGGGATGGTATGAATTGGTTGACTTCCTCATTATGGCAAGCGTGTCAAGACCTCCAAGGTGGAAGGGCCAGGCCTGAAACATTCCGTCATTCATGCTCTGGCAGGGAGGGATAAAAAGGGAACACCTCCGGGTCTGCACAGCATCAACACAATCTTATATCCCTCTGTGCAGGACTCTGAAGGAAGTGGAGGAGGCTTGGCGTCTCTCAGAACAGTTGACAAGGGGCAGCTTGTTTAAGCCAGGCCGGAAGTTGTTGTGGGTCAAGGTTAGAGCCAGAGAGGAGTGGCTGATAATTCTGAGAACAGTGGGGCTCCCGAGTGAGGTGGTTTTACTGCAGGGTAGCTTTATAAAGTAGCTGTGCTTTGTTTCACTCCGCCGTTTGAATAAACTAGCCATGGTTATCTGTGGAAAACATTGCTTGGCTGACTATTAAGCATGGACCCTCAATGGGCAGCACAGACCACATCTCTCTCAGAAGCTCGCAGGAGGAAAATCTGCCAGGAAAGTTGTGACAATATCTCAGCACTGAAAAATGCCCCCACAGTCTTTGTTTCCAACCATGGGTTTCCTTTCCAGTGTTGGTGCACGAAGAGTTCTTGGCCAGCTCAGACAGGATATTGTGGTCGTGGTGGTGGAAGAGGGGGATGGTGGGGACTCTAAGCTCACGAGATGGCAGGCAAGACAGAGATGCTCCCAAGCAGACAGAGCACAACCTGAAATGGACCAGACACTTACAAACTAATCTCCACATTAAACTCCCATGGCAGCAACGTTTGCTGTCTGTCTACAGAGGAGAAAATGATCTTCTCTGTATGTTCTCAAGATGGCACTGGAATTACTTCGAGAAACAAGAAGCAGAAAACCAGTGATTTTAAGGGAGACCTACTTCTGCCTGTTGCCACTTTGGGGGAAAGGAGGGAGGAGGTGATTTACATAGTACCAGTGCCGTGATATCACTTCCAACACGACTCAGAAGTAACATCATCACATTGGGTGACACTCTAGAGTAGCGGTCCCCAACCTTTCTTTGGTCAGGGACCGCCTCCGGGGCGAGGGGAGAGCCGACGGCCCGGGTGCCGCACGGCAGCTGCGCGCAAATGCGCACGCGCAGTTGCTGCGCACACACGTTTTCACCACCAGGGGGGGCTAACGTGCATGTGCTGCAACTGTGCGTGCATGTTTTCGCCACCAGGGGGCGCAAACATACATACGCGACAACTGTGCGTGTGCATTTGCATCGCCGGCGTGCTGGGCCTGCCTCTTCCCTGAGCTTCTCACTGAGGGGGGGGAGGCAGGCGCGGCTGCCAGCGGCCTGGTACTGTGGCCTTTGCGGACCGGTACCGGGCGGCGGACCGGTACCGGGCCACGGACCGGGGGTTGATGACTCCCACTCTAGAGGATTCACCATAAACTCTATGGTCAAACCATAGAGTTTTAAGCAAATGCTAGAATATTGCCATATCGCCGCCCCGCTCCAGCTTAATCTTCCACCAGTTGTCAGTCTGGGGATGGCAACCCCAGAGTTTTTTCATCTTCAGTTTTGGGTGACTGAATTTCGGTGGTTATATATTATTCTATCCTGGAAAAGAAATTATTATTTTTTTGTCGCATTTATACCCCACCCATCGTTCCCCTTTTTATCTCACCCTTCAAGGAGTTTGAGGCAGTGTTATGGAGGGAAGGAGGGAGGTGCTTTTCCTTACTGGGGAACTCTCTTGAACTAAGGGTGCCCTCAAAAGCACCCTGGTAACCAGTTGCCACCACTCAGTAGAGTCCTGAGAACTTCTAGACTGACCCACTGAGAAGGTATCCTTCCAGCATAGTGCTGGAACAATAGAAAAGTGAAAGAACAAACTCTGGAAAATACTTTATAATGAACTATGTTGTGCCTGCATGATCTGCACATGGGAGAGTTTTGGAGAAACAGATTGTATTAAACAAAGCCCCAAACTGTATTTATAAATCTGTTTATTTTAAAAGGGAGAAGGGGGAAGTGGTGACTAAAAGGCAAAACAAAATACAGGCACACAATAACACAGTGCACAGACTTTCAAGTAAAAAGTACAGTTAATCTAACTCAGCCAAATACATGTTACTTAGGCTGCAGCAGGTTCCTCAGAGCATGTGAAGAGTTCCTTTCAGTAACAAGATGTCAGAAGAGTCCTTAGCCCCTACCCAACCCTCCTCTGGACCTAAATGTCTGGTGAAGACAAAGGAAAATCTCAATTGGTTAGATAATTAGGGGGAATAGAATTAGGCATAAGCCAGACTTCTCTCTTGGAGCCAGCTTGGTATAATGGTTAAGAATGGCGGCTTCTAATCTGGCAAGCAAGGTTGGATTCGCCGCTCTTCCATATGAAGCCAGCTGGGTGACAGTCCTGCTAGAGCTGTTCTCACAGAGCAGTTTCTCTCAGAGCTCTCTCAGATCCACCTACCTTACAGGGAGAGGAGGAGAAGGCGATTGTAAGCCACTCTTAAGACTCCTTCGGGTAGTGAAAAGCGGCTGTCCCTTCCCCAAGTGCCTCCTCCTCCAACCGGCTTGTCTGTCTGTCCAGCGACCAGCCAATTGCCTTCCGTCCCCCACCCCTGACCACCCCCTCCCCCTTCCACATTCCTCTGAGGCTCGGAGGCTGCAGATCCCTGCTGTGTGAGAGCTGCCCCTGCCAGCGAGTTCCCTAACAGCTGCCTGAAGCCTTTCCATGTCCTGAGGGGAGGGGGAGGCCATCTGCAGAGTTCTTCCACTCCACCCCCTTAATCTAGCACCCGTTCTATTCCTGAATGCGACGGGCTTGGACCCTAGTTCATACATGATACCAATAGCATCTCAAGATGCCTAAACAAGATAGCATTGTCTTCACCAAAATGGCTGCTGACTTCTCTACAGCCTAAATCCTAAAATGATTTAAATCTGCAGGGCAGGGGGGGGGGGGAATGTAAATAGCTTACCTAATAAAGGTTGGCAGATATTCACAGCTTAACTTTTCAGGATGTTAGCCAGCCCTGACAATTCCTGACTGTGTTGCAGGAATCAAAATTAGGACTACACCTGAGGTAATAGTTCTTTCCTGAATACTCTGGTATTTTAAACATTTAAAATTTCATTTTTAATTGAGTGTTTCTCTGCACGGCAAGAAATGTCTTGAATCAGGGCATGGTGTCGCCTGTTTGGGTTCCACGATAATAATTTTTGTAAAAACCAGTGGCACATCTTATTTCAAAGGCTTGTTTTTTCCTTTACTCTTAGTAACTGTGATAGAGAGGGAAATGCCAATCACCTGAGTCCACTTAAAACCTGTTAAACCATCTTTTTATCCTTGCAGGTATACAGACAAACTCCAGACGGCACAAAATCACGATAGGGATATTAACCGCTTGCTGTGTCCTCCTTGGGTCGGGTGTGATCATGCTGGGCATTTTCGGTAAGTGCCTCTATGACGTCTATTCAGAAAAGTGTCAGAGTACTTCTGCATTTAAGACACTATTGAGACAGCAGTATCAGAGAATTCTTCTCTCGTTCCGTTTTGTCAGATTTACCTCAGGAAGCTGACTGCTAGTTTAACCGCCAGCCTCGCCCTTCTCACTGGCTTTTGGATCCGCTGCCTGCCTTGTTTCATTAATGCTTGTCAATGACACAAGGATGTTCACTTGTCAGGGGTAGTCAAACTGCGGCCCTCCAGATGTCCGTGGACTACAATTCCCAGGAGCCCCTGCCAGCGAATGCTGGCAGGGGCTCCTGGGAATTGTAGTCCACGGACATCTGGAGGGCCGCAGTTTGACTACCCCTGGTTTAGATGTTCATTTTTCATCTTATTTTGAAAGAATGTGTTCCCAAATATTGTTTCAGAATCATAGAATCACAGAATAACAGTTGGAAGGGACCTCCTGGGTCATCTGGTCCAGTGGTCCCCAACCTTTTTTATCACCGGGGAACGGTCAACGCTTGACAATTTTATTGAGGCCCGGGGGGCGAGGGGTAGTCTTTTGCCAAGGGACGTCGCCGCTGCCTGAGCCCCTGTTCTGCTTGCTTTCTCCCTGGCGCCCCTGACTTCCCTCCGCCTGCTGGGGGGCACTGCCAGCAGCAGCTGTGCAGTGTCACGCCAAGGGGGAGCCCCAGCCATGGCGGCCGCTGGAGAGCACCAAAGGTGAGCCGGTGGCAGAGTGACAGGGCAGCCCTTGAGTCAGCAGCCAGGGAAGAGGATGAGGAGAAGCCACAGCCCGGTACTGACTGATCCATGGACTGGTCCTGGTCCCTGGACCGGGGGTTGGGGACCACTGATCTAGTCCAACCCCTTGCACTATGCAAGACACTCACAATCCTATCACTGAAACCTAAATTGCTCACCCCTTGCAGAAGAATGCTGTTCTGTTGCCATTTTTGTTGGGGCAAGTCGGAAAGAAGAGGTCAATCCCAGAAAAAGCGACCGATTGTCTTTGGTCTTCTGACAGTCACTTGGGCAGGGCACAATCTGCTATAAAGGAGCGGAACTTGTTTGTCTGCCTTGTGGCTGCCTTGAGTCTTCTACGTCTGTTCTCTCTTCTTCCTTCAATGTGCTGTTCTCAGATTTGCAAAAGTTTTTTCTAGAGCACAGGACTAGCCAACGGCAAATGACATCAGTTGCAGAACCGGTCTTTCTTTTAATCTGATAATCCCATGTTTTATCTGTAGCAGCAAAATAAAACAAGAGTCCGGCAGCACCTACAAGACTGCCAACGGTAACGCTGGAATTTATTTTGTTAATCCTTTAAGTGCCACTAGACTCCTATTTTTATTGCATTTTAACAATTTCTTTGCCTTTACTTGTGCCTCTTGAATGAGGGCTGAACATTAACATCCGGCCAGGAGGCGATCCCAGGAGCAACTAAATCTGGAGCCTCTTCTGATGCTCCCTGACACCACAGGGATGCCAAGAGTGTGCCCTGTAGCCATAACCTGGTGCTCCTTGCTGCCATGGCTGAGTCTAGAGCCCTTCCCTGGGTTTCTGCCCACCATGGCCAGAAGTAGCTCCCAGCATTCCCTCCCACTGCAGCTTTGCCCACATCCTCTCTGCAGGAGTAGCTGGTGGGCCTATGTGCAATCATGTACCTCAGGGGTAGTCAACCTGTGGTCCTCCAGATGCCCATGGACTACAATTCCCATGAGCCCCTGCCAGCATTTTCTGGCAGGGGCTCATGGGAATTGTAGTCCATGAACATCTGGAGGACCACAGGTTGACTACCCGTGATGTATCTGATTGAGAGAGATCATCCAGTACATCTTCACAACCTGCCTTGGCTTTCACCTCCTGGAATAATTTGGTTATCGTACGCCAACTGGTTTACTGCACTTTTCTCTCCCAGTTCCAAATCACTGATGACCAAATTCAGTACTATTGGCCCCAGTAGGGATCCTTGCTTACTTCCCTCCATCTACCAAATTTTGTCCTACCGTCCCTCCTTCTCAACAATCCTGCCGTTGTCACAAAATTTGTTTAGGTAACAGTATCTAGGTGGAGTAAAATAAAAAACGTAGCATCTTTAATATGAACCAAGTTTATTAAAGCTGCCACAGGGACTGTTTCTGCATTAGGAGTCGTACTTCGTTTTAGCCTCGTCTTGGATTTCGATTGGGTGCTACAAGTTCACACTTTGCTTTCTGCATTTGGACTTTCCTCTCCTTGTTTTTCCGGCTGCAATGTGCCATATGTTTTCTGCACTGTCAGAAGGAGGCAGCCTCCCACGATGCTTTACCCCCTCCCCTTTTCCAAAGTTTTATTTATTTTTTTGCAAGATGGTGCCTGCTTGTACCTTTCTATAAATTGTGCCCCTTCATTTCACTGTTCCATGCCCTCGATCATCTTCCCCCCTTCTCGCTATTATTTTTTTAACGGTTTTCGCATTGCAACGCTGCTGCCACAATGAAGAAAAGGGCATGCCCAAACTACTCAAAATTGCAGGCATGAGGGGAGGGAACAATGTTACCATTTCTGCACTGAACAGCCCTGAATTATTACCCCCCCCCCTTTGAAAAGATGAAATTGGGTTTTCTGGGCATTTCTTTGCTGCCTGACAAGTTAGAAGTCAATTTGGGTGTGTGCTGGAAGTAGATTTTAGTGCAGAAACAGGCAGAAAAGTCAACTTTTGCAAATCCCACCGATATCGTTAGTGCAGAATCCGTCTTGGTTCCTGTTTAATTTGCGACAAATTATTATCTGAGTGCTTAACTGACAGTTATACCTCTCCGCCCCAAGTAAACCAAAGCATCTGGAATGATCTCCAAATGCTTCACTCAACAGTAGGTTGTTGATGGTTTGTGTCATATGAAACCCTATTGATCAAGTTTTTCAGTGTAGCTTTTGCAACGAAGACATTTTAAGAGCCTCAAATGCCACTCTGTATGAAGGAGGAAACCGGACACGCGGCCTGCCAGAGTGTTCTCTCCCTTTTGAGGATATCGTCACTCACCTGAAGCACAGTTTGTGTGAGTCACCAACAGGTATGGTCTTCTTTCTCTTGTAGAATATCTGAGAATCATCCTCTTCCTCCTCGGAAGCTACTGTTGAAAGGGAGATGGAATTATAGCTTTGCTAGGCCTTAGAAACTGTATCACTCCAGTCTTGTACCATCTGCCCTGGCTTCCAGTTTCAATTCAAAGTGTTACTGTAGTCTTGACCTTTAAAGCTCCGTAGGGGTGGCCAAACTGTGGCTCTCCAGAGGTCCCAGAAAGGTGCAGGTCCTCCATACCAGTGAGTACCACCATCTAATAAGTGCAAGGGAAAGGATAGTGATGGATAATCCAAGTGCAAACCATTCAGTCCCAGTTTGGGTTCCCAGACTCCAGGTGCAGCTGGAGAGCTAGAATGACAATGGATTGTCAGGCCACATAGATAGCTTATTATTTATTTACTTAGATGATTTGTGCCACTTTTCCTGGTGAAAAAGGCTGCTCTGGACGATGGGCTATTTGATATTGTACCCTCACCGAGATCCCTCCCCACCCTAAACCACACCCTCCCAAACTTCACCCTCAAATTTCTAGGTGTTTCAGAACCTGAAATTGGTACCCCTAAAAGCTGTATATATGTGCCACTCCCTAAGGACTTGTAATAACCAATCTTCAGACTGCAGAAACTTCATGGATTTTGAAACATGAAACTAAACGGTTGTGCAAATAGGCTTTCTTGGCTGATTGGGTGATTAATTATAAAAGATAGCCGAGCCACTCGATACAGATTTTGCATCTTCAAAGTGCTAGGCATGTTGTGACAATTGAATGGTGCTGCCCCACCCTAATTTCGCTCCAGGTTGTTGAGCAACAAAGCAGGACGAACACCAAGGGGTTAGCTAAAAGCAATTTTAAGGCAATTTGGCTGTTTACTTATAATAGATAGCCATGCAATGCAGATTTTGCATCTTCAAAGTGCTAGGAAAGTTGTGACGATCAAATGGTGCTGCCCCACCCCCAATTTACCTCCAGGTTGCTGGGCAACAAAGCAGGACAAACACCAAGGGGGAATGTTTTATGAGCTGGAACTTTGCTCAAGCTGAAATTATGCAATGTAAGAAAATCACCTTATCCTTTTAGAGAATACCGAGTGTAAACTCTGTCCCATCGAATGGAAATCAGAAAAGAGAAAGTGCTATTGGTTTTCCAAAGAGACTAAGAACTGGATTGAGGCCCATGACTTCTGTTCTAGGAAGAACGCCCACCTGATTGTGTTCCAGGACAAGGAAGAACTGGTAAGAGGCACAGATTCCAACGGGTATGATTCCAATAAAATCAGAGTCCAGTGGCACCTTCGAGACTAACAAAGATTTATTCAAGGCATGAGCTTTCAAGTGCAGGCACTCTTCCTCAGATTATGATCTGACCATCATGACAGTGGGAATATATAGCAAAAAATTAATTCTGTTCAATTAATAAACTGTGTCACATTCAAATTCAGCCATATGATAATTTGTTGCCAAAACAGCCAATCAGTCTCCTGGAATTCAGTTGTACTTCACAAAAACATAGGAGAAATAAAACTGTCAGTGATCAAAAACTCTCACCCCATCATTTAGGGGCTTTTTGCACGCCTTCAAAATAGCACAATGGTTGCCAATTGAAAACGCTACTGAAAATCGGGCCCGTGAGAGGGGGGGGGATTTTTTTTTTTCACTCGGAGGGAGCGTGGCAACGATTAAACGACAGTTCAAACACACCAGGCAGCTGGATGGGTCTCTCCGTTGCAACGAATCAACACAGATTCGTTGCAACGGGTGTGTTTTTTTTTTAAAACTTTCTTAAAGGGAAAGGGGCTGTTTAGGAGCATGCTAACGGCTGCCCATTGGCTGCTTGACGGCCAGGGGCGGGATGAGCTTGGCAATAGCGCTTCCTTTCTAGCGATTTTGGCCGAAACCGGAAGCCTGTGGGAAACGCTACAAAACGCAACTGGATTCCACTACAAAGGCAGGTATGCATAACGACGAATTCCACTATTTTAAATGGTGATTTTTCATTCAGCAACCAATTTGCTACAAAGATCCCGGTGCGGAAAGCCCCTTACTGTTTGCCCCATCTGTTACTATACAAGTAAGAGGCCTAGTAAGACTTGAAAATCAACCATCCCTGAGTGATAGTGGTGGTTTCCAAAGCTTGTTGAGGGGTAGACACTGTGTGTGACATGAGTAAGGCCTAGAGTCCCCCAATCTGACATGTCACATGTATTGGCTAATTTATTCTAACCCAGACTTTTAAAAAAGATTCTCTAGGTTAAGAGTAGAATTACGTATCACCTACTACAAGTTTGCATACATGCTGGGTAATAGTGAGAGGCAGTGTGGTATACTGGTGTAGTTGAGGCTTTCTCAGCTGTGGTTTCACAAAACCTTGGGGTTTCTTCATGTCCCTGGAGGGTTTCCGGAATGGGTGGAAGTCAATTAATTTTTGATATTTTTAATTTTTAAAGCATCTATTGGGTGGTATGACGTTATATGGTTATGTTGACCCACCCACCCCAAAATAGCCAATGATGGGTCTGGAAGGAGTGGGAAAGAGAAGTGTCCTGGGTGGGTGTGTACACAACACTTCCCAACCATATTCTCCATGATCATGCAACTTCTAGGGTTTCTCAAAGCCTGAAGAATTTCCCAGGGTTTTCTCAGTGGTAAAAAAAGTCGAGAAAGGCTGGGTTACAGTGTTGATTTAGGATGGGGGAGACCCAGCTTCACTCTGCCGTGAAAATTTGCCGGGTGACCTTGGGTCAGTCACAAACTCTTAGCCTCACCAACTTCACAGCGTTGTTGTGAGCACAAAATGGAGGGGAGGAGAATGAAGAAAGCCGGTTTGGGTCCACATTGGGGAAAAGGGCAGAGTATACATGAAAAATAAATAGTAATATTATGGTACATTTGCAAGGGTCTTGGACAGGGGTAGTCAAACTGCGGTCCTCCAGATGTCCATGGACTACAATTCCCAGGAGCCCCTGCCAGCGAATGCTGGCAGGGGCTTCTGGGAATTGTAGTCCATGGGCATCTGGAGGGCCGCAGATCTGCTCAGAGGACAGACAGATTTTTTTCAATGGGTCTGAATTCCAGGAAAATGTACTGAAGCTTCCAGGCTTTGTTCTTCCTCCTTCTCCACCTTATAAACACCAGTTGGTCGTACATTGCAAAGCAGCCATTTGCCCCAGCAAACCTCCATGCCCATTTTAATTAACACACAGGATTAACACACAGTTCCTACCTGGATTTGGGTGACACATTTGTCACTAATTTATTGTTAATTGCTCCTTTATTCTGAGCTCAGATGTGGCTGGTTTCAGGGATGGAAGGTTCTCTGGATTATGGTCTGTAATTTGTTTTTAACATGGCGACTTCTTCTGGTAGAACTTCATCCGGAACATCAGCCAAGGCCACTATCGTATTTGGATTGGACTTAAATTTACACCTGAGTGGAAGAACTGGACCTGGATAGATGGCTCACCATTAAATCAAACCTTGTAAGTCCCTCCATGTTCACTATAAATGCTTTAGCTATTGTTAATAATTTGAGTAATTGTCATAGTAAAACAACATGATTGATTGCTAGAATATTTTATTTCGTAACATTGTCCTATTAAGACAATGTGATCTATAATTAGAATATTTTGATTTTCTCTTGGCTCAAGGTAGCTTAGTTGTTGGAACTCCAAATGCCCTAGCTCTCCCAGGTTTCAGGCACTGTATAGGAACTGATTCCTACATGCATCAAGATTTTATGATATTCTCATGGCAAGTAGGCCTTCGTTTTAAAAACAGTTCCAAAAGCCGCTGCCATCTGGACTGATTCTGCACTTTGTTTTTTCCATTGTGGATCCTGCTGAGTTCAGATCAATTTGAACTCGGGTCTTCCATTGCCCCCCCCCCCGCAATTGAAACAGAATGTGTTCTGCACTTGATCGGGGAAGCTCAGAACGGGGAGGGGAGCCAAATGTAGCAAGAGTCTCTTTGCTTGAACATGGGGAGGGGAGAGGATTGGAGACAGCAGAGGAGGAAGAAATAAATCCAAGAGGCCAATCTCTGCTGAGAGAAGTTAGGGCTTCTGGAGCGCAGTCACTTTAAGACAGGGAGGGAAGCCTTGCAACCAGGAACCAGGAAGTCTTTGAACTGGCGCCCTGGCCAATCAGAGAAGACTGCTTTGCTACAAGGCACAGAGCAGGATGTTAATTCGCAAAAAGGAGAAACCTACACACTTACTGATGGCGATTTTTTCAAATATTGAAGCTTATGTCCACTTCCATTCCCCCCTCTCCTTTTTCTCACCTCTAAGCAACCCATTTGCTCTGTTTCTTTTCCCTTCTCCCTTGAAGCCGGATTCCCATCTATATGTTAAAACTGTTTGATGTTGCCCTGTTCTCACTGGATTCCCACGGGAGGGGGAACAGGGTCCAGGATATATGCTAAGACCTTTGTCCCCAGCCCCCTTTCCACAATGCCTTGATAAGAGTACAATAAGTACTCGAGTAGAAGCTGAGCTTTTCAGCACATTTTTTCACACTGAAAAGCCCCCCTCAGCTAATACATGGGTATATACGGTAATTGAATTCTTTTAAACAGCCTGCTTATTGGCTGTGGAATGCCAGCCAATCGTTGCAATGCATTTTGCAAATGTATTGCAAACTGAGCTTGCTCTGGCTGCTTGTAGGCCATCAAAGGTTTAACTGAGAGACTCTGATCTTATTTTTCCTCTCGCCTTCACCTTTCTTCTTCCTCTTCCTAATCACTTCTTCCAATCTATTCTTTTGGTTTCTGTGGGTGGGGTGGGGCAGTTTTGGGGGGTGACTTGGGATTTACTGAGGGACATTGCTTGGCTTTACTTCTTGGGGTTGTGTTACTTTTAAAAGTTGATTTTTACAGTGTTCAGTTTTATAGTCCTTTATTTCAGTGTTTTGTTCTGGGAGGGGCACTGTAGTTGTAGTTAGTTGTCCATTCTCCCAGTTTGGTAGCTGTTATACCTGTTGTAGTGGGTTGCCAACTTTGGATACTGTTGTTCTGCTCCGGTTTTCTGGACAGAGTTTGCTTTTCTGAGTAGCCAAAGATTCTTCACAGTTACGTGATCAGGGCTGGGGTATGTTCTCAATCACAGATGCTTCTGTAGGTTGGTTCTGCATCCCTCTGTGGCAATGTGGATTCAAATTAGGGGAAAGGAGGTTCCACTTAACCATTTCTCATTTTCTCACTGTGAGGGATATTCCTGGATGGAATATGCTGCCCTGGAGGGTGGCAGTCTCTCCTTTGTTTGAAGTTTTTAGGAGATTGGATGAGCGCCAGTCAGAAGTGTGTGATTTTTAAGTCCAGGGAGGAGGGGGACAGATGGCCCTTTACAGCAGTGGTCCCCAACCTTTCTGAGGCTGGGGACCAGCAGGGCAACGGCCCCGCCCGTGCATCACGCATGCGCGACCGGGCCACGCATCGCGCATGCGCCATGTGCGGCCAAAATCGTGAAAGTGCCGCGCATGTGCAATTTCGGCCGGGCAGGGGCAGTGCGCGGCGCGGCCCTGATTCCCTCTCCCCGCCCTCCCGCAGTCAGAAGATTCCCGGGCCGCAAGCTTGTGGCCTGGGAAGTTTTTTACTGCGGGGGGGGCAGGGAGAGGGAGCCGCGGCCCGGCACCATGGCCTTTGCGGCTCAGCACCGGGCCGCAGGCCGCAGGTTGGGGACCACTGCTTTACAGTCTCTTCTAGCTCTGTCAATCTGATTCTGTGTTTGCCCAGGTTCTCATATGAATCTTCGGAAACACAAGAAACCCTAGTATTTATATAACTTTACTTGTTCAATACTCCTTTCGGATAAAAATAAGAATTTATCCCACATTACAAATATGCAAGACTAGCAATTAAATGTAGGAGTACCTGGCTAAATATGTATAAGGGTTAGGATGGATTTATTGAATACATGAAGTTTTTGGGAACTTTTAATCAATTTTACACAGTGTTTTACTGCTTTGTATTTTGTGCTGCTTGTTGACCGAAATAAATGTATCTATATCACAGGAAGCCCTGATGCGAGGGCCACAGAGGCTGCTACATCGATGGTTTCTCATTTCATTCCACAGGTTTCAAGAATCGCCCCCAAAGGACAGACACGGATGCGGGGTTCTTAAAGACAAACAAGTTCTTTCAGAAATGTGCACTGACCAGTTTAAATGGATTTGTGAGAAGGACGCTGTTCTGATTGAACGTACAGCATTGAGAAGAGGCTTGCTTTAATGCACTGAGACAGCTTTCCTTGGCCTGGGAGACGCAGTTGTTAAGGGGAGGTTCAAGAGAATTTCTTTCAGGCTGCACCTGTGTTCCTAAATGTTCTCTCTTCACCCTCCTCTCAATGGTCATCCCCAGCCCCAGGGAAGCAAGCCCGGCTTCAACTAAGGCCAGGACCTTTTGGGGCCTGGCCCCTACCTGGTGGAATGAGCTCTCGGAGGAGCTGTAGGCCCTGCGGGAGCTTTTGGCGCCCTGCAGGGCCTGCAAAACAGAGCTCTTCCACCAGGTCTCTGGTTGAGGCAGGCACGACGAGAAAGATCTGTTGCCCAAGATAATGTGTGTAGCGCAGCTTGGGTTTCCCTGCCCCCTCTTCCCACCTCCCCTTTGAGTTACTGGGAGAAGGGATGGTTTGGGTTTTTTTACATTTTTTTCTGTTTACGTGTCCATTTGGATGGTGATGTTTTTATGTCTTAATGGGGTTTTATTCAGACTAATGTAACCCGCCATGAGCCACTGGGAAAGGTGGGCAATAAATCTAAGTATAATAATGATGTTGATGATGATGGACCTTCCCAAAAAAACATATTTGAATACAGACGTGTCTACCCAGCTTTTCCTTCTTGGCCAACAAGAGGGCTGCTTTTACAGTTGGTATGAAGACTGTCCTTACCTGGCGCAGCAATTAAATTTGAATGTACATTTGTAAACATTGTAGTTTGTCCTCTAATGACTCCTGGTTCCTTATTCTTGGGAGCACAACCCAGTCCGAGCAAGACACTACTGGCTAGTCCTTGGACGGGAGACCACCAAGGAAGTCCAGAGACTGCTATGCAGAGACAGGAAATGGCAAACCAAGTCTTGTCTTGAAAAGTCCCATGAGGGGTTGCTGGTAAGTTCAACTTGCCAACACTCTTCATCTTCAGCCTCCTCCCTTGGTGCCATTTCCTGTTTGGAGTGCTGCTGGAAGGCCAGCCCACCCACTCCACATTTTAGTGTGTCATTAGAAAGATCCTGCAGTAGCGAAGACCACTCTTCCCCATACGAGAGTTACCTTCATTTAATGAACCTCGGAATATGCTGATGGGTTCTAGATATGAATGCGGTTTACTGTGGTTCCAAGAGACAGATGCTTTGAGAACCGCGAACTGAAGAGTTAGTTTTTATATGCCACTTTTCTCTACCTGAAGGAGTCTCAAAGTGGCTTACGGTCACCTTCCATAGGGGAGAACTTCAGCCTCTAGTACAAACAGACCTTGGTTTTGCATTAGCATAGTTAGCTCTGATTGGGTAATTCCTGGAGATCTGGGGTGGAGCCTGGGGAGGGCGGGGCTGGGAAGGCAAGGGACCTCATTGGTACGTAATGCCTAGAGTCCAATAGTAATTGTGGGAGATTTCCAGCCCCCATCTTGAAGTTGGCAGCCCTGTATAGCAGCTGTCTGAAACCTATGACTCCAGAATCAAACGTGATTCAGTGCAGAACCTAATATGGCTTTTTTTTTTACATTACATTTTAAAGTAAAGGGATATTGAAGAAGAGAAAAAGAAAAAGAGTTGGTTCTTATATGCCGCTTTTCTCTACCCGAAGGAGTCTCAAAGTGGCTTAAATTTGCTTTCCCTTTCCTCTCCTCACAACAGACGCCCAGTGAGGTTGAAAGAGCCCAGATATTACTGCTCAGTCAGAACAGCTTTATCAGATCTGTGATGAGCCCAAGGTCACCCAGCTGGTTGCATGTGGGGGAGCGCGGAACCAAGCCCAGCTCACCAGATTACGAATCCACACTCCTAACCACTACACCAAGCTGGCAGAACGGTGACATCAAATAGACTTGCTCTTGGTCAGACAGCAGGTCATATATTTTGATGCCCTCATCAAAAACATTCTGATATTGAAATGAAGGTTTTGTGAGCAAAGGTAGGTTTGGAATCCTCTCCCAAAAGTTAGCTTTCTATGGTCAATGGCTTTCGTTCACAGTCTGAGAACTAAGGATTCAGTCTTCCATCTCTAACCTTCACTGATGTAGTTCAGGAACATTTTCACAATGTGTTTTACCGCTGATGCACAGAGACCCTTAAGTACCACCCAATGATCTTCATCCAGCTGCTTTAGAAAGTCATACGAACAAGTTTTAAAACACTGAACCCCAAGACTACCAACAAAAATTCAGATGGAGGCCAACTTGAGATACTGAAAAGGTTTATTGAGACAGTGAGAAAGAATATGGAAGACTAAACAGACATGGTTCTAAAGTTATGCTGGAAACCATCAGGCCAAGATGCACTCTGACTTGCTGGGAGAATTCCAGGCAGTTTTAACAAGCAATGAGATCAGCATTCTAGGGGAAGCTCCAAAGCAGGGCTAGTCAACCTGTGGTCCTCCAGATGTCCATGGACTACAATTCCCATGAGCCCCTGCCAGCATTTGCAAAGGACCCCTATGAGTTCAAACCCAAGTCTCACTATTTACTCATGAATCACACACACCCCATCCCTCCAGAATTGCTGATCAGGCAAATTTAAGTGGTTACATTTTGGATTGCTTAAATGTGAAAAAGCATTGTCAAAAAGAAAGAAGCTTGAAAGTAGCAAACCATGACTAGATGTAAATGCAATTAGCAAAGTATGGTCTCTATGGAGCAAAGCAAACTTACAAGCAAGTTAAAAAACAAATAAAATTCCTCATATTTCAATTTCACTTAGCTGAAGGCTGTTATAAAAATAAGGCTATCCTCCAAGGAGGTTGGTTCTTTAATTTTGCTTTAAAAAATTAAAGATTTGGCATATTGATCAAAAGGCACAATTTTTTATTCTTTTTTTTTTCAACCCTGAGACAAGCCCTAATGGTTCACCAAAACTTACTAAGGATGTCAAGCCCAATTATTTGCTAAAATGTCAAGCATGGCTAAATGAAAAGAGCCCCGAATACTACTGTCTGGGAAACAATGTAAATCAAAGCTGCTTTATAAACCAATAGGTCAAGACCTACACTGTTCTTTCCAAGCAGACTTCTGCTGGGAAGGCATAACAAAAGCCAGTTTGAGAGATCCAACTGAACTTGGGCAAGGAACAAAGATAAACATATTACCTTTAAAAAATAGCAGTCCATGATCCACTCTGGGCCTGCTAGGGACAACTGTGTGCTTAGCCTGAGAAAAAAACAGGCACTTAATACAATTTCAACCCACTTTAGAGATCATTAGCAACTGGATTTTGCCATTTCACACAGCAAAATCTAGTGGCAGAGTGCACTGGAAGTCAACTGAAAGCATGATTTCATAATGAAAGCATCATTTCAGTTGCTAAAAGAAGCTGCCCTACCAGACCTGATCTAAAGAGCTGTTTTTTGTACCCTGCTTTTTACTACCTGAAGGAGCCCGGAAGGGGCTTATAGTCACCTTCCCTTCCTCTCCCTGCAAGAGACACCCAGTGAGGTAGGTGGGGCTGAAAGAGCTGATGGATCTATGATTGGCCCAAGGTCACCCAGCAGAGGGGGAAAATCAGATCTGTCTCTCCAGATTAGAGGCTGTCATTCTTAACCACTGCCCCTTGCTGGCTCTCAGTCTACATGAATTTGTGAAAGAAGAAGGCTCTGAAATACACGCGCACTCTCTGTCTACTAGGAAGAACTCCTGTGCTTGTTCCCAGGCAACATAAAGCCTGCTAGTAAAATTCCACTCCTAGATTTGGGAAGTGACCTGGCTCTGAAAAACTCCAGAAAGGCTAATGACACTCATGAACATCGGAGTTCACTCTTCTTGAAAAGTTCATATTGTGGTCTAAGCCAGCCTTTCTCAACATTTTTACTATTAAGAAACCTCTGAAACATTCTTTAGGCTTTGGGAAATCCCAGAAGAGGTGTGACTACACAGAATATGCCTGGGAATCATAGCTGTGTACATGCCCACCTGGGGCCCCTCCCCTTCCCACTCTCTCCAGGGCCATCACTGGCCATGGGGAGGGGGGGTCAACATGACTATATCTACCGATCAACATTCAACAAATTTATATATATATATATATATTTATATATATATTTATATATATATATATATATATATATATATATATATATATATATATATATATATATATATATATATATATATATATATATATATACATATACATACACACACACACACACATAAATATATACACACATACACATACATATACATATATACACACACACACATATATATATATATATATAAAACTTAACTCCCACCGATTCAGGAAACACTTCCAGGGCCATGAAGAAACCCCCATTTCACAAAACCCTGGTTGAGAAAAGCTGGGCCCATTCTGCACGTATCGGATAATGCACTTTCAATGTGCTTTTGCAGCTGGATTTTCCTGTGCAGAACAAGAAAATCTACTTCTAAATGGCATTGAAAGTGCATTATCTAATGTGTGCAGAACGGGCCCTGGTCTAGGCACACATCTTCAAGCTTGCTTTGCTTGCAGTATTTTGGTCACACCCAATCATTTTTAATGCAACAATGTCACTGGGGGGAGAATATATAAATCAAAATACCTAAGTGGTTGTTTTAACCCACATTTGCAAGCCCTTGTCCATATATTTATTTATTATATTTAGACTTGTATACCGCTGCTCTTAATCCTGTTGCGTGGTGGTTTACGACAAAACAATAAAATACAGTATAAAACCTCCCCAAAAAACTCTTTTATCATATGGCAATACTATCAGAGTTCTGATCTCCCACACCCTGTTCAGCACATGGGTCAGATGAGCTCTCTCACTGGAAGCGAGGGTCCTGATCGAAAACAAGCATTGAGGTAACACCGTTGCTATCACCGAGACCCCACCCTGGTCTCAACCATACACCTGGCAGAATGCTGATAACTCCAACAAGGCCCTCAGCTCTTCCAAGAGCTCATTACACCAGGTTGGGGACAGGGACAAGAAAGCCGTGGGCCTGATCGAGGCCAGGTGAATGTCTCGGGGGCCTGGGACAACCAGCAGGTTCATACCCACAGAGCGAAACACTCTGCAGGGGGCATAAGCAGATAATTGGTCCCTAAGCTTCACTGGAGTAGTCAGGCAAGAGATACCTGGCTTCATTTTTATGCCTCTAGTGTGTTCCCATTCAAACTGCTCAACACAGACTATCAAAGGGGGCCCAAGGCATTAGGGCTCAACAGGCACAGCCCATGGAATGGACACTGAAGTCATGCAATGCTGTACCAGTTTCCAAGCAGTGGGGCATGCAAAACTGTTGCAATGCACTGGAGCATTCTTATTATCAAAGCAAGAGAGGCAGTTTGTTTTGTGTTTGAGCAGCAGTTCTCAACCGCCGTAATGCTGCAACCCCGGCGGTGGTGGCGCGCGCACAGGTCTGTAAGATGGATCTGGCACCCCACCCCCTTATCCCCTGCTGGTGGCCAAGGGGGATCTGGCACCCCTGGCTCTGTGCACCCTCAAATGGACTCTTCTGCAAGCCCAAACCCGAGAAGAAAGCTGTACGACCATCTTACAGCAACAACCTAAGTGGAATTGCACCATTCTAAGGCCACTAACAGTAAGGCCACATCAGTAAGCCTATGGGGGTGTAACTTTGCTTAGGATGGCACTGTCAATGGCTCATAAGTATGTTCGATGCCAAAGCTATGCAGGTCTGTCTTTGCCTTGCTTTAAATTGCGCAAACACTGCAACAAGCTAATTGTCCTGGTTCTTTAAGGGGCACTGCATGTCTCAACAGTAATGCAAGAATGTCTGCATGCAGGGAACATGCATGCAAACAGCAGTTTTGCAGCCAAATGAAATCTTGCTATTAAAAAAAAAAAAAGATTGAACACATCAGTTCCTTTTCTTCAGAATCCTAATACAAAAACTCTGCCATCTGTTCTTAACTCAGACACGCTTTAAGATAGGTTCAGATAGTTTGCTGCTCTGAAATAACAGAGCCATGTTTGAGTCCAGTGGCATCTTTAAGACCCAAAAAGTTTCATTAAGGGTGCCTGTACATGAAAGCTTACCTCCCCCCCAGAGCTTTCCCACACATCTTAAAAAATAGTGTTGCGCCAGTGCAAAGGCATAGCGCTAAAAATAATCGCGCCCCAGCCATGCCTCACCTTCTGTCTATCTCACTTCCGTCTGTGTGCCTCCTTGAAATGGTGGAAGAGAGCAACGCGCTTTACACACAACTCTCTTCCACTTTTCAATCAAGCCAAGCAACTAATCCCCTTTCTCAGCCTTTAAGAGGGCCCACAATGCCTGCTAATTTTTTTTTAATTCAATCCTTCTCCCTTTTAACACCTATGTATCTAATCATAGATACATAGTGCTTTTTGAATGCCACACATTATGAACTCATGAGTCTTGATACTGAAAAAAAAAATCTTGTTCCTGATTTGGTGGGGGCACTTTAGAGAGGCATGCTTTGTATGACTACTTTTTTTTTTGGAGGGGGGGATATTTTTGGTTTTGCCTGGATGCTCGTATGTGTATTTGTTGCTCCAGGCAGTGTGCTTCAAAAAAAAAAAAAGTCCCCGGGAGAAGGGAGAGGGAGGCAGGTGTGAGGGTGGGACATTGGAGGTGGAGATAACGCATCTTCGCCTCCATACATTTTTTTAGCATGTGGCCTGCTGCTTGCTCTCCTCTAGCTGGTGCTTTTTAGCTTGGGGAAGCCACTTTATGCAATTCCCCAGCTTGTGCTTTAAAATGGAGGATGTAGCTACCAGTTTGCTGCCTGGATGCTGGCGACATCATGCGAAACACAAAAAACATAGCATCATCGCCTGGTAAGAATTTCACTGTATTTATGGCATGCAGAAAGGCCCCCTGAATTAAACTTTGGTCTTAAAAGTTGCCACTGGGCTCTAAAAGCTTTGTCCCTTTAATCATCAAGATAAAACTAGTGAAGATTTGTTTGTATTAGCTTGCTTGCAAACTTACGGTATTCCTATACAGGCATCCACTGCCTTTACTCATATCCCTAAACTACTAGCCCTTGATTACAACTATTAGGGATTTTTGAAGAGACAGGAAATGAGTTTGCACCGATATTATCTAGCAGAAGATCAGAAAAGGAAATAAAATTGAGATCTGCATCAGACATTTCTTCTTGCAGGTTAGTGCCTTTGGTTTCCACTAAAGGCCGGGTGAGGTATACAACAGATCTGGAGCCGGGTCTGGTCACAATCTGTAGAGCTCACTGTGTCATAGTTGAGGGTGGCACAGAGGCCATTGTTTTTTATTTCAAGCCTGCAACAAAAAACAAAAAGTCAGCTGAGAGATAAAAAACATCACACACTCATGTTAACAAGTGTCCTTTTCAAACCCATATCCCTCCAACTGACTCTTTGTTCTTGTTCTTCTCGATATACCTCTAAAGCAGGGGTAGTCAAACTGCGGCCCTCCAGATGTCCATGGACTACAATTCCCAGGAGCCCCTGCCAGCGAATGCTGGCAGGGGCTCCAGGGAATTGTAGTTCATGGACATCTGGAGGGCCGCAGTTTGACTAACCCTGCTCTAAAGAGAACATCTCTTTCCAACTGTCCCAACTTCTAAGGGCCACGGTGGCCTGGTGATAAGAAAATCAAATGTGGACCTGGGACCCATACATTAAAATCCCCATTCTGCCACACAAGCTTTCTTTTTTTTTGGGGGGGGGGGTGTCTTGGCTCAGTCACATCCTCTCAGCCTAACCTACCTTACAGGCTGGCTTGTGGGGATAAAAGGGAGAGCCAAAGAAACCACTTTGGGTCATCGCAGGGGAGAAAAATGAAGTATAAATGAAACCCGATGAAGTAAATACACAAGTTTCTCTGTCAGAACCTCCAAGTGGCATTAGCTGATTTTTCTAATGAGTTGATGAGTCATCCTGCGAAAGCCCCGGCTGCCCTCTGGAAAGAGGAAATGACCCAAACAACTGACACAATTACTCCCGGACGCACTCTCTAAGAGTCTGGACAGCTTGGATTCACTGAGGGGCTGTGGACAATGAAAAGGTAAGGGAAATAGCTCCGTTGGCAGTGGAAGAGAACTTGGGGTGCATCGGATAAGATGCAGGCTGGAGCTCCTTGTAACACCTACTCTGGGCAGCAAAGGAATATTTATCTGCCACTGTTGCATCTACACAGTGATAACCTACAAAATCTTTCCCATGTGAACCAACCCATCCACTTCAGTTATCTTCGTTAATCCTGCTTTGGGTGCCCCTGCTATCTGAGCCTAGACAGGTGGCAACCCAAGGAAGAGCTCAAGTGAAACACTTGGAAGAGCATCTTAGAATCACAGAGTTGGAAGGGACCTCCTGGGTCATCTAGTCCCAACCCTCTGCACTATGCAGGACACTCACAGCCCTATTGCTCATCCACTCTAACCTGCCACCCCCTTGAATCTTCACAGAATCAGCCTCTCCGTCAGATGGCTCTCCAGTCTCTGTTTAAAAATTTCCAAAGATGGAGAACCGACCACCTCCCGAGGAAGCTTGTTCCACTGAGAAACCGCTCTAACTGTCAGGAACTTCTTCTGGAGGTTTAATTCTAATTTCTTTCAAATTAATTTCATTCGATTGGCTCTGGTCCGTCCCTCTGGGGCAAGAGAGAACAATTCTGCTCCATCCTCCATATGGCACCCTTTTAAATACTTGAAGATGGTTATCAGATCCCCTCTCAGTTGTCTTCTCTCTAGTAAACAGACCAAGCTCCCCCAAGCTTTCTTCAATTTTATTTACGGCCATAGACCAACCAGGAATCACAAGGTGAACATAAGAGTTTCAGAAGGCTGAAAAAAACAGAGCAACTCTGAGCACCCCGACACAGCCCTGCTGGCCTGTCGTGTTCCAGATGGAAAGGACAACTCACCAACTATTAGATTCAACTGGGTATCCATGTTGGTCTCAAGGAGCACAACAAAAATAGAGTCCAATAGCACTTTTAAGTCCAACAAAGATTTATTCAGAGTGCATGCACTCGAAAGCTCACGTCTTGAATAAGTCCTTGTTGGTCTTAAAGGTTCTATTGGACTCCGTTTTTTCCCCACCACCACATACTATCAACATCCCCAGACTGGGAGTGAGAAGCATAGATATGGGACTCTGCAGTCCAGAGGTCTGAAGGGATGAGGGAAAACCCCCTTCCAAGTTATTCTTGAAGAAGCCACAGGAAGTCGCAGAGCGCACAGGGAAGGCGTGGGCCTAGTGAGAAATGGATGTCTCACGCTTAGCAGTTTCATGGTGTTAGTGGGAAGCTGCAGGGTGGGTAGGTGGGTGGGGGAGAGATTGCCCCTGCTTCTACCTGCAGTTAACAGCCCTAGATCTAGACACAGGGAGCGATTATTTGAACATCTCTCATGGCAGTGCTGGGATTTGGGGACCCCAATCTCCGTGACTATAGTCTGACAACACTGGAGCTCCAAACATCATCCCCCACGCCAAAAGGTTGGGTGTCTAAAAGCACCATTCCCCTTAAGCATTCCTCAGCCTCAACGTTCAGAAAAACAAACACCACTCACCAGCCTGGTGCTTTCCACACGTCTGTGGCTTTTTCTCTTCGTAAAAAAATCCAGTACTCTCCCGGTGGTTTATTCTCATGTATGAATTTCTGGGGGGGGGGGGGGGGAGACAACAGTTTAGCCTCTTAGATTGTATAATACACCTTCATATGACAACAACACCTTTTCAGTATTCTGTTTTAAGAATTCATTTCCTATGCTAAACCTTCAGGGATAGGGTGAACTGTAGGCAAGTCTGAGACATATTCTCTCTCTCTCTCTCTCTCTCTTTGACAGGCTGGCTTGTGAAGAAGAAGAAGAGTTGGTTCTTATATGCCACTTTTCTCCACCCAAAGGAGTCTCATATTGGCTTACTGTTGCCTTCCCTTTCCTCTCCCCACAACAGACATCCTGTGAGGGAGGCTGAGAGAGCCCTGAGATTACTGAAGAAGAAGAAGAGTTGATTCTTATATGCCACTTCTCTCTACCTCAAGGAGTCTCAAAGCGGCTCACAATCGCCTTCCCTTTCCTCCTCTCACAGCAGACACCCTGTGATGGCTGGGGTGGGGGCGAGGGTTCTTGAGGAGGGGGCATGAGAGAGCTCTGAGAGAACTGTGACTGGCCCAAGGTCACCCAGCTGGCTGCATGTGGAGGAGTGGGGAATCAAACTGAGTCCTCCAGATTAGAAGCCACCGCTTTTAACCCAGGACACCAAGATGTCCATCATTTCAGTCTTGCCTGGACTCAAAACAGTTTCCTCATATTCAGGACCCTTCTTGGCCCAGAGCAGGAGAAAACCAGAGTCATCGTGACATCGATGTCCTTTCTCAATCACCCCCCAGTCTCACCTAGCGGCCACTGACAGCCACACAAACCATGACAGGTGCATTCTATCAAGCTGGTAGGCCTTACCAATTCCTGAGGAGTGCGGGGCACAAACGGAACGCCTCCATACAAAGAGCAGATGTCCTGCGACAAATTCCACTTGGTTTCGCTTTCTGAAAAACGGTAGCAGCAGTCTTCATACTGAATGCTGCCGTCGGGGCAGGAACTGTTCACTTCTAGTAATGGCGTGGAGGCTGACATCACTTCCTGTGTGGAGGCTGGCGTCCCTTCTGATTGGTTTGTTTTTCCTGCCAGAGGAAAGAAGTCCAAGATGCATGGGATGCCCCACTACAACGACATCTGCCCCTACAGCTCAGGATGCCGACTGCCTCCTCCTGTTGCAGACCTCCACCTCCCCACTTATGGCGTTCCTTTGAGGGTCCCCCAATCCCCCAGGAGTAGCATTTCAGGCTGCAGAGGGAGAGGGGAAGTCCTGTTCCACTGCAGGAAATCCTTCCCATCAGCTCTGGATCCAAGTCTACAGAAGCACGTCTACATCCACCTAGATCTAGGAGGTGAAAAAACACAGTAAACTGAACATAAAGGTAAAGGTATCCCCCTGTGCAAGCACCGAGTCATGTCTGACCCTTGGGGTGACGCCCTCTAGCGTTTTCATGGCAGACTCAATACGGGGTGGTTTGCCAGTGCCTTCCCCAGTAAGCTGAACATAAAGGCACTTAAAACTTACCAAGGTAAACAACTGTGATGCCCACTGTGATGCCCACCAGTGCCATGCTCACTAGGATGCCCACTAGGATGCCCACTATGATGCCCACGTTCCTGGAAGCCTTCGTTCTGTGAAGGAATCTACACCAGTAACCTAAAACAGACATAAACACAATCACAGAATCATAGAGTTGGAAGGGTCCTCATGGGTCAATGACATCACTAAATGCAGATGGGCATTTATAGACAGGCTTCATGGTACCTTGTGGCATGAGCTTTTCATCTTCACATTCGTGGAATTCATACACACCTGTATTGCCATACGATCTAGAGCAGGGGTAGTCAAACTGCGGCCCTCCAGTTGTCCATGGACTACAATTCCCAGGAGCCCCTGCCAGCAAATGCTAGCAGGGGGCTCCTGGGAATTGTAGTCCATGGACATCTGGAGGGCCGCAGTTTGACAACCCCTGATCTAGAGAGCCAGTAAGCACTTCATTCAGAGATAACCTCTCTGGAAGCTGCTGCTGATGCAATACAGGGAGAGAAGCCAGTGGCATCTTAAAGACGAACCCAAGCAGTCTCTGTTGTGCCTCCCAGAGGTGCAGTGACCTGCCCAGTGAGATCTGGAAGGCTCCTGAACGTTTATCCCTCCACAGAACCTGTGTAAAGCAGAACTGTTCATGAACCAGCAGGGTGCGGTGGTTAAGACCAGCAGCTTCTTATCTGGCAATCCTGGTTGGATTCCCTCCTCCTCCTCCTCCTCCTCCACATGCAGCCTGCCGGGTGACCTTGGGCTAGTCACAGGCCTGATAGAGGCGTTCTTGCAGAGCAGTCCTCTTAGAGCTCCCTCAGCCCCACCAACCTCACCTGCTGCGGGGAGAGGAAGGGAAGGCGACGGCAAGCCGCTTTGAGACCCCTTTGGGCAGTAAACAGTGGGGTAGAAAAAACCAACTTCCTGATGGCATTTGTGTCTCTGTTTGTATCTGTCAGGGCACGGAAGCCAAGAAGGATTGCTTATAAAAGCCAACCCTCCCCCTTCACACTGTAGCCTGTTTGTGTTACAAAAAACTGGTGATTCTCAGGTTAGCTGCTGGGCATTGTTAGGAGTTGTATTCATTGTTCTTTAGCATTTTGATTTTCAGTATTTTGTCCCATACCAAGTTAGCAAGAAAACTGGGGGGGGGGCGGGTATTTATGCATCCAGAACAGACAACGGATAACAGCCAGGACTGAGGGACAGCTGACCACCTCCAGAAACCCCCATCCCCAGGCTAGGGGGTGGAAGTAAAAGAGCTGCTCTTCCCCAACCCCACCCTCAAGCCCTTCTCTCTCCAGCTGCCTGGCAAAGAAACCATTTTCCCACAACCACCAAAACAGCCAGTCAGGAAATTAACACAGTGGCCACACTGGGCGTGGGGGAGTTGTTTCTCTCTTTCTCCATAACTAGGTTCCCCTTTTACAGAAGCCTTACCAATTTTAACCTTCCTCTCGGCAACACTGATGTTCTTCATGCTGAGGCAAGAGAACATGTCCTTGGGATGCTTATGAGAACCCATGAGACAGCAAAGGCAGAGAGTACTTTGCCATCTTCATCAGAGAATCATAGAATCATAGAGTTGGAAGGGGCCATACAGGCCATAGAATCATAGAATCATAGAGTTGGAAAGGGCCATACAGGCCATCTAGTCCAACCCCCTGCTCAACGCAGGATCAGCCCTAAGCATCCTAAAGCATCCAAGCTTGCACCCAGAACAATTAGAGCAATAGTTCTCAATCTGGGGGGGTCAAACGACCCTTTCACAGGCTTCGCAGCAGGGCGAGAAGCTTGGGGGGGCGGTGCCACCACTGTTTCTGCTCCTCCTTCAGGCACCACACAACAGCCTTGCGGGGTAGATCGAGATAGAGCGTTCGTCTGTCCGGAGCAGCGGAAAAGAGCGAGATCAGCATGGTGGGACCAGAGGCAGAACTTGAACTGAGAAACCCCAGGGGGAAAAATAATTTATATGCAATCCTGAACAATGGATCTTCACGCCATTGGCCAGTTTCGGTTTAATTTCTGTGAAAGAACCCTTGCATCATTTTAGGGCTGGGGGGTCACCACAACGTGAGGAACTGCATTAAAGGGTTGGGGCATTAGGAAGTTTGAGAATCACTGCTTTAGAGTAATTAGGTCACTTCCTGACCTCAAAGAAGGGCGTCCAAGGGTTGGACATAAGCTGTGAGGCCTCTGGGAGCTACTTGGCTGATAAAATCTAATCAGGCCCCGAGATGGCTGCGCTGAGAGGGGCCGTTCTAAAATTAATCAAATACTTCTGCTAGTTAAAAGTGCTCCTTTTACGGATAGCTTTTTTCCTTAAACTCCAGTTATGCATGTGGTTGGTGCCACAAGGCATGTAGAAATTGTGAGGTTCTTGCAGGCACTGCAAATGGCAATTGAGGCTCTCCGCAAACCACTGGATGAGCCTCACTTGATTAATGGGAGTATATACAGGAACAGCTGCAGTTCCTTGGTCTGCTTTCCACTCACACACACAAAGGAGACTAACAATTAGGACGGTCCCTTACACCAGAGGTAGTCAGCCTGTGGTCCTCCAAATGTTCGTGGACTACAATTCCCATGAGTTCCCATGGGAACTGTAGTCCATGAACATCTGGAGGACCACAGGTTGAGTCCCCCTGCCTTACACTATGGGATCAATCCACAAGGTTATAGCCCAGCCAGGCTTACCTTCTTCGACACGAGCCACAAGGGGACAGGTTGGGGAGTAGGATGAGCAGCCAAACTCTGATTTGGAGGAGGGTCAACAGATCAAAAGTCTACAGTCTGGTACAGATACTACTTCTGCGCAGCTGAGAAAAGCCTACCAGCAGCTAACTTTTATGGACAGCTAACTTTAAAAGACTGCTAGTCCCAAAAACAAGATTTAGGGAGGGACTAATTTGGCTCCTTCTACAGAAAGGCCAATACCCCCGCCTCTATATACATCAACATCTACCGATTTCATGGCCCCACCCATCCACCTACTAGGTACCCACATTGACTGGAAGAAGCTCCACTCAATTCCTGCCTGCTCTGAGGGATGAGATGCCACTGCTATTTTTAAACTGTTTGTGCCAGTGGCTTTTGAAAATGACTTTTAAACCTAATTTGTTTTTAACATCTGTATTTAAACTTTTATGTTGTACACTGCCCTGAGCCGGTCTCTCCTGGATAGGGCTATGTAGAAGTCAAATCACCAAATAAATCAATACAGTGTGAATTTACTCACCATTCTGCTGGTTTCTTCGCAAGTCTCCATTGCCAGAAGGCGCTCCCTGCTCTGAAGCTGGATCCCTTGAATCTCCTTGTGGGTTGAGATGCATGTCTTCTGCTTCAGCCAGGTGATTCCCAGTGGCCTCCATTTCTGCCCTTCCAAATGAGACTCACATTAGAGACGGCTCCACCGATATCATTTCAGCATGATTCATATAATACTGACACCCATCCCCACCAGGATTTGCTAGACGTAAATGTAAACCTTTTCACTGGTGAAGTGTGTTTCTGTGTGTGCTCAAATTATTTATATTTGTTATATTAGATTTTGACCCCTCCATTCCCAGCAAAGCCAGCTTGTGGCGGCTTACAAGGAGAACCCCTTGCTAGCAATCTTGCACGTGCACTGCAAACAGCTTTTCAAAACAGGCAAGGTCTACGATGTCCTGCCACATAGATTACTGAGAAGTAAAGCCAAGACACCTGCTGCCTGCCACAGAATTTTGCCCCAACTGTGTGATAAATTAGGCGAGGCACGGAGAGACACCCTGGCCTGAGGTCGTCCAACAAGTTTTAGGGTTATGGGGGATTTCAACCCAGGTTCCTACATCCTGAGTGCTATTCGCACGCTCTGAATAGTATGACCTACCTGCAGACCCCAGTCTCATCCCTAAAAACCCCTGTACGTTTCCAGAAAGGACAAGCGATAGATGTGTAGCTAAACACAACGCAGATGTTATAGACTTCATGGTCTGTTCCTTACTCTGATACTGTTATTTTGTACACACAATTGAAACTCCCTTTGAGCGGAAATTGTTTTAACATTAAACAAACTAAATAAAGTAAACTTGATCCCGTTTAGAAAAGCCTTCCGGCTTCTATCATTTGTCCTAGTCAGAAGATTACTTTTGTTAACTCTGAGATTTACAAACCATTAAGTGAATCAATCTATCAATCCAACCACCTGCTTACTTTATTGTGACCAGCCTCTGCTTGACTGAATATACTCTTGCCCAAGTGTAACAGGTATGAAAAATGTGAATTTGATGACTGGGAGAAGGGGAATGCCACGGAGTTTGCACATTGGTCCCAAGAAGAGCAATACACTTTAAAACTGGATTGAAATTACTTTCTTCCCAAACATCTAAGAATCACTAGATTATTTATTTATACTTCAGTTCCTGGGCTGAATCTGCATGGAGCTTTTATTGCAATCCTAGGTCAATTCAGTCCCTGCCATCTACACTGAATGCGATTTCCATTTTGATTTGGGGCAATTTAAATTTTCCCTCTGCAACAAGCAGGATTGATCCTGAGTGACCCTACCTTTCCCCCGCAATATCCTGGAATGGATAGAACCCTCAATATTTGAAAAATCAGTATGAGTAAATGTGCGGCTCTAGCTGCCTCGAGCCTCCGATACTGTAGAAAAGCTTTGATTGGCCACGGCCTCAGTTCAAAGGCTTCCTCATTCCCAGGCTGCAAGTTTTCCTTAAAGGGGAAGCTCTTGGTAGAGATTTGCCTCTTGGATTTATTCCCCCTTCTCTGCTGTCACCAATCCTCTCCCCCTCCCTTCAAGAAAAGAAGGAGGCTCCTGCTGTTCTTGGCTCCTCTCCCCTTCTGAGCTTCCCTAATCATGTGCAGAACGCTTTTCTGTTTCAATGGGGTGGGGGGAATAGAGGAAGACCAGAAGTACCCATCAACTTAACAGGTACCACTTTGTACTCTGCCTTAGGCAACCAAATGTCTTGAGCCTGGCAGGGCCTGCGAACCCGACAGCCGGAGCCAAGGCCTAGATTCTAGGACGGATCATGTGAAGAAAGCACCAGAAATGATGCAACTCAGGAGTTAGAGGCCTTGGTGTTCAGCAGTCCCGCCTTAAGAAAAAAAACACTGAGCACTAGAAGTATTTCTGCACATTTCCAGTAGGTGGCAGCAGATCGCCTCCTAGGAGTCACCGGACCGCATGTTATCCATTTGTAAGTTTCCATGGCTGAAGACCCACTTCAGACAATGAAGGTGGGTTTCACATTTTATATACAGCACATGAACAAGAGGCCAGGACACTCAGGGAAATAGGACTCTCTCAAATTCACTCACGAAAAACAGCGAGACCATTTCACTAAATAGCGCCTACACTGGGCTCGAACTTGCCAAGACAAGGTGCTTGAAGACAATCGGTCGGAGTATCTGCGGGGGGGGGGTCTAGAAACTACCCCCCCAAAAAAACCCCGTGATCTCGTGCAGAAGGCCTGACTGTACGATGCTATTTGCCCCGCGGGCCACTGATTCGCTTCCCTGATAGTTTCACCATCTATTCCCGGCAAGCAAACTCAATGGCAGAGGCAGGAGTCACTGGATGTCTTCTGCAATCTCCGCTTTTGCAGTGATGCGAACGCCACTGCAGGGGACGTCCGTTTGAGTCTCGCACGACACCCCTCCACACCCACCCACCCAAAGAAAGCTGAGCTCATTCGGCACAGGTTGTATAACGCCCTGGAGAGGCGCCCTTCCCTGCTGCTTCGTAGGGGCAAATCCAGCGCAAAAGCACCCCGAAAGGGCATGCCCCAACATGCCGGTCTCAAAAAGGGCGCTGCAGGATTCGAACCGCGCACGCCACGGAGCGGGCCACGCACCGGAGCCTGGACGCCGCCGCTGTCTTTTCCCCGCCAGGTGAGCGGACGGCGGCCCGTGGAGCCAGGCGACGGGACAGGACCGCGCCCAGCCCAGCCCAGCCCAGCCCCGGCGGGTCACGCGGAGACCGCTTCTTCGTGGCGACTCACCTGAGCCAGGTGAAACCTTCTCCTGTCCAGCAAAGCAGGCGGCTTCTCAGCGCTCCGGCAAGAGCTCTCCGGAGCGGCCCCTCGACGCCACAGCGGCTCGGGAGGAGCGGCACAGAGGCGGTCTCGCGCCGGCTTCCCGCTCTCTCTCTCTCCCCGGGCAAGGCAGCTGCGATTCAGACGCTCCGCGGCTCGCGGGCTCCGTTTGCTGGTATCAGAGGCGGCCTCGACGAAAGGGAAGGAGCCGCGCGACACGACGCTCCACGCGTGCACCAATCGAGGAATGCGATTCCCGCTCGCAGGGCTTGGCGCCCGCCCTTTATATAGCCCTGGCCGAGGACAGTGGGCAGGACGTCTTTTTATGCAAAGAATGTGATTGGCTTAGCAGGATGGGCAGACGACAGAAGTGCCCGGGACCAATGGGAAAAGAGAGTTGCCCCTAGGAACCCTTTGGCTGTGGAGGAACGAATCGATTGGGAGCCAATGGAAGTCAATGGAGCCCTTGACTTGCATTGGAAATCCTTCCCCCGCCTTTCCCGGGGGCTGGGCGGGGGGAGGGGGTGTAAGTTGCATCCCTGAAACTTTTTGGGGAGCTCACAGAGGGTTTTCCCTGACTAGGGTTGTGCGATTCGGCTGGTTCGGCGGCCGTTCCCTCCGGGCGCAGCCAGCGCCGCACCGCAGGGGGGGGAGGGCGGTGCCGGCAGCGGCGTGACAGCGGGCGCAACCACGCAGGCGTGCCTGTGAGGTTGCGCCCGCTGTCACGCCGCTGCCGGCACCGCCCTCCCCCCCGCGCGGAGTGGCGCTGGCTGCGCCCGGAGGGAACGGCCGCCGAACCAGCCGAATCGCACAACCCTATCCCTGACTCCCCTGCAAGTTTCAAGAAGATTGGACCAAGGGGTCCATTGGATAGAATGGAGATTCGGAAATCTCTGGTTTTAACTTGATTCCCATAGACTTACATGGGAAATGGTCTTTGGGCACCCCTAGGATGGGACCCCCTGGTGCGATCTTCCTGAAACTTGCAGGGGACTCGGGGAGGGTCTTCCCTGAACTCGCCTGAAAGTTTCAAGAAGATTGCACCAAGGGGTCCCATCCTAGGGGCTCCCAAAAGAGGCTGACACCATTCCCCATAGACTTTAAAGGTGGGAAAAATTAATTTCAGCGAGTTAATTGCCAATTTCCTGGTAAAATTCCTGCTGGGAGAGCAGTTCCCCCATTCCCATCACTTCCCCTGGGGGAAAGGGACACGGCATGCCAGAGCTGCAGGGGAAACCTGTGGCTGGCAGCCTAACTAGTGCTTGGTGTCAGCCTCCAGGTGAGAACTGGAGAACCATTGAGGTCCACTCAGAGCTCACCTGGGTTCCCAAGGAGAGGGGAGCCCTGCACTGGTCTGTAGGGGGATATTCCTGCACCACTAGGAACACTAGTGGTGCAAGGATGCCAACCTCCAGGAGAGACCTGGAGATCCCCCCCAAAAAAAACCCTGTGAAATTGGAAAACTTCACGACACCAACACACTAATCCCAGGAGAGCCTCAGAAAGCAAATGGAGGAGCTCAGAGGAGAATCTGGGTGCTCCATCCATGCTGTGGACTCATCACTAGCTCTCCCATCCAGCCTCCCCCCCCCCTAACAAATACAGAACAAGAGGAAGACTTGCTTTTCACAACCCAAAGGTGTCTCAAAGCAGCTTCCAGTCACTTTTCCCTTCCTCCACTCAGGCCACCACCTTCAACCACCACAAATTCAACTGCTCTACTCAAGCCACATCCTTAGAGAGCCCTGACAGAGCTGCTCTGGGAGAACAGCCCTGGCAGCTAAAAGACAAATCCCCCCCCCCCAGATGTCCACACACTGCACAGTGAACACTGGTGGGGAATCAAACAACCTGCCAAAGGCCACTGCCTTCAACCACCACAACTTCACCTGCTCTACTCAGGCCACATCCTGAGAGAGCCCTGACAGAGCTGCTCTAGGAGAACAGCCCTGGCAGCAAACACTAGCAACAGGAAACAAAGAACCATCACACAGGGCACTACCCCAAAGGTGGCAACTGGCCAAAACAGGCCAAAAGAAAATAAAAACAATGAAATAACCCCCCAAAAAAGAACAGCAGCAAACACCCCAAAACAGAACAACAGAACAGTAACTTTTTAAAACAGTAACTTTTAAAACTGTAACCTTTAAAACAAAAATACAAAAAAACAGAACAGCTACAACAAAATATTTCCCCAATTCCCCCCCAAACAAAGCCCCCCCACACAGAAACCCTAAGGCACCCAACTGTTTTTAAAAGAGGAAGGACACAGTTAGAAGAGGGAGAAGGGGGGGGGGCAAAAAAGAGAAAAATAGAAAAGAGGATAGGGAAAAAAAACCCTACATCAAACCCTTGATGTCTTCTGCAGTGATGGTTCTCAGTTAAGATAAGAGAGAGTTCAACAAGATCTTAACACAATGGAAAAGTGGGCAAACGAGATGCAATTTGGACTCTCTTCTGTTGGTGAAGAGTGATCAGATGAGTTCACAGAGGTGTCTTAGTTGTTTCTCAGGATCTAGTGTGCCCCAACTTCCCATATGAACATTACAAATGCAAAACCTTTTCCTATTGGTCGGGAGTGATGAGTTCCTAGAAGAGTCATGTGACAGCCCCTGAGTTTGAGCCTACTCAAGCTACTCATCAAGTTTTATCCTTTTGATTTTATAACCTATAGAAAATACAGATAATTAGTATATACAAGAGTTCTTTGTTTAATACAATATGTGGGCAATGTCGCCAAATATAAATGGGCTCCCTCTTGCTTTGGAAACTCTTCCCAAGAGAAGCTCCTGTCAGTTACCTGTGCACAAAAACTTTGAACAAATCTCACCTTTGGTGTGATTCTTTGGTTGTACTTTCACACCAGGCGCCTGAACCCTGATTTTTGGGACACCAGGAATGGAACTCCAGGAAGGGGATGGAGCACCTAAGAACATAAGAGAAGCCATGCTGGATCAGGCCAATGGCCCATCCAGTCCAACATTCTGTGTCACACAGTGGACAAAACCCAGGGGCCATCAGGAAGTCCACCAGTGGGGCCAGAACTCCAGAAGCCCTCCCACTGTGTCCCCCCACCCAAGCCCCAAGAGTACAGGGCATCACTGCCCGTGTCAAAGTTCCTTATGTCACTTTTGATTTGAGGCGGTATGCCCTTAGTTCCTCTTTGAACCTTTTCCCTAATGTTTACAATTCTCCACACATTCCTTAATCACCGAGGTGCTTCTTTGTCCTCCGCATTCCATTTCTCACATTCTTGTAAGCTTCCATTTCCCCACAGGTCTCCTCATATCTCCCATCAGACCTTCATATCCCTTAAAGCCATTCATATACGTCTGAATAACTTTTGCTGTTTTTGTTTTTCTGACTGCCCTGGTTTAACCTGAATTTAATAGTACCTCTCTCCAACCTGCAAAAAAATTGGGGTTTTCACACTTGAGGTTTTATTACTCATGGGGGGAGAATTTCTGGATTCTGAAACCTAGAAATGTCTAATCTCACACAAGGTCTCTGCAGCTGAGAAGATGCTTATTAACCACAAAACTGTCATAACTGTTATTGATTGAAACCACCATTTACCTTTTTAGTCTCAGAAAATCTCTCAGAGGGAGAGATTTATCAGCCTCACAAAGTCCCTACTTGCCCTCGCAGTGCGATTTCAACACACTTGTCCTATTTTGCCAATGCTCACAGCCAGAAAATATTTCTTAGGAGGTGGTGTTTTTGTTAATGGGGCAGTTTGGCACAGGGGAGAGCTGCTCATCATGAATCTGTACACAACTGTTATGCTTATTGTTGGAATAGACCGTCTGGTGTACAAAGATAAGAAAAGAAGAAGACCCTAAAGGGGGCAGCCAGAGGGCTGTTAGATACGTCAGAGACTTCAGGACTTTTCTGTTAAGTGTGCTTTCTTGTCTGTTCCTAGATTTCTACTCTTAAGGCAATAACCTGCTTCTTCTCTCCTCTCTCCTTAGGTAGTCATGTAGACAGACGCTATCCTCTCTCCTCTGCACTAACACAGTACGTTGTTCCATAAATAAATCTTTTTAACTCCTTAATCCTAAAATACAGCATGTGCATATCTGTGACCCTGCTAATAATTATACTTCTAGATGAAGAAGAGTTGGGTTTTATCCCCTGATTCTCACTACCTGAAGGAGTCTCAAAGCAGCTTACAATCGCCTTCCCTTCCTCTCCCCCAACAGAGGTAGATGGGGCTGAGTGATCTCTGACAGAACTGCTCTGTGAAAACAGCTCTAAGAGAACTTTGACTGGCCCAAGGTCATCCCGCTGGCTGCATGTGGAGGAGTGGGGAATCAAACATGGCTCTCCAGATGAGAATCCACCGCTCTTAACCCCGACACCGAGCTGGCTCTCCAAACAATAAGGACAAGGGATATATCACAGAAAACTGTTGGTTTCATTACAAAAATATTTACATGTAGAACATATAGAGCGGTGGTCCCCGACCACCTGGCTTCGGCCCGGCTCCGGCACCAGGCTGCGGCTCCCTCTCCCCGCCCGACCCCCCCCCCACAGTAAGAAAATTCCCGGGTCGCAAACGAATCGGCCGCAAAAGCGGCCAATTAGCTTGCGGCCCGGCAAGCTTCATTTTGTGGGGGAGAGAGGGAAGCAAGGCTGCGCATGTGCAACATGCATGCGCGTTTGCGCCATGCACGGCCGCAAACGTGCATGCGTGGCCCAGCCGTGCATGTGAGCATGCGTGAAAGTGCTGCGCATGCATGTTTGTGGTAGCACATGTGCGTTGTGCATGTACAGCCGCACATGCGCAGCATGCACGGCCACGCGATCGCCCTCCCCACCACCGCCGTACCAAAGGCCTAGAAAGGTTGCGGACCACTGCTATAGAGTACTTTTAATGAGTAGCAGACAACATACCTTTTCAAACTGTTCAACTTTGAAGTTCAACAAGCTGTGGCATAAGAGGTACTGGGCAGGCTAAATTGGGTTAGACCACATGAAAGAGCTTTCATGCAGCACCAAGAGACGTTGGGGAAGAAAACCTGGGGAGGGATGTTCTTCAGCAAGTGGGAAATTATAGTGAAACCCAGGTTCAGTTCTCTCCTGGCATTCTCAGACTCTCCTCCTTCTCGGGATGGTTGCTGTACCCTAGCACTCTAAGCTCCCACCGACTACACTGAAGGAGCCGCTTGCCTTTTGAAATCACTAGGAAGACGGGGTGCTTAACTCTGGGGCTGAGCCCGTCTCTCTGAGATTGTTTCCACACTGGGAACTTCACTGCCCCAGCTCCCATGCAGGAGCACAAATTGGGGGTGGATGAGGTGCACCAGTCCAAATGCTCCCCCATGTGGGTGCAGGAAGAAGTGGGGCAACCTGCGACAACTAAAACTCCAGCCAGCCTCCGAATCTTTAAATACTGGCTCCGCCTGAACTTCAGAGCCCAAGCTGGGAGTCTCGTCTACCTTATGCTGTCTGATAAGTTTATATCACCCTGGTTCGTGAAGATTAACAACAAACTAAAGTCTGTAGGCCTGTCTACTGAGCTTTTAGAAAACCTTGAAGAGAACCAAGCTTACAATATCATCAGGCAACGAATCCTGGATATTGACTAGCAGAACACTGTCGCTGGAGCACGTAGAAGATGCTCTCCCATCTTTTTCGAAATCTATCCCCCAGCAAGAAGGATCCCGGAGTACTTCACATCTTTAAAATCGTCTTCCTTGAAGTGATTTTTTTTTTATGCCTACCAACAGCAGTGACTAAAGGTCGGTACGCTAAAATCCAATATACTGACAGACTGTGCCCATGTCCTGCAAAGAAACCTGAGTCAGTGGAACACATTCTCCTCTTTTGTGAGCAACATAACTATCTCAGAGAACAACACATATTTCCCCTTGTAGGGGCAAGCAAGACTCACAGTCCTGCAACAATAGTGTACTTTCTCCTATTGGATCACAACCCTCAAATAACTGAAGGCATTGCAAAATTCCTTCATTGGATTTTCTCCAAGTGACCTGGGATCTGAACCACCTTGTCTTTTGCATAAATGTTTTATTACTATTATGATTATGCCAATAAAGGTATTTGATTGATTGATTGTTAAAACTCCTGCCTGCAGCCTGGCATGAAACCTCCAGTGCGTAAACAGTTTGAGGCTGTAATTTAAGAACTCATTCCTGGGAGGAAGCCCCATTGAATAAAACGGGGCTTACTTCCAAGTCGACCCTCTGAGGAGGCATCTTTTAACAGCTTCTATTTGCCAGTATTTCAGTAGGGTTGCACTGGATTGTTCCTCTTCACCTCACATGAGAAAGGCAACTGTTTCATTTTTGTAAAAGTTACTCAGGATATAAATGGCAGGAAGTGAGCTGAGGCTCCCTTCAAGAACACAGCTGTTGAAAAGGAAATGGAAGAGGGTGGAAGATTATGCCACCCAAACACACACACACACACCGTCTCCATCTCGTCCTCTGGCAGAGGCTCAAATTCGCAACCAGTGGCTCGCAATGCAAAGTGATTTTCAATGCAAAGTAAATACATGGGCTGACCACCACTGTACTCATTCGCCCCCCCCCCCCAAATTTTTTTTCTGGCTATGGGACTAGTCACAGAACTCTTTTTTTTTTTATAATGATTTTTTTTTTATTTTCATAAAGATAGAAATATAATCATCATTTGAGAATATACGACCCCACATTGACTCCACAGTGATATAAACTTTTGCCCAAAACTCTAAGAGCCATGAGTCTAAGAGCCATCCACATTTCCACTACATTAAAAAAAAAAAGGCCTGTTTAGATATACAAAAGAAAAGTTATTATTAGTCAACTTACTTGAGAGATCGTAGACCTCACGTTAACTGCCTGATACAATCTAAGAGCTATCCTAGCAGATATTTCTAGGTTTGAGTTAGATGCTTAACATTAAACATTTCTTATAGCACAGTATGAGTTTTGGCCCTGTATCAATACCCTGATGAAGGGAGAGGAAAGTAGGGCTTTGCCTTAAAGATGTACAAAGAAAAAAAATTACAAAAGGATTTCATAATTTCTCCTTATCCTTAATACAGATACATCTACAAACCATTTATACTTGACCCATTCTAAGAGCCATCCTGACAGGTATAAGTTGAGAGCTTTGCATTTTCTACAGATCAATATGGGCTTTGGCCCTATAACAATACACCAATAAAAAAAATAATAAGGGGCAGTCACAGAACTCTTCATCACTTCTTCTTCTACAAAGCTACCCATCCCTGCCCATCCCCCAGGCTGCTCCCCTCCCTCCAAGACCTCTTCACTTGACTAGTGTCCTGACTCAGCACACCTGGGCGTGCACATCGGCAGCAGCCTTTGGTAGGAACCCCACCCCCCATCCTTCTGTGGTTTACTGCAGTGTAGCTTTCCTTCCCCCATTTCCTCCCTCCATTTTCCTTCCACGATCTCTGCAGTCTGCAACTCCAGCCCTGCTCTCTTTCTCTCCTTTCCTCCCCCTCCTCCCTGCTATTTTTGCCATCTGTCCTGAGGTTTTTGGAAAGGTTGCTGGAGGTAGAGTTGCCAACTCTGGATTAGGAAATACCTGGAGTCTCTGGGGGTAGACCCATAGTGCAGGGGGTTGGATTAGATGACCCATGAGGCCCCTTCCAACTCTATGATTCTATGATTCTATGAGGACGGGATTTGGGGTGGGGAGGGACCTCAGAGGAGAATAATGCTATGGAGTCTCCCCATGGTGGGGGGAGATGAGCTATAATCTATGGAGTTGAGCTATAATTCTGGGGGATCCCAGGTCCCACCTGAGGATGGACATCCTTAGCCGAAGGTGAAGTCTGGACGGAAGCGGAGTGGGAGTGGGGGCTGCATTCTATCAGGGGCCTATTCTGCACACAATAGATAATTATTTATTTTAATTTTTTTTAATTTATATTTATGTACTAGTTCTGAGTTTTGTGCTCTGTGAGTCCACAGAGGGGAGCCTGCAGTTGTTTCCAGCCGGTGGTGGCTGGTCCTGAGGTGCAGAAACATCTAATCGCAGGTGGTGGTGGGAGAACTCTGTGGATGGCCTTTCCCTCCCCCCAGGACCTGGAAAGGCTGCAGGCTGGAGGCAGGGACAGCTCTCATGCAGCAGGGATCTGCAGCCTCTGAGCCTCGGAGGGAAGTGGGAGGAGGAGGGGGTGGTCAGGGGCCATACACATACCTTAGCTGTAAGGGAGACAAATGAAAAACACAGTACCTGGAATGATAAAATCAGAGTCCAGTAGCACCTTTAAGACCAACAAAGATTTATTCAAGGTGTGAGCTTTCGAGGGCAAGCACCCTTCGTCAGAATGAATGAATGAATGAATGAATGAATGAATGAATGAATGAATGAAATCAGAGTCCAGTGGCACAAGACCAACAAAGATTTATTCAAGGCGTGCGCTTTCGAGGGCAAGCACTCTTCGTCAGAATGAATGAATGAATGAATGAATGAATGAATGAATGAATGAATGAATGAATGAATGAATGAATGAATGAATGAATGAATGAATGAATGAATGAAA
This sequence comes from Paroedura picta, assembly GCF_049243985.1. Taxonomy (NCBI): domain Eukaryota; kingdom Metazoa; phylum Chordata; class Lepidosauria; order Squamata; family Gekkonidae; genus Paroedura; species Paroedura picta. Next base: position 12,226,707 of record NC_135371.1, read on the forward strand.
TCAGAGTCCAGTGGCACCTTTAAGACCAACAAAGATTTATTCAAGGCGTGAGCTTTCGAGTGCAAGCACTCTTCCTCAGCTCACTCCTTGACTAAATCTTTGTAGTTTTAAAGGTGCTACTTAATGGACTTAATGATTTTATTGTGCTACTTCAGACCAGCACGGCTACTCATTTTTCCTTATTCAGGCAGTCGGACTGGATTGCCAAGGAACAAGGGAAACAGTTATCTAAACGTCTGTTACAGACACCAGATAACCATTTTCATTATGCTGTCCGTTAATTTACCCTCACACTTGCCTGTAAGTATGAACTGATTACTACTTCCTTGCTATGACATTGTATCTGAGGAAGGGTGGGTCCAGACAAACGCTCACACCTGGAATAAAACTTTGTTGTCTCTAAAGTTGTGCTGCTGCTTCAGACCAATGCGGCTACCCACCTGAATAACAACAACAACAATAACAACAACAATAATAATAGTAGTGCAGACTTCTAATCTGGTGAGCCGGGGTTGATTCCGCAGTCCTCCACATGCAGCCAGCTGGGTGACCTTGGGCTCACCACAATGCTGATAAAGCTGTTCTGACCAAGCAGGGATATCAGCGCTCTCTCAGCCTCACCTCCCTCACAGAGTGTCTGTTGTGGGGAGAGGAATGGGAAGGCGACTGTAAGCCGCTTTGAGACTCCTTCCGGTAGAGAAAAGTGGCATATAAGAACCAGCTCTTCTTAATCTCAGGGCTCTCTCAGCCTCGCCTCCCTCACAGGGTGTCTGTTGTGGGGGGGAGGAAAGGGAAGGTGTCCATAAGCCGCTTTGAGATTCCTTCGGCTAGAGAAAAGCGGCATATAAGAACTAACTCTTCTTCTTCTAATGTATAACCCGACCTTTCCTAAAGGCTCAGGGTCAGTAACAGCGTATAAAATACCACAAAAATAACACAATAATCCTAACGTTAAAAACACACCCTACTATATCCCAATTAAACCAGTTTGTCTCAGGGCCTCAGAAATGCAACTGGAAACAGAGAGCCTGCCTGGGTTTTGCCAAATGGAACTAGCCCATTCGTTAAATATGCCTACCGTCTTAGAAAAAAAGAAAGATACAAACGTTCTCCTGTTCTCTTTAATCAGAATACACCTTAGTCTATTGCTTGTATGTGTTGGAATTATTGTTTTGCATCCTTGCGTGCTCACTCTGAGGCTGAATTGATACATGATGGAAGTGTTCCATTTTGACACTTGTTGTCACGCGTGCGTGCGTGTTTGTGTGTGTGTGTGAGAGAGAGAGTGTGTGTCTTGGAGTCTGTTCATGTTCAGGTTTATCTGTCAGGAAACATAAAGTAATCACTACTTCTGTACTGTGAATATCAAACAAAACAATGTAAGAACCATGTAACTTTGTATAAATGAAAGAAAAAGAAACTGTATCTCTGAAGACCAGATTTTACCTCAGAGAAAAAATTACTGTTAAAGATGGCGCTTGACTGTTCTCCAGTATGTAAGTAAACGTATTATTCAGTATTACTACAGAAGATGATCTACCTTATTATTTGAAACTAGGGACAAAGCCCGTTGTCTCCAAGAATACAACGGGCGCTAGAGCTTGGCAGTGGGAAGAGGAAGGGGAGGAGTTGTCCAGTCTGTAAGGGCATGGGGTTGTCATGTGTGTTGTGTGGGAGGTTGTGGTGGCATGGTGGCAAATGAGGCCATGGGTGTGGAGCTATGGGTGTCAAGAACCTGTGGTGTGGAATGTTCGTTGATTGTGGGAGAGGACTGACCTTTGGGAATTGTGGCATAGTGGTTACAGATGAGCTTTCCAGAGCCATGTCCTCAGATATGTGAAGGGAAAATCAGACTGGAGACTCTTCTTAGGGGAAGATTACATGGCAACCAATTCCCCCCAGTTCTGCACCATTTCCCTTCTTGTGTGAATTAGGCCACATTCACCGAAATGCCCCTCTGCCCTAATACACATGGGGTAGTCACAGTACACAGGTGTCCACCCTGTTCCTTCTGTCTCCCATATTTTCACTGTTGATAAAATGTTATGTGCCCACATGCTTCTTTCATGGTTGCTCCTTAGAAGAACGGATTTTTGTACCCTATTGCTTACTACCCAAAGGAGTCTCAAAGCGGTTTACAAACACCTTTTCCATTTGTCTCTCCACAATAGTCAACCTGTGAGGTATGTAGGGTTGTGAGAGATCTGAGAGAACTGGGAATGGGCCGCAGTGACCCAGCAGGCCTCAGGTGTCTCAAAGCATTTTCCAATCGTCTTCCCCTTCTCTCCCCATAGCAGACTCCCCATGAGGGAGGTGGGGTAGCGAGCCTCATAGGGAAGCTGGCAACCCTAAGAGGAAGACTGTCTGTGCACAGCAGTCTTGACCTTAGTAAGGTTTTTAATACTGTTTTTTTATTTGCCAGGCCAAGGTTATTTGCCAGTAACTATTTCAGTTACTGTGTCTCCAGACATTTACTTGTTCTCTATTTAGTTTCAGGCTGTAAATATTTATTTAGATCTTCCAGCACTTTCCAGACTCACAGGACTGATGCTGGTCTGCCTGTCTGCGCCCCAGAATACAAACAGTTGCTGATAAGGGCTGGCCATAACCCATAGGCCAGGAGGGACACTCCTGTACCACTCCCTACCAACTGCAGGCAAAAATGGCTCATTTGAAGGCTGGACTCTGAGGCATTGTACGATATTGAAGTCCCACCTCCAAACCTCCAGGAATATTTCCAACTCAGGCGTAGCCAACCTACAGGTGTGGCCTGGAGAGCTCCTGGAATTACAGCTCACCTGCATAAAGATCAGTATAAAGATCAGCTCCCCAGGCAGAAAGGGCTACTTTGGACAGGGTTGTGGTAGAGAAGAAACATTTAAGGCTTCCCACACAGGTTGTTGTTGAATTGAAAGATTTGAGGCCTACTGCACAGGGTTGTTGTGCAGATGAAACAGGAGACAAAAGAGCCAGCTTCCTCTGCAGAATAACGCTGTGCAGTGGCCTCAAATCTGCAGAGTTGCAAAGAAGAAAGAAACATGGCTTGGCTGTGTCTAACCCCCGGCCAGAGCAGTATTTTAAGTGAGAAGGGGCTTTTCTGTGGCCTCCCTGTCAGGCAACTGTTTGGCAGAAGGGGAAAGTCCCCCCCCCTCAAAAGGAAGGCCCTCAGGCTCCCCTGCGTTGCTCTTGGAAAGGCCTCCTCCCCTCAGTCAGGGGCTGTCAGAGGCTCCTTCGCAGCAGGCCTGAAGGGGGGGGGCACTCTCCAGCCTCCGGCCAGCTCTGTCAAGGTTCTGAGGCAATTTGCAGTTGGACACGACAGTTAGGACAGCCTTGGGGTGAAAAGGGCTGGCGCAGCCTGTCCAAGCCTCTGTTCTCATCCCCCTTGGCAGCCCTACTGACCTCCTCTCCCTTTGGTGGTCAGGAGCAGACTGGCAGCCAGACTGGGCTGAGTGAATGGAATTTTGGTCTGTCCTGGTGAGGGGCCAATAGGAAGGCACTTTGCGCGCCTCCACATTGGCTGCTTGGCCCTGGATGGACACTCGGAGGGCCCAATCAGGAGCCGCTTCGCGGTTCCTGATTGGGCCCTCTGAGTTTTTATCCTGGACAGGGCCCGCCCTAACTCCTCCCCAGGTGGCCTTACTCTTTTATTTAATAGGACCCTGTCCTATTTAAAGATAAGAAGAAAATAACCTCGCAGCTTTTATATACAGTTTGTGCATTCTGCTAAACAAACTCTGACCGGGAGATTAGTGTAAATTGACCCACTTCCACAAAAGATTTCATCATATTTTTCCCAGTTAAGATATTGGTAGAAATCAAAATCCCAGTCTTACCCTCAATATTTTTACCATTAAACCCCTGAGCATGGTCAAAGGCTTTCCTGACTGGAATCAACTGAAGACGCCAGCCACATCAGGAGCAAAAATTACCTATAGTGCAGGAGCTACAAGACCCAGGTTCAGCTTTCTCCTGGCATCCTGCACCTCACCTACCTAACCTCCTTCACAGGATGGATGCTGTACCCCAGCACTCTAAGCTCCCATTGACTACACTAAATGAGTCACTCATCTCTGGTTCTTAATTTGTTTATTTATTGTATGGCATGCGTGTTATATAGCCAGGAGATCCTCAGATGGGCTGCCAGGCAAGAGATGTTCCAGGATGGTTTGCCAAGGCCTTCCACCTTGTCTCATTGCCCTTGTGTTCCTTGGGGGCTGCCCTTCCAAGGGCTAGCCAAGGTCGACCCTGCTTAGCTTCCGAGATCTGAAAGGATCACAAGATGTCATAGTCCCATTGTATATGGCACTGGTCAGACCACACCTGGAGTACTGTGCAGTTCTGGAGGCCTCACTTCAAGAAGGACGTAGATAAAATTGAAAGGATACAGAGGAGAGCGACAAGGATGATCTGGGGCCAAGGGACCAAGCCCTATGAAGATAGGTTGAGGGACTTGGGAATGTTCAGCCTGGAGAAAAGAAGGTTGAGAGGGGACATGATAGCCCTCTTTAAGTATTTGAAAGGTTGTCACTTGGAGGAGGGCAGGATGCTGTTTCCGTTGGCTGCAGAGGAGAGGACACGCAGTAATGGGTTTAAACTTCAAGTACAACGATATAGGCTAGATATCAGGGAAAAAATTTTCACAGTCAGAGTAGTTCAGCAGTGGAATAGGCTGCCTAAGGAGGTGGTGAGCTCCCCATCACTGGCAGTCTTCAAGCAAAAGTTGGATGCACACTTTTCTTGGATGCTTTAGGATGCTTAGGGCTGATCCTGCATTGAACAGGGGGTTGGACTAGATGGCCTGTATGGCCCCTTCCAACTCTATGATTCTATGATTCTATGATTCTATGATTCTATGATTCTATGATTCTATGATTCTATGATTCTATGATTCTATGATCCGGCTTGGCTGGGCTATTCAAACTGCCTATTGAAATCAGTAGGAAGGTGGCGGGCTTAACTCTGGGGCCAGGTCAGTCTCACTGAGGCTGTAATCCATTTAGTTTGTTAAGCCTGGATCGAAGGCTAAGAGGTGATATGGTAGCCATCTTAAAATTTCTTGCAGGGCTGTCACATAGAGCAGTGGTCCCCAACTTTTTTACCACCAGGGACCACTCAACGCCGGGGACCACTCACCGGGGACCACTCAATGCCTTTTACTGAGGCCCGGTGGGGGGGGTAGTTTACTCCTCTACTCTCAACCACTGCCCTAACGCTCTCTGATCGCTATGGTAATGTTTAAACATCCCTTCAAAATAAGATACAGACACGCCACAATAATGAAGTGTGTTGTAAAGGGCTGGGGGGGATGAAGTAAAGGGCCGGGGGGGGGGGGGAGAAGGCGTCCTTTGGGGCCCACCTCCAATTAGTCGAAGGACCACATGTGGTCCGCAGACCACAGGTTGGGGATCGCTAACATAGAGGATGGAGCAGAGTTGTTTTATTTTGCCCTAGAGGGTCTGACCAGAACCAGTGGGTTGAAATTAATTCAAAAGAAGTTCTCTGGCTAAACATCTGGAAGAATTTTCTAACAGAGCAGTTCCTCAGGGAAACTTCCTCAGTAGTTGGTGGGTTCTCCTTTTTGGGAAGTTTTTAAGCAGAAGCTAGATACTCATCTGACAGAAATGCTGATTCTGTGAATTTAGGCAGATTGTAAGTGGTGGGCAAAAGGGATTGCATCTGAGCTTGGCTCTTGTAGCCCTCTCTTGCATGCCCAGGGAAATACCAATTGCCACTTTGGAACCAGGAGGCGAATTTCCTCCAGGCCAGACTGGCCAGGGATTCTGGCTTTTTTTGGGGGGGGGGCATCACATATACTTGGAATTGGGGTCACTGTAGGTGGGTAGGTGGTTGTAAATTTCCTGCATTCTGCAGGGGGGTTGGACTAGATGACCCCCGAGTTCCCTTCCAACTCTATATTTCTATGATTCTCTTCCCTGGGAAGAAGCCCCATTAAATTAACTGGGGCTTACTTCCAAGTAGACCCTCTGAGTATGCACCTTGAACAACACAGCCTCTATTTGCCTACATTTGTAGTACAGCTGCAGAGGATTGTCCAACTCTTTCTTTTTTAAAAAAGAGAGAAAACGAACTGCAGCCAACCGTGGACAGGAAGCATCCAGCTGAATTCAGTCATCCTGCTGGCCCCGCCCACAGGAAAGTAAGTCACTCAGTGTTTGCTGCAAAAGCTTGTTTCTAACTTTCTACTGAGAGAAACAGCTCTTGACAGTGGTCCCCAACCTTTTTGAGGCTGGGGACCGGCAGGGCAACTGCCCGCCCACGCATGCTGCACACGCGCACCCGTGCATGCGTGCATGCGCCATGCGCGGCCAAAATCACGCATGCGTGAAAGTGCCACGCGTGCACAATTTTTGCAGCGCATACGCAATTTCGGCCGCGCACAATGCGCGGGCACAGCCCTGATTCCCTCTCCCCCCCCTCCCGCAGTAAGAAGCTTCCCGGGCCGCAAGCTTGCAGCCTGGGAAGTTTTTTACTGTGGGTGGGGCGGGGAGAGGGAGCCGCGGCCCGGCGCCAAGTCGGCCCGCGGGTTGGGGACCACTGCTCCACGGTGTATTTGTGAGGATCCTGGACATTCGCTGGCAGGGGCTCCTGGGAATGGTAGTCCATGGACATCTGGAGGGCCGCAGTTTGACTACCCCTGCTCTAGAGACCTAGGCACAATCTGCACACGTTGGATAATGCACTTTCAGTGTGCTTTCACAACTGGAGCAGAACAGGAAAATCTGCTTCTAAAGGCCATTGAAAGCGCATTATCCAATGTGTGCAGAACGGATCCTAATAAGGGACCAGCACTGTCTGCACTCAAGCAACAACAACAAATGGGGACGTGACTGTCGTTAATCACTAACGTAGACAGTTTTATTCCTCCAATGTTTTGGGGAAATTCCTCAGTTGGCCTGGCATCTTCTCCCAGCAATGTCATTCAGCGGACTGATGTGTCCTCTCTCCCCCCTCCCCTTCCTAGAAAGCACAGTGATTTGCAAATCACCGGAGAATTGCTCATTTCCTCTGAACCCACAACTGATGAATTTCCATCCCTTTAATTCACCTCTACCTCACCCCTGTCTCTTATCTAAGCATCCCTAAGATAACCTTTCAGTGGGTTTTAACGAAACAATGCAACCAGACCTTTGATTCCCCTGCCTGAGAAAGTGGTTTTAAACCAAAAGATTCATCTCTGCCTTGGGAAACCTCTGCTTCCTCACATTTTCAGCCTGGTTTGCTCCAGAAACACTAAAACTGGATTTTTAAAAATTGCACACAGATCAGTAGGGTAACGATGCAATCTACATAACACATGTGGAATCCCCCCCAAAAAGGGGGGACTATAGAGAAACAGGGGGAAGGGGAAAGATGTCATGTCCTACCCACCCCATGCCCTATATCCAGGCTGAGAGCCCAGTCCTAAGAGCCATCTGGCTGGACTCATGTCCCCCCCCCTTCTCCTGCCCTGGCACATCGGCCCACCCCGGTTCCCAGGAAGAGGAGAAGCGTCCTTGGCGGTGTTATCTGCATGTTATGGCTCCAGTTAACAGCTCAGCCCCCCCTTTTGGCCGCTAGGTGTGAACCTGTCCTTTCTGCTCTGTTGTGACTGCTCTTTGAAGAGCAAACCCGTGGGAATCGACAACGGCATGAGAAAGGGGCGTCGACAGGGGCAGGAGGGGGGCGACTATATGTCTCTCGGAACTGGCCAAGCCGGTCCTTCTGAGCAAGCCCTTTCCTGGCAGGAATCTTCTGGGCTCCGTCAGCCTTGGACGCTTCTTCTGCGAAGAATCTCTCCGTTTTCTTGGCTCCTGCAAGAGAACCACCTCGCTTGGGGACAGCTGGCTGCCAGGGGTCACAGTCTTGCCTACACGGGACCATGGCAGGGGCCACCACCTGGGTCGAAGCCGACTTCTCCTCCAGTTGGAGCGTTGCCGAGGGACAGATCGTCTCGTCCCGCCATGGGGAGGCCCCCGGGCATCCCGCAGACCTTTCGGACGGCGCTCCGCCCAGACAGGCCCTCGCTGAGCCGGGAAGACCGGAGACGACTTTCGAGAAGACCTCGGGAGTCCCTCCCGCCTTGCATCCCCTGGAGAAAAGCCTGGCCAGCCCGGAGGGGAGACGCTTCGCCAGGGGAGAGTTGGAGGCGACGGAGCGACGCAACTCGACCGTCCGGAGCCAGCTGCTGGAGTTGCCTGAACAGCTGCAGCAGCGGCTGCTGCTCCACCCGCCAGGCTCCGCAATCCAGAGCCCTGTCTCCTCCGCCCCAGGTCCACAGGATGGCCGCGGCCAGAGCCCCCCGCTGGGGGCATCCGCCCTGCCTCTGCTGCCGGTCCAGGGAGACCCCGGCTGGGGAAATGGGCCCGATCCGCCTCAGGGGGCGAGGCCCGGTGTCCAGCTCTCCTGGAGAGAGTTCCACGTCCGGTTCGACGGCGCGGCGGACAAGCTGGACTTCTTCCTGGTCGTGGCGGAGGGCTTCATCCAAGACTGGGGGGACACCTTTCCCAGCCAGGCGGCGCTGGTTGGTTTCCTCGGATCCCAGCTCGAGGGGGCGGCCAGGGACTGGTGGCTGGCGCTGCAAGGCGAAGGGGGGCCGGCGCTGGGGGACTTCCAGCTTTTCGGGGCCGCCCTCCGGGAGCGCTTCGAGGACCCCTTCAGGGAAACGAAGGCCAGGAGAGAACTGGCGGGGCTGCGCCAAGAGGGGCGCCCCCTCGCCGACTACCTGCACCACTTCCAACACCTGCTGCTGGTGGGTCGGCTGGGCGGACTGAGCGAGCGCTCCAAAATCCAGCGGTTTAAGGACGGCCTGAGCCCGGAGATCCTCCAGTGGTGCCTCCGTCGCGGGGAGCCTCAGACCTTCCAGGAATGGACCCTGCTGGCCGGCCGGGTCGAGGTTGACCTCTTCGAGTTCAAGCAGATGCGCCGGCGGCGAGGCTTGGAGCCCAGCCCGCCGCGCCCACCCCCAGGCCCCCCGACGGCCCGAAAAGGCCCTTCGACGGCCGAGAGGAAGCGGTGGCGCCGGCAAGGGCTCTGCCTGGAGTGCGGATCCGCGGGGCACTTCGTGGCCGGCTGCCCGTACAGGAGCCCCCCGCCGACGGCCAAGAAAGCCTCGGGCCGGGGGAAAGCCAGGGCCCTGCGTGCTCCAGTCCCGACGACGCCCGATTCTCCCTCGGGGGAGGCCGAGGAGGAGCCCGCCGACGGCGCCAGGCCGCACCTGGCGGGGAAGGGCACCCCCGCCCCGCCGAGGCAAGTGCTGTCTCCCCTCCTCGTCCCCGCCGTCATCGAGAACAGGCGCACCGGGGCGCGGGCGACCCTCCGCGCGGGTTTGGTCTCCGGCTGCGGCGCCTGCTTGATCAGTCCGGCCACCGTCGAGGGGCTGGGGCTCCGAGCCCAGCGGCTGGCCGATGCGCCGGTTCTCAAGCGGGCCGACGGGGAGCCCCTGGGCGGGGGCGCCACCGCGCCAGAAACGGAGCCCTTCCTCCTGACCGTCGGGCCGCACCGGGAGACCATCGCCATGCTGGTCGCGCCGCTCGCCGACTACCCCGTGGTGCTGGGCATGAGCTGGCTGCGGAGGCACCAGCCGGACATCGGGTGGGGCGAAGGCACGCTCACCTTTTCCGCCCCCGGGTGCTCGGGGCACCTGATCCAGTCCCAGGGGGCCGGCCCGGCCACCGTCCGGTGCGAGAGAGCTCCGACGACGTGTCTCCGAGTGGGGCTGTGCCTCCCCTGAAACACAAACACAAGGACGTGTCAGCCTTCCCCGGATCCATGGGCCTTGCCCAGGGGAAAGAAATCGCATCCCGGTGCCCCCCAACCCCCACCCAACCTCCTCCTTTAATCTGCGGGGTGACTGTTCCCTAAAGCAGGGGTAGTCAACCTGTGGTCCTCCAGGTGTCCATGGACTACAATTCCCATGAGCCCCTGCCAGCTGGCAGGGGCTCATGGGAATTGTAGTCCATGGGCATCTGGAGGACCACAGGTTGACTACCCCTGCCCTAAAGGAAGGCCCAGAACCCCTCCCTGTGTCTCACAACATCCGAAGGTGCAAAGGTCAGGAAGTGCTGATCAAAGGTAGCTTCTGGGCTCACAGATTCCAGTCTTAACAGATCTTGTCTTCATGCCAACCGGCATCGGCTTACAAGTGCCTTTCCCTTCCTCTCCCCACAACAGACAGCCTGTAAGGTAGGTGGGGCGGAGAGAGCTCTATGAGAACTGCTCTGCAAGAACAGCCCTAAGAGGTCACCCAGTGTGGGGAATCAAACCCAGTTCTCCTGATTTAGAATCTGCTGCTTTTAACTGCTACACCACATGGTACAATGTCCAGGGAAATTTCTTTTTGGCATTTCTTTACCATCAATTGTTAGATACTTGGTAGTGGGTTGTTTAATGTGCTCCTCACTATTGTGTCTTAGGATTTCTAGGTGGGGGGGGTTTAAGTAAAAAGAGAATCAGAACTACATTTTGGAATGGCTGGCAGGAGGCAGCAGAATCTTTGTATTTACTCCTTTCACTTGGGTATATATGTTGTTGTACATTACAATGATAACCATTCCATCTGTAGATTCTGGTGGGTAGCCGTGTTGGTCTGAAGCAGCCAAACAAAGCCACAAGAATATCTGTGAAGGAGTGTGTTTGCACAAGAGCTTATATCTTGAATAAAACCTTGTTGGTCTTAAAGGTACCACTGGATTCAAATTTTGTCCTCATCCTATCTGTAGTTTGTTTTCAAATTCTGGGTATTAATAAAGGAACTTGGAGTGCTCTTGGCCTAATACAAGGCTTGTTTTAACGATTTGGGTGGATGTTTTAAATTGTTGTAAGTTATCCTGAACCTCTAGGAAAAGGCAGAAGAACTGTGTAAATAGATGCCTCCTATCAGCCAACTGACTGATCAGCCCCTGAGCTTTTCTGTGGAAATCTGAATCCAAACTGCAGTTCCTTCTTTAAGCTCAAAAGTTGGAAATAAGGCAAATTCTTTTTTGAATGGTAAAGATGGAAGCGATCCCCTGCTAAATAGGAACTGGCACCTATAGGTTTCCTGGGGACAACCAGTTTGTATTGTGGCACCTTTTGACTTCCTAATCTACAATTTTTCCTTAGGTTTTAAGTGGCACCTGGATTCTTGGACAGAAGACATTCAGGTGCCCCAGTTCCTTATCCAGGGCAGCCTCCTTGACCTGGAAGGGGGTGAAACAAGAAACACCCCCTTTTTCCCACCTTAGCCTGGGTGAAACTCTGATCCATCTGTCTCCAGGTCTTACTGATGGAGCCTGTTTTAATATTGTTTTAAATGCATATGGTTTTATCTTGTAAGATGTTTTACCTGTTGTGAGCTGCCCTAGACTAACAGTGGCCTAGAAATAAAAATGTAACAGTAACAGTAATAGTAGTAATGATGATGATGATGATAATAATAATAATAATAAACTTTGTTTTGACATGGAGTTGAAATGCTATATATGGAGATTTTAGACAGCTTTTGTTAATATTGATCCTAGCTTTTTATTTTCCCCCAAACAATTCTGATGTGGGGGGTGTGTGCAAATGCTAGACAGAGGCTATGGAAATCTTCTTAGTGCCACCTTCATCCCCCATCTTTCCAAGCTGAACTGAAAGACTTTGGACAGGAATCTATCTCCCCCCTCCCCCCCCCCACACAAGTTCAGTTCTTTTGAAAATGACAAATCAAATAGAACAAAAATGTAATATCTAGAAATACAAGGTGTAACGATAGGCCGGTAGCCAAGTGGGATGCAAAAGGGATACAAAAGGTGTCCCATCAATAATTTTTCACGACCCTCCCATTAGCCTTGGGGGTGAGTGTGAAGTTGGTCACTCCCACTCGTGTGTAAATTTTCTATGCAAACAAAGGAAGGAGTTGAGATGAAAAGTGTGAGTCCTGTCATAAATCTTCCAAGGGTGAATTCTCTGTGCAATTGGCTAGAACAGAATGAGCAGGCCTGAAGAGGCCTGCTGATTTTAAAAACCTGCAGGGGTGGGGGTGGGGCAGTGGAATAAGGTTGGAGTAAGGCAGAGAGAGAGAGAGAGAGAGAGAGAGAGATTAAGGAACAGGAAGATGAACAAAGATGTTGCAATAAACAACAGAACTGCTTTAGTTCCGTCAGGGCCCTGATCTCCTCTGGGAGCTCGTTCCACCAAGTGGGGGCCAGAATGAAGAAAGCTCTGGGCCTGGTTGAGGTCAAGCGGGCTTCCTTGGGGCCAGGGACCACCAGGAGGTTGGAGGAAGTAGAGCTCAAGGCTCTTTGAGGGGTGTAGGTGGGGAGGCAATGCCTCAGGTATATGTTCACTTAGAAAAGAATCCGACTCTCAGCCTGCTCCTATGCAATGTATATGTAGGCTACCTTTCTCACGGAGACTCAAATTAGTACATGCCAGGGCAACCATTCACCAGAGACCCCTAATAAGAAATGCAATCAGACTAGGGTCCCAGCAGTTTGAAACACAGCAAAAATAATCACCCAGGCTATGTCAAACAACGCACAGCATATTACAGACATAGAAATCAATGCAGGAAGAGCAGGAAATATAGACAGGAAACGGGAAACAGACAGTTCACAGTCCTGTTCAGTTTATAAAAGCTCCTTTGTGAATTATTCTATTATCCTATAGCGCTCAATTGCTTTTATTAAAATGCCCTCTTGAACCCTTCTGTTTTACAAATGTGTGAAAGTTTCCTAATTCAGAGAGGCCATCCCATAAATAGGAGCCGCAAGAGAAAACATGTGCGTATGTGCAGTTACAAGAGCCTCTTGTGGCGCAGAGTGGTAAGGCAGCAGACATGCAGTCTGAAAGCTCTGCCCATGAGGCTGGGAGTTCGATCCCAGCAGCCGGCTCAGGTTTGACTCAGCCTTCCATCCTTCCGAGGTGGGTAAAATGAGTACCCAGCTTGCTGGGGGGTAAAACAGTAATGACTGGGGAAGGCACTGGCAAACCACCCCGTATTGAGTCTGCCAAGAAAACCCCAAGGGTCAGACATGACCCGGTGCTTGCACCTTTACCTTTACCTTATGTGCAGTTACAGGCACTATTAGCAGCTTTAAATTAGTGGTTTATGGAGAAAGGAGATTGTGGTTACGGTTTCAGGTTTCAGTAACTCTCACACTTCTTTAATTATGCAAATCATGTAAAACAGTAGCTTGGGAAGGGATTTTCACAAAGCTTATACTGTAGTCTCTGCCACAGTGTATGCTATACATTATTGATGTGTTGTATGTTCTGTTATGCTCCTCCAGCATGGTTTTCATTTTTGGCAGTTCCATTTTCTGCATTGCTTGACATAGCATGTTCAATACCAGTTCTGCATTTCCGCAAACCCAGTCCAATTGCACTGTTTATTTAGCCTCTCGTGGTTCTATAACCGTCTAATCCGCCTTAAATCTCAAATACAAAACTGCTAAATAATTGGGGGAAAGTAATGAAGTATAAATAATAAACAAGTAAAAAAAAACAATGGGCTGACGGCCACTGTACTCATATGCCCACCATAGGCTTACAATCTGAAAACTTTGAAAAATATTAGGGGGGGGTGGGAAGGTGTGAATTTCCCTCCGAACAGAGAAACATCACCTCTGCGCAGTGCATGACAAACAAAAAGGCCGTGGAGAATGCTGAATATGGGTTGGTAGATTGGCGGCCCAGCAAGGGGGGGGGGAAGGTCAGCAGAACAGGCAGGGAGCAGTGAGAGGGGAGGGCAGAGAAAGGCAATGGGGGAGTCAGAAGCCAGAGGGCTAAAAGGGGACCAGCAAAAGAACTTTCCCCTGAGTTTCTCACAAGTCAGGTTGCCAGCTCCCCATTGGAAAATACTTGGAGATTTTGGGGGTGCAGACTGAAGAGGCTAGGGTTTGGGGAGGACAAGGGCATCAAGGAGGGGGCACGGTGCCATATAGTCCACCTTCCAAGGTGGCCATTGTCTCCTGGCAAACTGATTGTCATAACTTGGAGACCTGTTGTCACCCCCAAGAGGTCTCCAGTCACCCATTGGAGTTGATGCCTCTACTCCCAGGTCCTCCCTTCCAATAATATGAGTAGATCTGAGTCCTGCAGCAGCTTTGACATGCACAAGATTTTTGAGGGGAGTGTGTGTGTGGGGGGTGAATTTTCCAGAATCAAAGCTCCCTTGGACCAATAACAAGATGAACTCTGCTGTTGCTGGTGCTCTTCCAGAACCACTGCTCTAAATAACACCATTACCACCTGTTGTCCTTGGAGTTGAAACTAGTAGTCTTCAGGTGCACCTGGATATTCTGGGCACTGAGCAAACAACACCAGCTCACCTCCCCATGACAGCATTGCTTGGAATGACGAGAATTCTGCCAAGAGGCATCTGCAGGTCCCATGAGCTTGGCTCGATCGTGAATGGTAGAACACCATTCGGGGAATGACAAAATGCCATTCAGACATCAGTCCCTGAAAATTCAACACTCTTCTTTTGCTTAACACATGCAAATGCACTTTGAATGAGAGTCAGGCAGCACTGAGAGGAGTGGCTTTTGAACCATTTTTCACAATTTGAGCTTCCTATTAGACATTCTTATATACTATACACACCAGTTGGAGCTTCACTTTTTAGACACTACCATGGGATGTGTGTGTGTGTGTAGGGGAGGCCTGTCAATATCTGCAATGCAGTGGTTGCTCTGGCCTCCAGCAAAGGTTTGGCGGAATAGCTCAATTTTACAGGCCCTGCAGAACTGCTGGAGTTACAACAGTGCCCTGATCTCACTTGGGAGTTCATTCCACCAAGCTGGGGCCAAGACTGAAAAGGCCCTGGCCCTGGTCAAGGCCAGACACACTTCTTTGGGGCCAGAGATCACCAGTCTGTCGGCACTGGCAGACCGTGAAGCTCTTCAGGCTGGGGATGTACTCAGATAGATGGTCCCTAAGATATCCTAGACCTGGACCATATATGGCCTTAAAGGTTAAAACCAACACCTTAAACCTGATGCAGAATTCAACTGGAAGCCAATGCATCTGCTTAGAGAATCCGTGTCATATGAGTGATGTTTGAGTTAGAACGCTGGCAGATGCATTTTGGGCCAGTTGCTGTTTCCAGAGCAGGGATAAGGGAAGGCCCACATGGAGCAAGTTACACTAATCCATCTCATGGACCATAGTGCTAGGCGGTGGGGGCAGGTAAGGCACGAGTAGCTTAGCACTGCAAAAATGGTAAAATGCCAGCTGAGCTATTTTCATGAGCTGAGCCTCTATAGATAGGGAGGCACCAAGGGTCACTCCCAAACTCCTGGCTGATAGGGCAGCCACCAGCTGGACACTGCCTAGGGTGGGAAGGCACACTTCCTGATCTGGCCCTTTCTCACCCACCCAGAGGACCTCCATCTTTGAGGGACTGAGCTCCAGGTGACTCTGCTGGAATCACTCCACCATCTCTCTCTCTCTCTCTCTCTCTCGCTCTCTCTCTCTCTCCGTCCGTCCGTCCGTCCGTCCGTCCGTCCGTCCGTCCGTCCGTCCGTCCGTCCGTCCGTCCATCTATCTATCTATCTATCTATCTATCTATCTATCTATCTATCTATCTATCTATCTCCCACCACTCCCCCAAGAGCTCGGGGCAGCTAACAAGATAAAACCCCAATACATAAAAACCCCAATAAAATAAATAACAATTTCAATCAAATTAGCCAATCAACTGTGGCCTACAGGCAAATAATTGAGGGGGAGGGGTTAACCAACAGGCTGTCCATCAAGAGCTAGAGCTCAGTGCCATCCGCATATTGGTGACACCCAAGCCCAAAAACTCTGCACCAGATGAGCAAGGGGCGCGCATATAGATGCCAAAGAACCTTGTGGAGAAAATGGCGCATGGTGATACTCCACATGGGAGCCGGCGTTGTATTATTATATATCTCTGCACTGTACAAGAGTGTTTCAACTGAGGGGACCCCTGAGGAAGACCCCCTAGGGGTGGACACCCCTCTGAGTTGGGGGCCTGGCGTGTCCCCTGCCTTAATGTTGATTCCGTCCTTGCTGAACTACACGGCACACAGAGATTTTTTTATTTAATCAGGGTTTTAAACTTTTAGCATGTGCAGGTAATTGTGATAAACATTTGGATTTTAAACTTTTGTTTGTTTTGGCAGCTCAGCCCTTCGGCTCCGGACTTGAACGCGTCACCCTCGTCACCCTGTAGCAGCGCCCGCGATACCAATCTTGGTCCCGGAGACGCAGGCCGCGTTCCACCCCCCCACACACCCGCTACTGCGCGTGCGTGTGAAGTTTCTTCAGCGAGTGAAGTTTAGAGCTGCGACGTGCGCGCGCGCGAGAGAGAAAGAGAGAGAAGCCGGCGGTCATGTCTCGGGAGCTGCTGCTGCTGCTGCTGCTCGTCACCTGCTGCTCGGGGGTCTGGAGCGGCGCGCGGGCGGCGCGAGGCCAGGAGGCGGCCGGGCAGGCGTGCGAAGGTGAGGCCGGCTGGGGCGCGGCGGCGGCGGCGAGCCGGAGGGACTGAATGGACCGGGGAGGGAGTGGGGGGGGGGGCAAGGGACGTCGCATCTGCTCTGACTGGAAGGGAAGCGGCGGGTGCGTGCCTTTGGCCGCCTGGAGGTGCCAAGCGCGCCCACTTTGGCCAGCTGATCTAGCCGGAGAAGCGAACTTAATGGGCGGGGTGGGCGGGGGGGGGGAAGGGGCATTGCCAGGTTGTGCTGCTGGAATACCGCGCAGGGCTGCGGCTCTCTCGGCTCGTTTGACGCCGGCGAGCCGCGCGGGATGTCCAAAGCTATATTTAGCCAAGCACTGCGGGAGGGATCGGGATCCTTGCACGCCCGTAGACGTGGCCTTTTGGGGAGGGGTGGGTGGGTTCACATGACTCACTGGCAGTCTTCAAGCAAAGGTTGGATGCACACTTTTCTCGGATGCTTTGGGCTGATCCTGCGTTGAGCAGGGGGTTGGACTAGATGGCCTGTATGGCCCCTTCCAAACTCTATGATTCTATGATGGTGGCCTGCCAGACATCTGTAAGCTTTGAGTTTCTGAAGAGCAACATAACTACCAATATTTCACAGATGTGGATAGAGTTGTGACATTCTCCCAATAAGAATTATTTCCTAATTATTTCACTGGCAGTCTTCAAGCAAAGGTTGGATACACACTTTTCTTGGATGCCTTAGGATGCTTAGGGCTGATCCTGTGTTGAGCAGGGGGTTGGACTAGATGGCCTGTATGGCCCCTTCCAACTCTATGATTCTGTGATTCTATCTGGTCATATCATGATAAATGACCATTATCTGGTGGCCAACATTCCTTTCTTGGGCAAGGCAGTGGATATACAAGGTCAGATGTCCTTGAAAGCAATGAATCCTCTAGAGCAGGGGTAGTCAACCTGTGGTCGTCCAGATGTCCGTGGACTACAACTCCTATGAGCTCCTGCTAGTGTTTGCTGGCAGGGGCTCATGGGAATTGTTGTCCATGAACATCTAGAGGACCACAGGTTGACTAACCCCTGCTTTAGAGCAGAGGTGGTCAAATGGTGGCTCTCCAGAGATCCATGGACTACAATTCCCATGAGCCCCTGGGAATTAAAGTCCATGGACATCTGGAGAGCCACCTTTTGGCCACCCCTGTTCTAGATCCATTTCAGTCTAGGCCAGGGGTAGTCAAACTGCGGCCCTCCAGATGTCCATGGACTACAATTCCCAGGAGCCCCCTGCCAGCAAACGCTGGCAGGGGGCTCCTGGGAATTGTAGTCCATGGACATCTGGAGGGCCGCAGTTTGACTACCCCTGGTCTAGGCCGAGGCCTGGGTCTGGGATGGAAAGGGCTCTCCTCCTCTTGACTGATAATCTTTGCCCAGGGAGATGCCTGAGATGAGGGCGTGACATTGCGCCTGGGCAAAGCACTTGCCTACCCTTGATCTGGTCTTGCATCTCTCTTGGTCCAGCGTTTAAATGAAGGGTGTGTCCCTGGTGACTGTTTATATCGTGAATCAGGGCAAGGATTGCCGTCTGTGCCGCAGCTCCTTTGTGGCCTTCCTCGCCATGACCTGGGTTCGCCCACTTGGTGAGCAGCCAACACGATCCTTTCCTCAGTAGCCGATTGATGCCTTTCACACTCCCACTTTGTTTTCCGTAGGCCTGAATAGCTGTGGGAAGTATATCAAGGTGGAAGTATATCGAGGGGGCAGTCAGTCGGCCCCCCTACCGCCTTCTGGAGACTCGCAATTAATAGTGAAGAAATGTGACCCTGCGAGAAAAGAATGGAGTGAAACAACTGTGTATGTTACTGGGAATGCTCACTCTATCTGGGCCTCCTCGATTTCTTTGGTCCCTGGAAAGTTCACTTTGTCGAGGGCAGAAAAGAGTGACGAAGGCCTTTACAAAACCGAAAAATACGTCAATAACAGTTGCTTGGCTTTAATCAACGTGACTGTGCTGGGTAAGTTGTGAGGATGGTGGGGGAAAGTTCATGGCTGGATGGAGATCCGAGGACTCGGACAGATCTGCCCTGAAGAAGGCCAGGCTTGTTGTTGTTGTTGTTAGGTGCAAAGTCGTGTCCGACCCATCGCGACCCCATGGACAATGATCCTCCAGGCCTTCCTGTCCTCTACCATTCCCCGGAGTCCATTTAAGTTTGCACCGACTGCTTCAGTGACTCCATCCAGCCGCCTCATTCTCTGTCGTCCCCTTCTTCTTTTGCCCTCGATCGCTCCCAGCATTCTTCAGGGAGTCCTTCCTTCTCATGAGGTGGCCAAAGTATTTGAGTTTCATCTTCAGGATCTGGCCTTCTAAGGAGCAGTCAGGGCTGATCTCCTCTAGGACTGACCCGTTTGTTCGCCTTGCAGTCCAAAGGACTCACAAGAGTCTTCTCCAGCACCAGAGTTCAAAAGCCTCAATTCGAAAGCCAGGCTTGGAGAGTCACAATTGATTGTGCCAGGCCTGTGAGAGGCTTGTTTTTTCCTCCTCTCTCTAGATTGGGCAGGGGAGACACAAACACAGGGCTCAGGACAGCAGAACTACCACCGTGTTATAGAACTTCTTGTGGACCAAAGGGCAAGACTGAGACATAGTCAATGAAATACTGATCACCAAGCAGGTTTTGGGGACGAGCCTCAGAAGTTCTTCCTATTTTCTTCCACGGGGCTGAGTCAATTTAGTCCCAGGGAGCTCTTTTTAGGATGGCCCCCGTCATCCGACCTGTAAAATCCTCTCTCCTTCAGCCATTGTGGCACAAGCAATACCTGTGTGCAAACATGCACCTGATGCTGGGTGCGCCACTGATGTGCTCCTTGCAGGGAGAGGTACTGGGTGCCCTTCTGCCACATCCTCCATGACAAGTGGGTGATGGTGACTCTTGACTGCTCACCCCCAGCTCTTTCTTTCAGATCACTTTCCAGATCATCCTGTATCCACGACTGCCGTGCCTTCCTTGGATGTATCCTCAGGTGTCACCTCCAGGGCCACAGAAACACCCGAGGCCGCCTCTTCAAGTAAGTTTTTGGAGGGAGGGGGGGGGTGCGCTTGCCTAAAATTCATATTTAAATCATTTTTGTTGTCAGCGGCCTTGTTAACGAAGCAGAGGCAAATTTCAAGGAGCAGCAGGAGGTACAAGTTTGAACCCTCATAGCCTTGTGAAAACGGAGAATGTTTTTCCACCACTTTGGGGTCATCGCAACAAGCCTTCATGTGCCTCTCTTTGCGGTTGCAAAAGCAAAGCCATTCCAAGTGGCAACTGAGCATCCACTTCCCATGTTTTTCTTGTTTTTCTTACCCACGCCTTCATACCTCTAGAACAGGGGTAGTCAACCTGCGGCCCTCCAGATGTCCATGGACTACAATTCCCATGAATTCCAGCATTTGCTGGCAGGGGCTCATGGGAATTGTAGTCCGTGAACATCTGGAGGACCACAGGTTGACTACCCCTGCTCTAGAGCAGCAGTTATCAACCCCCGTAGCTCTGCAACCCCTTGGAGATCACCGAGGTGACGTGGAGGAGGCCAGTGCCATCCTGCCACTGCCGTGACCCCCCCAAGAAAGGCCAAATGACCCCTTGAGGGGTGCGATCCCCGGTTGAGAACCACTGCTCTAGTAGAGGGCTTTTCTCCTGAATCGACAAATTTTAACTTGTTTTCATGTAATAGTATTGCAATTGCCATGGTTTACTAGCACCTCTGAATAACCCCTTTTCATTTTAAATAAAAGAGTGCGTTGCTAGTCCTTTTCATTGTGGAGGTATAAGAGGAAATGGCCAGCCTTCTGACGATGTGGTGTGGGAGGAACAGTGGTCACAGGGTCTGAGGTGAGGAAATAAGTGCTAATGTGGATGGGATTTTAAAAAGAGGGAACCTTCTTGTTCGTCTGGTGCTTAAGGTGCTTTGAGTGCAGGTTTCAAGAAAGGCCATGCCAAACCAGGCTTGGAAAAGATCGGAACAAAGGAAGGGAAAACCGAAAAGTTTGATGGGAAGAGCATTCAAGGATGTGGATGCTCCACAAAACCCAGGCCAACTTGGATGCCAAAAACAGTACAATTGTGGAAGCAGCCTCAACAATCACCCATGAACACAGTTCTGACCTCAAGGCCTGAAGTAGATTGTCTTTGTCCTCTGCTTGTAGAGGACAGTTTTGTTCCAGCTTGAGAACTCGCCTGTTTCAGGCACCCACTTGTGGGCTGATGTCAAAGCACTCCTTGTGCCCCGTGTGTCCCATTGCTGTTAGAGGGGTCATGCGATGCTTGGTTGAGAAGGCACTTACGTGCATGAGAAGATGAAAAAGAAGAAGAAGAAGAAGAAGAAGAAGAAAAAGAAGAAGAGTTGATTCTTATATGCCGCTTTTCCCTACCCGAAGGAGGCTCACAGTGGCTTACAGTCACCTTCCCATTCCTCTCCCCACAACAGACACATGAGATAATTTTGTGCATGAGATAAAGGATGGGAGAGGGGACACACTTGTTGAGTAGGAGTCGACTATGAAGCAACCAAACAGCCTGCATTTCTGCCACATAATCAGCAAATGGGGATAACAGGCAGGGCCATTTCCTTCAGCTGCCTCTCCCATCCCATGAGGGGAAATGCCCTGCAGCCAAAAGAGCTGAAGGTGGCCCTTTGTGCTTCCGGCTGTGTAGGGGACTTAGAGAATCATGCCAAGAAAAAAAAAACAACATGCAGGTATTTTGAATGGCAAGATCCATTTTGAATGCCCCATTTACGTAGCCTAGGAGCAGGTGCAGAGTTTGGATGGGGTAGGCTCGGACCACTTGGCCATACAGCAATCATCAACAGTGCATTTTGATACGAGGGTGCCGTTTGCCGTTCCTCCCCAGCGCTCTGAATTTTTCTGCTTTGATTTCAGATCCTGTGTGGATTATTGTGGGCATCAGCATTGGCATCATTCTGATTGCTGGAGGAGTTGGGGTGCAAAAGCTGATCAAGTCTAAATGCAGACCTAACAAGGATACACCTGAAGTGGACCCTCAGCGACTTATGAATGAGTCACTACCTCATCAGGAACAAGAAGAGGATTCCAGAGTATAGGGAACAGGAATAAATACCGGGTGTGGAAGAGACACCTATTGGCATGGCCTTTAGCAGGTGGGAACTATCTGGGGCTCAGCTATTAATGAAGGAAGACTAATTGCTACTGTTTGTAGACTTAGCTTTTATACCCCACTTTTCACTGCCTGAAGGAGTCTCAAAGTGTCTTGTGATCATCTTCCCTTCCTCTCTCCACAACAGACCCCCTGTGAGGGAGGTGGGGCTAAGAGAGCCCTGAGATTACTGAAGAAGAAGACTTGGTTCTTATATGCCACTTTTCTCCCCGAAGGAGTCTCAAAGCCGCTTACAATTGCCTTCCTTTCCCCCTCCCACATGGGCCTTTCTAAATAAAACCAATGGATATTAAGGCCAATGGTATGCTAGATCCTAGGGTGGCAAGCTAGAGTACCGACCAATGAGGGGGTTGGTTGAAAAAGATGACCCATCAACAACAGGCCAATTTCTCAAAATGCTAATTGGCAACAGCTGGCAAAGGCAAATCTTATCTTCCAGCCCCATCTACTGAGCCTCAAGGATGCAGATGCAGCACTGTTTCAAGGACAATTCAATCTATAGCAAAGAGAGCCCCGAGAGAACAGTGACTGCCCCAAAGTCATCCAGCTGGTTGCATGTGGAGGAGTGGGGAATCTACCCTGGTTCCCCCAGATTTGAAGCTGCTCTTTTCCACTACACCCAGTTGTAGGTTAAGGTGCTAGGGGTATGCAGTTTCCACATGAGAATTTTCAGGGACATGCTGCATTTATAAAATCCCGCATTCTGGAAGAAATCCTAGGTAGGTGTACATACAAATCCGATGGTCCAAAGCAATATTGTTGTTAGTTGCCAAGTCGTGTCCAACCCATCGCGACCCCATGATCCTCCAGGCCTTTCTGTCCTCTACCATTCCCCGGAGTCCATTTAAGTTTGCACTGACTGCTTCAGTGACTCCATCCAGCCACCTCATTCTCTGTCGTCCCCTTCTTCTTTTGCCCTCAATCGCTCCCAGCATTACGCTCTTCTCCAGGGAGTCCTTCCTTCTCATGAGGTGGCCAAAGTAAATATAGTTTTAGCAATATAGTTTTATTTTATGGATCTGCTTTAAATTGTATTACATTTAAAGACCATATTGTATTTTATGCTTCTGTCTATTTATTGTTTTGGTCTCTTATGCTTGTCTCTTGTGGCACAGAGTGGTAAGGCAGCCATATGAAAGCTTTGCCCATGAGGCTGGGAGTTCAATCCCAGCAGCTGGCTCAAGGTTGACTCATCCTTCCGAGGTTGGTAAAATGAGTACCCAGCTTGCTGGGGGGTAAGGCACTGGCAAACCACCCTGTATTGAGTCTGCCATGAAAATGCTAGAGGGCCAGACATGACTCGGTGCTTGCACTGGGGATACCTTTACCTTTTTTATTGTTTCGGTCTCCTATGCTTCTGCCTGTAATAAAGTTTGACTTGAAGTCTACTTTGAGTAAGTCCTGTTTTGTTCAGTGGGGCTTGTGTGGTGCAGAAAGCGTATGTTCCTTTAAGAGGATTGTTTATAAGGCATGAAAGAGTGGGTGAGGCAAGTAGCAGGCTTAAGGGGTGTTTTATGCTGTTACTGCATTGCGGTCTATGAAGCTGTTATGGATGGAATAAAGGACTTTTGGAACTAATAACTAAACTGGGGGGGTATTATTACAAGACACAACATCCTGCCTCCTGGAAAGGGGACTGCAGCCTGTAATGTAGTCCTGTAATGTAGTCCAGTGTGGGCAGATCTAGCTTTTCACCAGCATGCTCTGTCTTTGCCCATCTTTGATAGGGGGGATGAGCAGCTGAGTCTAGGGGGATGCCTTGTATTGCTTGTCTACCAACAGGAGGCTGATGGCTTCATCCAGCTGCTTCGCATTCCCCAATAGCCAGGGGTAGTCAACCTGTGGTCCTCCAGATGTTCATGGACTACAATTCCAATGAGCCCCTGCCAGCTAACGCTGGACCACAGGTTGACTACCCCTGCCAATAGCAATGGCTTCTTAGAGCCATTGGGTCATTGCTAAACCTGCTCTATGGAATCTGTATCCTAGACTTTCCCCACACAAGTGGCACCCAGTGAATAGGAATTGAACCTAATATTAAGAATTTGACTGGAGGCAAACAGATGCAAGAATTTCATCAAATGTGTACCTAGGTTCTGTATACCATAGGTAAGTTAGACCATAAGGAAGTGTGAGAGAAAAAAGATATACGTGAATTATGGGCCTGACTGCAAAAAGAACAACTCGATCCATTCTGGACCAAATTCAACCCAACTGCAATGATCTGTAAACAAAGGTGTGCAAATGGTGGATTAGGAAAAAAAAATGATTCTAATTTGGCAAGTTTGAAGGAAGCTGAAGAAGAGGTAGATAAAGAACAAGGTGGATGGATAGAGTCAAAGATACGTGGATTGGCCTCACAAAAACTTTAAAGAAATAACTACAGACAGAGTTGGATGGCAGGCCTTGATTCATAAAGTCACCATGAGTGTGAAACGACTTGACAGAACCTCACAATAACATAGGTGAATTATTATCTACCTACCGTCAGCCATCTGTGCCTCCCATCTGCAGATAAGGCCACATGGATGCTAAACCGATATTTCTGCAAACTCAAGATACCCTCTAGGTTTGCAGAAAAACATTGACTTAAAGCCACTTTGTGTGCATGGGAGAGGGATTCCTGACAAAATAATAATAAAAAAAATCTTTCTCTCACGGAGCCATGCTGCACCTAGTGTTGGAGGCATAGCAACTAGGGAGTGAAGAGTGTGCTGGGTGAGGGAGAGCTCTGGGCAATAGAGAGCAGTCAGGATATCTCCCAGCTCTCCTAGAGCTGTCCTCGGTCAGCTGAGGAGAAGTCTGTACTGGCCGACTCAGAGCAGGGCAAGCCCTTAGAGCAGGGGTAGTCAAACTGCGGCCCTCCAGATGTCCATGGACTACAATTCCCAGGAATTCCTGGGAATTGTAGTCCATGGACATCTGGAGGGCCGCAGTTTGACTATCCCTGCCTTAGAGACGCGCCCCACCTACTCTCTGCAGTTCACCGAAAGCCACTCCAGGCGAGCCAGCAGAACCTCCCCTCACCCCCAGCTCTCCTGTGAGCCACAGAGAAGGGAGGCTGGGGATGGTCTACAGTGGCTTACCCTGCGCAGCTCTGGGCAAGATGCAGAAAATTGCCGGACAACCTGGAGTACCAGGCTGGGCTCGACAAGGGAGTGGGGGGTGGAGATGAAATTCTGCCCCCTCTGTGAGTCTTGTGAGCCCCCCGTTGCTAGTATACCTAATCCTCAACATGCCCAAATATGTGGATACTTAAATCCAGAGACTGCAGCCAGAAGCAAAGACAACACATCTTTCTGCAAACCTGACACACACACCCCTCCGGTTTTCAGGAAAATCTGAAATATATTTTAAAAGTGTTTAACTTTTAATGGGAGTGGTGTGTTTCAGAAAGCAGGATCTTTGCCACACTTTTGGTGATTGGGAGAGAGGCTATGACTGATATAATTGATTGCGTTAAATATATGAGCTTCCAGAACCAACCTACCCCCTCAAGTTCTGGTCTTTCCCACCTCTGCCAATTGTCCCACCAAGTAAATTAATCTGCTGTGACAGGACCGGGTCCAAACATTTTTTTCTGGGTCCAATACAAGCTCATAATACAGATCTCCACCCAGAGATTTACCACATTCTATATCATTTAGTACTGCGTAACATTTTATTATTCTCATTGGGACAATTTTGTTGCAAAACATTTTATACACTGATTCACTTTAAAGACATTTTTCCTGGTCTTCCCCCACCCCCCTGCCAAATCATGAACGAGCTCCCCAAATTCCATTTCCTTTGCAAGCTTGAGTTAGCAGACAAATGTAAAATAAATAAAATCGCCTGAGCTGGTCTTGTTCCACAATGCCCAAAGTTCTTGATGAGCCCTACCCAACAGAAATTTCTGTTCATCTCTGCAAACACTGGTTATGTGTCAAACAGATCCGTGAGGCTAGGCCAGGGGTAGTCAAACTGCGGCCCTCCAGATGTCCATGGACTACAATTCCCAGGAGCCCCTGCCAGCAGGGGCTCCTGGGAATTGTAGTCCATGGACATCTGGAGGGCCGCAGTTTGACTACCCCTGGGCTAGGCACACCTCACTGAAGATTAGTGGCTGTCCTTTATTTTAGTGTGCATGTCCTTTAATAACACAAAAGCAGGAGTGGTCTCAGACCCACCCTCCGAAAATCTTTGCTTCATTCCACAGCACCAGCTTAGCCCATCCGCACAAGGAGTGTAGTGAAATATGGTTTCAAACCCTGCTCATGAAACTTTGGTTCAGGCTTCGGCCCAGCAAAATCTTAGTGGGCCGCATGAGGAAATGTTTTGCTTCTCTTAGTGAAAGAATGTAATGCCAATTAGTCACACCTGTGCCCTTGAGAAGCCCAGCACTGTCCACACATACTGATAAGACAATTGGCTTCCCTTCTGAATTAGCTTGTTATGAGAACAGGTCACTCAACTTGAGTGAGATGAGTCAGCATTGCAACATCTGTTTCAGGATTGGCTCATCTACCCTGACTCTAGTAACCCCATTGGTTAATTAATCAATTGTTAATTTGGTCTTGATTGGTTTCTGTGTCCAAAACCCCATGTAGGTGTAAGCCATAAAGGTCTTCTATTGTAACATCACATTGTTCAGATCTCTGCTCAGTTCAGGTCTTGGCCTGTTCAGATGTTGATTTGTTCCAGTTACCTGCAGCTTGTATTATGCCATTCCGGAAGGTATCTTGTGTTAGCCAGAAATATTGTACAACGTTCTTATTTTCTCACTGCTAGCATGTGATTTATATCTGTGCACCTTAATACATATCAAATAATTTTTAAAACTTTGTGTTTCAATTCTGGAACAAGCTAAGTCGAAGCCCAGCCTGCCTGACTCATGCTATACTACCAACTAATCCTTTTGATTTGTGGGCCTTGCCTCTGGACAGAGTCAAGTTCCCTGGAAAACCCCTGACAGACTTCAAGACTGCCTCTCGGTCTTGGGCGCCAAGGGGCCCATTCAGAGGTGGTGGCAGTACTACTAAACAAGGAGGTTGGGTTATCTGCCTCCTTAGTTTTGTAACTGTTTTGACCCTTCTCATGCACCACCCTCTTCTCTGAGGTCTGTGGACTTGGCCTTTGTGAACTGGGGTTTGACCACCCCACCAGGTTCCAGCAAGGCCAAAAATTTTTTTACAGCTGCTAAGCTCCAGGGAGGGCCTAGAGATCTCTTACTATTACAGTGGACAAACATCAGCTCCCCTGGAGAATATGGCTGCCTGGGAGGATGGACTCTACGACATTATTCCCTGCTGAAGTTGCTCCGCCCCAAACCCCTCCTTCCCCAGTCCCCACCCCCAAAATCTCCAGGTATTTCCCAACTCAGAGCCGGCCACCTTAGATGCCTCCCAGTGGCACCGGGGGGGGGGGGCTGGGAATCAATGGGGAGGACAAAGGGCCAGATGGCACCTCTCCACCACTGGAATCCTAAGCAATTTCCTAGGACAGCTTTCCCCACTGTGGGGCCAAAACCTTTTACGGCACCTACCAAGAGTTTTGAGAAAGTGAACTGTGCAGATTTTAAAAAATCACTTGGTAGCAGTTGTCACCTGGTCACCAGGTGACACCAGAGATGTTCACTGTACAACTGAAGACTGTGTCTATGCGAGAAAATATTTAAAATTAGAGGCAGAGCCTGTTGCACCCATGTGAACAACAGGTTAGAGCCTCTTGTGGCGCAGAGTGGTAAGGCAGCAGACATGCAGTCTGAAAGCTCTGCCCATGAGGCTGGGAGTTCGATCCCAGCAGCCGGCTCAAGGTTGACTCAGCCTTCCATCCTTCCGAGGTCGGTAAAATGAGTACCCCGGCTTGCTGGGGGGTAAACGGTAATGACTGGGGAAGGCACTGGCAAACCATCCCGTATTGAGTCTGCCATGAAAACGCTGGAGGGCGTCACCCCAAGGGTCAGACATGACCCAGGTGCTTGCACAGGGGATACAAACAACAGGTGTTGGAATGCACACCTGCACTGTGGCCTTCCTGAGGACTGGCTCTCTGGCAAAAGTATAAATCATAGGAAGAAGGGAGGGAAGGAGGGAGGGAGGGAGAGAGAGAGATTCTGGTGGAGAGCTCACCCTTATCAGCCCTTCCTGGCCAAGGGCTTCCTCTTGATAGGAGCTAAGCTACAAGGGAGGGCCAAGGGTCAATCAGGAAGCAAGTAGCCTGTCGGTTTGAGCTTTTTTATGTTTAGTGATCAATGTGTTCTTTTTGCAAGGCATCTTTGCAAAGCTTCTTTTTAAAATGCCGAAGAGTTGCATGTAACCTCACCCTCTTGACATTCTGTTGCTGGCTTGACTTGTTGTGGCACCTACTTTGTGGCTGGCCTCTGTTGAAGCCATTTTGTGGTTGTCTCTTTCTCTTGTAACAGTTGTTTTGTGGTTTAACCCAACATCCGATGGCCTCAGGCTCAAACAGATTGTTATGCCTGGCCTTGAGCCTCCTGGTGGACCAACCCTGGCCAGCTATTCACAGTTATGTTGCCAGTTCTCCTGTAACACTGGTTCTTATTGGCTGCAGCAGATCTCACACCATCAGGACACATAGCAACAAGATTCTCAAGGGCTATGTGCAAGTTACCCTTATTTTTAGCCCTCAAAGTAATGTTGATGCCCTTTTGGTCTAATTGGGACCTCTGTTGAAATTTCACACCAGCATTACTGTGTCCTCTATTGTGAGACATTCTGGCTTGAGAAGACTCAAGGCTTTTTGCACGCCTTCAAAATCGCACAATGGTTGCCAATTGAAAACGCTACTGATTTGCCGTTATGCACAACGTCGTTGACAATCTGCCACACACCTGAAAACGATCTGCAAAAAGCGCTTCCTTGTAGCGCTTTCAGGGAAATCCCCAAAAGTGGATTCACCCTCCGGAAAGCGATACACTCATGCAACCAATCTGCAACACTAGCGAAAAAGACCTGTGCGTTAACATTGTTGCGGTTTCTACAAAGTCCCTCCCCCTGGTTCTCTCCTCTGATCTTCCGGCGAAGCGATCGCCATTTTTTTTTCTCCGAGCAAGCGGGGATAAACGCACCAGCGAGCCTCTGTTTAGAGGCTTCCCCGGCTTCAGTCCCTCCCCTTCAGTCACTAAGCACAAACAAGAGAAGCCCGTTTGCTGATGCATTTTCCCTTTATTTTTTACAAATTCATTCAGCCGAAAATCGGGCCCGTGAGAGGGGGGGGGGTTTCACTCAGAGGGAGCGTGGCAACGAATAAATGACAGCTCAAACACACCAGGCAGCTGGATGGGTCTCTCTGTTGCAACGAATCAACACAGATTCGTTGCAATGGGTCTGGTTTTTTTTTTTTTAAACTTTCTTAAAGGGAAAGGGGCTGTTTGGAAGCATGCTAACGGCTGTCCATTGGATTTTCAGCCGAAAATCGGGCCGTGAGAGGGGGGGGGTTTCACTCGGAGGGAGCGTGGCAACGAATAAATGACAGCTCAAACACACCAGGCAGCTGGATGGGTCTCTCCGTTGCAACGAATCAACACAGATTCGTTGCAATGGGTCTGGTTTTTTTTAAAAAAAACTTTCTAAAAGGGAAAGGGAAAGGGGCTGTTTGGGAGCATGCTAACGGCTGCCCATTGGCTGCTTGACGGCCAGGGGCGGGACGAGCTTGGCAAGAGCGCTTCCTTTCTAGCGATTTTTGCCGAGACCGGAAGCCTGTGGGAAACGCTACAAAACGCAACTGGATTCCACTACAAAGGCAGGTATGCATAACGACGAATTCCACTATTTTAAATGGCGATTTTTCATTCAGCAACCAGTTTGCTACAAAGATCCCGGTGCGAAAAGCCCCTCAAGTATCCTGTGGTCTTAAACTAAAATGGGGTCCAGTCAGTCAGTGAAAAATAAAAAAAAAAACGGACTTAATTTCTCTGAGAACCAATTAACAGACAATGAGCTATGTTTTGGAATATGCAAGATCTGTGACGTGCATGACTCAAAAGCATATGGAGAATATCCTACAGGGGGCATCAGAGATGTGTATTTAATATAGTTGTAATGAGAACTTCCTGATGTATTTCAATCAATCTCCTTCGGTGTCCTTTGAACCCACTCCCTCTCTGCTTGCCTCCAGAACAGACAGAATGAACAACATAACAGTTACACAGTTAGGAATCTTGGTCTCCCCTCCCTTTCTTTGCAAAGTTGTTTCTCTTCTAAATAAAACTGAATTCCTCTAAGCAGTTTGGCACTCCCTTTTCTTGCATATTCAAACTCTGCCAATGCTGTGAAGGTCAGCAAGACCATTAGAATATTTTTTACCCCTGAATGGGCTGCTAACCACTTGATCCAGATACTAAGGCACCTTGCCTCTCAAAGAAGATTGTGCTGAACACTGAATACAGATGCATGTAACTTTAGAAATGAAAGATTTATGCATGGGGATCTATAGGTATTCATGTAGTGTCAACCTTTTTGTATATGCCAACAGGGCCTTCTACTGTATTTATCCTAAGAGTACCTAGTTTAACAGGATATAATTCTAGGATTATAAGAAATATATAAATTATGGGATTTATATCCATTTTATGGGCATTCCCTTTGGCCTCCTGCTCTTTCTGAGAAGGGCTGGGTGCTGCACTGTGGAGCACCCACCTCTGTGTGCCACATTTCCCCATGTCACACCCTCCTCCGAGGAGGGCCAAGGAGATGTGTGCCATGGCATGGAGCACCCAGCGGGGTGCTCATCCCTGTGCATTGCCTTTCCTGGTCCCCCCACTCCTCCAAGGAGGGCTGGGAGGCCAGGGGAGGCTGTGATGGTCCTATGCCTTTCCTTCTAGCCCCAGACTTTAAAAACAGGGGGGTGGGAGATGGCAGCAGTCCCTGGGAGCTGGCTGCTATGGTGCTCCTGTGCCTTCCCCACCAGCACCAAACCTTCCTTGAGGCTCCTATTAATTGGCAGAGGCATGGACTGGAGAATGTTCTTAATTTAACTTAAGGGAGACTGGCAAACCTGGGCCCTCCCTTTTTAGAAGGCAGAATTAAGAGGGAGTTTGGCAAGAAAGCTTAACAGGCAGGGGAGCCATCCAATTGGCAGCGGTCTGCAGCAGGACCGCGGGAGAGATTTGAGACCAAGACCCATTCTGCACACGTTAGATAATGCACTTTGGAAGTAGATTTTTTTCTCTTCTGCACAGGAAAAGCCAGCTGCAAAAACACATAGAAAGTGTATTATCCAAAGGTATTTGGCATGCAGGAGCGCCTACGAGACCCACAAGAATCCCCGATTATGTGCTGTGTAAAATTGAAGCTTCCATGGTCCCTTGAAAGCTGATCCCCCTTCCCCCCAAAAGAAGCTTGTTGATTTCTTAAGAGACCCTTACTTAGCTCCTTCCCCAAGCTCAAGGTCAGCCAGCTCAGCTGACTAGCTCCTTTCCCCTTCGGCCTGGGAGAAAGCGGATCCGCTGGTGGTAGCTGACTCAGACCTCACATCTCCCCTCCCCACTTGCCAAGAGTCAGGGAAGGGGATTGCCCAACCACACGCCTAAATCTGCTTTAGGACACTCTGAAGGGAGACCTTCTGCAAGAATCCAAGTTTTTAAACACTGGCGGGTCTCAAGGTCCTGTGCAAGGGGGGGGGGGTCAACCACACCCCCACCCAAGAAGATGCAATAAAAGAAATACCCCCCCAAGCGAAACCTATGAACGGTGGTCCGAGATAGAATAATAGTAAAAGAGTTTTGAGAATCAAGAAAAAGTCAATTTCAGGAATGTATTGTAAACCCCCCCCCGTAAACCCTGTGCCCGGCCCGACGGCGTCCGCAGCTCCCGCGCCCTTCCCCCGGTCTTCGCTCCCACCCCGGCGCCGCAGACCACGGTCCCCAAACGCAGGAGGTTGGACAAGCCGGAGCCCGGCAGCGGTTCGGACAAGAAGCGCCCGGCGTCGAGGTTTGTGGAGCGCCCAGCAGCAGGCAGAGCGATTCGGAGAGCGGAGGGGGCGGGGCAGCCCCGTCGGTCGCAATGAACAGGACAAAGTTTGTGTCCAGCGAAGTTTGCTTCTTAAACCCCCCCCCCCCAAGAATAACAGTTTGCTCCCCCTCCCCCAGAATAACACTTTGTGGGGCCTTGGAAAGCATTGCTGGACGCCAACTCGGTTCAGCAGACAGCTGCTAGCCGCGAGAGAAATGCACCGGGCCTTCCTGGGTCCTTTATGCACACGTTAGATCAGGGGTAGTCAAACTGCGGCCCTCCAGAGGTCCATGGACTACAATTCCCATGAGCCCCTGCCGGCAGGGGCTCATGGGAATTGTAGTCCATGGACCTCTGGAGGGCCGCAGTTTGACTACCCCTGCGTTAGATAATGCACTTTCGAAGCAGATTTTTCCTGTTCTGCACAAGGAAACCCAGCCGCAAAAGCACTCCGACGTGTGTGGAATGGGCCCCGGTTAGGAGGCCAGAACTACCGCGGGAACGCATTTGATTCGGCTTCTCTGAGCCGCTTCCCTGAGCCTGGGGTCGCCCCCCTTGCCCCCTTCCCGTCCTCCTCCGAAGTCTCCCCAAGCAGCGCCAGAGAAGCGGGGGGTCCTACTCACTCCCATGGCGGCGGCCGGCCGAGGGTGTCCGGGCGTCGTCCCCTGCCGAGAGCGCAGTCGGTTGAGCCCAACAGGATTGACAGCGGCTTCGGGAGAAACTAAAGTGACCGACGTGGTGCCCTTTTTTGGCACACGCGTCCTTCCGAGAAGGAAGCGGCGGGACCCTAGAACCGGAGCCTCCCCCTCCCCGCCCAACTTATTTTTCGCTTCCTCTTTGGCGTCAGAGAAAGCCACTGAGAGTCTCCCGTCCCCCTCCCGCCGCGGCCGGGGCATGGCTCCCGGCAGGATTTCTTTCCGTGATCTTGAAAGCCCCCGAGGCGGCCTCCCCCGTCCCAACAGCCGGGCTGGCCGCGAAGAGACCCACGAGATCCTCGGGGAGGGAAGGGGCGAGCAGGCTTGCCTTTCACCAATCACCCCCACCCCGGGTCTCTCGCCCTAGCCTACCTCGCCGAGTTGTTGTGAAAGTTCAAGGAGGAAAGAACTTTGAGCTCTCTAGAGAAAGGATCGGGGGGGGGGGAATAACAGAGTTGGACGGACACCGATGGGACGACATTTAGACATTTCAGGTTCAAAGGAAAGCCCCCTCCCCCAACCCCCGTCGTTGGAGACGACAAAACACGCCGACCCTCTGCTCCGCTCTCTTCTCCAGCTCGGGAGCGAATTGAACGGCAGGCGCGCCTCTTCTTGCTTTCTTGTAGCCAATCACATCGCGGTCCGTTTAGTGCTCTGGTCCAATCCTCTCTCTTCCCCACTCCCGGCTGTGCCAACACGGAGGCGGGACCAGCGACGGTGCTGGAAAGTCCCTTGAAGCAGGGGTAGTCAAACCTGTGGTCCTCCAGATGTCCATGGACTACAATTCCCATGAGCCATGAGCAAACGCTGGCAAGGGCTTATGGTAATTGTAGTCCACGGACATCTGGAGGACCACAGGTTGACTACCCCTGCCTTGAAGGACGCTTTAACTCCACGGGGCTACGCTACAGGTGCCGATGGTCATTCTCTCCCCCCCTTCCCTCCCCCCCCCAACACTTCAACCAGATTGTCCATCCAGGCCTGTGAATTTGGCTCACTTTAGTTCAGCGATGGGTGTTTTTTTTGGGGGGGGGGGATCTGCTCTTACTTGGAAGATTCCATGGATACTGTCCAGTGATTGGCTGAAGAGGTCAGGGGGATATGGCCTGCAGTTTTCTATCAATATAGTTAGTGAGTTAGTTACTTTCTATCTTTACCCTCTTACTGTACTGCCAAGAAGACACTTTTATTATGCTCAAGATCCCTTCCCTTTCAGGACCAACTGTGCTGTGTTCGGGCTCCAGGAACAGGCAGCTAGTTAGCTTTCTTGCTTTTCAATGCACTCTTCCTGCCACTGAATTATATGCCTTGTTTTGAAACCCTTTTTCTCGAGTAAAGCTCTGTTTTGCCTTATTGTGAGTGTGTGTGTAATTATTTGTGGAGCTTCTGAGGCCAAGTCTGGTACCACTTGGCTCCATTACCACACAAAACCCGAGTCAGCCTTGGCAAGCATTTCCAGTACGCTGGTTCCAGACATATTTATTTATTATAGCTATGCTCGCTTGTTCCTCTTACGGGTGCTCCAGCTTGCTGTGCTTGCCAAATTCAACAGCAATACGAATCCTGGCGGAGTAGTTCCGTCTCCTGCCAAAATAGCTGCAGGGATATTGGAGGAAGCAACCCAGGGGTGATCATATTTTGTTGGCTGCCTGTAGGCAACATTAGATTGAGCCCCAATGTCTTACCTGGCCTTTATCTCCAAAGTGGCCCCCATTGTTCTCCTGTCCTCCGTTTTATCCTCTAACGCAGGTGTAGTCAAACTGTGGTCCTCCAGATGCTCATGGACTACAAACGCTGGCAGGGGCTCATGGGAATTGTAGTCCATGAACATCTGGAGGACCACAGGTTGACTACCCTTGATATAGAGGACCCAAATTGTCCTACACAGTATTTCTTACATGTATGCAATGCAACCATGCTCCATACTGCATTTGTAACAGCAATACGTGAATGGGTGTATGTGTGGGAGAAATAATTGCAAATAATCTGGTTTAAACATTGGGATATATATAAAGTGTATGCACAGAAGGGTCTGAAGAACGAAGGTCGAGTCCAGTTGCACCCTCAAGACAAAACAGTTTCATTCAGTCAGTCAATAACCTTTTATTGGCATAAAATACATATAAGACATTTAAAAATAGGGTTTAAAATTTCAACAAAATAATAAAATAGGCCATAACCAAACAGATCTTAAAATGATTAAATAAACTATAAAAGATAAAATTCAAGTCAGGCAGCATATTATAAAAGCATCTTAGTTAAAACTCTGGCAACTAAAATGGTTACCTCTGGGTCTTTGTCAGAGAGCAGAAATTGCCAGGTCACAGATTTACTTACAGAAGGCTTGTTTCCCAGCAAACCAACAAAGCTGACATCCCAACACTGCTCATATAAGGGGCAATCTAACAAAATGCGTGAGACAGAGTCAGGGCAGCCAGAACATTTCAAAACGTATTCCCAAGTGTAGTCAGTTTTCGATTCTTCATCAGTGAATTCTAAATATAAGTGTACAATATATAATATATATAAATATAAACATATCCCCATGCTACATGTTAATTCAATGTAAAGATCAAAATTACATTTACGTTTAGCCAGAACCATACGGACAGAGTCTTGCATGGTATGGGATACGGTGGAATCTTCCCTCTAAGACCTTTGAGGGGAAAGCATTCATTCGTGCCAGGAGAAAAGCTCTTCTCAGGGGTGGGACATCGATGCAAATATGTAGGCATAATATTTCTCTGCATAGTGATGCCAAAGAATGCTGGTGAGCAGACTCGAGGCTGTTTTATTCAAGGTATACACTTCCATGTTCATGCACACGCCTTCAAGCACAATGTAAAATGAGAAAGTGTGCATGCACACAGAAGATTACACCTTGAATAAAACTTTGTTGAGTCTTCAAGGTGCCCAACTTTGTTCTGTTGCTCCTGGACAACACAGCTACCACCATGAATCTGTTTCAAAAGCAGGGTGTTTTCTCTAATTTGCATCTCCCGCTTCCTCCCAAAACTCCTCCTTTTTGTGCCTCTCACCAAACTTCTCTTGGGTAAGACGGAGAGTTGGTAAATAGCCCAGAATTGTGGCTGGGTAGAGGTTTCAGTCCAGATCTCTCCAGGCTGGGTCCAACATTCCCTCTTCCACACTCGCTTCCCCAATGGAGAGGCTGGGGACCAGGTCAGTGATGGAGTGTGAGAGTTAAGCCAGAGTGGCCTGATGTGCAAACGACACCAAGTGACTCGGAATCAAGTTGCTTTCTATTCAGTCTCATAAAAAGAAGACACAAGTGTGAACAGGTGGCGACGGGCAGTTCGTAAGAAATACAGTAGAGGGGCTTGAGAATATTAATAAAGTTTTTCCACAATTTTATTTTCAAAACATACAAAGACTTAGAAAGACTTTCTACTTAAGGCTTCACCGTGATGATAGCACAGGGCATTTTGGGATCATTTGCCTAGTGTGCAGTAGCCCAAAATAGAATGACCACTAGACTGGAAAACCTTTTATGATTTTATATTAAACAAAAAGACACAGGGGGGTAGGTCCCGAAAGAGCCTGTGTGTCGAACAAAGGATTGAATGAGACTTTATAATACACTGAAGGCAGGGAAAGATGATGCTTTTCGGGTCAAACCAATAACCTGGGGTCTCCACCCCTTGCACATCCCACAGGACCACCCCATTGCCATTATGCTAAGTCACTGGGAAAGGGTTACAAAAGACCATTTCCCAGTTTTTTTTCCAATCCTCTGGTAACATAAACAATGGCATGATATAGACCAGGGGTAGTCAAACTGCGGCCCTCCAGATGTCCGGGCAGGGGCTCATGGGAGGGGCTCCTGGGAATTGTAGTCCACGGACATCTGGAGGGCCGCAGTTTGACTACCCCTGATATAGACAATTGTCACTGGCATTGAGAACAGAACATATCAGATACAATCAAGAACAAGTTTCTGGACCTTGTGTTACCAAACAGTCTGGTACACTGAGCTTCTCTTTACAGAACAATAATTAAGAAAATATTATTTCACCCCCTTATCCATCACTGAAGCCCGAGAGTGATGTCTAGGGCAGGGGTAGTCAATGCTGGCAGGGGCTCATGGGAATTGTAGTCCATCAACATCTGGAGGACCACAGGTTGACTACCCCTAGTCTAGGGAGAGAGTTTGCTGGGGATCTACTGCTTGGCTCCTGACACCTGTTTCCTGCATATGCAGCGACGGATATTGTCACAGGTTGTAGAGCTGACTGTATCACCACTCGTGTAGGCACAGAAACCGGTCCCTTTCACTTCAAATCTGAAAGAGAACCACCCCAGAGGTTAGTCAGGAGTTGTGTTCCACCATGGACCAATACAGACAAGAAGCCTTGAATGATAGATGACAGCCTTGTTTCTCCACATTTCTTTCTTTGTTTCTTTGTTTCTCTCTCTCTCTCTTTCTTTGAAAATATCCAGCCATGATTCATCAAATGCTCCCAACTACATCATTCTTAACAGCTGCTCGTTTGACGGTTGGGATCCCCCACTCTTATTCCCGCCCCTTATATCCCTAAACAATCTTATCAACCCTTCTAGTGAGCTCATTCTGGCAAACCCATCCTGATTCATCTTGCATCAACTCCTATCACCAAAATACTTCTGTTCTCCTTCATTCTGTTCTCCTTCATTTCCGCACAAGAAATATGTTCCTGGAGAGTCTCCAAATGTTGTCGGCTTTTAGAGCCCTCTCCTCATGACGCTGCCAACATCCTGAGGCTGTCCAGTAGATGGGTCGAGATTCGGCCATTTTTAAAGTGCAATGTGTTAAATCCAGGGAAATGGATTACCACCCTCTGTTGCACATCCCATCGGTGAGCAACCAGTGAGCCACCAGGGATAATGTGAAGAACAGTTGGCTCTTTTTATAGCAACACACATACATTGCAACGCGTAAGTTTGAATTTTTAAAAAATTCATTTTCATGCTCAGGGGAACTTTGGAGACCCACCAACCTCCATTGAGAGGGGATTGGTTGCCTCCAGTGATTGACAGGCCAAGGAGCAGTGAGTAAAGTGCGCGTTGCTCTCTCTTCTGCCTTTCCCCGCCCCCACTAGTGAGCACAGGAAAAGGAGTGATGCAGTGGCAGAAAAATGCAGGAAGGCTTTATAGTGTAGAGAGGTAAAAATGCGCAACTTACTATCCCATAATTACAGGCAATTTGGCCCCCTGTGCGTAAATGGTCCCTCTCTTTCTTTAAAAAAATGTCATTCTGTTCTTGGGCACTAATATTGAGAACATATGCTAAAGAATTTGTAGATGTATAAACTGTTTACTCTATTCCTCTCCGGAAAGTATGCATGTGGACTTCCTTAACCCCATCTGTTTTACAATCATTTTGGTGAACTTTGCTGGCGCATTCTCCTTCTAGCACTGTCTCAGCTTGAACATGCTGGTGATGATGCTCTACGTTCCCGTTTCCTTCTCTCCCTTTCCCTTCGTCAGTGTGGGGTATCAAACCACTGCAGACAGCTCCTTTTCAAAATATATTACCCTGGGATGTACACTTTCAACCTGCAGCAGAATTCTGAATGCTCTCCTGGTTATAAAAGAGAGTTAAAGAGCTGAGCATGCTCTGACTACCCAAACGCATTTTGAAAATGCAGCAATGTTTGTTCGCTAGCATCAAGTTGCAGGTATTTAACCATGTCAGACCCAAACTTGGCTGAGTTTTCTTCAACAAAAAACACACTGCATCTGAGTCATTTTTGATACTCAGGCAGGAGAATTCTATCACCATGCATAAAAAAACCAGAAAAAGTTTAGGTGATTAAAAAAACAACAACACCTTATTCCTTCTAGAGAGCTGAATCCTCTGAAAACATCTCAAATCTGGTTTGTTCAGAAAATGGCAATACTTACTCGGTAACACTGGTACTGTTTTTCCACTTCCACTGATTTCCCTTCTCCCTCTGAAGATCAATCCAGTATTCACCTTCCTTGCTCTTTAGTAAAGCCTTAATTAAAAGCAAATCAAGTTTATGATCTTTTAAGCTGCATTTATCTGTTCCACTTAATATTTCTGGTAAGGGCTTGGAGGAGGAGCGTGTCTCATGGCTTAAATGCCACTCAGCACCTCCAATCCACTCAGGGCAGCTGAGCCACCCTGAGTGCCTCCTCCTCCAACCAGCTTGCCTGTCTGTCCAGCAGCCAGCCAATCGCCTTCTGTCCCCCACCCCCTAATTCTTCTACTTCCCTCTGAGGCTCGGAGGCTGCAGATCGATGCCCCTGCAGATGAGTCCCCTAACAGCTGTCTGCAGCCTTCCCAGATCCTGGGGAGAGGCTGTCTGCAGAGTTCTTCCACCCCCCACCCCCCAATCTAGTGCCCATTGTATTCTTGAATGCAATGGGCTTGGCCCCTACTGTTAATTATAATTCTGCAGGTTGCTGCAAACCTTTGTGCTGTGGAATTTTGTCAAAGTGTGTGGTTCTCAAAAAAAAAAAAAAAAGCTATCCCCCTCAGCATTGAGATCTTTATTACTTTCACTCAAGCTCTCTGTCCTTGTTGATGTACAAAAGAATTTATCTTTTCCACATGACATAGTATGTCACAGGTTAGCATGAAGATTAGCGGCCAAATGTCTCTTTCCTAACATCAGATTATGCTGTTATCAGCACCAATTAGTTTCTAAAATGTTATCTAGGGAAGCCCCACAGTCAGTTTTGCAGTTACAAATACATTAATTTATGCAACAAAGAATCTGAAATAATGGAATTAACATGGGTAATGTTCCAGGCATGATTACTGAAGCATTGACATAAGGAGAAGATGACCCCTATGAAAGACCACAGAGTGATGCAAAGGCTTGGAAAGATTAAGAAAACACAGGAATCATGCTCCCCCCCCCCCCCCCGTTGCTTCAAGAATTTCCAATTTTTCCAATCAAAGAATTGGAAAATTATAGGGGGCACTAAAAAAAAAATCCTAACACCTTAAACTGCAAACATATACAACATATTCAAAATGGGAGGAGACAAGTAAATAATTTTGGTAATAATTAATAGGTTATAATGTGTTAATGATTATACATTATTTTAAAAAGGGCAGTGTTTTCAAAGTTATAAAGTCACCAACTGCGACTTTACGAGAGAGCTTCTGTCCAAATATACTTTATTCTATTTACTGCACAATTTGTTGTCTCTAATTTTTGCTCCTGTTTCTCAGATGTCAAACAGTAAAGATACATACGCTATGACAGCACAGCCTACAGTATTGGGTATGTTTCCAGTTTTTCTTAGGGAAAACAAAGAGCTATACTTCTAAATTTCATAAATTAGCCAAATATTGAAGAAGAAGAAGAAGAAGAAGAAGAGTTGGTTCTTATATGCCACTTTTCCCTACCCAAAGGAGGCTCAAAGCGGCTCACAGTCGCCTTCCCATTCCTCTCCTCACATCAGACACCCTTCGGGATGGGTGAGGCTGAGAGAGTCCTGATATCACTGCTGAGTCAGAACAGTTGTATCAGTGCCGTGGCGAGCCCAAGGTCACCCAGCTGGCTGCCTGTGGAGGAATGCAGAATCGAACCCAGCATGCCAGATTAGAAGTCCGCACTCCTAACCACTACACCAAACTGGCAATTGCACAGGCTAATAAAGGATGCATTTTTATATTGGTCAATCAGGACAAAGGTTAGGTTTGATACAGAATTAACTATTACATATTTGGGGATTTAGCGTCAAGTGGTTTGCCCACATCCAGAACCATTCCCCTACCCCAGGGTTAGTCAAACTGCGTCCCTCCAGATGTCCACGGACTACAATTCCCATGAGCCCGTGCCAGCGTTCGCTGGCCGGGGCTCATGGGAATTGTAGTCCATGGACATCTGGAGGGACGCAGTTTGACTACCCCTGGGGGTAAGCACCGAAGACCACAAATACAAACTGATGTCTTTTTGTTCTTAACCCCCATGAAGTGTTGCCTAGTGACCATGAGCGACCACACATTTCCCAACTACACAGAGGTTTGACTCACCCTTTCCTCCTCAGAGTTCAGTGTCACCAAGGAAGCATCGGATGCAGAGCAGAAGCTGTTGCAGAAGTCCCAACTGTGCTCCGCATTGTCGGAAATGTAACACTGGTCTCCATGTCGGCTCCAACCACGAATGCATCCATCTACAATATCTTCGCTTGCAATTCCTTCATTTTTTCTGGGGGGGGAAGGTCTGGTGGCTGTAAGGGGG
The DNA here is from genome assembly GCF_049243985.1 of Paroedura picta. NCBI lineage: Eukaryota > Metazoa > Chordata > Lepidosauria > Squamata > Gekkonidae > Paroedura > Paroedura picta. The sequence goes on from NC_135371.1 coordinate 12,267,141, forward strand.
GGGGGCAGAAATTTAATTAAATCTGTGAGATTCACCACCATCTCCTCAGGACGCTGCCAACATCCTGCTGCAGCTGGGTGGGGGAGGGGGGGCTACCACTTTTCTGAGGCTCATTAGGCAGGGGAAGAAAGTATTTGTTTTTATTTTGATACCGTCCTCCCCCGAAGGCTCAGGGCGGTTTACAGGGAACAGGAAACAGGTACAGGTAACGTAAGGAAACAGCTGTGACAACAGCAATAACAATACAGCAATAATAACTCCAACATGATAACAGCAGTAATAATAAAATAGGACTGCAAAGAAGCCTCAGCTCAACTCTTACTGGGACCCAGTGCGTTAGGCAGATTAGTGGCGGTCATAATAAGAGAGCCAATTGGAAGCGATGGTCCAGGTCAACCTCAACCAAATGCCTGGCGGAGGAGCTCCCTTTTGCAGGCCCTCCGGAACTGTTTGGGTTCCATCAGGGCCCTGATCTCCTCTGGGAGCTCGTTCCACCAGGTGGGGGCCAGGATGGAGAAAGCTCTGGCCCTGGTTGAGGTCAAGCGGGCTTATCTGGGGCCAGGGACCACCAGGAGGTTGGAGGAAGTAGAGCTCAAGGCTCTTTGAGGGGTGTAGGCGGAGAGGCGATCCCTCAGGTATACTGGGCCCAGGCCGCGAATGGCCTTAAAGGTGATAACCAAAACCTTAAGCCTGATCCGGAATTCAACCGGGAGCCAGCGCAGCTGCTGGAGGATGGGCTGGATGTGGGACCTCCGAGGTGTTGCTGTGAGGACCCTGGCAGCCGCGTTCTGGACCAACTGCAGTTTCCGGATCAAGGATTAGGGTAGGCCAGCGTAGAGCGAGTTACAGAAGTCCATCCCAGAGGTGACCGTCGCGTGGATCACTGTGGCTAGGGGTTCCGGGGTCAAGTAGGGCGCTAGTAGTTTGGCTTGGCGAAGGTGGTAAAATGCCAGCCGCGCTACCATCGTGATATGAGCCTCCATAGAGAAGGAGGCATCAAGTATCACTCCCAGGTTTCTGGTGGAGTGGGCCACTGTTAGCTGCACTCCATCCAGATTGGGTAGGCGCGCTTTCTCGCTTGGACCTTTCCTGCCCAGCCACAGGACCTCTGTCTTTGAAGGGTTGAGCTTCAGACGACTCTGCTTGAGCCATCCCGTCACCGCTTCCAGGCAGCTGGCTAATGTTTCTGGGGGAGAGTCAGGGCGGCCATCTATCAGGAGGAAGAGTTGGGTGTCATCAGCATATTGGTGACAACCCAGCCCAAATCTCCGCACCAGTTGGGCAAGAGGGCGCATAAAGATGTTAAATAGAGTTGGAGAGAGACTTGCCCCTTGGGGGACTCCACAAGCCAGTTGGTGACGGCTTGATGAGCTCTCTCCTAATGCTACCCTCTGTCCGCGCTTCCGGAGAAAGGAGATCAGCCACTGAAGGGCAGTCCCTCTGATCCCGGCATTGGCGATGAGCTAAAAGCTCATGATCTACTGTGTCGAACGCTGCTGAGAGATCTAATAATGTAAGCAGCGTTGACCCCCCCCCAGTCCAGCTGGCGACGGAGGTCGTCCATCAGGGCAACTAGCACTGTCTCTACCCCATGGCCAGGCCGGAAACCAGACTGGGATGGGTCTAGGACCGAAGTTTCTTCCAAGTATGCTGACAATTGGCCCATGACCGCTTTTTCAAGCAATTTCCCCAGAAATGCTAGGTGCGAGATGGGGCGATAGTTGGATAGAAAAGCTTTTAAAATTATTCCAGTTTAGGCTGGCTTCAGAATTCCTGCAGATAAGATTTCTGCCATTTTGATCTTGCTGCAACACATGTTCGAGGGGTAGCCGATTTAAAATGCTCAAAAGCGGCAGATTGTGAGGGGCCCCGTTCATTTGTGGACCATTTCATCTTGTTTCTGATTTTGGAGCCCAAGAAGGATGAGAACTTTAAAAACATCAATGCATGCGCAGTTAACAGATACTGCCTAAGAAGAGCTCTGCTGGGTGAGACAAAGCAACAAGAGATTCAGCAGAAACTGAAAAAAATCATATACGAATGCCTTCAGGTCCAGATAGGAAACATATTTCAAAATACACAGCACCATCATGCAAGATAAACAATATTAGGCAATTAAGATCTCACCGGCCTGAATGATATTGCCAATGACTGAGCCCAGGAGACAACAGCTTAAGACTGCAATAATGATATTCTTCCTCTTGAACCATTGACAAGCTTTTAAATACAAAGAAAAGAAAATATCATCACTTGAAGGGTATTTTTAAATCAGAGTTATATCCACACTCCCTGGCTCTACTACGGCTGCCCCGAGGTTTGGGGCGAACAGGCTGTATCTGAATCCAAATGACTGAAGCCATGACAACAATTGGCCAGCCAAGAAAAGCTTTTGGGGTGCTTTTGGAAGCAGCCTTGCTAAAGAAAAAGCAACCACTGTTTCCCAGCGGGGGGGGGGGCCCTCTCCACAGCTTCTGTGACTTTCTCAGTCTGCCTTAGATACAAAGATAGGAAAACGGGAGAATCTCAAAGGGTGGCCACTTCCCTGCTCATCACGGTGTCACTCGTCTGCCCCTTTCCCCATGCTGGTGCTCACCTCATCACATATAGAACCCTATATCAATGGCCCTACATGGAGCAGGACTAGATGGCCCATATGCCCCCTTCCAGCTCTATGTTTCTACGGTAAGTTTGCGTTTAAAGAAACAGGAGATCTTTGGCTTTGAAACAACAGTCTCAACATGGTAAGGAAAAACGGTCACATTTGTCAAGATCTCTCCACTATGCCTGTGGCATGTAAAACACTACAGTTATTAACTGTGGGAGGAAATGTAAACTCTCAGTAACGAAAGTCTTAGACCAGTGGTCATAGCAGGGCAAGCAGCTTGGCTGTGGGGGGGGGGCATCCACTCAACAGCCTTGCGGGGTGGATCGAGAGAGCAGGGGGTTGGACTAGATGGCCTGTATGGCCCCTTCCAACTCTATGATTCTATGAGATAGAGCTGTCTCGTCTGTCTCAAGCAGTGAAAAAGAGCGAGATCGGCATGGCGGGACAAGAGGCAGAACTGAATTAAGATACCCCGGGGAAAAAACAATTTATATGCAATCATGAACATTGGATCTTCATGCAATTGGTCAGTTTGGGTTTAATTTCTGTGGAAGAACCCTTGCATAATTTTATGGTTGGGGGTCACCGCAACAGGAGGAACTGTATTAAAGGGTTGCGGCATTAGGAAGGTTGAGAACCACTGTCTTAGACTTATGCGGCTGTACCCTAGTCTTCACATCTTGAATAACTCAAGAACGACTCAAGATTTCTTTTTGCCTTTGCCTGGAGCGTTTGGCTCCCCCTCCATGGAAAGGGCCAGCACCTCAGCCTCAACTTCTTCAGCAAAGCAAGTTAAACTTACCACGCCATCCTTTTGGACGCCTGTCTGGGCCATTTTTGTGGCGACCACCATTCTTCATTAGCGTTTTGTTCACATCTTCTTCACCTTCAATAGGGATCTCACATGCCATCTTGTCTACCTTAGCTGCCATTTAATACGATACCTGCATGAGAAAATGTTGACAATACCTTCATTTCTACACTGTCCACAGGGGCTTGATGCCCAACATCACTGAAATTATACTTTTGCCCAGCCTTTAGGTATTTACTGACTCTTACACATGACCAGCTTTAAGACGCTGTCAACTACTTCGTTTTTTTATTTCTTCAATTTATTACCCGCCACTCCAGATCCGGCTCATGGCTGGTTACAGACTTCCAATAAAAACCCCAGTCAAAACCCCATTAAAACGGACCACAAATACAATAAAACCCAACACCATTGGCAGTAAAAAGTCCAGAAAACTCCTCCATTCCCACCCCCTTTACCGCCATCAATGGAGGGATGGAAAGAGGGTTCGAGATTGTAAGACTAGCTTCTGGCTGACCGGGGGTGGGGGGTGTATCTTCCGCAGTACCCCAGCCTCAACCATAGACCTGGTGGAAGAGCTCTATTTTGCAGGCCCTACTTCTAAGAGCCTCTTGTGGTGCAGAGTGGTAAGGCAGCCGTCTGAAAGCTTTGCCCATGAGGCTGGGAGTTCAATCCCAGCAGCCGGCTCAAGGTTGACTCAGCCTTCCATCCTCCCGAGGTCGGTAAAATGAGTACCCAGCTTGCTGGGGGTAAACGGTAATGACTGGGGAAGGCACTGGCAAACCACCCCGTATTGAGTCTGCCATGAAAATGCTAGAGGGCGTCACCCCAAGGGTCAGACATGACTCGGTGCTTGCACAGGGGATACCTTTACCTTTACCTTTACTTCTAAGAAACACCGAAGGCCTACTGGGGACTTCTAAATCACTGCCTTGTAAACCACTGAAAAATAAAGCAATTTTCCTGATACATTAATATGTACACAAACCTCCCCTCTGGCACCATAGACTGCTCCTTTTCTAAGCTGTTGAGACTCCTTCGGGTAGAGAAAAGTGGCATATAAGAACCAACTCTTCTTCTTCATACACATTGCCATGGGTTCACGGGCAACATACAAGAAGCACGGCCAGCAGGGAAGCAAGAGACTGAACAGACAAATGTGAGGAAACACCTCCCGGGAGCTATTTGATTTATAGGATTGTATGATATGATCTTTTCCACCTACATGCAAGTTTTGTGGGTTCATTACACATTGCTTCAGGCTGAATCTGCACCTAGGATTGGGGTGTGAGGGCAGTGGTTTTTGTTTAAACAAAGGGGTGCTTTTTATTGGTATGCAGAGCAGCTATAGTTCTTAGGTTCTTGGACAGGGATCCCAGAATCTGGGAAAACCCCATGGCAAGTCTCTGAACCACACAAGCAGCCGCTTGTAACCACATCTGAAGTAGGATGTGTACACAGTCAACCTAGGAACTCCTGAAAAACACTCCCTGCAAATTCTGATCATGAAGACGGTGTAATTTGGTTTTACCATGTGTTCCCACTTCAGCTCTTAAGAAAGAAAGCCGCAACGCAAGTGTGCAAGCAAGTTGAAAACAGCAGGGAGATTCTGGACGGGAAGTCATTTTTCCAAAGGAGGAACTACTGCAGCAACTGGTGGGCATGCCTGGTGGGCCTTGGCTCCCTCCCTCCCTCCTCTAGGACCGATAAACGGGCCCACAGCCGATTTGTCAAAAGGGAACAGTGGGTGGCAACCGACACATCGAGATTCTTTAACCCAAACAGCTCTGACAGAAAGGCTGTAAGTGGCGTGTTTTCGCCAGCGGGCAGGGCATGGTGCCATTCAAGCTCCAGAGCAGCAATGGCAGGCGGAGAAAGCTGTATAGAAGTTGGGTAAAACAATGAGTTAGGAACTTTTGGAGCCATTCATGGTGCACGGAGGAGACATCTCCCCCCACCCCTTCCACAAGCTCTGTAGCGGCCGGCCCCAAACAGACTGTGGCTGTCTCTCTGTGCGAAGCCGAGAGCAAAAAAGAGGGTGGGACAGGCAAGGGGCGGCCAGCGAGGAGTTCTCCTCCAGAGGATGAAGGGGTGGGGTGGGGGGTCTCTCAGGAATCCTTGTTGGGCCGTCCAGGCACAGCTGACTTAGCTGCGACACAGCCTGTAGATGTCTCCTATTCAAATGCGCCACCAGGGCTGGCCCTGCTGAGCGCCCAGGTCCAAACAGCGGCTGGACACCCTGGAGAGCGGCTGGACACCCTGGAGAGCGCCGTCTCCTCACCTGAGCCGAGCGGCCCCTTAAAAAGGAAGAGCAAAAGCCAGCCCTTCTCTCCCTGACTGGCCTCCTCCCCGGAAAAGGCGGCATTCCTACTCCCACTCAACGGCGTAAGCGTGCAAAAACGGCCACAGGAGCAGGGAAAGGGTTAGGGCGAGCAGCGCAAAATCCTTCTTGGCTCCGAGCCCTCGCCCTTGCCCTTGCCCCGCCCTGAAATCGCCGCCCGAGTGCGGCGTGCCTCCGGCTTCCTTCTCACCCCTCACCTTTTCAACTTGTTTAATGCAAGCTGCATTAACTTGGCTCCTCTTAATTGTCCGGCCCCCCGGCGAGTGTCCGAGCCCCAAATCTGCCCCTACAGGTGGCCGCCCGCTCGCTGCCATGCCCACAGACACGCCTGGCTCCCAGTGTCAGTGGGTCTGCCACGCTCCGCGCTGCACCTGGACGGCGGAGCACGGCAGCCGGCCGCCCCGGCGAGGAGAGACCCGCCGTGGAGAGCGCCGCTACTCGCTGCCTGCTAGGGGGAGGCTGCGGCGGAAGCCCACCGCCCCCTGCCCGGTCAAAGGTGAGGCGGAAGCCAAGCCCCGAGGCCGACGCTCCCCTGCCCCACCGCCGTCGGGGGTGGGTGTGGGGTGGGAAGTGCACGACAGGGCCTCCAAACGCCTCCCTCCCCCCCCCTTTCTGACGACTAATAATGATATAATAATAATAAAAACGGGGTTGGCAGTCAGTCTCCCGCTCGTGCGAATTAATTAAAGGTAAAGGTATCCCTTGTGCAAGCACCGAGTCATGGCTGACCCTTGGGGTGACGCCCTCCAGCGTTTTCATGGCAGACTCAATACGGGGTGGTTTGCCAGGGCCTTCCCCAGTCATGACCGTTTACCCCCCAGCAAGCTGGGTCCTCATTTTACCGACCTCAGAAGGATGGAAGGCTGAGTCGACCTTGAGCCGGCTGCTGGGATTGAACCCCCGTCCCAGCCTCTTTTCACGTGCGAATGAATTACAGCACGCGAAAAGAGGCTGGGACGGGCGGAGCGAGTCGCAGACCCTCTGGCAGGCGTGCTCGAGTCACCGGGATGCGCCGCCTGTAGGAGAACCGAGCGGGCTCAATCCCCGCCGCTGCCGCCGCCGCCCCGAGCCCTTGCCCTGCGCCCCACTTACGCGCCCCTCCGCGCAGCTGCCTTGCCTCTGCCACCATGAAGGGAAACAGGCGGACCCGCCTCCGCCCCGGTAGGGGGCGGGCACCTCTCACGTCCGAGCCCCGTGGGCAGGGGGTGGGACTGCAGCCTGCAATGCCGCCGCTTTCCCAAAGCAAGGCGGGACGCCCCGCCCCAGGAAAAACAACGTCCGGGCCCACCGGAGCCGGACGCGCTGAAACTTTGTAAAGAATTCCTTGCCTCACCCTGCGAAAGCTGCAACTTTGGGGCTCTTCCGTCGTGCCCAAATCCCCATTGACGTGCAAGCTGCCTGGTTCGGAGGGCCTCCCTGGGGAGAAGCGCCGCCTCGGCTGCCCCGCCCACCCGGCGTCACAGCAATTAAGGAGCGATCCTTTGCATTCCGGCTGCCTCCCTCCCCCGCCCCAGCAAGCCCGCCTGCCTGAGGAGAAGGCCTGGACTCAAAGGCAATTGGAACTGGGTGAGGATTTGTCTGAAAAGCATGTTAGTTCCTTGTTGACTATAATCCTCGTTGTACCTTTGGAATTTTTAAAAGATCGTCAACAGCAGAAGCAATACCATTACAGCCTTTGCATTTCACTTTGGGAAACAGCAATGACCATACCATCACACATGGTGTTGACAGATTGTGGTTTATGGAGATAAAATCAAAGATGCTTAGTACATTGAACCACACCTTCAGCTGCTACATGTACCACTGGGGTGGTTTATCCTGGCTTTAAATGCAAGCCTTTGGGGTCAGATGAATAGTTTGCTTTTGAGATTTTTCTGTGCTTTTCATCATGCATTGATGTTATCATTGTGCATTTTACAAAACGTAGGAAAACGACACGATAATAAAGGGGCTTTATTGTTGTATGGGATTGGATCTAGACCAAATTTCCCATCAGCATAATGAAACCTCCCTGCTTCATCTTCACATTGCAGCCCACCTCCACAAAATGATGGTGGATCAGGGAAATTGGTAAAGGTAAAGGTATCCCCTGTGCAAGCACCGAGTCATGTCTGACCCTTGGGGTGACGCCCTCCAGCGTTTTCATGGCAGACTCAGTATGGGGTGGTTTGCCAGTGCCTTCCCCAGTCATGACCGTTTACCCCCCCAGCAAGCTGGGTACTCATTTTACCGACCTCGGAAGGATGGAAGGCTGAGTCAACCTTGAGCCAGCTGCTGGGATTGAACTCCCAGCCTCATGGGCAAAGCTTTCAGACGGCTGCCTTACCACTCTGCGCCACAAGAGGCTCTAGGGAAATTGGTAGAGATTGCCAATTTAGGGCCAAACAAGGTTTTACAGCAGCCACAGGTCTGACCCATGGACACTGAAGCCGTTCTAGAGATTTATTCAGCCATTCCAAAATGCCACAAGCCTGAACCCTGATCAAGCCCATATCCCCTCTCCTTGCACCATTTCACATGCTGTAAGAGCCCCACCCCCAGCAGTTTCAGATACTTTGTTAGTCCTAAAGGTTCCACTGGATTCATACTTTCTTGTGTTGTTTCAGGCCAACACAGCTGTAGAAATAGTGAGGCATCACAATCAAGCAAAATGAGTAAGAAGCAGATGTCTTTGTAAGGTTTCTTTGCGAAGGGTAAAAGGCTCAGTGAAGACACAGAAGAACCGTCCGCTTCCAAGAAAAGGAAAGTTTGTAGACAATACGAGTCTTATTTGAAATATGGATTTGTCCCGGTAGGTGATTCCCACATACCAAGCCCACTCTGCATAATATGCGGCAAATGGCTGGCTAATGAGGCAATGAAGCCTTCAAAACTGCTTCTCCACTTGGAGACCAAGCACCCTGGATTAAAAGACAAGCCCCTGGAGTTTTTTGAAAGAAAAAAAACAGGAACACAATGGACAGAAGAAATTACCGAAGGCCACCACATCAGTAAATGTGAATGCACTGAAAGTGTCATGCTTGGTGGCTAATGAAATTGGCAAGGCTAAAAAGCCATTCACTATTGCTGAGGAATTGGTCTTGCCCTGCTCTGTACACATGTGCCGTGAACCTGTAGGAGAGGCTGCTGTCACAAAGTTCACACAGGTGCCTCTGTCGGGTAGCACCGTGACTTGGCGCATCGCAGAAATAGCCAAAGAAGAGGAAGAGTTGGTTCTTATATGCCGCTTTTCCCTACCCGAAGGAGGCTCAAAGCGGCTTACAGTCGCCTTCCCTTTCCTCTCCCCACAACAGACACCCTGTGAGGGAGGCGAGGCTGAGAGAGCCCTGATATTACTGAAGAAGAAGAGCTGGTTCTTATATGCCGCTTTTCCCTACCCGAAGGAGGCTCAAAGCGGCTTACAGTCGCCTTCCCTTTCCTCTCCCCACAACAGACACCCTGTGAGGTGGGTGAGGCTGAGAGAGCGCTGATATCACTGCTCGGTCAGAACAGTTTTATCAGTGCCATGGCGAGCCCAAGGTCACCCAGCTGGCTGCATGTGGGGGAGTGCAGAATCGAACCTGGCATGCCAGATTAGAAGTCCGCACTCCTAACCACTACACCAAGCTGGCTCAAAGACATCGAGACACAATTGTTGGAGAGGATTAATAAATCACCATGCTACGCCCTCCAGGTTGACGAATCTACAGATGCTGACAACAAGGCATTACTACTTGCATATGTGCGATATCTTTATCAGGAGGATGTGCATGAGGATATGTTATCGTTGCCAACCAACACAACACAATTTGCCAACCAGCAAATTGCAGGGGTTCCCAACTGTGTCTCCTACCATGCCATTTGCGCAGAATTTGGCCAAATTAGGGTAGAGACAAGGGCCTGGATAGCTACTTTTAAATTTTGGGTCAGACTGTTTTTTAGAATAGAAACTGGCAGCCTTTTAACTTGTCTAAAAAGTGACCCTCTTAAATTTCAATGGTTCCAGGCTATTGAACAAAAATTAGTCTCCATTGGCATCGATCTGAACTCCCTTCTACCTCTGGAAGAAAAATGTATCTTCCGGATTATTAAACAGAGAATTTTAGACCATGAGCAGCAGGAACTCATACCTACCCAGCCTCGAGTCTGCTCACCAGCATTCTTTGGCATCATTATGCAGAGAAATATTATGCCTACATATTTGCATCTCCTTGATGTCCCACCCCTGAGAAGAGCTTTTCTCCTCACACGAATGAATGCTTTCCCCTCAAAGGTCTTAGAGGGAAGATTCCACCATATCCCATACCATGCGAGACTCTGTCCGTGTGGTTCTGGCTGCCCTGACTCTGTCTCACACATTTTGTTAGATTGCCCCTTATATGAGCAGGGTCGGGATGACAGCTTTGTTGCTTTGCTGGGAAACAAGCCTTCTGTAAGTAAATCTATGACCTTGCAATTTCTGCTCTCTGACAAAGACCCAGAGATAACCATTTTAGTTGCCAGAGTTTTAACTAAGATGCTTTTATAATATGCTGCCTACCTTGTATTTTATCTCTTATAGTTTATTTAATCATTTTAAGATCTGTTTGGTCATGTAACCCCATTTTATTATTTTGTTGAAATTTTAAACCCAATTTTTATATGTCTTATACATTTTATGCCAATAAAAGGTTACTGATTGACTGATTGAACCAACACCACCGCTGCAGAACCGTTCAAGTTGCTGGATGGTTTTATATCAGGAAAACTGAAATGGTCCTCTTGTATTGGCATCTGCACAGATGGAGCTGCTGCCATGACCAGACGGCTGTCTGGTTTAACAGCTCAGATCAAGGAAGTTGCACCTGAATGTGAATCTACACACTGTATCATTCACAGGGAAATGCTGGCAAGCCGAAAAATGCCACCAGAATTGAACAGCGTGATGAATGGTATTGTTAAAGTCATTAACCACGTCAAAGCACAAGCCCTCCACTCACGCCTGTTTGAGCAGCTTTGTGACGAGATGGATGCAGATTACAGACGCCTTCTCTTATACACAGAAATAAGATGGTTATATCCCGAGGGAAATCGCTGGCCAGAGTGTTTGAATTACGAGAGCCTCTGCAAACATTTCTCTCAGAAAAGTCACCGCTGGAAGCAAATTTCAGTGGCAAGGAACGGGTTGCCAAACTGGCTTACCTGTGTGACATATTCAACCTGCTCAATGAACTCCATCTGTCACTTCCAAGGAAAAATGACAACTGTCTTCAATTTGGCAGATAAAGTAGCTGCATTTAAAGCCAGATTGGATTTGTGGGGACAGAGCGTGAACAGGGGCATATTGGACATGTTTCCCACATTAGCGGGGATTTTGGGTGAGACTGAGCCTGTGCCTTCATTCTCCCAGCTGGTGCACAATCACCTGGCTTTACTTTTAAAGGAGTTTGAGCGCTACTTCCCAACCACAAAAGACCCACGAACCGGCAAGGAATGGATCCGCGACCCATTTGCCAACAAACCAGGTGAATCTAGTCTGTCTTTAAAGGAAGAAGATCAGCTGCTGGAGATTGCAAATGACGGCGGCCTTAAAAGTATTTTTGAGACAACAACTCTGCCGGTATTCTGGATTAAAGTCATGGCAGAGTACCCTGAGATCGCCACCACAGCACTGAAAGCCCTGTTGCCATTTCCAACACCTTATCTGTGTGAAACGGGGTTTTCTGCAGTGACAGCAACCAAAACAAAACAACGGAGTAGACTGGACATAAGCAACACACTCCGGGTGTCCTTGTCTCCCATCACTCCCAGATGGGACTATCTTGTTGCAGAGAAACAAGCTCGGGGTTCCCATTGATTTGTCATTGTCATGAGTTAAAATTTCCATGAAAATAAAATGTTCCTTATGTTCATTGTTGTGGCGTGCCTGTATCTTATTTTGAAGGGATGTTTAAACATTACCATGGCAATCAGAGAGCGTTAGGGCAGTGGTTGAGAGTAGAGGAGTAAACTACCCCCCCCCCCCCCCCGGCCTCAGTAAAACTGTCAAGCGTTGAGTGGTCCCCGGTGATAAAAAGGTTGGGGACCACTGGTTTAATCCTTTCCCCCTACACCATGCCTCAGCTAGAGCAAAATACAAATGCCCATATTAGGTGAAGATGTTGAACACCTCGGCACTCAAAAAAAAAAAAAAAAAAAGGAGGCTTTAGTTTTGAAAACAGTGTTTTAAAAAAGTGGCTCACATTTCCAAAAGTTGTACTTTAGAACCGCCACATCCAGAGTCCACCTGGATGTGCCTTTCACAGCCCCATGAGCTCGCCATACCTTTTGTGACATACAGAATGAGCTACGTTTGCAATCTAAAATAACAGCTCTCTTGTTTCTGACTTGCAGCTACAATTCTGGACAGGGCAAGGGGCCGTTTGCCCATCTTATTGGTACCCTTTAGCCACTGAGCTAAAACTTGCCATCTGCCCAGGCAGCCATTTCATAAATACTCAAGTACCCCTGCTCTCAAAGGTCAGCCTGGTTAGCCAGTCTGGTCCCTGACCTCCACACCAATAGGGTCACAGGCCCTCACACGAACCAATCAAAGTGCAGCCCTGAATCTACAAGTGGGCACCCTAGTTGAGCTCTCCTGAGTCAGTAAAATGAAGCTGGTTCTTATATGCCCCTTTTCTCTACCAGGAGTCGCAAAGCGGCTTACAATTGCTTTCCCTTTCATCTCCCCACAACAGACGCCCTTGGTGAGGTAGGGGAGGCTGAGAGAGCTTCTGACAGAACTGCTCTGTGAGAACAGCCCTATCAGGGCTGTGACGATCCTGCCGGATTGTAGGCTGCCACTCTTAACCGCTACACCAAGATGGCTCTCAACAAGAGAACTGCAAAAAACAGCAGGGTGAATTACAGACATTTGAGAACAATGAAGAAGCAGAACTGTCACCCCTTTATTCTGGGCCAAAATGCCTTGAGAGTAGGCTGGAACAAACAAGAGAACTGCAAAAAACCAGCAGGGTGAATTACAGACACTCGAGAACAATATTTTAGAAATGAAGAAGTGTAACTCTCTCCCTCTTATTAATCCTGGGTCAAAATGCCTCGAACACCCTGGAACAAACGGGTACCACAAAAACCAGCAGGGTGAATTACAGACACTCAAGAACAATATTTTAGAAATGAAGAAGTTAACTCTCACATCTTTATTCACCTGTTCCAGGACAAAATGGTTCTGGAACACCTTGGAACGGGCATGAAACAAACAAGAGAACTGCTAAAAAAACGGGTGGTGGGGGGGGATGCATTACAGATACTGGAAAACAATATTGTAGAAATGAATAAGTGAAACTCCTCCACTTTTTAAACCCTTTCCAGGCCTAAATGCCTCTGGAAGCGGGAAATCTAACCCAGTTTGCCAGATTAGAAGCCGTCGCTCGTAACCACTACACCAAGTTAACTCTAAGATTGCAATAGCTAGTTTTGTGCCCAGTTTGACCAATGGCCCATTTAAATTATTCTTGCATAAGTGTTTAGGGAGGAAAGTGCCAGAACAGGAAGTGCGTCTCCACTGCACGGGTGGAGTACAACCGACAGTGTCACGCTCTGTAAGGAACTGTAAGGTAGCAAACCACACGTTCTTCCACCTTTGCCAGGAGAAGCTACTAGCATCCTATCTGACCCCGGAAAACCAAGGCGCAGTGATCCATGTGACAGTCATCTCTAGGGTAGACTATTGTAACTCACTTTACATGGGTCTGCCCATAACCTTGACCCGGAAGCTCAACTGGTACAAAATGCAGAAGCAGGGGTCCTTACCGTGACACCATGGAGGGCCCATATGCAACCTGCCCTCCAGCAACTGCACTGGTTACCAGTGGAATTCCAGATGAAGTTTAAGGACCTGGCTCTAACCTTCCAACGCAAATGCTGGCAGGGACTCCTGGGAATTGTAGTCCATGGACATCTGGAGGGCTGCAGTTTGACTACCCCTGGTCTAGGCCCAGAGTCTCTGAAGGACTGCTTTTACCGGAAGAACATTACGGTCATCAAATGCTGACACGTTGGTGGTCCCTGGCACCAAAGAAGTACGTCTGGCCTCGACATGGTGGAATCAGTTGCCAGGTGAGACGCAGGCCCTGATGGAACCATTCAAGCTGGGCCAACAAAATGTCGCTATTCCACAAGACATATGGCTGAGGCCGGAACAAGCAAATGAAATTATGTGGGCCTCCTTCTTTCCTTCTCCAGAATAAAGTCTCACTGCTGAATACTGAATACATGGAGAAGTAGTGGACAAATTCGAACATTTGGTTTATTTTATTTTTTTTTATTTGGTGCAAACTTAAATGGACTCCAGGGAGTGGTCGAGGTCAGGAAGGCCTGGAGGATCATTGTCCATGGGGTCGCGATGGGTCGGACACGACTTTGCACCTAACAACAACAATTTTTTAAATTGTATTTTGAACTGATTTTAACGTTGTTAACTGCCCTGAGCCAGTCTACAGAGAGGAGCAGTATATAAATTTAATTAATTGCCCCGTATTAATTGCAGGTAGCATAGCCATGTAAGAAGTCCTTTAACAATGTCGTCATATTTCTTTTGCTTTTTGGGGATTTTTTTCTTCTTCTTTGCTTCCTCTGGCTAATAGAGCTGAATAAGATTCTTGGTGTCGAAATCCGTGTCTAATCATATAGGAAGTGTTAAAGCCTTAGACAACCCCGTAAAAAGGGCCAAAACACTTACAAGCAGGTATTTCTAATTGGCCCTGTCACAGCAGTTATTGATTTGAGATAGACTGGACCAAAACATAGTCAGCAATTTATCCCAATCTTAAAACAACAATGGAAAGGCACTTTCAAGAGAATTTGGACCTTTCTGTATCTCTCACCTCTGGTGGGGAAGCAATTAAAGTGGTGGTGAGGGGATCTTATGCTCAGAATTCCTCATCTGGAGGCTTGTATGTCGGGCCTGTTTTGCTTTACCACCGCACCTGTTTAATCAAAATGCCAGGGATTGAACCTGAGACCTTTGGTATGCCAAACATACATTCTCCCAGTGCTCAGCTTTCACAAGAACTCCACTGTGGGATCAGACTAGTCATCCATCCAGTATATTATATGCCACACAGATATCTCTGGGAAGTCCAGGAAGGACCCCTGTCTTGGTTGAACAAATTTAGAGTCCAATGGCACCTTTCAAGCCAATAAAGGTCCCACTGGACTCTAAATTTGTTCTGCTGCTTCAGGCCAACACGGCTACCCACTTGAATCTACCTGTTGCAAGACAGGCCCCAAAGAGATCATAGAAAAGAATAATAGAAGTGGAGGGTACCTCATGGGTCATCTAGTCCAACCCCCTGCACAATGCAGGAGACTCACAACTCTTATCGCTCATACACTGTAACATGTATGGACCTTCACAAAATCAGCCTCTCTGTTAGATGGCTATCCAGCCTCTGTTTAAAAATTTCCAAAGAAGAAGAACCTACCACCTCCTGAGGAAGCCTGTTCCACTGGGAAACCGCTATAATTGTCAAGAACTTCTTCCTGATGTTGAGACGGAATTTCCTTTGGATTAATTTCATCCCATTGGTTCTGGTCTGTCCTTCCAGGGCAAGAGAGAACAACTCTGCTCCATCCTCTATATGGCACCCTTTTAAATACTTGAAGATGGTTTTCAGATCCCCTCTGAGTCATCTCCTCTCTAGGCTAAACACACCAAGCTCCCCCAAACCTTTCTTCATATGTCTTGGTTTCCAAAACCCTCACCATCTTTGTTGCCCTCCTCTGGACACGCTCCAGTTTCTCTATATCCCTCTTCAACTGGGGTGCCCAAAACTGAACACAGTACTCCAAGTGAGGCCGAACGAGAGCAGAGTACAGCGGTACCATCACCTCCTGTGAGCTGGACACGATACTCTGTTTGATATAGCCCAAAATTCCATTTGCCTTTTTAGCCACCGAGTTACACTGCTAACTCATGTTCAATGTATGGTCTACGAAGGCCCGTGGATCCTTTTCGCACATGCTACTGCCATGACAAGAGCCTCTTGTGGCGCAGAGTGGTAAGGCAGCTGTCTGAAAGCTTTGCCCATGAGGCTGGGAGTTCAATCCCAGCAGCCGGCTCAAGGTTGACTCAGCCTTCCATCCTTCTGAGATCGGTAAAATGAGTACCCAGCTTGCTGGGGGGTAAACGGTAATGACTGGGGAAGGCACTGGCAAACCACCCCATATTGAGTCTGCCATGAAAACGCTGGAGGACGTCACCCCAAGGGTCAGATATGACTCGGTGCTTGCACAGGGGATACCTTTACCTTTACTGCCATGACAAGTCTCCCCCGTCCTATATTGGTATAAATGCAGAACTTTACATTTGTCTATTGAATTTGATTTCATTTAGTTTAGCCCGGTTCTCGAGCCTATCAAAATCATCCTGTATTCTGATTCGATCTTAACAACAACAACAAGAAGACACCACTAGCGATCACATACAGTTCTCAACTCAAACCATCATCAGTGACTTACAGCCTCTATTGGAAAATGACAGTCCCCTTTCACAAGTACTGATACCAAACCTTGGTATAAACCCAGATGCCGACTCTGCTGCCGCATACACCCAGACGGCACCATCACTGGACCTAGAAACATCAACTACTCCATCTCAGACTTATTGACATGCTCATCTTCTAACACTGTATATGCCATTAAATGCCAACAATGGCCTTCCATTCTCTGCACAAATCTGACATTGAGAGTCTCGTGAATGAGAAACCTTTAGGGACAGTGGTTCTCAACCTTCCTAATGCCGCGACCCTTTATTACAGTTCCTCGTGTTGTGGAGACCCCCAACCATAAAATTATGCAAGCGTCCTTTCACAGAAATTAAACTAAAACTGACCAATGGTGTGAAGATCCATGGTTCATTATTGTATATATATTGTTTTTTTTCCCGGGGTTTCTCATTCAGCTCTGCCTCTTGTCCCATCATGCCGATCTCGCTCCTTTACACTGCTCTAGACACACGAATGCTCTATCGCAATCTACCCCGCAAAGTTGTTGTGTGGATGGCGCCCCCCCCCCGGCCGAGCTGCTTGTCCTGCCGCGACTCCTGTGGAAGGGCCGTTCGACCCCCAAAGGGATCTCAACCCCCAGGTTGAGAACCAGTGCTTTAGGAAGGCACTTCAACCTTCCAGGACATTCAAAGGGTTACCTGAAAGTAGCTGATCTATTACAAAGGAACATCAGGAACAGACTGGAAGGGGAAATTGCTGAGCTGGAAGTTATTACAACACTCAAGACCATGGAATTCCCAGGACGCAATAGGGATATCGGTTTCTTAGATCACTACATATGCTAACTTCATTCAGCCCTTATGTCTGCATCCTTAACAATCTTCCAGAAGGGCCATATTTTAGTTTATTTTCTTATTTGGAGTAACAGATCAGAACAGCAGATTGCCATGTAATGTAATGAATAGTAGCAAGTAATGTAATTTGGTTTGGTAGATTGGAATGTTTTTCTCTGGTCTGGGGGCAGGGGGAATAACTCTACACAGCCACATAGCCCTACTTCAAAGAAGCTGCTGCTGTCCATGCTTGAAAAGAAATAGCAGCACGAAAGAGGAAGAATCTAGGGACAAGACATTAAAATCTGTGACAGGGGCTCTTTCTGCTCCAGACGGCATTGCACTGCGTTTCCTGTCCTTGCTGTCAAAGGAAGCTTTCACAAGGTCTGGAGGCCTTGATGTTTTGCAAGTAAAACAAGAAGCTGTCCTCAAATTCTTTGCTGCACTTGGGAGGCACCAGTCTAGACTTCCAGATGGAACAGTACATCTATAAAAGGAAGACTGATAGCATTTATATTATCAGCCTGAAGAGGACCTGGGAAAAACTGCTTGTGGCTGCCTGTGCCATTTTTGCGACTGAGAACCCGGCTGACGAGATCGTTATGTCCTCCAGGAATACCGGGCAAGCATGCTGTTCTGAAGTTTACTGCTGCAACTGGTGCCACACCTAGAGCTGGCCGCTTCACTCCTGGTACTTTCACCAATCAGATCCAGACTGCCTTCCGCGCGCCGCGCCTTTTAGTGGTTACTGATCTGAGGGCCGATTATTAACCTCTGACTGAGGCATCCTATGTAAACATCCCCACCATTGCCTTGTGTAACACTGATTCTCCCGGCATTACATGGACATGCTTGGTGGAGAGCCAGTTTTGTGTAGTGGTTGGGAGTGCGGACTTCTAATCTGGCAAGCCGGGAGTGCTGATTCTGCACTCCCCCACATGCAACCAGCTGGATGACCTTGGGCTCGCCACAGCACTGATAAAACTGTTCTGACCGGGCAGTGGTATCAGGGCTCTCTCAGCTTCACGTTGGAACTCCTTCGAATAGAGACAAGCGGCATATAAGAACCAACTCTTCTTGAGTAATCTCAGGGCTCCCTCAGCCTCACCTCCCTCACAGGGTGTCTGGTGTGGGGAGAGGAAAGGGAAGGCAACTGTAAGCCGCTTTGAGACTCCTTCAGGTAGAGAAAAGCGGTGTATAAGAACCAACTCTTCTTCTTCAGTAATATCAGGGCTCTCGCAGCCTCACCTCCCTCACAGGGTGTCTGTTGTGGGGAGAAGAAAGGTAAGGCAAGATTGTAAGCCGCTTTGAGACTCCTTCAGGTAGAGAAAAGCGGTGTATAAGAACCAACTCTTCTTCTTCAGTAATATCAGGGCTCTCGCAGCCTCACCTCCCTCACAGGGTGTCTGTTGTGGGGAGAAGAAAGGTAAGGCAAGATTGTAAGCCGCTTTGAGACTCCTTCAGGTAGAGAAAAGCGGTGTATAAGAACCAACTCTTCTTCTTCAGTAATATCAGGGGGAGGAGCCAAAGACGGCGTCTGCCTAGCAGCTCCCAGAGAAGCTCCTGTTTTATTTTTGGTTTTACCTTCCTCCGGCCTAATTTTTATGGTTCAAAATGATATCCAGAGGAAAGAAAAGAATAAGGACCAGTCCTGCCAATGAAACCGGGATTTCTAAACCTTGTAAAGCGGAGAAACAGATGAGGATTGATGACTTTGTCGCTGCTGCAGAACTGACGCAAGATGTGAGTAAAAGAGTTATGGCCTCGGAACTCTCTCCCGCAACTAATAAGGAATTGCAGAGAACAGCCAAAAGACAGGACTCCCCCTCGACTCACCAAAGCCTTCGGATGAGACAGCCTGCGGGGGAGGAGAGAAGGGGAGATAACCTCCAAGAACAGGCTGCCAGCTCTCCTCGGCTTCTTATTCAACCTCTTCATGAGGTCTGCCTTCTGTCTGCAGAGACTCTGGTGGTCATATTGAAACGCATAAACGAACTTGCAGAGGAAATGGATTAACCTCCAACAAGATTTGAAAATCCGAGTCTCCTATACGCAGCAGGTGGTTAAAGGGACAGTGGAAGTTAACCATGGGCACCAGTGACTGAGGCAGAGATAAAGAGCCTAATAGCACAGCTAAGATCAGGGAAAGCTCCAGGGGAAGACCTAATTCCTGCAGAGGCTATAAAAAACAACCTGGACTTTTGGGTTCCTATACTGTAAAATGGACCAATTAGAACTAAATTACCAGAAAACCAAAATTATGTCATTTGCTAAAAAACCTAAGAGACATTCCTGGATCATTGATGGGCACAGAATTGAACAGGTCTGTCATTTCAAAAACTTAGGGGTGGTCTTTCAGACCTCTGGTAGCTGGAAAGCCCATGGGGACTATGTGGCCAACAACGCACAGAAAAGTGCAAATGCCATTCTTAAATTTTTTAGATCAAAAGGTGGACAATATATACCTGCAGCACTCAAATTATCTGAAGCCAAGGCAGTGTCACAACTGTTTTATGGCACACAGTTGGGCCCCCTCTCAAACTTGGCCCCCTTAGAGAGGGTTCAATCTAAATTTTTAAGATCTGCTCTTCAAGTGCCAAAGTGTGCCTCCAATGTTACTCTGAGACTTGAGACAGGTTCCATGAAGATGGAGGCTAGAGTATGGCTGACTGCTTTAAATCACTCGCTTAGACAGTCCTTTTTCCCTCGTGGCCTTGCCCTACTAACAACGGAGGATGGCTATCAATCATCTTGGCAACGAAACATCAGAACTAAAATCACACTCTTGGGGTTCTCTCCTGAGTTCCTACCGAGTATGGGATATGATCAGGCCAAAGAAGTTGTTAAGCAGAGATTGACTGACATAGAACGCCAACAGGACCTAGCTAATAACCCATCTTTCATTATTAGTGAACCCAATAGATATTCATCTTTCCCTATGACATATCTGGGCAAGCTTGAAGTACCTCGTCATAGGAGGGCCTATATAGGAAAATACCGTATACTGAAAGGAAATGCACCTGTGGCTCTGGGCATGTAGAAACCATGGAACATGTTCTCTTTCAATGTTGATTCTATAATGAGATTTGAACTAGTCTAATTCTTCCGTTGCTAGGCAGATTCCCAGGGCGCTCAGGAGAATTTTACATTTCTCTGCTGCTTGCAGATATAGAAAATAACACAACTTATAGAATTGCCAAGTTCTGCGCAGCAGCGATCAAAATTCGTAATAGAATGGTCTGTTTTAAATGAATCTGGACAGCTGTGTTTATCTACCTTTTCTATTTTCTATTGTTATCTTTTAAGATGTTTTAATTCCTGGTTTTAATGGATGCTTCTGTATCATCTTATGCTGGTCTATGACCGTAATAAAACTAACTACAACTACAGTAATCTCAGGGCTCTCGCAGCCTCACCTCCCTCACATGGTGTCTGTTGTGGGGAGAGGAAAGGGAAGGCGATTATAAGCCACTTTGAGCCTCCTTCAAGTAGAGAAAAGCGGCATATAAGAACCAACTCTTCTTCTTCGGTAATATCAGGGCTCTCGCAGCCTCACCTCCCTCACAGGGTGTCTGTTGTGGAGAGAGGAAAGGGAAGGAGATTGTAAGCCGGTTTGAGACTCCTTCAGGTAGAGATAAGCGGCATATAAGAACCAACTCTTCTTCTTCCCCTGCAACAACAAGGGGGCTTACTCAGTTGGCCTGATGTGGTGGAAGTCGGCGCAGGAGGTTCTACCTGTGCGCAGCATGATTTCCTGTGAACATCCGTGGGAGGTCATGCTGGATCTCTATTTCTATCAGGACTGTGAAGAGATTGAAAAAGAGGAGAAGGCCGCAGCTGAGAAAGCTGTGATAAAGGAGGTGCTGGCCCTTTCCACGGAGGGAGAGCCAAACGCTCCAGGCAAAAGCAAAAGTCATTCTTGAGTTATTCAAGTTGTGAGCACTAGGGTACAGTTGCACAAGTCTAAGACTTTCGTTACTGACAGCTTACATTTCTTCCCACAGTTAAGAACTGTAGCATTTTACATGCCACAGGCATAGTGGAGAGATCTTGACAAATGTGACAGTTTTTCCTTACAATGTTGAGACTGTTGTTTCAAAGCCAAAGATCTCCTGTTTCTTTAAACGCAAACTTACCGTAGAAACATACAGCTGGAAGGGGGCATATGGGCCATCTAGTCCTGCTCCATGTAGGGTCATTGATATAGGGTTCTATATGTGATGAGGCAAGCAGCTGCATGGGGAAAGAGGCAGGCAAGTGACACCGTGATGAGCAGGGAAGTGACTGCCCTTTGAGATTCTCCCGTTTTCCTATCTTTGTATCTGAGGCAGGCTGAGTATTGGGCAAGATAACTTTCCAGCACAGATTGTCACTTGCAAGGATGCTTCCACGCTTGGGTGGAGATGGATGGGGCCAGCAACTAGTCTCTTTTAACTATTCCTTTTCACAACTGGAAAAGTGTCTGCCATTAATTACTGACGTGGACAGTTCTATTTCTCCAATGATCTTCTGAACTACAGCTGAACTCAAAAGGCCTGATTAGCTGTTTTAGCAAAAAAATTATCATATGGCACAACATGGCTTAATTTGGACCTTATGACACAGTCGACTAATTTGCCACTAATTTACTTTTGCCTTATATCTGTACACTTATGATCCTTGTTCCATTTTGTCTGAGGAAGAGGGCAGGCACCCGAATAGTTCATGCCTTGAATAAATCTTTTTTGGTCTTAAAGACCCTATTGGACTCAATTTCTGTTTTGCTACGACCATCATCAGAGGGCTGAGCCTTGCTAATTGACATCCCTGTCATAAAGGAGGTTTCTGGTTCTTCTGTGGCCCCTTGGTCTGCTTTTGGAATGGCTCCATTTTTCTCAGCCTGGGGGTCGGGACCCCTTCGGTTGTCGAATGGCCCTTTCACAGGGGTCGCAGCAGTGCAAGCAGCTTGACGGGGGGGGGGCACCATCCACACAACAGCCTTTCAGGGTAGATCAAGGTAGACCGTTCATCTGTCTGGAGCAGCGGAAAACAGTAAGATCGGCATGGTGGGACAAGAGGCAGAACTGAACTGAGAAACCCTGGGGGGGGGGGAAACCAAGTTATATACAATCATGAACAACGGATCTTCACGCCATTGGTCAGTTTTGATTTAATTTCTGTGAAAGAACCCTTGCATAATTGTATGGTTGGGGGTCACCACAACATGGGGAACTGTATTAAAGGGTTGCGGTATTAGGAAGGTTGAGAGCCAGGTTGTTTCTGGAGATCTACCGCCCTCTAGTGGTGAAAAATCATCTGTCTGTACCTTCAATGGTGGATCGGAGGCGGCCATGCTAGTTCTGTTGTTGCTTTAAAAAGCGGAGCGGCTTCAGCCGCCAAAGGCAGCTAGATTTCTTGTTGGGTAGGCATGAGTGTGCTAGATAAGCCCCTTCTTTGGTCCATTTGTTCCAAGGGCTGGATTTGACCTAAATGTCACTTGGTCGGGCTGGACCACACTTGCCACAAAATGGAATACCAGGTACCAGCGGTACAAACTTTACAAAGGACCCAGGCAAATGCAGTGGATATATTTTAAAAATACAAACAAAATCAATTGATTCTTAGCAGTAAAAGCAATTCATTTACTGGGGAACCCACAAAAGTCCAAATCAGTGCATTTAATCAAGTGTAAGCTTCAGGTTTCCCCCAAGGGATATCTTAAAAAGGAGATGCCTTATATTTCAATGTAAATTGGCTACTTTTTGGATGTGTAACACTCTTAGGAGGCAAGTTGTCATCCTTGCAAGGGAATAAGGCAGTTTTTCAGAAACCTACTCCCACCCCCGCAAATATACTCAAAGCATTTGAAGCTGAGAACTTTTACCTTGAATAAAACTCGGTTGGTCTTAAAGGCCCAACTGGACTCAAAGTTTGTTCTTCTACAGACCAACATGGCTACCCATCTGAATCTATGCGGATATTATGTTAACCTAACCTCCTCATTTTTTAAGTTTATTTTTATGTGGTCTTTCAATCAACTAGGATCTCACCGAGGCTAATGAGCTTTAAAAGTTGTAAAATGCAAATGCAGAAACAATAATCCCTGAAGGCAGGTCACAAAAGCCACAGATGGTGGGCTTACGCATTAAAGTGATATGCGCTTTCTCTGGCTTACTCACATGCATAAAAGGTAAAGGTATCCCCTGTGCAAGCACCGGGTCATGTCTGACCTTTGGGGTGACGCCGTCTAGCGTTTTCATGGCAGACTCAATACGGGGTGGTTTGCCAGTGCCTTCCCCAGTCATTACTCACATGCATGCCCAACTGAAATCATTAAGAATTGTTTCTCAGGGCACATAGTTTGGGCTCAAGGGCTGCAGAGGTACTTTGGGCATTTCCTCCTTTTGTCAGTATGGCACAAGATCATCCCACAACAAACCAGATACATTTCGTGTGATTCTTTAACCGGTTCAGCAATTGACCCACAAGCCAGAAGAATGTGCCTTCCCAAGCACATGAGTTCTGACAGGAAAGCTAACCAACTTCATTCTGGGCAGGTAACCACCTCGCCGCCCACGCAAAAGCAAAATCAGAAACCAGGAGCTTCTCTGCACGACTAACAGGCAGTCAGGAGAGAAATGAACCGGTGAAAAGCCTCTTTCAGAAACAACGCTTAAAAGACGCTCAAAGCACCGAAGAGGCAGTTCACCATGCAGAGCAAAATCAGTTTTGCGGAGTAAATTCACTCTTTAGTGCAGAGATCAGAAAAACAACAATGTATTTAGTGAGTTTTTATTAGCTTTTCCATCATGCAGAAGAGGCCCAGGAAGAAATCAGGCTTCTGCCTGACCAAGAACTACATTTCCCAGTGTGCCTACAAGAATGTCGCAGGCATGACATCATTTCCCTTTTCATCCCCCTTGCCAGAGTGAGAGAGGGCCTGTATCTTCCTGCTTCCTGTGTGTCGCTGGAGAGACGACGGCAAAACAGCAACGCAGTCTTAAAATGAGTCACACGCACTGAGCCAAAACAAATGCTCATTTTCGAAACGAACTTTCATCAGTGGCTCTGAAGCCACTGTTGATGTTTATATTTATACACAGTGGCTTTTGCTTCATTTTTTTTCCTGTTCTATATACTGTATATCCCCATCTTTGTATTCTCTTGGTATGTTTCCTCAGGCAACCAATATTTAAATGTTGTTAAAATGCTGTGAGAAAGGTGGGATTCCAGCCTGGGTGCCCTTCTGTAGCAACCGGAGGTACCAGAGCCTGGTCTCCCAGCCAGATCCTAATCCAGCACTCCCATCCCGACAGTACATTGACTCTCACTTTTAGCAAAGCCGCTAGTCCTCATCCAAATCCAGGAGCAGGCTCAGAAGCATGGAGCAGGCTGAACTAGATGCTTCCTTGGAAAGGAGTCCTTTTAGATCAAAAGCCTTCTCTATGAGAAGGATCTCTCCCGCTTAAACTAACCCCCATATATAGACCCGCGGGGGCTACCTGTGCGTGCCTCTGTCAATGTTCCAGTTCCTGCCAAGCTTTGCCCCACTTCACCCCATGGAATCCCTCAATAAAGACTGATTTCTTAGCACCACACATATATGGACCCCCTCTACAAGGGGGTCTCCTATGGTCTGCCAGACCAGCCTACAGTTCGTGACAACAGGTACGTAATCGGGATGCAGCGTAAAACAGCTAAAAAGGCCAACTGGGTGAAGCTAAAACCATTCAGACATACGTGCTTCCCAGGGGACGTCAAACACCAACCCAAAGGACCTGGCTTCCTGAGCGACCTTGATGCTCTGCAGATCCTCCCGGCAAGGTAATTCCATAACCCAGAGTGGTCACAAGGAAGAGAGCCATGCCTGCTTTCCATGATCTTACTGCTCAATAAACGTCTCTCTGATTGGTGCCCTCCTGGACGCGACAGCAGCAGCTTGGACTTAAAAGGGTGTGCAGAGTCCCAGCAGGCTTCTCCCATGGTGTTTGTCGTAAGGTTAACAAGCAGCGTTTGCCGTAAGGTACTTTCAAGCAATCCCAGGACTGCAGCAAACCTAGAACAAAGAGCAGATAAAGATTTCAGCGTGAGAATCCTAGTTTTTTAGTTCTGCTACTCTTGCACTATATTGCCATGCAGTGGAATCATTTGGGATTATTCTTGGATTGGATGGATAGCACAATGACACACGTCTGACTCATTGAAGGAATAAATCTTCTAGGGCAGTGGTCCCCAACCCCCGGTCCGGAGACTGGGACCGGTCCGTGGATCAGTCGGTACCGGGCCACGGCTCCTCCTCGTCCTTCTCCCCAGCTGCTGCCTCGGGGGCTGGCCTGCCACTCTGCACCAGTTCACCTTTGGTGCTCTCTGGCAGCCGCCATGGCTGGGGCTCCCCCTCGGTATGGCACTGTGCAGCTGCTGCTGGCAGTACCCCCCAGCAAGTGGCAGGAAGTCAGGAGCGCCGGCGGGAAAGCAAGTGGAGCAGGGGCTCAGGCAGTGGTGACGTCCCTCAGCAAGAGACTACCCTCCCCCGGGCCTCAGTAAAATTGTCAAGTGTTGAATGGTCCCCGGTGATAAAAAGGTTGGGGACCACTGTTCTAGGGCAACCAACAGATCCACGCATCTGCCTACAACAGGCATAATATATCAGAAAACTTCAAAGAGATCATGGGAGTTTCAGTGCAAAAACTGAAAGGAATCCAAATAAGAGAATCCAGATTAGCTATTTGCAAGAGAAGCTGAATTTTTACTCTTGAAACGCAAGGAAAGTGCAGGCAGGACAGACAAGGGGGTGCAAGTTGGGTGACTTAGCAGGAGACTACAGAACTGTGAGACTGCAAAGCCAGCTTGGTGTAGTGGTTAGGAGTGCGGCTGCGGACTTCTAATCTGGTGAGCTGGGTTTGATTCTGCCCTCCCCCACGTGCAACCAGCTGGGTGACCTTGGGCTCACCACAATGCTGATAAACTGTTCTGACCAGGCAGTAATATCAGGGCTCACTCAGCCTCACCTCCCTCACAGGGTGTCTGTTGTGGGGAGAGGAAAGGGAAGGCAAATGTAAGCGACTTTGAGACTCCTTCTAGTAGAGAAAAGTGGCATATAAGAACCAATTCTTCTTCAGTAATCTCAGGGCTCTCTCAGCCTCACCCACCTCGCAGGGTGTCCATTGTGGGGAGAGGAAAGGGAAGGCGACTGTAAGCCACTTTGAGACTCCTTTGAGTAGATAAAAGTGGCATATAAGAACCAACTCTTCTTCTTCTTCAGTAATCTCAGAGCTCTCTCAGCCTCACCTCCCTCACAGGGTGTCTGTTGTAGGGAGAGGAAAGGGAAGGTGAATGTAAGCCACCTTGAGACTCCTTCTGGTACCGAAAAGTGGCATATAAGAACCAACTCTTCTTCTTCAGTAATCTCAGGGCTCTCTCAGCCTCACCTCCCTCACAGGGCGTCTGTTGTGGGGAGAGGAAAGGGAAGGCGACTGTAAGCCACTTTGAGACTCCTTCGGGTAGAGAAAAACCAACACTACTTTTTCTATTCATTTTATTATTAATAATATTTTAATGGGATTTTTGTACCGCCTCTCTCCCATTTTGGGCTTGGAGGGCACATCAAATTAGGGGGAAAGGGCAGGAGAAAGGCTTCCCTCCCCAGCTTCAGAAGCCAATGGGGGGGGCGAAGCGGGAAAGGGCCCCCACTGTTTCCAGCAGCACATTTGAAGTGCTGGACAATGACAATGACCTCCCTTCTCCCCCAACTCTTCTCAACCTAAGAGGAAAATGGGGTCATGAGAGGATAAAAAGCCCCCCCCCCAGAGGTTTCAAAAACAACCTTTCCACCAGGCCTTCCCTCAGCCCTGGCCCTTCTGAGGAAAATGCAGAAGGGATGAGAGGGGTGGGGTCTGAGAAATCCAGGTTCAGACCCCCCCACACACACACCTGCAGCAGGAAACCTGTCATCTGGGTCACACAAGGCCGGGTGCTCGCCTCAGAGCAGTGGACGGGGGAAGTCTACTGTGCCTCCCTGGGTCCTCAGAAGTAAGACAGGGGAAGCGAGGAAACAAAGAGCGAGAGATGGATCATCACCCTTCTTGGCTGTTGAGGCTGGGCATACGAAGGTGGGGTACTGAAAAACTACTTTGTTCACTTGCAAAGGAAATGACTTGTCTCCTAACAGGGGTATAGGTACAAAAAGCACCTTTAAGACCAACATAGATTTATTCACGGCGTGAGCTTTCAAGTGCAAGCACTCTTCCTCAGACTAAGAACTCCTTACATGACCGTGGGAATATATAGCAAAAATTAATTCTGTTACATTAGTAAACTGTGTCACACATCCAAATACAGCCAATGAGAATTCTTTGCCAAAATAGCCAATCAATCCCCTTGAAATTCAGTTGTTATTCACACAAACATGGTGGGCTCCAGGACTCTGATTCTATTGTGCTACTTCGTACCAACACGGCTACCCATTTGAATCTACAGGTACAAAAAGTAACTCATTTGTCTGGAAATATATCTTCCTTTTTAAGGAAAAAAAAACCTAGCCTTGCATACAATTCAATCCGTTTACTGAGTTTCCCTGCTAAATCAATTGCTTTCAATGCTAGGAATCAATTGATTTTGTTTGCATTTTAAGTAAAAAACAATATAATTAATTGTGTCTGTCTGTGGGCCACCCGACAAAGTGACATTCAAGTCAAATCCGGCCCTTGGAACAAATGGGTTGAAGAAAGGGGGGGGGGGGTGTCAAGCACCCTAATGCCTACCCGACAACAAACCTGTCTGACTTTGAAACAACACAAACCTCTCTCCCAATGAACCAGAGTTGCCACGCCTTTGTTATCCAAACATGTCCCTCCCCTTCCCACCTCTCCAGGCACATCACTGGCCCTTTTGGGAGTGGGTGGGTCAACCTGATCATATCACCCGATAAATGTATAACAAATTTAAAAATATATATTTAAACATTAATTAACTCCCACCTATTCGGGAAACCCTTCTAGGGCCGTCATGAAGCCCCCCAGGCTCCCCCGGGAGGAGAAGCCTGCAGTGGACCCTCACAAAGAAAGCCTGCAGTGGACCCTCACAAAGCAAAATCATAGATTCAAGTGGGGAGCCAGTTTGGTCTGAAGTAGCACAACAAAATCAGAGTCCAGTAGCACCTTTAAGACCAAGAAAGATTTATTCGAGTGACAGCTCATGCCTTGAATAAATCTTTGTTGGTCTTAAAAGTCCTATCGGCTTCTAAAGCCAAATTGGTTTCATTTTTAAAGGGGTACAGGGGTAGTCAAACTGCGGCCCTCCAGATGTCCATGGACTACAATTCCCACGAGCCCCTGCCAGCAAATGCTGGCAGGGGCTCGTGGGAATTGTAGTCCATGGACATCTGGAGGGCCGCAGTTTGACTACCCCTGGCAGGGTTCCCAGCTGCACTCTGATAACCTGCTGCACGAAAAAAATGGACGATTCCAAATTAGTGACAAGAGAGAAACAGAATCTATCCAGTGGCTTAATAAAGCTTGAAAAGATAAAGAGTCTCTTATGTTATTTATCCAGGCTTTGACTCTGCCAGAACGGTCTCTAGATTTGTTTTCCGTTTTCAATCTTTCGTCAGTGGCAGTGAGTCCGTCCTTGTTAATATTTGAGTAAAACCGACCATCCCTCTGAAGCTGTGGCAGTAACCCAAGGGATGTCCACTATTCAGCCCACAGGCCAGAATCGGCAGCTTGTGTGAAGGAGGGAAACAGGAAGCTATCTCACTGGTGAAGCCACTCCTTGAGGGAGGCGTAGCATTGAGAGTGGCAGTCTGCTGACAAATGGATTAGCCAGCAGGAGAAAGGAAGAGGAGGAACAGGAAGCGTGGAGAATATTGCGCATGCCACCGTGAGGAGAAAGCCCCAGAAGCCAGTGAGGGAGCGAAGGGGGAAGTCGCCGCAGCCGTTGTCTGCACTGTCATGCAGCTGGAGGCAGAGTGAGTATCGGGGAGGGTGGGACGGTGACTTCCCTTCTCCTCCCCCAACCTGTGCGGAAAAAGGGGGTCGCAGGAGAGCCAGGTTCAGACCCCCCCCCCATCCCAAACCCGAGCAAGGATCCTGTCACCTGGGGCTGGTTGCTCAACCAGGCCCACCTCAGAGGGCTGCGGTGGTGGATGTGGAGGGGGCAGTGGAGGGGGGAACCCGGTGTGCCTCCTTAAGATCCTCAGAGGCAGGGGAGGGGAAGCGAGGAAACAAATATTGGATTGTAGGCCGCTGAGGCTGGGCTTATGGAGGGGGGTGGGAAAACGTTGTTTGTCTTAAAGGTGCCGTCGGACTCAAATTTGGTTCCGCCACTAGAGGGTGGGATGTTTCAAAAAGCAGTGTTCAGCAGTGGAATAGGCTGCCTAAGGAGGTGGTGAGCTCCCCCTCACTGGCAGTCTTCAAGCAAAGGTTGGATACACACTTTTCTTGGATGCTTTGGGCTGATCCTGCGTTGAGCAGGGGGTTGGACTAGATCAGGGGTAGTCAAACTGCGGCCCTCCAGATGTCCATGGACTACAATTCCCATGAGCCCCTGCCAGCAGGCAGGGGCTCATGGGAATTGTAGTCCATGGACATCTGGAGGGCCGCAGTTTGACTTCCTCTGGACTAGATGGCCTGTATGGCCCCTTCCAACTCTTATGATTCCATGATTCTATGAAAGCGCAGCTCATCGTTTTCACCACTACGGGGTGGTAGATCTCCAGAAAGCAGCCACGCACAAAACTAGCTAACAACCAGCCAAGATCAAAGAACGAGGAACAAGATTAATCAGAAAATGGAAGCCTTCTTTGTAGCGCGAACAAGGCTCGGCCCTTTAACGACGGTGGCGCCGACTTTCCCTAGTCCCTCTCCCCAGTAACCAGCCGTGAGAAAGGCCTTGAAAGAGCGAGCAGCGACTCAGAGCAGGAAAGCGCCTCCC
Organism: Paroedura picta; assembly: GCF_049243985.1. Classification (NCBI taxonomy): domain Eukaryota; kingdom Metazoa; phylum Chordata; class Lepidosauria; order Squamata; family Gekkonidae; genus Paroedura; species Paroedura picta. Next base: position 12,297,106 of record NC_135371.1, read on the forward strand.
CTGCTCCAAAAAGGCTTCCAGCTTCTGGGATCCGACCGCCACACGGCGAAACCCAAACAACTGCATCCTGCTCCGTGGGCCCCGATCAGCTTCGGTCCAAGACGACGGGAGAATTCTTGCCGAATTCAGTAGTCCGCGTCGCCACTTCCAGACCAGCACAAAACAGCTGCGGAGCATTTCGCTGCCTGCCCTGTACCGAGTGTCGCAGGGGCCGGGTAGGGGGAAACGTGAGCTTCCAACCCAGCCCCCTCTCCCCAAAAATAAATAATAGAAGAGATCCAGCTGGATCTGCTGTCCTTCCCTTTCTGCCGCTCCCCTGTCGGAAAGCCACATGCCCCGCCCGCGTCCGAGAGAAACGCTGGAAGAAACGGGGCCGCACTTACGCATTCGTCGCTTGGAGACGGTCCTGCGCTGCCATCGGAGGCACAGTCGGGGGCTTTTGGCTGGATTCCCAGGAGCTCACCGCGATCGTCGGATCTCCGACAAACAAGCGGCCGTCCTCTGCGATTTTCCGTGCTACGCTACGCTCGCGGATAGGGCCAACCCGCCGCCCACTCCTGGCGCTGGCGCCCTTGGAAGCGGAATTAGGCGCGGAAACCAAATGAAGCGCAGCCAGCTGCAATCCAGGGAGTTATTCTGCGGTCTACGGCGCTGGCCGTTTGGGCGAACGTCTCACAATTTTTGACAAACACATTTTTAAAATGAATGAACTCCCGTCTCTTCGGGAAAGCCTTCCAGGGCCGTCGCGGAGCCCCTGGATTGCGGGTTGAGAAAGCCCGCAGTGGATTCCCGCGAAGCAAATTTCAAAACGTGCTTTGCGCGTTTCATGCGGACAAAGAAGAATGCGCTCGAAAGCTCCCGTCTGGAGCAAACCTTGGTGGGCCTTCAAGGTGCCCCCCGGACGGAAATTTTGTTGCGTTCCCTCAAACCAACGCGGCCAACCCGCTTGAATCCCGCAAGGCCAGCCTGGGAGAAAGGATCTCCTCCTTTGCGGGAATGTGCCGACGGGGCAGGATCGCAGGAGCAGGACCCAGCGGCAGCAGGATTCCCTCGCCGTGATCCTCCTGTGCTGGAGCCGATTCCCTCGCCGTGATCCTCCTCCGCCATAGATCAGGCTGAGGCGGCCGGAAAGCTTCTCTGCAGAGGACCCAGCCCGAAGCCGCCTCCTGCTGCCAGGCTTTTGTCGTTCCCATGGAGAGGAAATTCGGTTTCGCGGGCCGCTTCCATTTGAGTCTGCTTTGCATTGGCTCGCATTTGTGGGCTAGCTATTTCAGAAGAGCAGGAAGGAAGTGGGTTGTCTTCTCACCCTTCTCTTTTTAAACATTTTGCGTCAGCCAGTCAGGCGCTCTTGCCGCCCATCATGGCCTTTAGACCAGCATTTCTCAGTCTTTTTTTTTTTTTTTTTTTTACTGTTGAGAAAGCCCTGAAACACTTCAGGCTTTGAGAAACCCCAGAAGCGCATGATCGTGTGGAGATTATGGCTGGGAAACAGAGCTGGGTACGCCTTTCCCACCCTCTCCAGGCCCATGATTAGCCATGGAGGGAAAGGTTCGCATGACCATATTTCTGGAAGACCCTGGTTCAAATTCTTGCCCCTCTATGGAAAGGGACCCAGATCAGACTTTCCCCTCAGGTCAGTCATGCACTGTCAGCCTAAACTACCCCTCAAGAGTGTTGCAAGGACAAAATGGAACATGCACAGGGGTAGTCAACCTGTGGTCCTCCAGATGTCCATGGACTACGATTCCCATGAGCCCCTGCCAGCATTTTCTGGCAGGGGCTCGTGGGAATTGTAGTCCATGGACATCTGGAGGACCACAGCTTGACTACCCCTTCTGTAAGCCACTCCGAAGAGAAAAATAGGGCATAAAGAAAGCAAACCAATACAAAGAGCTGCATTCTTGGGGATTTATGCCTTTGCTTGGGCCAAAGCTAATTTCAGAGTGTAAAAGCAACCTTCCTTTATTTATCTTGTCCGTACTTATTGTGAGAGACTCTTATGCAGAACTGAAATTTGGAGGCAGACATGATGGGGGGGAGTATTTCAGAGAGGAAACTTTCCCCTATCTAAGTGAGCTGGCTAATTTTGGTCGGCAAAATGACTAGTTCTTTATTCCTAAATGCTGACTTTGATGGGAGGAGAATGTCCTCTTCCTCATATATCACAAATGTTGAAGTTTGATTCATGTGGGCAGCTGGGTTGGTCTGAAGCAGCAGGACAAATTTGGAATCCAGGGGCACCTTGAAGACCTGCAAAGTTTAATTCGAGGTATAAATGTTCATGTGCATGAACATGTCTGCAGATGCACACGAAAGCTTATGCCTTGAATAACATTTTGTTGGTCTGAAAGGTGCCCCTGGACTCAAACGGAGAACAACAAAATCAGAGTCCAGTAAAGACCAACAAAGGTTCCCTTGGACCAGCCCATAATTATGCAACAGGTAGATGGGGGCTCTCTCATTTTGCTTTGTATTTCCAGTTATGATGATGGTAATTCATTAGTCTGAGGAAGAGTGCTTGCACTCAAAAGCTCACGCCTTGAATAAATCTTTGTTGGTCTTAAAGGTGCTACCGAACTCTGGTTTTCTCGTGCTACTTCAGGCCCACACGCCGACCCACTTGAATCAAACTGAGACTGAAGAAAAAGATCTCGGTTTGACCCACTGAAAAAGTTTCAGTGCTCCTAAAACAGCCCCAGCTCAGTAAGTAGGAAAACCATGATGCTTTCAGAGCAGTTCTGAAGAAATGTTTCACACCACTTTTCTCATGGTTTGTGAAGAAAAGGTGTCAGCAAACCACTGCTAACTTTATTCATGAACCAGGCGTACTTATTTACCATAAGACATCTGACTAATAAAGCACTACTAGGGCTAGAATGACAGAATCAGAAAATGATCAGTAATGGGTTTAAACTACAAGTACAAGCTGCCTGGGAAGTAAAGAGAGCAATGTTCCGTGTAAGGACACAGTTTTCAAATGTCAACTTTGTGTGGAATATAAAGTGTAATTAATCCAGGTGAAAACACGTCTGGAGACCCCATGGGTCTGCATGGAGTTCCAGTCCAAACATGCTAGAAGTTAAAACCACTTTTCTCCCAGCAGAATTGTTAGTCAATATGGATCATTGCCCAAAAGCAGGAGTCTTGGTTTTATGCTGCAATAAACTGACATTGGCTATACCCCGCTGAACTCTTTTGAACTCGGTGCTGTGGATAAAGAAGAATAAACAAAGTGCTCAGCTAGAAGAGAACAAAGATCTTTCTCACTAAAGGGGCCTGTATTGCACAACGTCCAGCCTCCAGCTCCCATTAGCAGACTACATGTTATTTATTTATCGCTCTTTCTTCTTAATATCAGGGCTCTCAGTCTCACCTCCCTCACAGGGTGTCTGTTGTGGGAAGAGGAAAGGGAAAGCGAATGTAAGCCACATTGAGACTCCTTTGGGTAGAGAAACGCAGCATATAAGAACCAACTCTTCTTCAGTAATATCAGGGCTCTCTCAGCCTCACCTCCCTCACAGGGTGTCTGTTGTGGGGAGAGGAAAGGGAAGGCGACTGTAAGCCGCTTTGAGACTCTGGGTAGAGAAAAGCGGCATATAAGAACCAGCTCTTCATCTTCAGTAATCTCAGGGCTCTCCCAGCCTCACCTCCCTCACAGGGTGTCTGTTGTGGGGAGAGGAAAGGGAAGGAGACTGTAAGCCGCTTTGAGACTCCTTCAGGTAGAGAAAAGCAGCATATAAAAACCAATACTTCTTCTATAAGGAGGTGTTTGGAGGAGGCTTGCCATGGCCTGCCTCTGCCTCTTGACCCCCTAGTGTCCCTTGGAGATCTCCATCCAAATACTAACCACGGTTCAACCCTGCTTAATGATCTGATGAGATCAGGCTTGCCTGAGCTGCCGCCTACTTTTGTCATTTGCCTCTCAAGAACCTATATCCAGTCTTTTGGCATCTCTGAACACAGATGCCCCAGTATTAGTGTTGCTTGCTTTAAATGTATAAACCGCCCTCTCCACCAAAGTGGGCACAGGGCGGTAAACAACATATATAAAGACATTGCAATTAAAACCCACAGTTTAAACATTTCTAAAACATTCCTAAAAACTCCGTCCTGGGGCGCAAAACCTGAAGCCAGAGTGGGGGTGTGATACAGGAGGGAGGAAAAGGCGATGTGGATGTTTCTACTAGCCTCAACCATAGGACTGGTGGAAGAGCTCCCTTCTGTAGGCCATGCAGGACTCGGTGAGTTCCAACAGAGCCTTGATGTCTTCTGGGAGCTCCTTCCACCAGGCAGGAGCCCGGGGTCAAGGCTGGCTGAATTTCTTTGGGGCCAGGGACCACTGGCCTGTTGGCTTTGGCTGAGTGCAGTGTTCCTTTGGGGCACATTCAGAGAGGTACCATAACTCTGTAGGTACCATAACTCTGTAGGTACCATACTGTAGGAACTCAGTAGGTACTGAGTTCTGTAGGTACCATAACTCAGGGGTAGTCAACCTGTGGTCCTCCAGATGTTCATGGACTACAATTCCCATGAGCCCCTGCCAGCGAATGCCTTCATCCCCACCTGTAACTTTGAGTTCCATCAATGAAATGTGTCAAAGTAATTGCAGGGAAATGGGGTATAAACAGGACACACGTCTGATGAAGTGCGGGATGTAGGACTGCCGACTAAATGGAAAATGAGGCCAGCAGGGTTTGCTTTCCACCAAAGCAGCATCTGTTCTTGTTAAATGCCTGAGTGTGCTTCCTGTGAGGCTGCTTTCTGCGGGCTCTGTGGAGAGTAAACAGGCAGCTGAATAATAGCATAGCAATGTAGTGACTGATGAGTCTGCGGGGTCAGTGATCACAGACTCCAGTTCTTCAGAACAGCTCTTTTTATTTAGCAACTCCAACAACAGACTACAACTACTCAGCAGAGAAAACAAGGCAAACTCCTGCACTTTTATACCTTTCAGGCAGCCAGCTGCTGCCTCTGATTGGCTCTAAGCAGAGCAATCCGATTGGCCCCTAAGCAGAACAATCTGATTGGCTCTAACAGAGTGATCAGGTTCCTTTGATTGGTTCCTTGGCTGGCAGAAGCCCTCATTTGCATCAGTGGCGGAATGCCCACAGACATAACACCACCCATTTCTGTTCTGCCCTTAAATCCAAAACACAGAAAATCAGCCTTCTGTCTCTCCCAGCAACAGCCAGGGACAAACACTGGCTCAGGTCTGTCAGTGCTCAGGAGCTTCCGACCACAGCTCTGCCCAAGGTGCAAGAATCCACCTCCCAGGGTTTTGAAATCGAAAGTTTGTCACCTTAGCAGTGGAGGTCAACGCACAAACTGGCAGTTCAGCCAAACTTCATCTGTAATGTGATTCACAGGGAGGAGGTTCCTGGTTCACCAATATCTCCTCTGAGCAGCTGTGACATTTACCAGTGTGGTGAGGCAGTCCCAGCCAGCAAGCACCGTATGAAAATACAGATAATTCAGTTAATCTAAATATCCTGGAATCGAAGGCAAATAAAGAAGCCTCAACAGTTAAAAAGGCAATTTTAAAAAACCCTAAAAACAACTGTCCATGACTTTAAAAAGCTATTAAACCTTCACTACATTCCCCCCCTTGCCAAAATTAATTGCATCATATTCTGCCTGACGCTGCAGAAAAAATGTATTCAAGAGTCTTCTGTAACTAGAATATCAGAGCAGATCTGCATAGACTTTGTCTATTGTGCGGGCCTGGAACTGAGGACAGTTAGGGCCATTTCGCACAGAGCTCAAAGTTGCTATTTGGTTGCCGTTTGTGAAAGCGCTACTTCAAGTAGCGAAATGTAACTAGCTGTGCCCGTAACGCACAGCTGCGGTTTTTGCGGAATTTAGCACTTTCACTTCTCGTTACTTTCGTAACCCACAGGCTTCCGGTTCTCCGTCTTATCGCTACAAAGGAGGTCCCTTTTTAGCGCTTCTGGCCTCCCGTGCCCATCAATCAAACTGCAGGCACACCTTTGACCTCGACCCTAAAGCCGGACTTGTCGGGGTTCCCTTTTTTTAAAAAAAACCCAGGAAACCCCGTAGCAACGCGTTATCGTCCAATCATTGGCGCCCTTGGAACGTGTTTTCTATTGTTTTCTATGAACCAGAGGTTGATGCATTGATATGTTTGATTGGTTAATCCCCGCCCACAGTACACGCCCACAGGTTACCTGCTTATATGCACCTGGGCAGACACGCGGTCGGCCTCACTCTCTGTTTGCGTAGCCTACTGCCCGCAGCACAGGTCAACATTGCAATGGAGAGGATTATTTTTCAATTGTTGGCTCAGATGCTCGCGGTGGTCCAGCGTATCCATACCACCGTGTCGCGTAGGACGTCTGCTATCGAGGAGTACCGAGAACGTGTGGCCGGAACGATGACCACCAGCAGAAGACGTTCTCTAAGGGCAACCATGGCGGCCAAGAAACGCTGGCAAGCTCTGGCAGAGGTCCGGTTCCCCAGACAGTTCTGGGTGGACGAAAGATCCTCTGACTGGTGGGAGAATTTTGTGTGGACTCGCTGGGATGATGACCACTGGATTGCCAACTTCAGGATGTCGAGGGGGACATTTTTTGAACTCGTAGAGGCTCTACGTGGCCGCATGGAAAGGCAAGTCACTGGCATGCGGCGCCCCGTTCCAGTTGAAAAAAGGGTGGCAGCCGCATTGTGGTACTTGGCCACCCCTCAGTACTTCCGGACAGTAGCCCAGCAATTCGGACTCGGAGTCACAACGGTTGGCGATATCCTTAAGGAGTTCTGCCTCGCCATGGAGGCAGAATTGTACAGCAAGGTGGTGTGCCTCGGAGACCGGCTTGGAGCGGTGAGTGTCATTCTATGCCCTTTTCCCTTTAAATTTTTTTTTCTTGTTTGACAGGTGAGCAACGAATACGCGAGGCACCCCACGCTAACATGTCATGGGTTTTTTCCCTTATTTCAGAGTATGGACGGGTTTGCCAGGCTAGGATTCCCGCATTGTTTCGCAGCCGTCGATGGAAGCCACATCCCTATCCGTGCACCCGGGGGAAGCATAAAGGAATACGGGAACAGGAAGGACTTTTGCTCTGTTCTCCTGCAAGGAACTGTGGACTTCTCCGGATGCTTTATAGATGCCGAGGTGGGGTAGAGCGGGAGGAGGCATGATGCCCTTGTTTTCAGGGAATCTAACCTAAGGAAAGCCATGGACGAAGGGGTCTTTGTTCCAGGAAACCTCACCGTCACCATTGAGGGCGTGCGTGTGCCGGCGTTGGTGCTCGGGGACGGAGCCTACCCATTACGCCGCTGGCTCATGACTCCCTATAAGCGGCCAAGGACGGACGTGCAGAGCCACTACAACCTCAGTCACTCCCGGGCAAGGAATGTAGTGGAGCGTGCCTTTGGACGTTTGAAGTCACGGTTCCGTTGTTTAATGTCACGACTCCATGTACATATTGACAATGTGACTCCGCTGATAATCGCATGTGTGATTTTGCACAACATATGCGAGGACAAGGGACATAACATCCCCTTCCCTGTGGATGAACCTGAACCTGTAGTCCTTCAGGATACACAAGACATCCCTGAAGCTAGGAGAAAAAGGATGTATGCGGAGGGGTGCAGGGTTCGGGACGCTGTGGCCACTCACCTCTACAGAAACAGGAGGCGTGTGTGATTGTTTTTTTCTACTCTGTTGTAAAATAAAAGTTTATGTTCTTTGTTTAACCTTGTCTTGTGCGGTTTGTCTATTTTACCTGCCAAAAAAACGGGGAGTCTCTGGCCCAAAAGCACTTTGACAGACCTTAATGCTAACTCAGCGCTGAAGTTGACAAACACAGTACGGAAGCGCTGAACAGGGAAAGGTTGGGGAGGCGGGTAGCCAGGAAGTATTGGCGACCCCTGTCAAACTGGAGGATAAAACCACTGATGTTCCAAGGAATAATTTTATTGGTGGGCAGCTTTGATACATTTGAAATTGGGGTGGTCGATCGGAGCAACGCATGTTCGTTGCCTAACCGTCATTCTGAAGATGCCGAAGCCATGGAAGGGCTCCTTCTGGCAGCGCGCCGAGGCTGAGGCACTTCTGGAGCTGGTTCTCCAGTCTAAAAGCGTTGGCCGCCTTATGGCCAGCACCCACTGCCACACCAAGGGTGCTTACCTGGTGTTGGCATCAAAGCTGAGGGAGAGGGGCTACGTCCGGACCTGGGAGCAGGTCCGGACGAAATTTAAGAGGGTGAAGCTGGACTTCCTAAATAGTCTAGAACAGTGTGGGGGGGGGGGGGGGTTCCGCAGCCAAGTGGGAGAACGGTCTTCCATGACCAGATGGTCAAGATATGGGAGAAGGCTGGGAAGCCCCCCCTGGACATGAGGAGGCATATGGGTGAGTGCTGCCCTCGTTGTGTTTTACCCTTAAGCATGCGTGGAATGTCTAGATGCCTCTTTCCCCTACTGTCCCCAATGAAATTCGAGAAAGTATTAAGATGCTGTCAACCCCCTCTGACTTAGCCCGCCAGTACTGTGGAACCACTTTGGTAATGCGCTTTGACTCTGATTGTGGTGTGGCCATCAGCTGTGTTTCATCTCTGGTTTGTGTGCTTTTACTTATGATTTCTCTTTTTCTTTGCCCAGCTACACAATCACCATCCAAGCTTGCAAAATTACCTCAGCGTGAGGAAGGGGAGGAAGAGGGACCTTCCACCTCAGGACAGGCTGCAGGTGAGAGTTTTATGTCTTTTAGGGAGACCCATGTGTGTGTACCCCCATGGAGCCATAAGGGAGCCTGCTGTGATGCTTCCATTTGAAGTGTGATTGAATTCTTTATTTGATTTCTATAGCAGAAACTATGGAGGCAAGGCTGCGTGCCATGGAGGCCAGGGTGACATCCTTAGAGGCAGAAGTGGCAGACCTAAAAGGGGAGATGGAGAGGCAGAGGCAGCAGAGGGAGGCGGAAGAACGTAGGTTATGTTCCCCACTGCCCAACTCTTCTCACACTGTGGCTCAGGCCACTAAAAAGTGTATCCATGTAAACTCCAGATTGGAAAATATGTTTGGCACTAATGTGTACTTTTTCTCCCTCTCCACACAGTTAAGAAGAAGGAGGGCAAAGACCGCTTCCGCCGCAAAGTCAGGGGGACGGTTGTGCAGGAGAGTGAGGGAGATGGCGGAGACCGGAGGGGAAGGGGCTGGTGAGGGGAGCAGTGGGAATTGAGTTATGTTTTCTGTGTGTGTTTTGGGGTGGGGAGTGGGGGGGGGGTCCAAGTTACATTCCCTAATGTTTTTCCCCTGTTAAATATATACATTTGTTAAAAAAAATTGGTTTTCCAGGGGGGTGGGGGGTGGTGGTGCTGGTGGGGCTCCAAGTTACACTCCCTAATGTTTTTCCCCTGTTAAAATGTTTTTGAAAATAAAATGCTATTGCAAATTTTATTAAAAGACTCCTGTGTGACTCCTTAAACGCGCACACCTTTCACCCCACACTCCTAAAACTCCTTGAACTGACACCCCTCCAACCTCCAACCCACACAACAGTACCAGAATATACACAATCACTAGAGAGGCCGCTTTCGGCCTTCCTGATTCTACAGTAGGGTACACAGAGACAGAGTCAAAAATATAAACTTTATTCAACAAACAACAAAACACAGATAACATTAAATAGAAAAACTGGCCCAAACTAGGAGGGGGAGTACTTGTCCGCTGGTTTTATTTTTCTCTTCCCGAGAATAGTCCTCCTTCTTGTTTGGGTGGCGGCATTCTGAGACGGAGTCGGTGGGGTGGGTGCTGGAAGTGGTGGTGTTGGTGTGGGGGGGGGGGGACGTTGACGGTGATTTGTGGAGGGTAGGCCCTTTCCATGACCGCTACCCGCCCTCTCCATCAGTCTCCTTATCAGTCGCACCTCCTCCACGCCTTCGCGTAGGATTTGGTTTGACTCCCTAAGGATTGCCCTCAATTTTTTCCCCTCCTGGGCAATGAGGGTGAGCATGGCTTGGTCAGCGGCCGCAGCACGCCGTGACTCCTCCTGGCAGTGCTCAAGGAGCCTCTCTCCCACGCTTGTCAAGATGGAGACGCGCCAAAGTCTGCCGCGTTCCCTCATAAGCCTCTCCTCTGCTGAAGGCGCACCTCTAGGTGGTGGGCTGGCTGGAGCCAGGGGTGGTTCCTCCTCATCTGAAAGAACCTCTGTTGGCAAAAAATGAGAAACAAAACTGTTAGTACCATCGATACAGTCAAAACACACCATGGTGCCCATGGTGTGCTTTTTTGTCCCCGTGTTTTCAAACCAAGAATCTAAACAATCCCCGGGGAACACATGGTTAGTGTTTGTTTGCCCATGGTGGACTTTTTCTTTTGCCTACTTTCACAGCAAGACTCTCAACAATGAAAAGGGAGCACATGGTTAGTGGCTTGCGACATTGTCCTGCAGTTATGGCTCGAAAGGAACAGTTCATGCACGCTCACCATCTTGAATCTGTATCCGCCTGCGCCGGGCAGGAGGTCCAGGCACCCCACGCTCTTCCTCCTCCTGTGTTCCGGGTATGAAATCTGCAAAAAAAGAAAAAAAAACAGATCTAGGACCAAAGGGTGGCAAAGCAAGCTTCAAAGCCTACACCAGCAACGCAGAGGGACTCTCTTCTTTCTCTTAGCAGTGCTGCTGCCCTGCACAAACAGAAAAGCACAAAGCAGTTAAAACAGCCCCCCCCCCCTATTGTTACTAATACTTACCAATGCTTGTTGATGCCCCCGAATCACTATCCACGTCCGGCGCTGCTGGAGACTCGAGGGGCCCCGTCCCTGGCAACTGTGTCTCTGTGGACAAGAGCAGAAAATAGTGAAAAATGAGCAAGCATACAACATGAACCACACAGCAAGCTCCCAAAGTAGTGAGCCAAAGTACTGCAGAAGGCCTATGGGCGAGGCATGCAGCAAATCTTTTGGGGTTGTTGGTTAAACATAACCGTTTCAAATAGTAACCACAGCAAGCAGTCCACAGCCTACCATCTTATGCGTTGCAACGAACACACGAGAAAACGATTCCCAAACGTCAGAACACACATTTGCTCAAAATTAAATATAAAATTAAAATACAAGTGCTTACCGGAGGCCAGGGGCGTCTCCTGCGGAATCTCTTCTGGCTCCCCAGGAACGATGGCCACTAGGTCCAGCGTCACGAGGTCCGCTCCGCGTTCCTGGACCTGGGGTGGAGGCCGGACGGTGGACGAGGTGCCCTCTCCGGGATCCTCGTCAGCGGGTGGTTCCTCCACCGGGGCAGCCGGCCTATGAATCACCTTCAGGCTCCTCCCGACGCGCTTCGGCCTGCCGGCTCCGTCCCCCTCGCCGTACAGGGCCCGCTGCTCCTCGAAATACGGGCAGGTTACTTTAGCGTTGCCAGAACCCTTATTATGATTAACGGCACGCATGTACTCTGCCCGCATGGTCTTTGTTTTTGACCGGCATTCGAGGCCGGTCCTCTGGTGGCCCAGGGCACGCATCTTAATGGCCACTTGCTCAAAAACCTCCCGATTCCTGTGTGAGGACTGGAAGGCGTCCTGGATTTTCTCCTCCGAAAATATTGCGATCAGGTCCCTGACCTCGGCGTCCCTCCATGTTGGCCCCCTGCCGGTTGCCGGAACGGACGACGCTTGCGAAGAAGATTCCATGCTGCCTTCGCAAGTAGCTGAGCAAAATGGAGATGCGAGGTGCAGGGTGCAACGGATCACATACCTTCCCGCACACAAAGACAAAGGGACCAGCCGGCTCCTGATTGGTGGTGGCCAGTAGGGGACACGCACATTGGCCACACGGGGTCACATGTCACGTTCAAAACTCCTCGCGCGGGAACAGGATCTGCCCCTAATGGCCAGATTGGCGCACTTGTTGTTTGACTTCCCGCATGCGCAAATTCGTTTACACGCGAGAAGAGCAGTATGGGCATGCAGCGGGAGCCATTTTACGGAAATGTCCGCCATTACACAAACGCATGCCGGTGTTCAACCGAGAGCAAGTGCAGCAGTACTCGGCAGTTCCCCAATAATATTCACCAGCCACAGCATAAATCAACCAAACATGACATGTTACTGGCGAACGTTCGTTGGCACGCTCAGAGGAAAGTTTTTTAAAATGAACGGGGGACGGCGACTCCGCTTGCCGGAGGTCTAGCCGCCGATGGAAGGGGTTGTCCGCACCCAAGCACAACCACGCACCGGGAACCACACAAAGACCCACTACACATAAACCGCCCCTCATGATATCACCTCGAATCATGTCTATTGAACCCCTCTAAGCTAAGCAGGAGACTGCGAGCGGCGAACGTTCGTTGGCATGCTCAGAGGAAAAATTTTTAAAATGCTCCCTGTACGTTGACTCCGCTAGGACTGGCCAATGGTAGACGGGGTTTTAAGCTTTGGGCACATTTTGGGAACGTGACGGTGTGTGCCACTGTGCTTTTGAAATACTCTTGTGGTGTTCGGGCACAAATTCCGTCAGTGATCGTGCTAGAAAGCCAGTCGCTGTCGCGTTGCCTCGTTGATCTGTGCTCGGTCCGAGAAAAAAAAATGGCGATCGCTTCGCCGGAAGTTTGGAGGGCAGGCTCAGGAGGAGGGACTTTGAAGAACCCGCAACAATGGTAACGCACAGGTCTTTAGCGCTAGTGTTGCAGATTGGTTGCAGGAGTGTATCGCTATCCGGAGGGTGAATCCACTTTTCTGGATTCCCCTAAAAGCGCTACAACGAAGCGCTTTTTGCGGGTCGGTTTCAGGAGTGTTGCAGATTGTCTACGACGTCGTGCGTTATGCCAAATTAGTAGCGTTTTCAATCAGCAACCATTGTGCTATTTTTAAGCCGTGGGAAATGGCCCTTAATTTTACTACCATATAAGACAGGTAGATGCTATCCAAGAGGCATCTGTTTGCTAGGGACAAATCCTTACAAATAAGGGATGTCCCCAGATTGTTTGGAAGCCACATTGTCTGACCTGGAAGATCCTTTCCTGCATCCCCAACATGTGAGGAGCAACATAAAAACAAAAAAACAGAGGGGACCATCCCAAAGTGATGAGGAAGAACCTGTACTTCTGAGAAAAACTCAAAATCTCTCACGTCCTTGACCGAAAGTAGCCCTTTGGATTCTCTCATATATATTTTCCCACAACCAAGAAGCTGCAAATTATTACACTGATTATTCGCAGAATTTTTGCATGGGTGATTTTAAAAAAATGTAATCTGACAGAAAACAGAATGGACTAAAAACCTAAGAGCATCATCCCCTTTGTCCTTGCAGTCTGGAAAAGATTAGGAAAGCCACATAAACAGCCTTTCTCATCCCAGCACTATCCTCCCAACAGGCCTGTTATCACGTGATCACATGAGATAGTAGGAAATGCGCCAGAGACAATAAAAGACCTTGGACATAAATCCGGAGAACAAAGAACTTTGCAACAGCCGGATTCTCTCTTTCAACAGAGAGGGGGGAGGGGAAAGAGACGGAGAAAGGCAGGAAGCAGCGGCAAAAGACCTGCAGTGGAAGTTGTTTCTGCATTGTGTTTTGGGCTGAGAAAGGATGAAATACTCAGAGTTCAGGAGGTAGAAATGAGGATCCCTCATGTTATTTGGCTACAGCCACAGTGACAACATCACTGTCCCCCGGAGTAGTTTTTGTATGGCCCCCTTTTGCCCTTTCTCTCCGCTCTGTACGTGAATTTCTCTAGATTTTTCCTCCGCCTGAGTCAGACCATTACCCTGAGTAGATAAATTGCTACACAGATTGGCAAGCATCTCTCCAATTTATGATGTTTTTGTGCCCTCTTCTTCCCCAAGCAGCTGCTTTATGCCCTGAGCCTTCAGGGAAGGGTGGGATAAAAATTAAATCATCTTCTTCCAGAGGAATGGGAAGCAAGGAAAAGACACAATCACAGCAAGGCATAGGGAACCAGCTAAACTCACCTACTCTTTCCCTCATCTGCTGATGCAAGCAGGAAAAGGGAGAAAGAGGTGGATTTCACCGGATTTCCTCCTTGTTTCACAGCATGCTTTGTAATGCATTGTGCTTAGGAAGCTCTTCCAAGCTTCCAAGAGGAGTTTAGGGACAAAAGACAGGTTGCCTGGGAAAGGTTCTTCTGTGAACTGTTCCACTAGCTCTAACTCCTTTGCTCCCCACTCTCTATCCAAACACATCCCTGAAGGCAGTGGTCCCCAACCTTTCTGAGGTTGGGGACCGGCAGGGCATTGGGGCGCGGGCCACGCCCCCGCATCGGGCCGCGCCCCGCATCGGGCCGCGCCCATGAGCCGCGCCTGCAGGGGCGCGGCCCGGCCCTGATTCCTTCTCCCCGCCCTCCCGCAGTAAGAAGCTTCCCGGGCCGCAAGCTTGCAGCCTGGGAAGTTTTTTACTGCGGGGGGGGGCGGGGAGAGGGAGCCGCGGCCCGGCACCATGGCCTTCGCGGCCCGGCACCGGGCAGCGGCCCGCAAGTTGGGGACCACTGCCTGAAGGTACCCTTTGCCTTTCTCATCCCTCTCCACCATGCTCAGCCTTCTTGAGTTCTCCTGTTCCTTCAGATAACTCCACCATCTCTCTCTTGCTGCTCCATATGCCTGTATGGCTGTTAAAGTTGGACCATAAGGAAGGCCGAGCGTCAACGAATTGAGGCTTTTGGACTCTGGTGCTGGAGAAGACTCTTGCGAGTCCCTTGGACTGCAAGGCGAACAAACCGGTCAGTCCTAGAGGAGATCAGCCCTGGGTGCTCCTTAGAAGGCCAGATCCTGAAGATGCAACTCAAATACTTTGGCCACCTCATGAGAAGGAAGGACTCCCTGGAGAAGAGCTAATGCTGGGAGCGATTGAGGGCAAAAGAAGAAGGGGACGACAGAGAATGAGGTGGCTGGATGGAGTCACTGAAGCAGTCGGTGCAAGCTTAAATGGCCTCCGGGGAATGGTAGAGGACAGGAAGGCCTGGAGGATCATTGTCCATGGGGTCGCGATGGGTCGGACACAACTTCACAACTAACAACAACTAACAACAATGCCTGGAACGGCCTCCCAGAAGACCTGGGGCCATTGAATGTCCTTCAGGCCCTTCTTCATGGCAAACAAACATTTTATTGCTGTTCTTGGCTGAAACAAGGTGCAGGCTTGTCTGGTCTCGTCATGTCTGGGAAGCTAAGCAGGGACAGCTCTGTTTAGTCCTGGGATGGGAGACAGCAAAGGAAGCAAGAGTTGTGACACAAGAGGCAGACCTGGAAATGGCAAATCCCCTATGTTCATCTCTTGCCTTGAAGTACACCTGGTTGACATAGACGTGTTAGAACGTAAGGTCTTGACTGTGCACCTTTCCCCCCTCTCCTGTATCTCCCACCCTTGTTATCTTCCTTAATTCAAGGGTTGGGTTCGAAGCTTCCTGGGGGGAGGTTAGGTGTTCTCCTACTCTTGAAAGTGTCATGTTGCTATGCAAGCAACGAAAATCCTCCTTTGCTTCAGCAGAGCCCTGCAGCTGGCTATCGATGCAAATGAAGCTTAGCTCATGTACTGGGCTGAGAAAGGAAAGGGCAAAGGTTGACTGAATCCATCTCCCCACACTTTTATAGCCCATTCTGTGTTCAGGGGCTGCATCTTGATGTCAGAGAAACAGTTGCTGACCTCAACGGAGGTGTTCTTTGCACCTTCCTGCAGCATCAAGGGAATATGGCTGTAGGGAAATAGAATTAGCCATAATGGCATTTCTTTAAAAAGGGAACAGGGTTTTATTTTTATTTAGTTATCATTTGATTTATTACTTGCCACTCCCAGATTGGCAGGTCCGTGGCAAGGTTACAAGTAAAAATCCCCACAATAAAACATAAGAAAGTTGTATTGAAACAAGAAGAACTGATTTTTTTAAATAAGAGGATTTAATCTGTGAAGAAAAATTAAGCCATTTTCTTTTATTCTTCCTTTTTAAGCTGTTCATACTGCAGTCTTTTCTAATTTTGTAATCCACAGGTTTGATTTTCTTGTACTGTGTTTCACTTTTTATGGTATTGTTTTGTCAAATGTATTTTGCTGTTTTTCTGCGTTGCCCTTAAGTCCCATGATCTGTTTTGGATTTCAGGGATGAAAGGAGCACTATGAACCTAGTAACTCAACAAGCAATCCATTTGATATTTGAATGAAACCACTGTGAGGTATTTCTCTTTCGTTACTCCTCACTCCCTCGCCTCAGCATGTAATAGCCTGCGGGCTCCTGCTGGTGTCTGCTTACAGTACTTTTCAATTAAGCCCCACAGATGAGGGAAGTTTTCAAAGTTCAGTCCTTCAGTCCAGAAGTCAGATTGCTAGATATCATTCAAGGCCGTGTTGCAAGGCAACATCTGCTGTGTACTTGCCTTCATACCTTATGTACACTTACAGTGTCTCTTGGGAGACTTTATAGTTCCATGTCAGGTTTTCAGTCACAGCCCTGCAAAGACTCCTCAGAGGTATTGGCAGATAGTATTGGCAGATAATTGGTGCTGAGCCAGGAGGCGTGCACTTTCCCCCTGAGCTGGTAGCTCCCTTTAAAGCCTCTTTCTGCTAAAGGTGAAAGGGATCTCAGATGGTTGGGAAAGGGCAACTAGATTACACCTGGTGATCAGTGTTGGGGGTGGAGGTGATTCTGCATCAGCTCTTGACTGTAAGTCCTGGCATGCCTTTAGCTCATCCTCCTGTTGGCTAGCTTTTGGTAGCTCTGGGCTAGCAACACCAGACCCCTCCTCCTCTGAGGACTGAGTCCTGCCTGACCCACAACGTAACATTTCCCACCTGTTTATCTGGAGCAGCTGACAGACTTTTTTGCTTCATTCTCCCCCTTTTTCTCCACAGTTTCAAAAGGAAATAGGCAGGCTAGCCTATCATCAAAAAAGGACAGAGCATTTTGGGGCCCTTGAAAGACCCACAAATATAAAGTGATATAAGCATCCTTGGACCAAACCCAGTTTTGCCAAAAAATATCTGGTAGTCTTCTAAATCCTGAGGACAGAGAGGAATAATATTTCATAATTCTAGATGAAGATTTCCCACTTCTTAGCCCCACAGTTTAAATGTTGCAAATGCCGGGAGAAAATATCCACTGTGAATTAAGAGCAGTCTCTCAGCCTTTCTGAACCTGTGGGTGTCTTTGGAATTCAAATACAGGGTGTTGGCCGTGGCAACAAAATGGCTGCCACAGGAGGCAGAACCAACCACCAAATAGCCGGGACATAGGGTGGCCAGGTCTCCCTATCAGTGGGGGACGGAAGTATAAGTTGCCAACTGCAAGTTGCGAAACTCCTGGAGATTTGAGGTCGTAGTCTGGTGAGGATGCGGACCTTAGTGGGGTACAACACCACAGAGTCCACCCTCCAAAGTAGCCATTTCCCCCCCTACCCAGGAGAACTGATATCTGTAGTTGGGAGACTAACTGTAACTCCTCTGTCTGAGGAAGAGTGCTTTGCACTCGAAAGCTCACACCTTGAATAAGTCTTTGTTGGTCTTAAAAGGTGCCACTGGACTCTGATTTTGTTTTGTTGTGCTGCTTCTGACCAACACGGCTACCCACTCGAATCTATCCTCTGGTACGCTGGCTAGCAGGAAGGCACAGAAAAGGAGGGATATTTTTTAAAAGTACAGCTGGTGGGAGTGAAACCGATGTGGTTGTAACTCTAGTTCTGCTGCTACTCCACTCTCCTCTCCCTGTTGGAGGAGGAGGAAAGAAACGGTTGGCGTCTGCTCCCTCCTCCTCCCTCCTCCCTCTCCTCTTTTTCCCTTTCTTACCATACCGGGCCCAAGTCCCCTCCCCCACCAGGCTCTGCATGTTACGTAAGCTATGCTGTGTAGGCAAGGCTAGCCTGGTCTTGTCAGGGACTGGAAGCTAAACAAGCTAAACGTTGCCCTTGAGAGACACAGCCAAGAAAGATTAAGGTTGCTATGTGGAAGCAGCGCAAGCCCTCTCTGCTCAGCTCTTGGAAATTCGGCAGTCACCACCGGACAACACAGTTCTCCACACACACAAACCCTCCCCAGTGTTGATAGCGAAGGTGAATTGCCTCCCGAGAGGGCTAAAAGGCTTCTATGGGCAAAGAGTGTCCAAACACTCCCCACCCCACCCCCACCATGGAGCGTCATCCGTTGTCACATTAATTTGGCAGAAGCCTTTAGAAACAACCACCTTCCTCTGTGGTTTGGTGCAGAATCAATCAGCAACAAAACATCAGGGTGGCTACTCATAGAGAAAAACATGGGCTCCAACCATAGGATCCTAGAGTTGGAAGGGACCCCATGGGTCATCTAGTCCAACCCCCTGCACTATGCAGGACACTCACAACCAATATACAGGCAAGTAGCAGCTTTTTTCCCACATGTGTTCTTCCCCTCAGTCCTGGCCCCATATGGCTTCAGTTTAATCCCGATTTCCACATGCAGTTTGGGGCCTTCGGTATTCACTCTGTTTTTCCTCAGGGGATTTTCCAGTTCTTTTGAGACCATGTTTTCCTCCTGTGTAATGTTTATATTGGATTTTTTCCCCTATTCACCTTCCATCCACTTTTCAGTTATTAGACTGTCATCATTATCACACCATGCCCGCTCCTCCCCCTCAAGAAAACTCATCTTATTTTCAGTATTTAAATACAATCCTTCTATCAATATAAGAATGCCCCTTCAAAAGATTTATCAGGCTCTCTGAATTCCCAGCCTTCTTTTTCTTTTAGAAGGTAAGTCTTTGTCCCCCTACCTTGTAGAAATATGCCCTTTTCCTTATATTTCCATGCGGGAAAGGCCTAAAGACTTGCTCTTTAAAAAAATGAAACCCAGGAATAATATATTCCTGTGCATGCTTGAATCTTCCCCTTTTTAACAGGAGCATCTTTAAATTGTATAGCTTCCTTGGCTTTTGTTGTTAACTATGCATGCATTCTTTTAGATTTAAATGGGTAGCCGTGTTGGTCTGAAGTAGCACAATAGAATCGGAGTCCAGTAGTACCTTTAAGACCAACAAAGATTTATTCAGGGCGTGAGCTTTTCTTCGTCAGACTAAGAACTCCTAGCAAAAATCAATTCTGTCTGTGAAAGTGATCAAAGGCTATTACATCACCATATGTTGCTTGCCCCATCTGTTCCCATGCCAGTGTGAAACATTCTTACAAGGTAACTATCTGATGTGATAGCCTTTGATCACTTTCCCAGACAGTTTTATTTCTCCCATGTGTGTGTGAATAACAACTGAATTTCAAAGGGATTGATTGGCTGTATTTGGATGTGTGACACAGTTTACTAATGTAACAGAATTAATTTTTGCTATATAGTCCCATGGTCATGTAAGGAGTTCTTAGTCTGACGAAGAGTGCTTGCACTCAAAAGCTCACGCCTTGAATAAATCTTTGTTGGTCTTAAAGGTGCTACTGGACTCTGATTCTTTTAGATTTGTCAGTGCCATTCCTAGCCTGTGGCCAGGGATATGATTTTCCAGGGTTTTCTTTGTTTGTTTTTACAATTCCCCTCATTTTTGTAAATATCAAATATCACAGTTTTGGACTTAGGAGTAACTTTCCAGTGACATGAATGCTGAACTTAAAAGCACTTAGAGTGCTTTTAATTCTCAATATATTTTAAAATCGCATTGTTTGGAATCTGGGCTCTCCCATGATTGGCCACAGGTGGTCATGTGACAAACTTGCCTTAAAGGAGAAGCCCCTAATTTCTCTCAACGTGTGGGATTTTTTTCCTGCCTTCTTCGATCCTCCCCCCTCCCTTCAAGAAATGGAAAGATTTTTTTCCTCCCTCCTCTGACTTCTTGGATCCTCTCCCCCCTTCAAGAAAACAAAGAGTCTCCATTTGCCTCCCCCCCCTCTTCTGAGCTTCCCTAACCACGTGCAGAACACATCCCTGTTTCAATGGGGGGGGGAGAGGAAGACTCGAGTTCAAATCGATCTGAATTCAACAGGATTGACAATGGAATAAACAAAGTAAGTGCAGACTCTGCCTAGGACATTGCTAGTCTGCTCACCAGTTACAGCAAGTGGGCAGCAGTGCAGGAAGAGGCAACAGGCAAGTAGCCAACATCCATTTCAGGCACAGCATGCTGGTGGTTAATCTATTGCTGCTTGGGGCACTGCAGGGCCCATTCAGCTGGGCTGGCTCCACTACCATTTTAACTTCCCTATCCCCAGGATTCCCATGTGGAGAGTGCCTTTGCTCCTCTTTAGCTGTGGCGTCTGGAAAGTTAAACTTGTCAGGGCTGTTCTTGCGAGAGGTGACTCTGACTGGAAAAATAAGTTGTCACACACCCTCGACTTCCTCATTTCCTTTGCAGTTGTGCCACGAGCATTGAAATCCGCCTGGGCACAGATCTTCTGCATGTCTGCCCTTCGTCTTAATTTTTAAAGCTGCGAGTCCATTTGCTTATGCAAATGCATTCAATATTCAGGGGTTCCACCAGAGTGCTGTTGTTATCAATGGTGTCACAGAGCCACCAGCCCTTTTATGTTTGCTGCACGTTTTTATCAGTATCCCGGCTGTATATTTTTTTTAAAGAAACTAAAACACTGTTATATCAAGGTAACATTATAACTTTAGCCACACCCAATGTAATTTTCAGGGCCATTCCGCACAGCGCTAATGTTGCTGAAGTCTAACTTTTGTGTAATGCTAATTTTTTAACATTATGCACGACGTCGTACACAGTCCGCAACACTCCCGCAACACTCCCACAAAAAGCGCTTCGATGTAGCGCTTTCAGGGGAATCGTAAAAAGTGGATTCGCCCTAAAAAACCTGCTTCACTCCTGAGAACAACCTGCAACACATCCGAAAAAGACATGCATGTTCTCAATATAGCGGTAGAAAGAATGCCCTCCCTAGCTCTCGCCCCCAAGCTTCCGGAGACACGCTCGCCATTTTCCCCCCCTTAAACCAGTGAAAGCAACGAATAAGCGAGGCTTCTTTGGCTGAAGTCCCTCCACAAGCAATTAAGAAGTGCTTAACAGTAAAACAAAGCTCCCTTCTGCAATTGTCTTTAAACTTTCCAAACACAATACAGCTCCCTGTTCTACAATGCCTGTAATTTCAGCCAGAAATTGCACCCATTGGGGAGGAATTTTTTTTTTTACTTGAAGAGCATGTAAACGATTAAGCACCAGCTCCTACGCCAGTGAAAAAGACCTTTCTGAAACATTGAATGAACAAATATACCTTGCTATTGTTGTTTTCGGGTTTTTTAAAAACAGTTTTTAAAGGGAAAGGGGCTTTTGGGGAGCATGAACACAACAGTTCATTGGCTGTTCTGTTTGATTGATGGCCAGGGGCGGGAAGAAGCGTGGAAAAATATCACCACCTTTGTTGCGATTCCGGCAAGACCGGAAACTTGTGGGTAACGAAAAGAGCGCTAAGGAGAGAGACTTTTTTCTGCTAGAAACAGAATCACAGAATCATAGAGTTGGAAGAGGCCATACAGGCCATCTAGTCGAACCTCCTGCTCAACGCAGGATCAGCCCAAAGCATCCAAGAAAAGTGTGCATCCAACCTTTGCTTGAAGACTGCCAGTGAGGGGGAGCTCACCACCTCCTTAGGCAGCCTGTTCCACTGCTGAACTAACCTGACTGTGAAAAATTTTTTCTTGATATCTAGCCTATATCGTTGTACACATGTATCCTAAATAAATCCTCTTGTTGCTTAGCTGGCTTTGTTGTGGTCTTGTACATTTTACACTGCATGGTCCATAACAGTTTGAATGTTTTGATTATAACATACAACTGTTTTTGGAGAGTTTATATGAGCTGGGAGGACTTTTGCTCAATGGAAGGTTTCTCTTTGCATTTTGATTACCATGTAACTATTTTCATGCTACTGTCATAGTGCAATAGATATTTTCAACTATTGTATAATTTGGTAGATGTTATCAATCATTGTATTTTTCATCATAAATTGTCTCAACTGAATAGCAATTTTTTTTCATTTCTAGAATACATAATTTCCCCTTTTGTATAAGTTGCCAGTTTGTGTAATTGTATGTTAATAGATCTGCTGAACTGAACTGAACAAGGCACATCTTCTTCAATTTTGTCTCCAAGCAAATTCGGCTGCCAGTTAACTAACTTCGGTGAAAGAAGAGGAAACGGTGCCAAATTTGTCATTTCATGTTTCTTGGAATTAGCGATTTCTGCCACACGGAGAGGAAAGGGAAGGCGACTGTAAACCGCTTTGAGCCTCCTTCGGGTAGAGAAAAGCGGCCTACAAGAACCAGCTCTTCTTCTTCTTCTTCTGTCTTTATTTCACCTCCAGAGGAACTGGTTGGCCACATGCTGGACTCGATGGGCCACTGCTCTGATCCAGCAGGCCTCTTCTTATATTCTCCACAAGCTAAGATGACCAGATTATAATATTGGTAAAGCGGGACACCATTGACCGGGGGGGGGGGGGGTTCTTGATTAAAATTTGGTCTATATGGAGCAACAACATTTTTCATAGAACGCAAAAATAGTATTGTAATATATATTTTTCAACATAAGTACAATGTGCCAGTTGCCCCCAGATGTCCCTCCAAAAGTGGGACAATCTGGTCACCTTACCACAGGCACCAGATCCTCCTTATCTGCATTGAGTTCCTCCACCCTCATCTACTCAGTCGCAAGCTGTAAGCACACAGCGGTGCCCCTGCTCCCTCTGGCGCCTGACTCTCTGGCTGCTTTCCCCTCCCCCAGGAAATGCCACTCTGGCATTCCCGCCTTTCCAAAGCACAGCTCTGCTCCATGCAGAATTCGCTCTGGGCTCCTGCTGTTCCAGTTTCATTAGACTCCTCCCCATTGGGCCTGGGGGAAGAAACAGAACAAGAATTGGCAGATTTTATAATTGAAGGGTGTGTGTGTATATATATGGATCATAGTGCCACTTCGTGGTGTATTTGCATGCAAGGCCTCTCTCTCTCTCTCTCTCTCTCTCTCTCTCTCTCTCTCCCTCCCTCCCTCCCTCTCTCTCTTTCTCTCTCTCTCTCTCTTTCTCTCTCTCTCTCTCCCTCCCTCTTTCTCTCTCTCTTTCTCTCCCTCCCTCCCTCCCTCCCTCTCTCCCTCTTTCTTTCTTTCTTTCTTTCTTTCTTTCTTTCTTTCTTTCTTTCTTTCTTTCTTTCTTTCTTTCTTTCTTTCTTTCTCTCTCTCTCTCTCTCTCTCTCTCTCCCCCTCCCTCCCTCCCTCCCTCTTTCTTTCTTTCTTGCTTCCTTCTCCCTTCCTTTCCCCCCTCCCTCCTGGTGAAGTATTTCCTGCCACAAGGCTGCCTGTCTCCTGTTCTGCAGAATCTCTCCACCTTGTCATTTGTGTGATCTCTGTTGCTGCAGCTCCTATCACTGCCACTTCCTTTCCCATGACACTTTGTTAACCCTTCGAACACCTGCAGCGTATCTAGCAATTTTTCTGTTTCACTTGGTGTTTTTAATCTGTTTCGGTTTCTGCCTTCTTAGGCTTACCCGCCTTGTTATTTTGCAGCTGTTTACTCTGCCCCATGCCCAAGATGTTAAAACTCTCCGAAAAGCATCCTTTCTCACTCCTCTGAAACAAGCAAAGGGTAAAAACATTCATCTTGGAGTTTAAAGAAAACATACCAGGTCACCTGTAACAAAGTTGCTCTGTGAATATGCTGAAGAGTGCCACCCGGCTTTGAAAGACATCCATGTGCCAAAGCACTGCAGGTAACAATGCCAGCACTTTCATCAGGGTGGCCAATCTGTGGCTCTCCAGATGTCCATGGACTACAATGCTCATGAGCCCCTGTGGACCTCTGCACAGCCACCCTGGGCTTCCAGGTAGGCCCCCCATCCAAGCACTGACCTGGGGAATCCCAGCTTAGCTTTTGAGGTCCAACAGGATCTGGCCATACTCTGCAGTCCTGATCACCTGCTACTCTGAGAGACCCGTCCGATGGCAGTCTGGCAGGTATTGCTGTAGCACAGTCACGGAGAGGAGAATTTCTTCTCCTGAAATTCATTTTAGATACAGCTGTGGATTCCTCTTTGAAAAGAGAGACACAGGGGATGCTCCAGGAGGAGGACAGGAAGGCCTGAGACCAGCTGCCTCTCTGAACATGTACAGAGTGAAATGCTGCGGAATCTCCCTTCAGCTGCCCCTTCCCTCTTCAAACAACCCTTTCGTAACAATGGTATCGATCAGAAACAGCATCCAGATCAGTGGTTCTCAACCTGGGGGTCGGGACCCCTTTGGAGGTCGAACAACCCTTTCACAGGGGGTCGCGGCAGGGGGAGCAGCTTGGCTGGGGGGGGGGTAGGGCTGCCACTGTTGCTGCTTCTCCTGAAGGCGCCTGCCAATTTATAATCAATAGGTATCCAATCATGAACAATGGATCTTCACTTCAGTTTCGGTTTAATTACTGTGAAAGAACACTTGCCTAATTTTATGGTTGGGGGGGGTCACCACAACATGAGGAACTGTATTAAAGGGTCGCGGCATCAGGAAGGTTGAGAACCACTGGTCCAGATTCTTAAGAAGAAACATTTTGTTGAATGTCAGGATTTATGTATTTATGGGGTGTGTGTAGTGTAGCCAGGAAATCCGAGGATTGTCTGACAGCCTGGCAAGGGACGTTCTGAGGTGGTTTTCCATCGCCTGCCCCTGCACCATGACCCTTGGTGTTCCTTGGAGGAAATACTGCTCAGATACTAGCCAGGGGTCGACCCTGCTTGAGCTTCCAAGATCTGAATAGATCAGGCTGAATCGCTGGGAAGAAACTGGGCAAAGAGAAGTCAGGAGAATCTCTCTTAAACTTGCATTATTGGAGGAGGACATAGTCCAAACCTTACTAAGCATCTCTCACCCATTTGGGGTTCACACAAACCCGCAGTTGCCAAGCAAAAAAAGGAAAGGGAGATTCACCAAGGGGGTAGGGGGAGTCCCAGCATCACATTGCTCCTCCCTCCTTGCTGGGCAAGTTTTTCCAAGGAGCCTTCCGGGTACATAGTTCAGGGGAAAGCGCCATTCCTTTGAGCGAGTGGGTTAGAGAGAGAGGGAAAAAGCAACCAGGTTCCAAAGGACAGGGAGGGAATCTTTCCCACGAACACCATTGGAGGGAAAGGATCTCTTTTTCAAGCTTAGTATGGTTGCCAGATCTGGGTTGGGAAGACTTTGCAGGGGGGTGGAGCCAGGAGTGGGCGGGATTTGGGGCGGGGCGGGGCCTCAGTGGAATGTAATGCTACGGAATCCCCCCTCCAAAGCAGCCATTTCCTCCAGGGGGACTGATCTCGGTGTGGTTGCTTTCACCCTCCTGGTTCCTTTTGGTCTCTCAGCATGGGCGGGGCAGGCACTGGATTTCACCAGTGCCTGTTCTCTAACAAGCCTCCTGCTCCGACAGCTGGGCTGGCTGGCTCCCTCTGACGCCACCTTCTGGGCCGAGCCTGTATCGGCTTCTGTTGCCGCTCTCTTTCAGCCCCCTTTCGCCTCCAAACCTGGAGTGGTCAGCTGGTTGCCAAACAGGCCTATGGAAAGGGGATGGGCCTTGCTAGTACTGTCCATTTCCTGCCTAGTTCCATGTCTCGGCCCTCAGCAGCTGGGGAAGTTTTCCACTTCAATTAAATTCTGTTCCTAAGGTTATTCTGAGGAGGAAAAAGAAGAAGAGTTGGTTCTTATATGTCACTTTTCTCTACCCGAAGGAGGCTCAAAGCGGCTTACAATCCCTTTCACCTTCCTTTCCCCACAACAGACACCCTGTGAGGGAGGTGAGGCTGAGAGAGCCCTGATATTAATGAAGAAGAGTTGGTTCTTATATGCCGCTTTTCTCTACCCAAAGGAGTCTTAAAGCGGCTTACAGTCGCCTTCCCTTTCCTCTCCCCACAACAGACACCCTGTGAGGGAGGTGAGGCTGAGAGAGTCCTGAGATTACTGAAGAAGAAGAGTTGGTTCTTATATGCCGCTTTTCTCTACCCGAAGGAGTCTCAAAGCGGCTTACAGTCGCCTTCCCTTTCCTCTCCCCACAACGGACACCCTGTGATGGAGGTGAGGCTGAGAGAGCCCCCATAGTACTGAAGAAGAGTTGGTTGAGGGAGCCATGCTGTTACTGCTCTGTGAGAACAGCCCTATCAGGGCTATGGCGACCCCAAGGTCACCCAACTGGTTGCATGTGGGGGAGAGGGGAATCAAACCCAGCTCACAAGATTAGAAGCTTGCAACTCTTTAAAACAAGATCTAAAGGCTTGAGGTTACCCAGCGAAATACCTTGCAGGTGCTAAAAGCCTCACAGACAGAGTGGAAAGACAGACGCTATTAACATACAAGCACCATAGCACCTCTAACAGAATTACCTGTGCATTTGATTTTTCAGATTACTCAAAAGGAACTAAACAAATTAGTATGAAACGTTGGCATTTAATAGAACATGCCTAAGGGAAATCACAAAAAGTGGAAATTGTGTAGAGCAGGGGTAGTCAGCCTGTGGTCCTCCAGATGTTCATGGACTACAATTCCCATGAGCCCCTGCAGGGGCTCATGGGAAATGTAGTCCATGGACATCTGGAGGACCACAGGCTGACTACCCCTGGTGTAGAGTATATAAATAAATGCGGGAGATTGACTGTTATACTCATACCTATGATTTCTGTATAAAAATAAGGGATTTTATTACGTGTCCAACAAAAAATGTAATCTATATGATAGAGTGTAAATGCAACCTAAATTACATAGGAATGACAAGTAGATCATTCAGGACAAGAATCACAGAACATCGGTGCAAAATAAGAAACCATTTTCTGGACTCTCCAGTTGCATACCATCGAGCAAAAGCAAAACATAATCTGGAGGACTTTTCTCATTTGGGAAACCATCAAGAAACCCCAGGGTTTCACGAAGCCCTGGTTGAGAAAGCCTCCCAGTTGAATATGCGCCCTCCATGGTGCCCTCATAAGGACCTAAGTTCATTCAGAGGCCCCAAAAGAACAGGTGGGAGGGCCACAAAGCAGGCCTGCTTCACCGCAGACAGGGCTGTCTAGGGAGCAGGCTGAGCCAGGAGTATCAAGCAGAAGGTCGCCCGCCATGCTTGGCTCTGAGTCAGTTTAAGAGGAGTGGCCAAGTCTGGCCTAGATCCTTGGCTCAGCTTTCTGTACCCTGACCTTAGGAGGACTTATCACCATTCCCTGGCTCTTAGACACATACTTTGATTTTGGGACAGCCCCTCTCTCCCTGAACACCACCTGGCACTCCAGACCAGTGAGCTATAGAAACCTCCCCCTCCCCCCACCTGTAACAAGGATAGACGCGTGTAGAGCAAGTGACAGAGCAGAGCCCTAACCTGGAGGTTACCATTACATGGATCACTGTGGCTAGGTGATCTGGGGCCAGATACGGTAGCTTTGCCTGGTGTAAGTGAAAGAATGCCTGATGAGCTACTTTGGTGACTTGCTCCTCCATAGTAAGGGAGGCATTGAAGGCCTCTCCCAGGTTCCAAAGGGTGCATGCTGCTTCCAAGCCAAGCCCTGTCCAAACAGGGTAGCCACACTTCCTCTTCTGGCCCTTTTCTACCCAGCCAGGTGGCTTTGTTGGAGGCACAGGGTCCAGAAACCTGGACAAAGATTCAGGTGGAGCATTCAGATGGCTGCTCTTCAACAGGTAGAGCTGGGTGTCCTTTGCCCCCTGGCTCAGCTTGTCCACAGATATGGGCTGGGTCCAGCCAGAAGGCGCATGGAGATGTTGAATAGAATTGGGGAGCTAATCCTGCCCTGAGCACTGGAGGTAGCAGTGGCGTGACTGTTCCTCCCCAATGGCCAGCCTCTCTCCCTGACTTTGGAGATAGCAGATCATGTACACCAGACATTGCCTATGCCAACAGAAGGCACCATGCAGAACCCCTGGAAGCCTCTAGCAGTGCTATGTGTGTTACATGGCTAAACCGGCCCTGCACACACACACACACAAAAGGGGGAGAAAGGGGGGGAAAGAGGAGGAACTGCTCAGACCCCACCACAGCTCCCCCTCCCCCAACATCAATGCAGCTGATGCCCTCCAAGGGGGACAAGCTCCGGACTTACCCAAACGGGGAGAGCTGACTCCAACAGGGCTGGGCGCCTGCTGCAAGAACAGGGTGCATCATGTGTGGGTGAGACCGCCAGGCACTTCTGCCAGCTGGGGCTTTGGGGGGAGGGAGCCACCCAGGAGTCTGCACTCCCTCCCTCCCTCCCAGCCACCCTGCCCCGCTTCTCTGGAAAGGGGAACCTGCTCGATCCCAGTCCCTGGGGCAGTGAGATTTCCCATCCTGGCATCTCAGGCTGCCTTCCTGGATGGGACTTCCAAGCAAAGAGTTCCAAGAATGGACAGCTTGGGCCACGGGAAAAGGTCAGCGGAGTAGCCATGCTGGACTGAAGATGCAGAAGAAAGCAGCACACTGGAAACCAGCAGAGTTTCATTCGAGGTACCAGACCGTTGTATCCCTGTTGTACCCAGCTAGCACCCATGCCTGCACGGTGGCTTTCCTGAGTGCTGACCCTCCTCCCCCTGCACCCCACCTGATCTTGAGATCCAGCGTGGCGGAAGTCATGAAAGAGGCAGGCTCTAATATCAAGAGCCCGGTTTGATCCCCCACACCTCCTCCATGTGCAGCCAGCTGGGTTGCTAACCTACAGGGGGAATAGATAAACTCGCCACAACGGAATGGCAAATATCAAATTCATTATGCAAGCAGAACAGGTTGAATCTTGTTGAATCTGCCACAAGATTCCCTATTCCTTTTGTTAGCGTACAGAGGGAGCCTGGGGATCTTCAGGAAGAACAACTGCTCTCCAGGCACCAGTTCCTCTGGAGAAAACAGCTGGGAGGGAGGGAGGGAGGGGGACAGCAGAGGCTATTCAACAGGAGAAGGTCTCTGTGGGGGGGATACTGAATCCCCAGCACAAAGGCCGGAAGACTTTTTACTTCAATGGCAAACGGGAGGGGAGAGGAGGGGGAGGAGAGAAAAGAAAAAAAAAAAGGGGGGGGACTTCCAGAAGATGTGGTGTGGTGTGGTGGAGAGAGGTAGCGGATGAGTGTCTCCCAAAGCATGACCGCCCCCCCACACACACACCCCTGCTGCAGAGGTGGCTCCCTTCTCAACCCCCCATTTTTTTTTTTTTACAGTGTGGGGTTGGCAGGGGCGCCAGGGCATCCGGCTCCCTCGTGGATGGAAAAAGCACACTGAGTCACCGTCCCTTGGGGATGGGAAAGGCACTGGCTCCTCTCTTCCCCGGCCCTCCTCCCCCTGGAGGTGTGTGTCGGGTATCACATCTCTTCCGAAGGCTCCTCCCCAGCTCCTGTCGTCCCCGCCTCCTCCTCCTGGAGATACGTATCCAATACGATGTCAGATCTCTTCAGACGGCTCCTCGGCGCCCCGCCGCGGCTCTCCTCCTCCTTGAGAGCCAGTTTGGTGTAGTGGTTAGGAGTGCTGCCAGGTTCGATTCTGCGCTCCCCCACAGGCAGCCAGCTGGGTGACCTTGGGCTCGACACAGCACTGATAAAACTGTTCTGACCGAGCAGTAATATCAGGGCTCTCTCAGCCTCACCCACCCCACAAGGTGTCTGTTGTGGGGAGAGGAAAGGGAAGGCGACTGTAAGCCGCTTTGAGACTCCTTTGGGTAGGGAAAAGCGGCATATAAGAACCAGCTCTTCTTCTTCTTGTGAATGAGGTTGAAGCAGGAGAGAAGCCGTCCACCCGCGCAGGGCTCTCAATGGACTCGGGGCAACAGGGAACGGGAGCGAGGTTCTTCTTCTCCTTCTCCTTCTTCCTTCTTCTTTCTTTCTTCTTCTTCACACACCCCTGCTGTAGAGATGGTTCGCTCCCTTATCACCCCCTCCCCCTTTACAGTTTGGGGTGCTGCACGCTGAGTCACAGTCCTACTCTCCTCGGGGGACGGGGGGGGGGACGGGGACGGGACAGGAAAGACACCAGCTCCTCTCTTTGCCGGCCCTCCTCCTCCTCCTTCTGGACCTGGAATTATGCATTGGCCACGATGACACATCTTTTCCGACGGGTCCTGAACAGCACGCCGGGCTCTTCTCTTCTCTTCCCCGCCCCCCCCTCCTCCTCCTCCTCCTCCTCCTCCTCCTCCTCCTCCTCCTCCTCCTCCTCCTGAACTGAATGAGGTTGAAGCTGGAGAGAAGCATTCCCTTTTGGAATGCGGTTTTAGATAATCTTGGGGAAGGAGGATCCCTGTAGCCAATGTTGATGTTAGGGGTGTGTCGAATTGACTTAATCTTTCAAGGCTAAAGGAAGAAATCTGTGTTGTTTATGTAAACCATTGGAGGCTGGGGTGGGAGGGGGAGACAGGACAGCAGCTTTTCAGAACCTGCCAGCAACTTTTTGGGGGCTGCAGGGTGGTCCTGTGGGGTGTCCAATGGAGGCTTGGCCCATAAGGGCATCACCTCTCCCTGTCTCCAATGGGAAGATAATTAATACCATGTAATTGTATTGTTCTCTGTGCAGGTATTTTTGGGGATCTGCCCCACCTGTGTCAAAATTGTATTTCTATTCTTCTGCAGTTGAATAAAAATCAGAAAAAGGTTTCCAGCCTCATGGTTTAAGGTGTACCTAGACTTCCCCTCTTGGACACATCGGTGACAGTGCCTCGTGTGGAAAACTTTTCAAGGCCTGGCCAGGAGCATCAGATTCCTCTCTCCAACGGTGAGTCCATTTGAATTTTTTTTGGGGGGGAGGGAGGTCACACAGACAGAGCCAGTGAACTTCTGACCCCTACTGCCCCAAACTACCTTTAATTTCATAGCCCAAATGATCCAACGTTTGCCCAGAACAAATCCTGGTGCTATCTTATTGGAAAGTGTCAGAATGTGGATAACGACATATTTTTTCTTCCCCCTCCCTCCCTCCTTCCTGGAATTGACAGGTAGTCAATGAGATGTTATATGGCAGGGATGACCAAGCTGTAGCTCTCTAGGTGCCCATGGACCACAATTACCACGAGCCCCTGCCAGCATGGCCAATTGGAGGCAAAGGTGCCTAGGGCCTGCAAGAGCCATAATGCAGCCCTGAGCACTGGCAGCAAAAAGTCACGGCTGACTCATAGCAGCCTTTTGACTGTGGAGGAACTCCTGAAAGATTTCAAGGCTTCGAGGAACCGGGCTGGAAGTGATGCCTGCTGGCCAAGTCTCCCTGACATGCTTGGGGAGGACTGGGAGCGGCTTGAGGCAGCAGTGGGTGTCCAGGCTCCACCTCCTTTCCCAGGAGGGAAAACTACACAAGAATGCCACCCCCAGGTCAATGGATGCGGCCAGGTTCTTGCTTTCACGGCAAATACCAGGAACAGCTTGTGGAGGAGGCTATTAAGGCAGATTATAGGGGAAGGAGAGTTGTTTTTTTATACCCCACTTTTCACTACCCGAAGGAGTCTCAAAGTGGCTTACAATTGTCTTCCCTTCCTCTCCCTGCAACAGGTGGGACTGAGAGAGTTCTGACAGAACTGCTATGTGAGAACAGCTCTAGAAGAGCTGTGATTAGCCCAAGGGCACCCAGCTGGCTGTAGGTGGAGGAGTCGGGCATCAAGCCTGGCTCTCCAGGTTATGTAGGTTCATTTCCCTCTCATTAATGTCCAAAACAATGGGTAGTCAAACTGCAGCCCTCCAGATGTCCATGGACTACAATTGCTGACAATTTACAATTGCAAATGCTGGCAGGGGCTCCTGGGAATTGTAGTCCATGGACATCTGGAGGGCCGCAGTTTGACTACCTCTGACCAATCATGGGTCCATCTACATGTGGCAGTTATAAATTTACTGTTCACAGTGTTTATTGTTGTTCTATTGTTATTTATGGCTAGCGATTTTCCCTGTATTGTTCTTGTTTCATGTGAACCACCCTGAGCCTTAAGGGAGGGCAGCATATAAATGTAATAAATAATAATCCTAATGTGGATCATTGTTCCTTTATGCTTCCTGCAGAAGTCCTCCATCTTCTTTTGCTGCTATGTGGTTCTGGAAAATGTTACAGTTCTTCTTGCTATTTCTCTGTATTCCCGGAGTGTGGAATTTGTTCTCTGTTAACTGCAAGCAATGGCAGCAAGGTAAGAGGGGGCAGGGTGATCTCTCTGGGCTGGGGACCCTGAAGCAGAAATGCCTGGCATTCCAAAATTGGGCCATTTGCTGGAGATAGCCAATCTGGACACCTGCCACACCTGATTTGTTCTCTCACCTAGGCTAGGTGTGTGACTTTGGTTTCTCACATACCTTTCATTTGTGACTTTGAAGAAAGATGTCAGAGCTGAAAGGCTTTGAAAGCATTTTCAGTCTGTTGTCGATGCTTTCATGGCCAGAATCAACCGGTGTTTGTAGTTTTCTCGGGCTGCGAGGCTGTGTTATGGTAGATTTGCGCCTAATATATCATCTGTGGCTGGCATCTTCAGAGGACTGTCACAGCAAGAAGTATCTCTCTCTACCAGAACACGGCCCTGCAGCCCAAAAAACCCACAAATGTCAGTATCTTCAGGCCTTGGAATTATTTGCTGGTCATGGCTGAGGAATGTAAATAGTGTGGCCAATGAAAGTCAAAGCTGAAAAACTCCCTTGGTGCTACCTGAGTGGTAGCACCTGTCCTAAACTATCAGAAGGAAGGCCTCCAACCAAGGCTTGTCAACTGCTAGAAAGCTCTTCTTCTAGATTTCCCCCACAATGATGTAAAGGCTGAAAGCATTCTAAAAGAACCTTAGGGCCACCCTTAGGGCTCCGTGAAATACATTAGGATGAGTTATAACAATCGACAGACAGAAGGCAGCTAGTCCTCTGTGACCCAGTGTGTTGAAGCAGTCCTGTGGTGAACTGCAGGCCCTATTCCACTCTGCTCTCCAAGTTTTTCGAACGTGTAGGGGAGTGGGCTTTTCTTTCTTGCTGTTCAACTGCTGCCATCCCTTGACCATCATAGGCATTGCTCACTAAGAGAGCCAGAACTCCCAGCTCCTCTTCCAAACTCTGAGGCCTTGCCACTGTTTCTTCCACTATCCAGCACTTGGTTATCACGGGGAGGGGTTACTTCCCAACTGCCTGCCCATCACCTTTCTCCTGGCGCTCCTTTTAAAATAGCACGTCCAAGATAGTGGAGGCCTATGTGGTACAGAGAACCACTAGTAGTAGCGAAAGTTATAAAGTATTTGTTAAAAAGAAAATGTTCACAAGCATACTCTCAGCACAGCACCAGTTTGAACAAGGGATTCAAAAGAAAAGGGTACAACACAATTCCTCTGTGCCTCCCTCTATGCATGCCCTAGCAGGTGTTAAATATAAGGCAGGCTTTTTAACTTAGTCAATAACAGGGTTTCCCGAACTTTCAATCCTCCTTTTGGAGTGCAGGCCAGTACATGGCAACGACTGCCTACCACAGACCTCTGGTAAGAGTTCTGCCTGCCTCGATGGAACCAGCACCCAAATAAGAGCCTCCTCCTTGTTTCCAGGAGTTTCACCATCTCTTTTCTTCCTCCCACTGACCAGGTCAAGCTAGGCCAATGAAGCTTTTCCTGAAGTCTTTCTAGCACTTAATTCCTCAACATCTCTGTTCCATGCTGGCTATCACCTCTATAGCTAGAGATGAAGAGTAGGGCTGGACCATCCCATTGTCTCCAGCTCGGCCTATTAGCATTTCCTAAAGTAGCGATCCCCAACCTGTGGGCCACAGACCACATGTGGTCCTTTGACTAATTGGAGGTGGGCCCCAAAGGACACCTTCTCCCCCCCCCCCAGCCCTTTACAACACACTTCATTGTTGTGGTGTGTCTGTATCTTATTTTGAAGGGATGTTTAAACATTACCATAGCGATCAGAGAGCGTTAGGGCAGTGGTTGAGAGTAAAGGAGTAAACTACCCCCACACACACACCGGGCCTCAGTAAAAGGCGTTGAGTCCCCGGTGAGCGTTGAGTCCCCGGTGATAAAAAGGTTGGGGACCACTGTCCTAAAGGGTGGCTGAGGTGAGGCTGGAAAGCAAGTGAATCGACTCTCCCCTTCCCCCCTGCCGTTTCTCAATCAAGGAAGGATTTAAAATCTAAAACTAATGGTGAACATTTTTGCTCCATACATAGAATCATACAGTTGAAGGTACATCCTGGGTCATCTAGTCCAACCCTCTGCACCATGCAGGACACCCACAACCCTATTGCTGACACTGTAACCTGCCACCCCCTTGAATCTTCACAGATGGCTCTCCAGCCTCTATTTAAAAATTTCCAAAGATGGAGAACCCACCACCTCCCGAGGAAGCCTGTTCCACTGAGAAACCGCTTTGTTAGGAACTTCTCCTGGATGTTTAGATGGAATTTCTTTTGCATTAATTTCATCCCACTGGTTCTGGTCCATCCCTCTGGGGCAAGAGAGACCAACTCCACTACATCCTCTACATGGCAGCCTTTTAAATACTTGAAGATGGTTATCAGATCCCCTCTGAGTCATCTCCTCTCCAGGCTAAACAGACTAAGCTCCCCCAACCTTTCATCATACATCTTGGTCTCCAAACCCCTCACCATCTTTGTTGCCCATTCAAATCTCTCAAGATAAAATGTGCTTCTTCACACCTAGGTAGGTTCTTATGTTTTGTCCCTCACCACCCAAGCCTTTGGGATTCTGATCTGTAGTCAATCTCATCACAACCCCCCTCCCAAATCTTTGTTGCAGAGTTCTTTAATTTTCCTACATACAACTGTTCCATCCCCGCTTATTCGACCATCACAATACCAACGATGCTTAGGAATTGGACCTACCTGGACTGGCAAGTCAACTCCAGCAGTGAGGAAGTCACAGTGCTAACGGTCCATCACGGGGCCCTGAAACTTTTCCGCAGTGAATTCAAAGACTGCGCCCTCTCTAACGGTTACCTCTGCCTCAACAATCTGAGAGAAAACCAACAAGGAAAATATGACGTGAAGGAAAAGGAAACCATCAAAGCTCGTATCTATGTCAGCATATTGCCAGGTAAGTCAGAACCAATTCTTATGCAGAATTCTTTGGCACCACCTTAGATGCCCTTTTCACTTGGATGGCTTGAGCCGCTGTTGCTTCTCCCTTTTGTGGAATAGAATTTATTTTATTTATTGATTTGTTTTTGGATTTGCATACCGCCGTTTCCAGCAAGTTGGCTCGCGGCGGTTTACAATAATAAGCTAAAAACAATAACTAATATAAAACTATACAGCACATTAATAATAAGTTAAAACAATCCCCAACAGTAAATAAGATGGCAGTACATGGTAAAAAACTCCTCCCCACGCACTGGACCATTGGAGTCAGTCCGAGTAACATTAAAGTTGGTAATAAAAGTGGAATAAACTGGGCCATCCTCCAACAACTCTTAGCAGCAGAGTTGGTAGTAGCAGAAGGAGTCTCAAAGTGGCTTACAATCGCCTTCCCTTCCTCTCCCCACAACAGACCCCCTGGGAGGTAGGTTAGGCTGAGAGAGCCCTGATATTACCAAAGAAGAGTTGGTTCTTATATGCTACTTTTCTCTACCCGAAGGAGGCTCAAAGGGGCTTACAATCACCTTCCCTTTCCTCCCCCCCCCCCACAAAGGACACCCCGTGAGGTGGGTGAGGCTGAGAGAGCCCAGATATCACTGCCCGGTCAGAACAGCTTTATCAGTGCTGTGGCGAGCCCAAGGTCACCCAGCTGGCTGCATGTGGAGGAGCGTGGAATCAAACCCGGCTCGCCAGATTAGAAGTCCATACTCCGAACCACTACAGCAAGCTGTCACAGTCTAGCATTGTGCACTGGAGCCAAGGGGAGGGAAGAGCTCTGAAGGAGGAATGGTCCCAAGTCTCCAAAGCCACCTATAACTCAATACAGTTTGGTCCACGCCTCTGAGAATGCTGAGGGGAATTCTGGGATATTTCCCCCTTTTAAATATGGAGAACATGCATTAAACCTCCATAACTGTACATTCCTGCATGCACAGTCTGTGGGAAGTACGTTAGTTGAAGAGATTTGATTATGGCAGGTCTTCTCAACCAGCTTCACTGCTGTCCCAAGTCCCTCCGCTTGTCGGGAAGAGAGAGGGAAGCTATCAATTGGTCCCGGTAGTGACTCCTGCTGCCAAAAAACCTGTTAGAGAGACCCCCTGCTGGACAGATTTATATATTTAACAATGTGCGTCTACATAACCATCTCAAATTCTGTCTAGTTGCCATCCCCTGACTAACTCATACTGGCTAGTTGACTTGGTCAAGATGGACTCCCAAGTGTAGTTGTTCAGTCTTTCATGGCTTTTGTGTCCATCCAAAGAGAAGACCCAAACAGAAGAGGGCTTCTTCCGGCTGTCTTAGAATCACAGAGTTGGAAGGGCTTTGAGATGCCTTCAGGTAGAGGAAAGTAGGGTATAAAACTGTTCTTCTTCTCATAAGTCCTGATCAAGAGGAAGAAGAACTACCTAGCTATTTGACCTTTGCAGTCTTTTCTTCTTCAGGTGTGACCATCTAGAGCAGGGGTAGTCAAACTGCGGCCCCTTAGTTTTCTGCATTCGCTGGCAGGGGCTCCTGGGAATTGTAGTCCGTGGACATCTGGAGGGCTGCAGTTTGACTACCCCTGATCTAAAGGTATTAGATGGCAAACCTTTAGTTATGCTCTGGCCAGGTCCCAGTGCTCTTTCCTTGGGAGAAAGATGACTTTTCTCCTGTAGTTTTCTTTTTGCCTTGTAACTTCTGGAGCATGTATGGAATGCAACTCCAATTAATGCAATACTGAGGTGGAGATATTCCTCCACAAGTCCCCATTTTTAATCCAGAGCAAGATTAGATTCCAGTGGCGCCCTAAAGAACCTAAATAAGATTTCCCGGGTACAAACTTTGGGGGCCAAAGCTTAAGATCCCGAAAATCTTGCTCATCTTGGGATTCAAATCTTGTTCTTCTACTGCCGATCAACACAGCTTCCTGCCTGAAACTATTTTGTAATGGATTCTTAGTGGATATTTCAATATTCTAATGGATTTCTTTCCTTCCCAATGGCCGATGTCTCACTTGGAAGAACTGAATTAATTTACTGAAAAGCAGCTGGCCGTAGAAGTGCCCCAAGGAACTAATACTTGAGGAAATGAAAGATAAGCTTAGATGGATAAGCTTAGAGTTCAGATGGATAAGCTAAATAGGAAAGACAGTATTGAAAGCCTTTACACTTAGGATTCTACTTCATTCCAGAGCAAGAGGATCCCGTCTGTATCTGCAGCCCGCACGCTGCCTATCCCCTGCCTCCTGTTCTGCTTTGTGCTGCTTATGGTTTTCTGAAGAGAGGTTGGTTTTCTGCAGTGCTCCTGACTTTGGGCATTTTGGCTCTGGGGTTTAACAGCGCTTGTTGTATAGACTCACAGAATCATAGAGTTGGAAGGGGCCATACAGGCCATCTAGTCCAACCCCCTGCTCAACGCAGAATCAGCCCTAAGCATCCCAAAGCATCCAAGAAAAGTGTGCATCCAACCTTTGCTTGAAGACTGCCAGTTGTGTGTTGGCGGAGGGGAATTCAGGAGGAGGAGGATCTCAAGCCCCGTCTACCGATATGGACAGAGATCTGGCCAGCAGTGCTGAATTTCTGCTCCAGGAGCAGCGAGTCAGAAATTAAGTGCTCTGCAGTGCCCCAGTAGGACCGATTATGCACTGGGAACTTTACTGCCCCAGCTCCCGTGCAGAAGCACAAATTGTGGCTGGATAAGGTGCACCAGGACAAATGCTCCCCCGTGTGGGTGCAGGAAGAGGTGGAGCAACCAGCCATGACTAAAACTCCAGCCTGCAGCCTGGCATGAAACCTCCAGTGCATAAACGGTCTATGAAAGCCCATGTCTCTAATACTACCGTTTTGGGGAGGCGCTTGCAAAGCAGGGACTAGAAGTACATGGTGGAGACAGTTGCCTATGAATGTTCTTTGGAGCAGATTGGCTGCAGCCCCTCATCTGCCATAGCTTTGTGCCTATGACTCTGCAGAGGGATACTGCCCCGCTGTTAAGAAGAAGAAGAAGAAGAAGAAGAGTTGGTTCTTATATGCCGCTTTTCCCTACCCGAAGGAGGCTCAAAGCGGCTTACAGTCGCCTTCCCATTCCCCTCCCCACAACAGACACCCTGTGGGGTGGGTGAGGCTGAGAGAGCCCTGATATCACTGCTCGGTCAGAACAGTTTTATCAGTGCCGTGGCGAGCCCAAGGTCACCCAGCTGGTTGCATGTGGGGGAGCGCAGAATCGAACCCGGCATGCCAGATTAGAAGTCCGCACTCCTAACCACTACACCAAACAGCCTGTGCTGCAGCCACCCCTCTCTCTACAAACCACACAGACTCTTTAAGCACTCTGGGAATGCCTCCTCTCACTTCCCAATGCAGTTTCCACGATCTAAGGCTATAAAGACAAGTTGGAAAGGAGCATCTCACAAACTTGGAAGTAACACAGCAGGATTTCAGTGCAGATCTGTGCTGGCAGAACCAAGGCAGGAGTCCAGTTCAGAGCTCGAATGCGTGCTTTGCTCACAGAAAGCCCCACATTTAATCCCTGCTGTTTCCCGCGAAAAGGATCCGGAGAGCCAAACTGAGGGCACCCAGTGCGGACCGAGCAGGTGTAGTTGTATGACTTGATGGGAAGCAGTCTCAAATGCAGGGCCAGCCAAAGGGCTTCTGCCACCCTAGGCCAGCTGGCCTGGCACATTCCTTCCTTCCTTGAACAGGACAGGAGGGCAAGCTCCTTTCAGCGCCCTTCACCCCCTCTTGCCCTAGGTGTGCTTTGTGGGTAGGCTGCCCT
This sequence comes from Paroedura picta, assembly GCF_049243985.1. Classification (NCBI taxonomy): domain Eukaryota; kingdom Metazoa; phylum Chordata; class Lepidosauria; order Squamata; family Gekkonidae; genus Paroedura; species Paroedura picta. Next base: position 12,335,775 of record NC_135371.1, read on the forward strand.
GATCAGATGTTGACTATTCAAGTGGACAGCATGATCTCCCCCCACTAACAAAAGTGGAATAATGCATGCAGGTTAACTTAATTCACAAAGGTGTGAAGTGACATATTTGCCTGCTTCATGTACAGAACTCAGTTTTTCTTGACGCAAAACTTTGTTTTCTATGCAGCTCCAGTAATATCTGCACCAGGCACAGGTCTTCCATGGGATGGATCGCTGTAAATATTCCTGTTGCCTTCCATTTTGTCCACTGGATTCCATCACCAGCAGCACTGCAGTGCTCCAGCGCTGTAAATAATCCTGTTGCCTTTCATTTTGTCCACTGGATTCCATCACCAGCAGCACTGCAGTGCTCCAGCGCTATAAATAATCCTGTTGCCTTCCATTTTGTCCACTGGATTCCATCACCGGCAGCACTGCAGTGCCCCAGCGCTGTAAATAATCCTGTTGCCTTCCATTTTGTCCACTGGATTCCATCACCGGCAGCACTGCAGTGCCCCAGCGCTGTAAATAATCCTGTTGCCTTCCATTTTGTCCACTGGATTCCATCACCGGCAGCACTGCAGTGCCCCAGCGCTGTAAATAATCCTGTTGCCTTCCATTTTGTCCACTGGATTCCATCACCGGCAGCACTGCAGTGCTCCAGCGCTATAAATAATCCTGTTGCCTTCCATTTTGTCCACTGGATTCCATCACCGGCAGCACTGCAGTGCCCCAGCGCTGTAAATAATCCTGTTGCCTTCCATTTTGTCCACTGGATTCCATCACCGGCAGCACTGCAGTGCCCCAGCGCTGTAAATAATCCTGTTGCCTTCCATTTTGTCCACTGGATTCCATCACCAGCAGCACTGGAGGCCTGGACTACAGAAGGTTTACCTCATTGACTCCAGACTCAGGGACATTTATCTTTCTTACGTGATTCCTCTTGCAGAAAATGTAGAAACACCTTAAGTGGCTTTTTGATGGTAGAACTCCGAAGGGCCTGCAAGGTGATCCTCTTTTGCCAAGCATATGGTTGAGGCCAACCTAATTGCACAAATCAACATCAGAGCCCCTCCCCCTCCCTCCCTCACTATCTGAAAATGGCTTTAACATCTCCACCAGAATTGCACAAAGCCGCACTCTGGGGTGGGGATCAGTTTAAAGTTTCAATCCATTGACCTGAAACTGTTTAGACTGTATTTGTGCGCGTTTTAATTGGTGGTATTGTCTAGGTGAGGTAAAAATTTTCAAAATTTTTCAACATTTCTGACTACCGTATTGGATAAGGTTTATTAGAATTTCTCATCGAGTATATTACTTTTACAGGTATTCTATAATAATAATAATTATTATTATTACATTTATTCCCCGCCACTCCCAGAGCCAGCTCGCGGCGGGTTAGATGTCCCATAAAAACCCATTAAAAACCCCATTAAAAGGACACAACACTCAGAATATAAATCACAATAAAAAGTGAGAAACATGGTAGAATATTACCCCACCCAACCCTGCCTCTAAAGGTGGGGGGGAAGGGAAGGAGGGTTGACTCAAGTTGTTGCTTAATGCTGGAGCGGGGGGGGGGGCTCAATCTTCCTCACTGACCCCTGCCTCAACCATAGACCTGGCGGAAGACCTACGTTTTGCAAGGACCTGCAGAATGCTGGAAGCTCCCGCAGCTCACCTGGGAGCTCATTCTACCTATACTCAGGTATTCCATAAGGTGTTTACAGACGGTGGAATCGAAGTCTAACTTTTATACATAAGGTAGGCAGCTTTGAATTTGGATATGGTGCATATATTTGTCGCAGAGCCCTGATCTCACAGCTTTTATCAGTGCTGTGGCAAGCCCAAGATCATCCAGCTGGCTGCATGTGGAGGAGTGGGAAATTAAACCCATCGCACCACTCTCAACCACTACACCAAGCTGGCTGCTCTTAACCACTACACCAAAAGTATTATGACAACTGTGAACCATTAGATTGCTACATATCACTCCGGGGGAACGAATGCTAAGACTGAGCGGCATGCTTTAAAATATTCTTATGCAAAGCTGTGGTCTGCCACATGCAAGTACTGTGAGGTGTCTTTGTTGTTGTTGTTATGTGCGAAGTCGTGTCCGACCCATCGCGACCCCATGGACAATGATCCTCCAGGCCTTCCTGTCCTCTACCATTCCCCGGAGTCCATTTAAATTTGCACCTACTGCTTCAGTGACTCCATCCAGCCACCTCATTCTCTGTCGTCCCCTTCTTCTTTTGCCCTCGATCACTCCCAGCATTAGGCTCTTCTCCAGGGAGTCCTTCCTTCTCATGAGGTGGCCAAAGTATTTGAGTTTCATCTTCAGGATCTGGCCTTCTAAAGAGCAGTCAGGGTTGATCTCCTCTAGGACTGACCGGTTTGTTCGCCTTGCAGTCCAAGGGACTCGCAAGAGTCTTCTCCAGCACCAGAGTTCAAAAGCCTCAATTCTTTGACGCTCGGCCTTCCTTATGGTCCAACTTTCGCAGCCATACATTGCAACTGGAAATACCATAGCTTTGACTAAACGCACTTTTGTTGGCAGGTGTCTTTGTAACCCTCTTTAATCCTATTGTTATTAGCTCTCAATAATAGGAAGACGTGGAGATGTTTTATGAATTTTAATTGACCTTGGATGAAGATACATGAAACAAAAAGAACATACCCTGGATTTCTCTTGGTCCTTAGTTTATATTGGGATTCTCGTCTTGCGACACATTTTTAAAGTTGCAGGAGCCGTCCGTCTTTGAGAAAGCAAAAGGTCTCTTGAGAATCCTCATAAGGTCTGTTCCCTGGGCTTACTCCAAGGAAAGCGGATTGCCAAATGGGGAGCTCTCATACATACATTTTAAGTAATGCCATTTCAATCCACTTCAGTTGCCATTTGCAAGTGCCTTTGCTCATTTCACACAGTTGAATGATGCACTTCCAGTGGGCTTTTGCAGGCTGGGTTTTCCTGTAAACTCCAGTTGCAAATGTGCACTGAAGCTGCCGGTCTCTGCAGGTCTTTTCTGTAGAGATGCCTGCACAATCCCATATAGCAAGAATGAAAGGGAACCATTGCATTGCCATGAAATCAGTAAATGGCTGTAAAAGCTGCCTTAGAAGACTTAGAAACACCTCCTGCGGGACTGGAGTCTGTTTATGAATGAAGACTGACTTATTGAAGATTTTCCAATTAAGAAAATGTGAAACAAATTAAACCTGAGCGGTCTGCTGTCGTCACATCTTCGGCATCCTACAAATCCAAGACGGTATGTCTTATCTCTACATTTCTGCCTTATGAGTTTACAAGACGGCACGATCCTGAGAAATTCCATCTCAACATCCGGAAGAAGTTCCTGACAGTCAGAGTGGTTTCTCAGTGGAACAGGCTTCCTTGGGAGGTTGTGGGTTCTCCATCTTTGGAAATTTTAAAGCAGAGGCTGGATAGCCATCTGACAGAGGCTGATTCTGTAAAGGTTCAAGGGGGTGGCAGGTGACAGTGGATGAACAAGAGGGTTGTGAGTGTCCTGCATAGTGCAGGGGGTTGGACTAGATGACCCAGGAGGTCCCTTCCAATTCTGTTATTCTCTGATTCTATTCTATGACTATGATTCTGCGGTTTCGCCAATGACTTCCCATGTATGCTGCTCAAGTTCTGTAGCAGAGCGGTTTGCCTGGATATTGTGATGCAAGTCTTTTGTAATACTTCTAGCTTTACATTGTCGTTTCACTCTTGACAATACACTGTTTTGTGCACTTTTGATAAGAATTGCTCAAGGGTGGTTCTTTCCCCCATTCCATGCTATAGCTTTACAGCAATTTCCTGTTACTAATCTAATATAGTGGAGGAGATACTGTTTTAATTTAACCTGTGGTTTTAATGTTAATTTATGATTGTATTGCCAATTTTATATATGGGTCATAAAGGAAAGGCAGGCTATAAGAGTACAATTTATTAATAAATTATAATCATAAATTTATTAATAAATAATTATAGTAGAATTTTTTATTATTATTATTATTATTATTATTATTATTATTATTATTATTATTATTACATCTGATGCTGGATTTGCTGGCCATTTGTGATAAGCGAAGTATAATTTAGACCAGGGGTAGTCAAACTGCGGCCCTCCAGATGTCCATGGACTACAATTCCTAGGAGCCCCTGCCAGCATTCGCTGGCAGGGGCTCCTGGGAATTGTAGTCCATGGACATCTGGAGGGCCGCAGTTTGACTACCCCTGATTTAGACTGACTGCAATGTGAGAGTCAACTGGGACTATTTGAATAAGTTCATGTTTTTTGCACTGCAACTCTTAGGAGATTTATTGACTATACTCAGTATCATGTTTCTAGGGCTGGACAAAACTCTGCCATAGTAGCCAAATATCCCAAAAGTCCATTTCCCCCCTGAAAGTAGCACCTGCCCCCTTCATGTAAAAGGGATGTGGACCTTGGGGAAGGGGGAGTACAGAAAATGGCAGCGCTTAGGGCCTTTGGGGAAGGTGCTTGGGTAAGGAAACACCAGCCTCATGTCCAATGCTCAGTCCATCTCCCAGGGGAGGGGCAGGCACCAGGAGGGCAATAATAGCCATTAAGAAGTTGTGGTGGGGAGTTAATTGGTTGTGGGTTTCCCCTCTGAGGGAAACCACCTCAATTAACTCATTGGATTGCTTTAATGCGGTAATGGCCAATCCAGGGATGAAATGAAAGGTCCTCTTTTAGCCTTGTTTTTTCTCTGGGGCAAGCTGGACCGTGCCAAAGGGGATTGTTGTGATTTTGGTTTGCATTGCCCTACCTCTTATCAATGGCCAAAGAAAATGCAGCTCTTCTAAGGCCTATAGTAGCGATCCCCAACCCGTGGGCCGCGGACCACATGTGGTCCGTCGACTAATTGGAGGTGGGCCATGAAGGACGCCTCCCCCCCCCCGGCCCTTTAGAACACGCTTTGGGTGTCATTGTCTCCCATCACTCCCAGATGGGACCATCTCGTTGCAGAGAAACAAGCTCAGGGTTCCCATTGATTCGTCATTGTCATGAGTTAAAATTTCCATGAAAATAAAATGTTGATTATGTTCATTGTTGTGGCATGTCCGTATCTTATTTTGAAGGGATGTATAAACATTACCATAGCAATCAGAGAGCATTAGGGCAGTGGTTGAGAGTAGAGGAGTCAACTACACCCCCCCCCCACCAGGCCTCAGTAAAATTGTCAAGCGTTGAGTGGTCCCCGGTTGGGGACCACTGGCCTATCTAGCAGCAAGGCTGGTCCCTGGGTACAATGGAGGACTGAGTTACATGGGTGACATGCAGCCTTGGTTATAAACTAGGGGCACAGAGGATGGGAAAGGGACCCCAGATTCGGACCAATGACGGAAATACCCACAAACACCAGCAAAGAAATCTCTGGTTTCAACATTATTCCTGCAGACAATATGTCATTGTTACTATGGTAATCCTCCTGGCACGAATGAATGCTTTCCCCTCAAAGGTCTTAGAGGGAAGATTCCACCGTATCCCATACCATGGGAGACTCTGTCCGTGTGGTTCTGGCTGCCCTGACTCTGTCTCACACATTTTGTTAGATTGCCCCTTATATGAGCAGTGTCGGGATGACAGTTTTGTTGCTTTGCTGGGAAACAAGCCTTCTGTAAGTAAATCTGTGACCTGGCAATTTCTGCTCTCTGACAAAGACCCAGAGGTAACCATTTTAGTTGCCAGAGTTTTAACTAAGATGCTTTTATAATATGCTGCCTATCTTGTATTTTATCTTTTATAGTTTATTTAATCATTTTAAGATCTGTTTGGTTATGTAACCCGACGGCCTATTTTATTATTTTGTTGAAATTTTAAATCCTATTTTTATATGTTTATTTTTATATGCTATCGGACTCAAATCCTATTTTTATATGTTTTATACATATTTTATGCCAATAAAAGGTTACTGATTGACTGACTGAGGTAATTCTGAATGGTTAATACAAGTGCAATGCAGTACACTATTTGTAAGCTTGGCTTACATCCCAGCACAATTCTCCCCATCTTTTCTTATGTTATTTAATTTTCTCCATTATATTGTGGAAAGAATGCTCAATGGATGGTAGAATCAGGTGGGTAGCCATGTTAGTCTGAAGCAACATAACAAAAATCTGAGTCCAGGGACACCATTAAGATCAATAGTGTTTTATTCCGATTATATGCTTTTGTGAACACTACGTAGGCCCAGAATCAAAGTCTATTGGACTTAAAGGGCAACTATCCTCAAATTGTGTTCTGTCCCAGTAGGTGAGGTATTTTATGTTGTACTGTCGTACATTATAGAACCGCAATCGATAAGGGAAGACTGGAAGACATTCCATCAAGTTATTTTAGAATGCATATAAAATGGTGAGATCCAAATTCTACTCTCCTGAAAACTTACTTAGAAAAAGAGAGAGATTCAAGTGGGTAGCTGTGTTGTTTTGAAGTAGCACAGCAAAATTTGAATCCGATGGCACTGTTAAGACCAGCAAAGATTTATTCAAGGCGTGAGCTTTCAAGTAAATGCAAGGGGTGTCTTGAAGTGCTCCTGCCCTGCACATGAAAGCTCACGCCTTAAATAAATCTTTGTTGGTCTTAAAGGTGCTATCGGACTCAAATTTTGTTAAAAGAAAAAAAAAAGCTGGATGTCAAATTTTCTCTGTGACTCAATTCTTTGCTCGTGTACTGATCCAGGAGCAGCTCCTGCTTGGTATCACCAACGCAAAGGTTTTTCTCTGCCTGAGGTTTTGGACAGCTCCTCTCCAGCTCAACATCCTTTTCTTTGATCTTCACATGGACCGATCAGCTCAGATCCCAGCAGCATGTAAATTGAGACCAACCAGCTGACAGAGCAGCCAAATGAAACCTTGCCTTGCCTATACTTAACTCCAACCAACGAAGACGGGTGTCTCAGCTCCCGTGTACTTTTCTCCCTCACGTCCTAGGACCAGTGGGCTTGCTGACTTTCCAAACTTATGTGTGAAGTTATAGGCACTCTCCCTTGCATGCACTCTCACGCAAGAAAACAAGGCAGAACCCAAGTAAGGTCGATGTGGGCAGAAGAGCCCTTGAATCTTACCCTTGCTTACTAAAAGGAAGGTTCTCAGTGGAACCATGGGGAATGTGGCCTACAGAGACCTTGTTAACTGTTTTAAAGCAACAATGCATCTTCCATATACTTCCCCAGCATACAATCTCCTAAACATCCAGACAGCACTGGCATTTCACTCTCCTGCTGATGTTTTATGGTCACCTGCCTATCAGCACTCTCTCTCTCTCAAACACACACACACACACACACACACACACACACAGATATGTTGGTCCTCTAAAAAGTGGGACACAGTGCTTACGAGCAACTTCATCATTTTAGGCCAAACCGGTTCCATAACAAAACTAGCCGAACTTCAGTACTCTCCTGCCAGGAAGAATTGCTGATAGGTGATAAAGTTTTAGCTATTTTGTAACTCCCAAGGTTTCCCCTTCTCCTGGAGTTCTTCTCCTCTTCATTCCTGAGCAAGAGTCACCAGGCAATTCCCATTATGCCTTCTTCTCAGTTAGCAAACTTGTGGCTACCCGCCTTTAGAGTATCCACCCAAAGTTATGAGGGAGGGATGCGGCCAAGGACATCCACTCTACCACCATGTAGTACCAAGGGAGTGAATAGATAACGTCTGAGCTTCATCCTCAGGAACTGTGTTTCTGCCGCTTCCAGAAACGCTTGACGTCCGAGTGGCCGGCAGGAGTCACCACCATGAGCCGTCTGGATGGGTTCTCAAAGACAAGCACCCCAAGTTCCCTGGCATGATCGCGCAGCAGCTCAAAATCCACTTGGGACAGGAACTGGTTGTAGAGGACACCTAAGAGGGAGCAGAGCTACAGTGTAAGGATAAAGAGCATCCCAAGAAAGGGAAGATGCATGAAGCTGCTGGAGGGGTAAATAGAGATGGGCACAGAAGTGGGCATGAGAAGGGAAAAAGCAAGGCCAAACGTGGTGGGAAGAGGACCAAGGAGGAGGAAATGTGATGTAAACAGAAGAACAGACCAGGGCTAAATGAGGCAAAATAAATGTGGTAAAATAAAAGAAGGCAGAGATGAAAAAAATAATTAAGATGAGAAAAAAGAATACAGGCCAGGCATTACAAGGAGAAGAGGATTATGGGTCAAATGGTTTGTTGGAACAAATTCAAGGGGAGGGGGAGAGAAAACAGACAGCTCCCTAAAACCATATCTCCCCCCTCCCCCAGTTTAGTAACTATTTCATTGTCCCATGCAAAGAAGAGAGGTGGCCATCGATTTCTGTCCAATTGGATTTGTATGGAATTTTTAAAAATTGAGTTTTAGAATTTTAAAACTGAGATTAATATTCAATGATTATGAATTTTAAACATGGCTGTAAACCGCCCTAGACCCCCCCTGGGGAAGGGCTGGTTATAAATCTAAAAATAAACAAAAGGCAAAGGAAGCAGAGAATCAGAAAAGAGCAGACAAAGCTGGGCTGCTGGGGAGGGGGGAGGAGTAGAAGAGAAGGGAGTCACTGGGGAGGAAGGGAAGAGCAAGTGCAAGGTGAACAGACACAGAGAGAGATGTGAGAGAGCACACAACAGATTACAGCTGCATTTAGGAAACACTTGTGTGCACATGGAAGCTCATACCCTTGAATAAAACTTTGCTGCCTGAAAGGTGGACCTGGACTCTAAATTTTGTTCTGTCCTGGAGAGGGGCGAGCGTGCATGGGTGTGGGGCAATGGTCACAGCACAAACATGTGCTCGAGAGAGACAATGTTAATCACTTTCCTCATCGCCTTCGCCGCTTCCTTCCTCACAGGATCTCCCCTCCCTGCACACTCACCCTCAGAGAAGCGCAGCCGGTCCCGTTCCAGTTCCCACAGCCGGATTTGATCTGTGATGGTGGGGGGCAGCACTGGGGTCTGTTGGGAGGCCAAAGAGGAGAAGTCACGGCCACGTGACAAAGAGGCCATTGGCCAGGGTGCAGGAAAAAAAAGATTAGCTTTTCCTGAAAGTTAGTGAGGTTTCTCAGTGGAGCAGGCTTCCTCCGGAGGTGGTGGGCTCTCTATCTTTGGAGATTTTTAAACAGAGGCTGGACAAGCCACCAGCTCTCCCCCACCCCCGGAGGCGGCCCCCGACCAGAAGAAGGTTGGGGACCGCTACTTTATATAGCCGGCCGTCCTCACTTGATCCTCAATCAAGTGGAAATCAAAGCAATAAGGGCCAGTATAATACATGTATAATACAATGAGCCTCTTGTGGCGCAGAGTGGTAAGGCAGCGACATGTTGTCTGAAAGCTCTGCCCATGAGGTTGGGAGTTCGATCCCAGCAGCCGGCTCAAGGTCGACTCAGCCTTCCATCCTTCCGAGGTCGGTAAAATGAGGACCCAGCTTGCTGCTGGGGGGTAAACGGTAATGACTGGGGAAGGCACTGGCAAACCACCCCGTATTGAGTCTGCCATGAAAACACTAGAGGGCTTCACCCCAAGGGTCAGACATGACCCAGTGCTTGCACAGGGGACACCTTTACCTTTTTACAATGCAACAAAACTGAATTACAAAATGAGAGAACAATGAAATTAGAAATGGATAGAAGCACAGACTTTCAGCTGTTCTGATTTGGGGTAGCACCTCAGAGCTGAGAACATTAGGGTGCAGGTGAGTTTTTTTAAAGCCCTGATTTTGGGAGGGGTGTATGCAAGCCTGTGGGTTTTCTCCCAAATGGGAAATATCGGAGGGAAAGGGGGGGTGAAGAAGAGGTGACCTGGTGGCAGAGTGGCAGGTCAGCCCCTGAGGTAGCAGCTGGGGAGGAGGACGAGGAGGAGCCACGGCCCGGTACCGACTTATCCATAGACCGGTACCAGTCGCCGGACCGGGGGTTGGGGACCACTGATCCACAGGACATCCTTACAAAGCAACTCAGGGATGCTGGCTTCCAGCCTTCCTTCTCTTCCTCACCTGTTTGAGCATCACAGAGTGGGCCCTGGTGCGCAGGAAGTGAATGATCTGTCAGAAAGAGAGAACCCAGGGAATTAATCCAAAGCTGGCCTTCACACAGTTTGACCCCCATCAATCCTCGATCCCCCTATTATGCTGGGAAGTATCCACCTGGAATGCAGCAACTAAGGAAAGGAAGCAGCCTTCCCAACAAGCCTGCAAACCTTCGACCCGTTCAGGAGCGGCTTGCTCTCTTTCCACTGCCTCTCGGCTATTCTGACCTGATCCGCCGTGATGCCGTTGGCGATGGCCTGCTGCACGCTCTCCCGGGTGACTTGAGCCACCACCAGATTGGGGAAACGATACAGCATCTCTGAGAAGAGGGCAATGAGGGCGATCTGCAACTCAGAGTCTGGAAGAAGGACGGGGAAGGGAAGAGAAGCAGTGAGTGGAAAAAAGGTCACGTTATTAATTTCTTAAACAATCAGTCTGCAGGTTCGAGCCTCCCTACAGAGGGCATTTTTAAAGCAGAAAGGGATCTCCCTCAGCCCAGATTGCCAACGGCAGGGGCAGAGCTTGCATGTGTGCAACAGGTTGTAGTGTCAGTATACTATTAACTTGTTCCAAGGTACCCTCTCCTTTAACTATATAAAACAGAGCCCCGGAGTTGAAACAGCTTGTCAGCTGTATCCTGGGTCGATTATGCACAACTCACAAAAAGTCTGCAAAAAAAGGCGTTTCAATTTTTTATTGAATGAGCGGGAACCTCCTTACGGCAACAGATGGTACACAGCAGAAAGAGACCACAGTCCCTCCCTAACCCATTGCCAGAGCATCCTTCAGAACCATTTAGAATCATAGAAACATAGAGTTGGACATAGAGTTTAATGTCCATATTAAACATAGATTTTAATTCCAGTGCAGTCCTATTACCGGTGTAAAAAAGTCCTGCGGATCATTATATTTGGGAAAGACCCAACTAGAATGGGCTCTCTCACTAGTTCTCAGGAAATCCAGTTCATGACTTGATTTTATGGTTCTGCCTTGCATTTGTTGTACTGCTTTAACTATGAACCTCCTGGAGCAGGGTCTGGAGAGGTAGAATCCTAGAATCATAGAGTTGGAAGGGGCCATACAGGCCATAGAATCCTAGAATCATAGAGTTGGAAGGGGCCATACAGGCCATAGAATCCTAGAATCATAGAGTTGGAAGGGGCCATACAGGCCATAGAATCCTAGAATCATAGAGTTGGAAGGGGCCATAGAATCCTAGAATCATAGAGTTGGAAGGGGCCATACAGGCCATCTAGTCCAACCCCCTGCTCAACGCAGGATCAGCCCTAAGCATCCTAAAGCATCCAAGAAAAGTGCGTATCCAACCTTTGCTTGAAGACTGCCAGTGAGGGGGAGCTCACCACCTCCTTAGGCAGCCTATTCCACTGCTGAACTACCCTGACTGTGAAGTTTTTCCCCCTGATATCTAGCCTATATCGTTGTACTTGTAGTTTAGCCTATACTGTTGTACTTGTAGCATCTATATCTTTTAAATAAATGAATAAAAAGAACAAGGGCTCTCTGTCCACTTCTATTTAGGTGTTGCAGCACCTGGGGTATTATCAGGCAGGCAGTTAAGCAAGCCAATCAGGATTTCAGGAGGAAAGAAAGTCATTAACCGGAAGGGGGGGCAATGCGGTCTCAATGCAGTAATCAGACCCGCCCAACAGGGACATGCTGGACTTTGACCTCTGACCTGTGTATGCATAAATCCTGTAGTTGGTCTCCACCACAATGAAGCCCTGGTTGTGGGTGTCCACTGTCATGCCTGAGATGCCAGAGGAAAGGTTGATGGCCAGGCGGGTGGGGTAGTAACGTCGGGATTTCCTCTGGAACCGGAGAAGAAAGGACAGCAGTTCCAAGATTCATCGATGATTCCAATTCACAACTATATCTTTATTAATGCTACTGCCAACATCGTCAGTTCTCCCAGCCTATGGCTGTTTGGATATCTTTTTTCAAACTCTGGCTTCCCCGAAAACTCTCTCTTATGTCTTTCCAGGCATTACCTTCCTCTGAAAGACCAGGCCAAACTCCCGAAGATGCTGAAGGAAATTTAGCAGAGAGTCACTCATCCCTTCCACAGAATAATCCTGGAAGAAGAAAAACAGCTCTGGTTCACACATGCAGGCATATTGCTGGAATGAATCAGTGTGCAGCGGCCGACAGCTGAGTGTGCGAATGATGGCTTGGCCGGAAAGCACAGCAGGCCAATTTACACGTGACCAGGAATGCACATACAATCTGGTGCAGGGGTAGTCAAACTGTGGCCCTCCAGATGTCCATGGACTACAATTCCCAGGAGCCCAGGGGCTCCTGGGAATTGGAGTCCATGGACATCTGGAGGGCCGCAGTTTGACTACCCCTGATCTGGTGTATGGTGTGTACTTGGTTTTTCTTTATAAATGTTTTGAGTAATGATCATGTTGCATCAACAGATGGGTAGCTGAACATCTGTCTGAAACTTCACATTTAGCTAAGGCACCTGTCCTCGTTTCGTTGTCTTTCTTACAAAGAGACAAAACCTGCCTTATGGGGGCCATTATAATCAACAGGCTTCCTCATCCAGGGTTTTGGGAAACCCCGGGGTTTCTTGATGGCTTTGGTCATGTCAACGCCCCTCTCCCAAAATGGCCAATGACAGACCTGGAGGGGGTGGAAAGGGGTGGGGCCTTGAGTGGGCGTGTACACAGCTGTGTTTCCCAACCATATTCTGCACTACGGTGCCGCTTCTGGGGTTTCTCAGAGCCTGAAGAATGTTTCAGGGGTTTTTCAACCAAAAAAAGTTGCGAAAGGCTACCATAGGGTATAATGGAGAATCAATCCAGAGTATCTGGGGCTCAGGGGGATGTTTTTTTGAGGTAGAGGCTGCAAATATGCAGTATAGTTGCTAGCACCTTCCCCCTTCATTGTTCCTAGGGCAAGAGGAATGCTCCCTGTAGCAAGGGACAGTTTCACAGTGTCTGTAGAGCAGTCTGCACTGGACCCCTATATAAGATCTAAGCCAAGGTCTGAAGGACATGGAGAACCAACTTTGCTACAGCTAAGCAGATCTGGGTATGTCTAGTTCCTGGATGGGAGGACCTCCTGAAAATGTTATATCCATTGCCCGCAATCCGTCAGCTATGCTGACAGGAGAGATCTGGCCTTCTTTCCTCTCTCCACTACCCACTGAGGCTCTTACTCCACGCTGGTCTTCTGACCTTGGGAACCTATGTTCCCAGTGTTGGAAGGGGCTGTTGTGGGATGGCTGGATCCAACTCACTGCTTTGAGTTCCACAGAAGAAAGGCAGGACATATACATATCAATAAATTCCATCAACTAATATAACCCATATATCAACATTTGGTGCAGCTAGGTGTACTGTGTACATTGTTGTCATCTCATGTCAAGCAAAATATTGGAGAACTGCGGGGGAAGGAGGGGCGGAAAACCCTGCCCTGCCCTGCCTCACCTTGCCAAGAGTGGAGAAGCTGAGCTGAAAGAGGAAGGAAAGGATCTCCACCAGATCCATGCCCCGGGTCTGCAGGGAGCAATGCAAAGAAAGGGGTTAGAAACACAGCCAGGGGAGAAGCAGAGTGGTTGGGGCTGAGGCTGTGGGCAGTCACCTCAGCGGACTGGAGATACTGCAGCATGAAGTACCAGAGCTGAGAGGAGGTATCCAGCAGCAGGAACTGGAAGCCAGAAGACGTGATGCAAGGAGGTTCTCCGGGCTCACTGCTAAAGGGAAGAAATAGGCAAAATGGTGTTAAAACATTGGGGGGCAGGGGTGGGGGTGTAGACGGGTATACCTTACTTCTGTATAGATAGCACTCTCTCTCACACACACACACCATGTGAAGAAGTACATTTTTTCAACACAAAAGGAAGCCTTAAGTAAGTGAGGGTATCCCGGCACCCTCTTCTGTCCTGTTTTCAAGATAGGAAGCAGTTCTCTCTGCACTGCAGGAAAGAATGGAGTGGCTACTATTCCAGCATTCAGTTAGGAGAGCCTTCCTCAACTTTTTTAGCATTATGAAACCCCTGAAACATTCTTCCGGTTTCGAGAAAACCCCTGGAGGTGGCACGATCAGGTGGTATGTGGTTGGGAAGCAGAGCTGGGGACACGCCCACCCAAGGCCCCTCCCCTTCCCACCCCCTCCAGGGCCATCATTGGCCATTTTAAGAGGGAGGCGCAGATCAACATGACTGTATATGGTCATAGCACCCGATGAACGTTTAACACATTTAAAACATATATCAAAAATTAATTGACTCCCGTCCATTGTGGAAACCCTTCCAGGGCTGTGAGGAAACCTTAGGTTTTCACAGAATCCTGGTTGAAAAAACCTGAGATAGGAACAGAGATTCAACATCCTATGTAAAGAGGTGTCCGGTCTCCTCTCAGAGGACCATAGTGGGTCTGCACGATACCAAGAGAAGGAGGGGAGGGGGTTTCAAGACGTTCTCTGACTTACTGTCATCAGTAAGAAGACAAAACATTGTATTCCTTAAGCACTGGGCTGGATGAAAGTGGCTGTTCACTAAAGGTAAGATAAAGGTATCCCCTGTGCAAGCACTAAGTCATGTCTGACCCTTGGGGTGACGCCCTCCAGCGTTTTCATGGCAGACTCAATATGGGGTGGTTTGCCAGTGCCTTCCCCAGTCATTACCGTTTACCCCCCAGCAAGCTGGGTACTCATTTTACCGACCTCGGAAGGATGGAAGGCTGAGTCGACCTTGAGCCGGCTGCTGGGATCGAACTCCCAGCCTCATGGGCAGAGCTTTCAGACTGCATGTCTGCCGCCTTACCACTCTGCGCCACAACAGGCTCTTCACTAAAGGTAGGCTTTCTCAATCAGGGTTTCGGGAAGGCCCCGGAAGGGTTTCTCGAACGGGCGCACGTTAATTTTCTGATATATTTTTAAAATCTGTTAAATATTTACTAGGTGATAGGACCATATATGGTCATGTTGACCTGCCCCCCCCCCACCCCCGTGGCCAATGAAAGAACTGGAGGGGGTGAGAGGAGGAGGGGCTCCACAGCTCTGCTTCCCAACCATATTCTGCTCGGCCTGCTACTTCTGGGTTACTCAGAGCCTGAAGAATGTTTCAGGGGCTTTTCAACAGTATAGCCGAGAGAGAGTGGGAGGGGTAGGCACCAGGACCAAGTGACCAAATGCTCTTCCCTGTTACGTCAAAGGAGGCCGGAATACTGCCTGGTCTACTCTTCGTTTGGAGTCTCAGAGCCCTAAATCTTTTGACACTGTCTCTCCATTCAGCTTGGCCTTGTCTCTGCCACTTACCTCTTCATCAACCCAGCTTCTATGAGCAGCTGAGCTAAGTCTTGGCTCACCGCTGCACTTGGAGAGCCCACCATAAAGTGCAGGATGACCTAGGGGAAATATTGGGGGGAGGAAGAAAAAGAAGAGTTGGTTTTTATACCCCACTTTTCACTGCCTGAAGGAGTCTCAAAGCAGCGTACAGTCACCTTCCCTTCCTCTCCCCACAATCAGACACCCTGTGAGGGAGGTGGGGCTGAGAGAGCTCTGAGGGGATCTGCTCTGTGAGAACAGCTCTAACAGGATTGTGACTAGCCCAAGGTCACCCCACTGGCTGCCTGTGGAGGAGCAGGGAATCAAGCCTGGCTCTCCAGTCTAGAGGCCATCTTGCTTAAGCACTATATCATGCATAGCAGTTCTGAAGGGTTTACCTCCAACCTCAGTGGCCCCCAACCCGACTCTTAGTGAGGGAGAAGACAAAGGGCAAACGGAACTCACCTCCCACCTCTCCTCAGCATACTTGTCGAGCGATGGGACGTCTCGGGCATGTTTGTCGGGGCCCAGCTGGCTGGTGTCATCAGACCAGGCCTTCCCTCTAAGCAGACAGAATGAAAAGCAAAACATGGTCTATTAGAATCAAAAGGGTCAGCTAGTCCAACTCACTACACAATGCAGGAAATTCACAACTACTTGTCCACCCACAGTGACCCTTCTAATCTGGCATGCCAGGTTCAATCCTGCGCTCTCCCACATGCAGCCAGCTGGGTGACCTTGGGCTTGCCACGGCACTGATAAAATTGTTCTGACCGGGCAGTGATATCAGGGCTGGGAAGGTGAATGTAAGCCGCTTTGGGCCTCCTTTGGGTAGGGAAAAGCGGCATATAAGAACCACTATCTTCTTCTTCTTCTGAACTTCTTCTTCTTCAGATGATCCCCCCCCCCCAAAAAAAAAGCAGACTCCCTGGCCAGTCTGGCCTGGAGTAAATTTGCCCCCAAGTGGTGACCAGCATCTCCCTGTCATGCAAGAAAGACCCACAGGAGCCAAGCACTTACACAGTCCTTCCTATGCACCCACTCACAATCTGCCTGGATTCACAGAATCAGCATTTCTGCTTAAAAGCTTCCCCAAAAGGAGAAGACACAAATATACTCATGCTGTCGCCAATGTCACCTGTAATCCACAGTTAAAGAACGTGAAAGGGATGAGGGTCGAGGGGGGAAAGTGCATTTGACAGAATGGGGCAGAGAATTTCTATTCCACAGGCCTGTGCGAATTGTTCCTCCTGCACTGTAACCAAGTCATGCCTTTCCTTGCCTCCTCTTCCCAATCGCAACCTTCTGCCTTGAGGCTCAGGCCACAAGTAGCTCCGGGGTTCTCACTTACCCTCCTAGCAGAGCAATGCGCAAGTTCTCCTTGAAGATGGGGTTCAAGATGATCCCTTGGAGTCCCCCGGGCAGCACCTGCATGTGCCAGAGTCTCAGGCCCCGCAAGATATCCGAGCTTTCGTCCTGCTCCCTGCAGAACAAGAGAAGACTGTGAGATAAGAGAGCAGAGAATCCAAAAGAAACATGGAAGGAGGAGCAGATTAAGAGTTTTCTTGGCCTCTAGTTCCTATCTGTTGGCTCTCCAAGACTTCTTAGGTTGGGCATTGGGCAAACCAAGCAAATTCCTCTTTGATCATAGCACCAGCATGGCAGAACTCCCTCGCCAGGGATGGCCATCTATCTCCTTTCATCACTGCCCTCTGTCCAGCAGCTGAGGACTTTTTTTGTTTTGTTTTGTCAGGCATTTCCTTCCTGACCTCTGCTCCATGCCCTATGTTTTAATTGCTGGTTCCTCTTTTTAAACATGTGCGTTTTATTTCTGGTTATTATATGCTATGCATTAGAATGGTTTGCTTTTCATTGTTAACCTTAAAACCCTCTAATGGTCCGAGTAGGGTCAATACCCACGTCAGGCTTTCTCAACCAGGGTGTGGTGGAATCCTGAGGTTTCTCGATGAGCCTGGAAAGGTTTCCTAAGTGGGTGGCTAATGACGGGCCTGGAGGGGCTCTGGGTGGGCATGTACACAACTCTGCTTCCCAACCATATTCTGCACAATCGTGCCACAGCTGAGGTTTTTCGAAGCCTGAAGAATGTTTCTGGGGGTTCTCAATGGTAAAAATGTTGAAAAAGGCTGATCTTCTACGTATACGATAAATCACAAATAAACCAAGAAGTCTTTTTTATTTCCCGCTTGATTCCGGACGTGCAATGAAAATGATCCAGAGGGAAATATTCACGAACATATCCACTAAGCGATGCTTGTTCGTTGTCCCTGATTGGACAGAAAGTTGGGATAATAATTTTGTAAATAAAATTATTATTATTATTATATTATTATTATTAATTTGATTTTTATACTGCCTTTCCCATTAACTGGCTCGTGGCTGTTAACAAATAGCAAAATCCATATAATTTAAAATCCCCATAAAACAGTTAAAACAATTTACAACATATAACAAATAGCGAATGGCGGCCACCTACTATAACCATCTCCCCTGTTCCGGGCATCAGTCAGTGTAGGTCAGGGGTAGTCAAACTGCGGCCCTCCAGATGTCCATGGACTACAATTCCCAGGAGCCCCTGCCAGCGAATATTTCCCTCTGGATTATTTTCATTGCATGTCCGGAATCAAGCAGGAAATAAAAAAGGCTTTTTGTCCATGGACATCTGGAGGGCCGCAGTTTGACTACCCCTGGTGTAGATGAAATAATAACAGAAAGCATAATGTAAGACGAAATAAACCCGGCTGGAAGATTAAATTAGGCCCAACCACAGTCTAGCACTGCAGTTCACTATGGCCTGGGGGGGGATCCTTCCTGGCCTCAACCAAGTGCCTGAATGAACTGGTTGTCTACTGTGTGAAACAGGGTGCTAGAGTAGATGGACCACTAGCCTGACCCAGAGTACCTCTTATGTTGGTACACAGGGACGGACACACACCACAACCACGGAACCCCTTTCCCTGTGAGATTCATCAAAGCCTAACCTGGAGAATTTCCAGAATCATTCCGAGCTGGGCCGGCTTTCACCAGCCATCGTTAAGGAGAGTTAGGGGACTTGGAATTGGCTCAGCCTGCTAGTTTCGTTTTAATGGAAGCTAGGGGTGGCTTGAAGGCAGTGTCGTGCATCTCTTTGGGGATGGAGCGTATCAGGAATTCAAGCACAAAACTTACTTGACAAACTCCTTCTTTACCCATGATGCGACGGCCGCTTGAGGCAGGGGCTGCTCCAGGAAGAGCATTCGCATGACATAATTCTTAGCCAATCCTGGCAGCTCGCTAAAAAAAAAAAAAAAAAAAAAAAAAAAACATGAACATGAACATTTCTTCAGGTATTTAATGCAAAAGGATGCTAAATATTTTTACCCAATACTTCCTGCCTGAAAGACACTATGAAGGTTCAATTAGATCACACCCAAAACTCCCTTTCTGTAAAGACTTGGGTGGCATTCTGCTCCTTGCACCAGAGATGCTAGTTATTTATTTATTTATACACACACACACACACACTTGCTGATCACAGGGAGAAATTTCTTTGCTGTGATTCTTTGCTGATCACAGGGAGAAACAATCCATAACATATAGATAACCATTACATTACCTTGATTTTGAGAGTCTTCTATGTAAATGTTTCAAAATGTTTTATGTAAACCGCCTAGAGCCGTAGGGAAGGGCGGTCTAAAAATCTAAATAAGTAAATAAACTGATAATTGTAACAATGGTAACAGTGCTAACAGGTCCAGGAGCAGAATGCCCTGAAGGATTTCTGGGAGGGAGGGAGAAGGGGCCCTGCAGATGTTGTGGATTACACCTGGTCTCAACCAAATGCCTGGTGGAAGAGCTCCCTTTTGCAGGCCCTGCAGAAATGCTGGACCAGTGGTTCTCAACCTTTCTAATACCGCGACCCTTTAATACAGTTCCTCATGTTGTGGTGACCCCTAACCATAAAATTATGCAAGTGTTCTTTCACAGAAATTAAACCGAAACTGACCAATGGCATGAAGATCCGTTGTTCGATTGTATATAAATTGGGTTTTTTTCCGGGGTTTCTCAGTTCAGTTCTTGTCCCACCATGCCGATCTCTCTCTTTTCTGCTGCTCCAGACAGATGAACGCTCTGTCTCGATCTACCCCACAAGGCTGTTGTGTGGATGAGACAGAAGAGGAGCGATGTCGGCCACTTTGGAGAGAAGGGCGGGGTACGAACCGAGTAACGAAAACCAATGATTTGGAAGAACAAAAACTGAGTCCAGGGGCACCTTTAAGACCAACAAAGATTTATTCAGCTTTTGTGCGCAGGTTCCCTCCCTCAGACAAAATTGATTTGGAGGGAGTAAAAGGATTTGGGCCACTTTGGGTCCCCACTGGAGAGAAGGGTGGGGGAGAAGCCAAGAAGACACATGATTTTGGGGAGGCAACACAGACAGCCCTGAGAACTGAGATTCTCACAGCGTCTGGGCCAGGACAGGCTAACAGTGGTGGCACCCTCCTGGCCAAGCTGCTCGCCTTGCCGCAACCCCCGTGAAAGGGTTGTTCGACCTCCAAAGCAGTCCAGGCCCCCAGGTTGAGAACCACTGCGTTAGATAAATTAAGAACACTTCCATAGAAAAAAGTGAAGTTGAAAAATGCTGAATCATCAACACGCCTGTTTTGGTTCCCAGTTCCAGCTACTGAGGATGCTGGCCACAAGTTTTGAGTCTGCTCTACCTTGTCTCCAGTTTTGCTATTTTTCCTTGCTTTCCCCGCTTATCTCCAAATACTGTCAGTTCTAGCCTCTATTTTATGGGCATAAAGTTTGAAGGTCACCAAGGTCATTGCTTTTTAAAGGACCCTGATTTAGGGGCTTTTAAAAATTCTTTCCCTATGGAAAAAAACATTTCAGCAGCTGGAGCTCCAGCAAAGCCAAGAACATGCGTCAGGAAGCAGGGAGAAAAGAGGATGTTCTGATGGAGGCATCGACCCAGCTGAAGGATTTTCGCTCTCTTCGCACTCCCAGAGTCCCGCAAACAAGGCAAGTGACTTGCATCTCCTACCTCAGGCTTTCTCAACCAGGGGGTCATAAACCCTGGGGTTTCTTGAGTCTGCCATGAAAACGCTAGAGGGCATCACCCCAAGGGTCAGACATGTCCCGGTGCTTGCACAGGGGAGACCTTTACCTTTATGACCATATATGGTCATATTGACCCACCCCCCAATGACTAATGATGGGCCTGGAGGGGGGGGGGAAGGGGTGGGGGTCCCAGGTGGGCATGTACACAGCTATGCTTCCCAACCACATTCTGTCCTATTGCAGTGGGGGAACAACATTTCTATACCCAGGAAGATGGGGCTTCTCACTCACCGGAAGACTGCTAGGCAGGTGGCAGGATGGTTGTACAGCCGGTCTAAGATCCCCGGACTGAGTCCCCGCAGGAATGCATGAAGGTTCTTGCACTTCAGCTGCACCCTCTGAAGCGTCATCGCAGAGTCCGTAACAGACTACAGGCCAAAGAAGATGGGTAGAGTTAAGGGACAATTTCAGCTGTGATGCTGGGAGAGAATATGGACAGCCAAAAAGACAAATAAGTGGATTCTAGATCAACCGAAGCTTGTACTAGGAGATAAAATGACTAAACCATTCATTGGTCATATCATAGGAAAGCAAGACGCACTGGAAAAAAGACAGTAATGCTAGGTAGAAGAAGAAGACTTGATTTTAATATCCCGTTTTTCACTACCTGAAGAAGTCTCAAGGCGGCTCACAGTCGCCTTCCCTTCCTCTCCCCACAACAGACACTCTGTAAAGCAGGTGGGGCTGAGAGAGCCCCGGTACAACTGCTCGGTCAGAACAGCACTATCAGGGTCAAGGTCGCCCAGCTGGCTGAATGTGGAGGAGCAGATTAGAAGCCGCCACTCCTAACCACTACACCAGGGGTAGTCAAACTGCGGCCCTCCAGATGTCCATGGACTACAATTCCCAGGAGCCCCCTGCCAGCATTCGCTGGCAGGGGGCTCCTGGGAATTGTAGTCCATGGACATCTGGAGGGCCGCAGTTTGACTACCCCTGCACTACACCAAACTGGCTCTCTAGAGGGGCAGACGCAGCAAAGGAAGCAGTATGCATGATGTGAGCAAAGCTTTTAATGCTAGAACATTTCTGAAGTCAATAATAATTTATTTTTTAATGTAGTTCATTGCACTTATATACCACCTTCCCTTGCAGCTCAGGGGGGTTTTACAGGGGGGTTGCTCCAGCATTCCCTTCAAGGGTTTTCTCGTGGGGGAGTCAGCCACGGAAGCTCACGCCTTGAATAAATCTTTGTTGGTCTTAAAGAGGTCATTGGACTCAAATTTTGTTCTGCTACTTCTGCTACAATTACCTGTTGGTAATTAAACAAACCCCCTTCAAGGATCGCTGCCTTGTTGTGGCAAGGGGGCTTGCGTAGTTCAGTGAAGCTATGAGCTATACCGTGCAGGGCCACCCAAGACGGACAGGTCATAGCTGAGAGCTATGACAAAAGGTGATCCACTGGAGAAGGAAATGGCAAACCACTCCAGTATCTTTGCCATGAAAACTCTATGGACAGTTCCAATAGGCATAACGATATGACGCCGGAAGATGAGCCCCTCAGGTCGGAAGGTGTCCAATATGCTACTGGGGATGAGCAGACGGCTAGTACGAGTAGCGCCAGAATGAATGAAGCGACTGGGCCAAAGCCGAAAGGACGCTCAGTTGTGGAAGTAATTGGTGGCGAAAAGACAGTCCGATGCTGTAAAGATTTTTATTCCATAGGAACCTGGAACGTCAGATCCATGAATCAAGGTAAGCTGGACGTGGTCAAACAAGAAATGACAAGACTGAACATCGACATTTTAGGAATCAGTGAACTAAAATGGACAGGAATGGGTGAATTCAATTCAGATGACCATCAGGTATACTACTGTGGACAAGAATCTCGCAGAAGAAATGGAGTAGCCTTCATAATCAATAAGAGAGTAGGAAAAGCAGTCTTGGGATACAATCCCCAAAATGACAGAATGATCTCAGTTCGAATCCAAGGCAAACCATTCAACATCACAGTGATCCAGGTCTATGCCCCAACCACTGCTGCTGAAGAGGATGAAGTTGATCAGTTCTATGAAGCCCTACAACACCTTCTAGAAGCAACGCCAAAAAATGATGTGCTTATCATCATGGGGGATTGGAATGCTAAAGTAGGAAGCCAAAAGATAACCGGGATAACAGGCAGGTTTGGCCTTGGAGTACAAAATGAAGCAGGACACAGGCTGGTAGAATTTTGTCAAGAGAATACAATGGTCATAGCAAACACTCTTTTCCAACAACCCAAGAGACGACTCTACACATGGACATCACCAGACGGTCAACACAGAAATCAGATTGACTATGTGCTCTGCAGCCAAAGATGGAAAAGTTCTATCCAGTCAATAAAAACAAGACCAGGAGCTGATTGTGGTTCAGATCATGAGCTTCTTGTTGCAAAATTTAGGCTTAAATTGAAGAAAGTAGGGAAAAGCACTAGGCCTCTCAGGTATGAACTAAATCATATCCCCGACGAATACACAGTAGAGGTGACAAATAGATTTAAGGAATTAGATCTGATAGACAGAGTGCCTGAAGAACTATGGACGGAGGTTCGCAACATTGTACAAGAGGTAGCAACTAAAACCATCCCAAAGAAAAAGAAATGCAAGAAATCAAAATGGCTGTCTGAGGAAGCTTTACAAATAGCTAAGGAGAGAAGGGAAGTGAAAGGCAAGGGAGAAAGAGAAAGATACACCCAACTGAATGCAGAATTCCAGAGAAAAGCTAGAAGAGATAAGAATGCCTTCTTAAATGAACAGTGCAAACAAATAGAAGAAAACAATAGAATGGGGAGGACCAGAGATCTTTTCAAGAAAATTGGAGATATGAAGAGAACATTTCATGCAAAGTTGGGTATGATAAGAGACCAAAATGGTAGGGACCTCACAGAAGCAGAAGAGATTAAACAAAGGTGGCAAAATTATACAGAACAACTATACAAGAGCGAGCTTAACATCCCTGATGACCACAGTGGGGTAGTTACTGACCTGGAGCCAGACATCCTGGAATGTGAAGTCAAATGGGCCTTAGGAAGTCTGAGCAACAATAAAGCTAGTGGTGGTGACAGCATTCCAGTTGAACTATTCAAAATCTTAAAGGACGATGCAGTAAAAGTGCTACAATCAATATGCCAGCAAATTTGGAAAACTCAACAATGGCCACAGGATTGGAAAAGGTCAGTTTACATTCCAATCCCAAAGAAGGGCAATGCCAAAGAATGTTCAAACTACCGCACCATTGCACTAATTTCTCATGCTAGCAAAGTTATGCTCAAAATCCTACAAGCTAGGCTCCAGCAATATGTGGACCGAGAACTTCCAGAAGTACAGGCAGGATTTCGAAGAGGCAGAGGAACTAGAGATCAAATTGCCAACATACGCTGGATCATGGAGAAAGCTAGGGAGTACCAGAAGAACGTCTACTTCTGCTTCATTGACTATGCTAAAGCCTTTGATTGTGTGGAGCACAACAAATTGTGGCAAGTTCTTAAAGAGATGGGAATACCAGAGCATCTTATTGGTCTCTTGAGAAATTTATATGCAGGTCAAGAAGCAACAGTGAGAACTGAACATGGAATCACTGACTGGTTCAAAATTGAGAAAGGAGTTCGGCAAGGCTGTATACTGTCACCTTGCCTATTTAACTTGTATGCAGAGCACATCATGAGAAATGCGGGATTAGAGGAGTCACAAATTGGGATCAAGATTGCAGGGAGAAATATCAACAACCTCAGATATGCAGATGATACCACTCTAATGGCAGAAAGTGAAGAGGAACTAAAGAGCCTGTTGATGCGGGTGAAGGAGGAGAGTGCAAAAGTTGGCTTGAAACTCAACATCAAGAAAACAAAGATCATGGCATCCGGCCCTCTCAATTCCTGGCAAATAGATGGGGAAGAAATGGAGATAGTGACAGATTTTATTTTCCTGGGCTCCAAGATCACTGCAGATGGGGACTGCAGCAAAGAAATTAAAAGACGCTTGCTCCTGGGGAGGAAAGCTATGGCAAATCTAGACAGCATCCTAAAAAGCAGAGACATCACCCTGCCAACAAAAGTGCGTTTAGTCAAGGCTATGGTATTCCCAGTTGCAATGTATGGCTGCGAGAGTTGGACCATAAGGAAGGCCGAGCGTCAAAGAATTGAGGCTTTTGAACTCTGGTGCTGGAGAAGACTCTTGCGAGTCCCTTGGACTGCAAGACGAACAAACCGGTCAGTCCTAGAGGAGATCAGCCCTGACTGCTCTTTAGAAGGCCAGATCCTGAAGATGAAACTCAAATACTTTGGCCACCTCATGAGAAGGAAGGACTCCCTGGAGAAGAGCCTAATGCTGGGAGCGATCGAGGGCAAAAGAAGAAGGGGACGACAGAGAATGAGGTGGCTGGATGGAGTCACTGAAGCAGTAGGTGCAAACTTAAATGGACTCCGGGGAATGGTAGAGGACAGGAAGGCCTGGAGGATCATTGTCCATGGGGTCGCGATGGGTCGGACACGACTTCGCACATAACAACAACAAATTTAGAAGAAACTGATCATGAAGATACTTTTACTAGGATTGTACAACTCCTTGTCTCCAAGTTAGAGAAGAGTTAGATTTTGCAGGTTAAAACATATGCCAATGACCTGTTGATAATTTTGGAAGACCCAGAAGAGAGTATTAGGTTGCTTAATAATAAATTGGAGGAAATGGGTACAATACCTGATTTAAAAGTTAATAGTTAGGCAGGTAAAGTGTTTAGGGATTACAATTAGAAATACTAATTTGGCCCTTTTTAAAAATAATCACCATAAGGTGTGGGTGGACCTTAAAAAGGATATAGCAAGATAGAAAACCTGAAATTTAACGTTGTTTTGTAGAATTTCAACTATAAAGATGAATACAGAAACACTGTCCACTGATGAACCCTTTCCAGGACAAAATGCCTCCAGAATGGGGGGGAAAGGGGAATAAGTATTTCACAGTTAAGTGGCTACATTCCAAGCTGAGCACAGGTTTCTGGAGAGGTGCTGGGTAGTTGTTGCTCACGGGTTCAGGAGTGGACAGAACTAGAAGCTTAAAATTCACAGCGCCTCTCTCTGGAACGTCTAACAAAACTTGCTGGACATGTAAGCGAGCATCCTGGAGAGATGTGCCGCAAATAAGCATACTCTATGCCTGCATTTAAAGTTCCAAAATATTGTTCTGTAGTGCCTTTAACACATCCCACTTTTTGTGGCACTCCTATGTGTTTAAAGCCCACTCCAGTGGCATTTTAGCCTGGAAAGGGTTAATAAAAGTGGGGGAGTTTCACTTTTTCATTTCTAAAATATCCTCCAGTATTTGTAATGCATCCCACTGTTTTTTAGCAGTTCTCGTTTGTTTCATGCCTGTTCCAGGGTGTTCCAGAGGCATTTTGGCCTGCAACAGGTGAATAAAGATGTAACAGTTACACTTCTTTATTTCTAAAATATTGTTCTAGAGTGCCTGTCATTCATCCCACTGTTTTTTGCAGTACTTTTGTTTGCTCCAGGGTGTTCGAGGTATTTTGACCCAGGATTAACAAGAGGGTGAGACAATAAAATCAGAGTCCAGTAGTACCTTTAAGACCAACAAAGATTTATTCAAGGCGTGAGCTTTCGAGTGCAAGCACTCTTCCTCAGACTGGGATCTTACACTTCCTCATTTCTAAAATATTCTTCTCTGGTATCCAGAATACTTTTGTTTGTTCCAGGGTGTTCGAGGCATTTTGACTCAGGATTAATAAGAGGCTGAGAGTTACACTTCCTTATTTCTAAAATACTCTTCTCTGGTGTCCATAATGTACCCCACTGTTTTTTTGTGGGTACTCCAGTTTGTTCAATGCCCACTCTGGCCTGTTCCGGAGGCTTTTTTGGCCTGATAAAGATTAATAAAGTTGCAGGATTTCCACCTTTTCATTTCTAAAGTATTGTCTATAATGCATCCACGGTTTTTTTGTTTTGTTTTTGCAGTACTCTTTGTTTAATGCCCATTCTGGCTTTGACCATGTCCTGAATTACATTTAAAAAGCATTTCCTGGATTTTGTGAACATTTGTAAAAATTATTAACATTGCAGCAGGTCTTTAAACTAACTTAGCGCTACAGACCTACGTTTCTTCCTTCCACTTTGACTGGGTTTAGGGGGAAAAGTCTATCGATTTTTGTATCACTTCTCCCTGTCATGTCTGCATTTCTATTTATGTTTTGCTCCTAATCTGTACTGACCCTTCTAACGCACAATAAATTATTTAAAAAAAAGATCATAGGATCATAGAACCATAGAGTTGGAAGGGGCCATACAGGCCATCTAGTCCAACCCCCTGCTCAATGCAGGATCAGCCCAAAGCATCCTAAAGCAACATTGCAATATTAAATGCACAACATTAGAATATTAGAAATGCACAATATTAACATTAAATGCACAATTATAGATCACAACATTGCAATATTAAATGCACAATATTGCACTGGTAAAGGCGCAAAGCCGTGTTGTACATTTTCTACCGTCTGCAGGAAGCTTTCTCTCCAAGCAACGCCTGGGCAGGGCAAGCAGAAAGGGGCTGCCTGCCTCAATCCCAAAGCCCCCCCATTAAATTCAGCAGCTCCCCTTTCCCCAGGCTGCCCAAGGCCATTGCACTTTGTCCCTGCCTGCAATTGCACCTCAGCGACTCTAGCCAGCCCGGGGAGTCCCTTCCCGCTCACCTGGCTTGCATCCCCCGGCCTTCAGCTCCTCATGGCCGCTCTCGGAAGAGCCAAGCCTTCCGACTTCTCCCCTCCATGTCCCGCACACTCCCGTCATGCACCTCACGCGGAAAGCCGACATCGTGGGTCGGGCTTCATGCTGCACGTGAACGGCTCTCCCAGCCCCCCCCCAGCCTTGCAGCGGTCGGCGGAGGATGGCGCTTCCCGCTCTGTGTGCCTTTTTGCCCTTGAAGGTAATCCAGGAGCCGAGATTGCTGCAGGATTTGGGTTGCAATGAGAGTCAGACCCCTGGGGGTGGAAAGGTGGTCCAGGGTGGCACGAGGGGTGCCAGTCCCCAGGCGGGACCTGGGGATCCCCTGGAATCCAGCCTATTACAGAGATCAGTTTCCCCACCCCAGGGAGAAAATGGTGGATTTGGAGAGCGCTTTGTACTCCAGCGCTTTGTACTCCATTGAGGTCCCTCCCGCCCTCTTCCGGCTCCGTCCCCGAAGTCTCAAGGTATTTCTCCCCTCCAGTTGGCATCCTTAGGTGGCCCCTGGTCCTGTTGACAGGTTCAAAATTCGCCCCAGGAAGCTCTTCCTGTTGCATCCGCAAGGCTGGGGAAAGACTTCTCCCCTGCTGAATTTCTGCCTGCGGAGAAAAACACAGGGTGTCTTTTTGCTGGAGGAAAAGGCAGCAGTCCTCTTCCTCTCCCCCCCCCCGCCCATTTATTCAGTCATTTGACTCGTAAATGATGTGGATACAAGGACTATAAGAGCCGTGAAGCGATTGAACAATTAAAAAATCGGTAAGGTTAAAACTTCACAAATGAATGGGAGATTGTTGCATGTGAATATGAAAAACAGATAGAAATTGGTAGTATATTATTTACCATTGAAGAAACTATAGGGCAGGGGTAGTCAAACTGCGGCCCCTCCAGATGTCCATGGACTACAATTCCCATGAGCCCCTGCAAGCATTCGCTGGCAGGGGCTCATGGGAATTGTAGTCCATGGACATCTGGAGGGCCGCAGTTTGACTACCACATAAAAGTAATAACGGCAGAAAGAGGAGTTCAACTTGTTGACTCCAATAATCAACATAAAAATATTTGTCTATACTTTAGTATACCTCAGATACCTTGCTCGTCTTACTTTGTTGGGGATATAATGAAATTTTGCTACCCTACGAGTGGTAATTGGAACTTTATCCCTTAACAGAAAGCTTTCAAACGTTCACTGTTATGAGGGTAGAGATTAATGTTCAGTAAAATGTGATAGCAGAGGGTGAATTCGGCTGCCCCTGATACAGCTATAAAATGATCAAGATACAAGTACGGGTGAGATTGTCTCAATTTGGTTAGTACTACAGGGACATAAACGTGTCTTCAACAGTCGTCTGAGGAACCAGGCCTCCAAAAGAGCTGAAGGAAAAGCATTAAAATGTGCTCTAGAACAGGGGTAGTCAACCTGTGGTCCTCCAGATGCCCATAGACTACAATTCCCATGAGCCCCTGCCAGCGTTTGCAGTCAGGGGCTCATGGGAATTATAGTCCATGGACATCTGGAGGACCACAGGTTGACTACCCCTGCTCTAGAAAACGCCCAACAGCATTTTGGCCTTGAAATATTTGATAAGTATGGAGCGGGAGTATTTCCTAACCAGCTTTTCAAAGTATTGTAAAATTTGGAAAGAGCTGCTGTTTCATCCAGAAATCATCTGTCAAGAAGACATTGCTGTACAATGGCCTTGGCTGGTTTAAATCCAAGTTTTATTCGTTGTTCTGGGTCAAGACCCAAGGCACACATTTTAATTTTTAATATGATTTTGGTATTCCAAGGGAAATGGGAGGAAACTGCAAGAAATTTTGGGATTAACCCCACTCAGGAATCTTGACTGAACTCTCAAGAACCACACAGCTCCTGTATGGGCCCAACTGGGCCCCATACATGAGCTGTGTTAATACTTTGCAGAGTATAGTTTAAGGGCTTCTGGATAAATCCCCCCTTTAGTATAAAGGAATCTAAGGATGGCGAAGACACTTTTTTGTGTGGAGCCTGCAGCTCATTGAATATGGGCAGCCCTCTTGATTCAGAATCCGAGGTAAGAATCTGGCATGAGATTGTGGAGGCATAAAAACTGATACTTCCTACTATTGAAAAAGTACTCTGGGTATGCTCAGAAGAGAAGAATAGCTGGATTTTTTTATACCCTATTTTTTACTACTTGGAGTCCGACAGTGGCTTACAAGCCCCTTTCCCTTCCCCTCCTCACAACAGACACCTTCTTGAGGTAGGTGGGGTTGAGAGAGCTCAGAGAACTGCTCTGAGGGAACAGCCCTAAAAGAACTGTGACTGGCCCAGGGTTACCCAGCTTGCTGCATGTGGTGGAGTGGGGCATCAAACCTGCTTCCCCAGATTAGAGTCTGCCGCCCTTCACCATTACAGCACACTGGGTCTCTTAGTATAGGGGTAGTCAACCTGTGGTCCTCCAGATGTTCATGGACTACAGTTCCCATGAGCCCCTGACAGCAAACGCTGGCAGGGGCTTGTGGGAATTGTAGTCCATGGACATCTGGAGGACCACAGTTTGACTTGAGGCACCCTGTTTGGTAACATTTACATCCATTTGTTTGGATGTCAAGGTAGATACTTTTGCATCCTCCTTTCTTGTCAAGCCAGGGGTTAGCAATCTTGAAGGAAACCTCTCTAAAAACGAAATGGATATATATATGATTAGGGCCTTAACTAATTTTGTTTGTTTGTTTTATTTATTTAGATTAGATCTTTATACCACCCTTCCATACGGCTATAGGCGGTTTAAATAGAACATTGTAGAACATTTACATAGAACATAACTTGGGGTTTGTCCTTGTGCAGATCGTATCTCCTACAAGATAAAGAGAAGGGATCTCCATAAGCCGTGAGAGAAGCATCTTCGATTTTTCATCCACGCATCTATAAGGACTGAACACGGCCACTCGTAAAGATGCCATCAGCCCTGCTTAAGTCTGGCACTAGCTGGAGAATGTGTTCTCTCTGCCGTCTGTTTCCCCTGGCCAAGGAGAAGAGCTGGGAGGCGCCCTGCAGGTGGAAAGCGTATTCCCAAGGCAGCAAGCCTGATCCCAATAACCAGGCAGGTAAAACGTCTCATCTGAAAGACCGGGCGGAGAAACAGAAGCGGCAATCGGAGAGGATGGAGTCCATTGAAGCCAGGCTGGCGGCAGGCCTGAAGGTGAGGCAGCCTGGGAAGGCAGGAGAGGACCAAACGGGCTGATAATTTACAAGGGAATGGAGTTAGTTGCTGACAGCTCTGTAGATCAGATCCAGGATGGAATGAGATTAATTGAGAGACCACAGCCTGGTGGTTTGTGATCTGTTGCATGGAGCATAAAGTGGGTGCAATTTGGTTTAATTATTTGGTAGTTCTCTCGTTTAAAAAAATGCTCAGGGTCACTGACGTCCACTGTGACATATCGGTCACTAAAAATTAGCGAAATTATTGGGCAGCAGTAAAAAAAATCAATAAAAACAGCTGGTAAAGCTTCCTGTTCATATAGCAGCAGAGTTAAATACATTATATTCAAACTAAAGTGATAGTATAATATATATTAATTAATAAAATTGTATTTATAATCTGCTCTTCCCTGAAGGCTCAGAACAGGAAAACTTATTAATCCATGAGTTCCTCTTAATATTTAGGAAAATGGCCAGGGGTGGAGCGTGTCCAGCCCCCGGTGAGTGTCCTGGTTGGGGCGGCCCCTACAGCTGCTGCCCTCCTTGGCCAGCTGCCGGCTGGAGCCATTGTGTCTGCCACGCTCCACTGCTCCACCTGGGTGGTGGAACACAGCATCTGGCTGCAGCGGTCAGGAGGAGCCGGCTGTGGCAGTGCCACTGAAGAGGCCGCCGCGCCGCCATGGACAACCCAGCAGCAGCTCCCAGAAAGAAGGCGGCAGTGATGCTGGGGCGGCTGGCACAGCCACAAGGCGGCAGCACCGCCCGCAGAGGGTTGCCGCCACCATATGGCATGTGGGAAGGCCACGCCGATGCCTGTGCTCAGTGCCTGAATACCTCACGGCTTTCTCCGTGACCTGAAGGTTTGTTTTTAAAATTCATCTTTTGTTTTTTTCCCTTCCTCAGAAAGAGCGTCCAAGGCCACTCAAGACCTTGGCTTTGAAAAATGGCGTTCAGTATGACATCCCCACTGTCGCTGGAGAAAAGAAAGGTACCGTGGAAATCTTTTTGACATGAAGACAGCCTTAAGGCCTACACACGGCAGTGGATGCGGACCATGGAAGGGGAGGGACTCTTGGGCCCACCCCCACAGAGCAAGGAGGACAAGGAGGCCTGCTTCGGTCTGCGGCCGGTTTGCCTCAGTGTATGGGGAAAGAAAAAGGCGAGGAAGAGGAGAAGGGTGGAAGCACTTGCCCCCCTGTCCCGAGGGGCCGTGGCCTGAGAGCGGCAGGTGGGGGGCGGCCCCAAGCGCCTTCTCAGAAGCAGCAGTAGTGGACCGAGGGCTTCCACGCCACCACTGCTACTTATTCTGGTGGCATCAGCAGTGACCCCTGTCCCCAGCAGCGTCCCTTTGTTTCCCCCACCTTCGTCACCCTCAAGAAGCAGCCTGCTGCTCGGGGGGCTGGAATGCCGTCGCCTCAGCCCCACAGCCGGGCCCAGGTGGTCGAGCAAGGCGAACGGAGGTGGCCAAATAATTTTGGAACTCTTAATTTAGAGACAGGGTGGGGAAAGGGGGACAAGATTTTTGTCTCCTACTCCCAAGCTTAGGGGCATCTTGCGCCCTCCCCCTTCCCGCTGTCTCTTTCACATACACATACGCAGTGCCCACACGAGGGGGGGGGGTCAGGTTCGCCTTTACCCATTGTGGGGGAAAGTCCAAATGATCCACAGTGCCAGAGAAATCTTCCAAAATGCCGTTTTAATAGCTGCAGCATTAAAATGGGGAGGGCTGTGTCAGGTCTGAAAGCCAGCATCCACATAAAGAAACACTGGGTGAAGTAATGACAGACAGGAGGCTTCCTTCTCTCTGTGCTTAGTCGCTCCAGAGCTTCCTTCCCAGACCATGTTCTGCTCTCCTTGAGCAGACGAAGCTTTTGATTCAGTTTTACAGCTCATGAAAAACTTCGCAATACACGTCCCCGGACATAGAGGTTTGCAGAAGCTTAGTTGTGTACGCATTCTGTTGTTATCAAGTTTCGAGATGTTGCATAGCTCATCTTCACCCAGGAAGGTTTCTCGTGGTCAGCTATTTGCAGGAACCCTGTCTTCCTGATGATGACACAGAGACCAGAGAGTGACCTGCCCCAGCACCTGGGTTTGCCCAACAGCGAGGAGCAGAGACAAAATTAGGCAGATCTGTACAACGGGGTACAGGTTTCTATACAGGGATGGTAGAAAGGGCAGCTGTAGATACTTCAGGTCAGCCTTTCTCAACCTTTTTACTATCGAGAAACCCCTGAAACATTTTCTCCTGGAGGGGTTAGCCTAGTATATCATGATTTTGGTGTTGCTAATTTGATAGTATGATCAGTCTGAATGCATCAGCCAGACATTTGTAAAAGCCAGGGATGTGACCAGAAGTGATGGGTTTGGCCTAGGGGTGAGGATGTTGTTGATTTAGGATGGCCTTTCTTCTCCGCTCTCTTGTGGGGTTCTTGCTTTTGAAATGTCACCTTGTGACCGATGCCAGTGTAAGCCCACATTAAATAAGCAATAGCACCGGAAAGAAAGCTGTGCCAAGTGCCAGAGAGGCAAGGAAGTCCTTCTTAGTCTCCTTCTAAGGGAGACTAAGGTAATGCCACACGTTGTAAGGGAATGCCACATATTCCCAAGAGTCCCCCTCTTCCATCTTGAGGACTAGAAACCAAAAGACTAATGGCTTTCATACCAGGTAATCATTTGAATGCACTTATGCCGTTTAAGAGCCTCTTGTGGTGCAGAGTGGTAAGGCAGCCGAAATGCAGTCTGAAAGCTCTGCCCATGAGGCTGGGAGTTCGATCCCAGCAGCCGGCTCAAGGTTGACTCAGCCTTCCATCCTTCCGAGGTTGGTAAAACGAGTACCCAGCTTGCTGGGGGGTAAATGGTAATGACTGGGGAAGGCACTGGCAAACCACCCCGTATTGAGTCTGCCATGAAAACGCTAGAGGGCGTCACCCCAAGGGTCAGACATGACCTGGTGCTTGCACAGGGGATACCTTTACCTTTATGCCGTTTAAACCCTGAACAAGGTCCTTAAAATATAGTGGTGATAACAACATTGTTCTCTGTATGTTTGTTTTACCCACAGATATATCGGGACCACTGCCTACCTCCTATAGCCCAAGCTACGTTGAGGCTGCTTGGTACGCTTGGTGGGTGAAGGAGGGATTTTTTAAGCCAGAATACCAGGTAGAGAATTATTATTATATGACATAAATGACTTGCCTTCAGTTCTGCTGTGAATTAATAAGAAGAATGAATAAGATATGAATAAGAAATTAATTCAAAAGAAATTCCGTCTAAACATCCGGAAGAAGTTCCTGACAGTTAGAGCGGTTCCTCAGTGGAACAGGCTTCCTCGGGAGGTGGTGGGTTCTCCATCTCTGGAAATTTTTAAACAGAGGCTGGATAGCCATCTGACGGAGAGGCTGATTCTGTGAAGTTTCAAGGAGGTGGCAGGTTACAGTGGATGAGCAATAGGGTTGTGAGTGTCCTGTATAGTGCAGGGGGTTGGATTAGATGGCCCTGGGGGTCTCTTCCAACTCTATTATTCTATGATTCTATGATTCTAGGGCTCTTCCCTCAAACATAATGGATGGACAAGTGAACAGGCCGATGGACCTCAGAATTGGTAATGCTAGAAGGTGCCACTGGGGTGCACCTTTAGATGGCATCTAAAGGATAGATGAATCTATCCTTTAGATGGGAGTTTGCTCTGTGTCCAGACCTTGACTCATAGCAGCTAAGAGAGCTGACTCACACAGGCCAATTCCGCACGAGCGGAAGAGGCCAAGAGGGTGATCATATGGAAGTGGGAGAAATCAGCATTTCCACATGATGCTGCCTCCTACTGGGCCTGCTGCAGATCAGGCCCTCAGTCAGCCGGGGCTGAGGGAACACGTAAAAATCTGCATTCCCTTAGCTGCTGCGGGGGCCAACGGAGCCTGTCCTGCAGCAGGCCCGTGTGGACAGGAAAGAACCAGGCGTGGAGGGAGCCCATTGGGGTCAAGAATGCCCCAGTTGGCTTTGCGGCATTTTTCCACCACAGGGCAGACCGGGGCATTCTTTTTAATTTTAATAAAACCCCGCATCCCACCCCCTCACACAGTGGAACTATTCTGCCACAGCTTTGTTTCCCTGGGGGGGGGGACACATTTTGGTGCGGGAGCAGATCCGGCCCTGAAATGTGTCCCCTATGGGGACACAGTAAATGGTGGAGCTTTTTGCTCCACAGCACGGCACCAGCGGCAGAATGGGCCACAGGCAGCAGAATGCAGTCATAGCATTCAGCTCTTCAGACCATGGGATTGAGTCCCCCTTTGGATGGTCCTTTCCTTTGGAAGGTCCTTAACATAAAGAAATCTCCATGTGGGTAGAAAGCTAGCAAGCGGGAACCAAGGTTCTTACCCCTCCCTCTGCTGCTTCTCCTCAATTCCTACTTGATGGCATTTTTTAAAAGAGCAAGACCTACAATCTGTAGTACTAGCTTAAGTCTCTGCCACCTCGTTGGCCAGCATGTGTGAACCAAGCTCAAGTCACAAATCAGGAAGCTCCCTGCTCAGATGCCTTCTCTGGCATGAACTTCCTGTGTTCCCCCAGGACTTCTCCCAAGCTGTGACAGGCCTTTTGTATGCCTACACAAGGAGGGTCTGATATATCGAGACAGGCAGCTGGTCAACCGGTCATGCGCCTTGCAAAACGCCAGTCTATAATCATTAGGGAGGGATAATTGTACTCACCATAGACCATCCCTTTTTCCCCCTCTCTCTTTCTTGGCAGCCTCAGTTGCCCCATCAGAAAGCCCAGGTGTACTCTCTCTCCATCCCCCCTCCGAACATCACAGGGTCCCTGCACTTGGGGCATGCTTTGACCGTAGCCATTGAAGATGCTCTTGTGCGGTGGTAAGTGACTTCATGGAAGGCCAGGGAGACGGCTGCTCACCCAGGGGACGCTGGGGCTCAAGCGTTGAAATGGGATGGCTAAAAAATGAATGTCAGAGGCATGCAGGCAGAAGAGCCCCTTTGGCCTGCTGAGGCGTCACCTACCTCTGATGCTAATTCAGGAATCTGTCTGTGTCCCAGGAGAACGGTGGGCTTCTTTTGAGCCCCAAAGGGCTTGATAAGGGCTTTCTCTCCCCATCCCTTGGGCCCACCACACATGGGTTTCCTGCACCTCTGTGCAATTCATGTGCTGTGTTGTTGAGCTCTGGCTTTTTCAGGATTGGGGATGTGGGGGGGGGCGGCAGCGGAGGGAATGGCGTATTTTCCAAACTTCCAGTTTTAGATCTCATTGGGCGTTAGCTTGGGAGATGCAATTAGTTGTGGGCGTGTGCTTATTATTTTTTTTAAACATTGCTGTATTGCTTTTCAACCGTATTTGGGTTCTTAGCAACGGGATCTTGTGCAATGCCCAAATTCTGAGCTTCTCTGTGTTTTTTTCCCTTCATTTGACTGGCCTGCGACAGGAAGAGGATGGAAGGCTGTAAAGTGCTGTGGGTTCCAGGTTCAGATCACGCCGGGATTGCCACTCAGGTGAGGAGCACGGATTCAAAAGGGACGCTTATGCAAAGGACTGGTAGCTTCCTGTTGCCGTCGCTGCCTCCTCCTCATCCCTAGGGCTTTAGTGTTTAAATGTAGTCTCCCTTCTATAAATGGATTGAAAACATTCCTGAGAGCCAGCTTGGTGTAGTGGTTAGGAGCGCGGACTTCTAATCTGGCAAGCCGGGTTTGATTTCCGCCTTTTTCTCCACATGCAGCCACCTGGGTGACCGTGGGCTCCCCACAGCACTGAGAAAGCTGTTCTGACTGAACAGGAATCTCAAGGCTCTCTCAGCCTCGCCCACCTCACAGGGTGTCTGTTGTGGGGAGAGGAAAGGGAAGGCGACTGTAAGCCGCTTTGAGTCTCCTGGTAAAGGTAAAGGTAAAGGTATCCCCTGTGCAAGCACCGGGTCATGTCTGACCCTTGGGGTGACGCCCTCCAGCGTTTTCATGGCAGACTCAATACGGGGTGGTTTTCCAATGCCTTCCCCAGTCATTACCGTTTACCCCCCAGCAAGCAAGCTGGGTCCTCATTTTACCGACCTCGGAAGGATGGAAGGCCGAGTCAACCTTGAGCCGGCTGCTGGGATTGAACTCCCAGCCTCATGGGCGGCAGAGCTTTCAGACGGCTGCCTTACCACTCTGCACCACAAGAGGCTCATGAGTCTCCTGGTAGAGATGCTCAATTCCACAAAACATCTTCTTGAGGAATCATTTATCTTCTGACTGTTATTAACTGAAGCTCCCAGCGTTGTGTTGGGGGGGGGGGGGAGGGTTGTAGCCCACTTTTGACTATCTCTTTCATCTGGCCAGGCTGTGGTGGAAAGAAAAATCTGGAAAGAACGGAGAGTCCTTCGCCAAGACCTGACACAAGAGGAGTTCCTGCAGGAAGTCTGGAATTGGAAAGAAGAGTAAGAGAGAGAGAGACTGTGTGTGTTTGTGTGTGTGTGTGTGTGAGAGAGAGAGAGAGAATATCTAGGTCTGTATTATGTGGTCTAAGCACCGACAGGCTTAGGGAATGAATCTGTTGAGGTAAATCTTAAATGTACCACATAGTTTACTGTAAAAAAAAGGAAGGAGGAAATTTACTTCCTTCCAGGCAGAATGTGTCCTGCATATTTTCACTAAACTTCGGTCAGAAAAAGGGCTGGGTTATTTATTTCTTCTAAAGCTGATAATTCCAGGAATGGACTTGAGCAGCCCTGCTCTGTGACTCTGTTGTTGCGTTGATTTGATTTTGTAATAAATGATTACCGAAATATGCCACAAAGAGCAAGATTGGGGAAGAGGAATACCCTCTACAGCAATAACAAAAAAATTACTTCATAGCAGCAGTAACCCCTCCCCCCAAAAAAAGCACAACTGTGTGAATTGCAGATTTCAATATGAGGTTTGTTTTTGCTTTCCCCCACTGAAATTAGGAAAGGGGCTGAAATATTCCAGCAGCTGAAGGTGATGGGAGCATCGTTGGACTGGGACCGTTCCTGTTTCACCATGGATTCCGTAAGAAACAATGAAATATACGAAACAATGAAACATACGAATGTTTGTGGGATTCAAGGTTTGCGGAATTTACAGAGGAAAAAGACTGGATTTTGAAGTCACACAGTGGAGACAAGGCTCCCAAATGTCTCCTGAGATAATTTCAGACCATTAGCAGCACCTGTTACTTGGTCATTGCATTTTGTGCCTAGTTTTCTATAGTGCTTGCAGAGTAAAAGCTTACAGCTCACTCAAACACCAACCACATTTTAAAAATCATCATAAAAAGCCCCAAATTGTTCCAAACACGATGTCAAGTGCTAAAAGAACCCACAACAAAACCTCTGTAATAAGAAAGCTTTAATGGAAGTTTACTTCAGTCACTATAACTAGCAAAGTCAAATCTAACCTACAATGAAAATGCAAGCCCTTTTCAAGGCAATTCCCCCGCCCAAAACTTGAATGTTCCCAGAGGGAGGATTGCCCCCCATATAAGGTACAGGCAAAATGGAGAGGCCCCTGTTCATGAAAACATGGCAGGGAACAGGCACTGATCCTGACACACGACAGCTTAAAACGTAGCATGCAGCTGGCAAAATGCAAGTTCTTACTCACTCATCCTTCTGTATTCCATCCATCCCTCCATCCTGCCACTGCCACTGACCCCCACAACCCCAACCCCCCCACACCTGTTTCCCTTCTGGCCACTCAGTGGACTACATGTACATCCTGTGCCCCAATGGAGGAGGATTCAAAGGAGGGACCTGATTAAATGTCTGGCAGAAGATCTTACTGCTTCCATTGCTGGAATGAGATCAGTAATAGGAGGAAATTGGCATCCTGGGGTGGGGGAGGAGGGAATTTTCCACCATGAAGGGGCAGCCACTGAAAAGTCCTTGCTGTGTGTGAAGTGTCAGGTTTGCGTCCACCAAAGCTGGTACAATAAATAAGAGACTGTAGCAGTGGATCTTAAAAAGCTTCTATGATACCTCCACGATGCCTTACATACAAACATACATGCCAGCGTTTGCTGGCAGGGGCTCCTGGGAATTGTAGTCCATGGACATCTGGAGGACCACAGGTGGACTACCCCTGATTTAGAGCTCTAAAAGTTAAAATGGGCATGTTAAGTTGTGACCAGAAACCTATAGGTAACCTATAGAGAGCCAGTTTGGTGTAGTGGTTAGGAGTGTGGACTTCTAATCTGGCAAGCCAGGTTCGATTCTGCACTCCCCCACATGCAGCCAGCTGGGTGACCTTGGGCTCGCCATGGCACTGATAAAGCTGCTCTGACCAAGCAGGAATATCAGGGCTCTCTCAGCCTCCCCTCCCTCACAGGGTGTCTGTTGTGGGGAGAGGAAAGGGAAGGGGACTGTAAGCCGCTTTGAGACTCCTTCGGGTAGAGAAAAGCGGCATATAAGAACCAACCCTTCTTCTTTTTCAGTGTATTTCTCAGACCTTGTAAATATGCTTCTTTGTGCCCCCGTATCTCAGGAGCTCAGAGCCTCTTGTGGCGCAGAGTGGTAAGGCAGCCGTCTGAAAGCTTTGCCCATGAGGCTGGGAGTTCAATCCCAGCAGCCGGCTCAAGGTCGACTCAGCCTTCCATCCTTCCGAGGTTGGTAAAATGAGTACCCAGCTTGCTGGGGGGTAAACGGTAATGACTGGGGAAGGCACTGGCAAACCACCCCGTATTGAGTCTGCCATGAAAATGCTAGAGGGCGTCACCCCAAGGGTCAGACATGACCACTGTGTCTCAGCTTCCTCCGCCTAACGTGATTGTTGTGAGGTAAAACCGTGGCTCTGAATTCCTCTGAGGAAGAGCTAGAGCAAAATTGTTTCGAATGGAGAGGCCTTGTGATGTGGGTTTCTCTTTTCTGTCCGCCTCAGACTTGCTCTCGCTACAGTTAATTCCATTTCCTGTTCCTCATTTCCCCAGGACTTCTCCCGAGCGGTGACGGAGGCCTTTGTGCGCCTACACGAGGAGGGTCTGATATATCAGGACAGGCATCTGGTCAGCTGGTCTTGCGCCTTGCGGTCCGCCATTTCTGACATTGAGGTATGGCGCTGAGGTGAAGGCGAGGGTGGGAGAACCTGGCGCTGTTTGTACAGAGGCAGCTGAAGCTCTTGTTTCTCGGACAGGTGGAGAACAGGCAGCTGGAGGGACGGACAGAGCTCTCTGTTCCGGGGGTCCCGGGCAAAGTACCCTTTGGGGTCTTGGTGACGTTTGCTTACAAGGTCGAAGGAGAGGAAGGTGAGTGACGATACGATGCAAGGCTGGAGAAGGACAGAGGTCACCATTTGTGTCTTGCCTTCCTTGGTCAGAGCTGAGGGCAGAAGACAAAGGGAGAGCTTTGCCCTCTTCCTTCTTTGCAGCAGTCCCGTGAAATAGGTTTGGCTGAGAGAAGATGATTCAGGTCCCATCTTTGTGAGGGGTCGCCATAGGTTGGCTGTGACTTGCTGGCACATTCCTCCCATGGCAGCTTCCCCTGGGCGAACAACTGCCCCTCGCTCCCTCCCTCAGATAGCTTTGTCCATCATGTCCAGAGAGTTTTCTGAATAAGGTGTTCGTCTTGTTTTGCTCCTCCTCTCTGATATCTGCATTCCTTGACTTGAGGGCAGCCGAGGAACTCCCTGTGGCCACCACCCGCCCAGAGACCATGTTGGGAGACGTGGCTGTTGCCGTTCACCCGGATGATCTCCGATACACAGTAAGGCTTCCTCATCTTGGTGTCCTTGGTTAGCAGCACAGCGTTCATTGGGAGGAAAGGTGCCCTTCAGTTGGAGAATACCAGGCTCTAGCAGTCCCTGGCATTGCCTCTCAAGAAGAAACATTTGCCTGAGTCCCTGAAGAGTTGTTGACAGTTTTGACAGTTAGAGCGGTTTCTCAGTAGAACAGGCTTCCTCGGGAGGTGGTGGGTTCTCCATCTTTGGAGGCTTTTAAACAGAGGCTGGAGAGACATCTGATGGAGAGGCTGATTCTGTGAAGGGGGTGTCAGGTGACAGCGGATGAATGATAGGGTTGTGAGTGTCCTGCACAGTGCAGGGGTTGGACTAGATGACCCATGAGGTCTCTTCCACCTCTATGATTCTATAATTTTATATCAGAACTACACCAAGAGAACATGTTATAAGGCAGGCTTGGTGAATGGGGTAGCAGGGGATGTCTTTTGCAAAATTGCAACACGTGATAATTAATAATAGTAAATATTTTTAACTTGCCCTTCCTGGAAGGTTCAGGGCAGATAACATGTATAAAAACAGTTAAAGAACAGTAATTGATATATTCAAACATTCTACAGTCAAATTAGTTCAAAATCACCTCTAATTTCCCAGTTTTGGGGGTGGTGGTGATACAAATATCAAAAACATGGCTGATGTTTTGAGCAGGGAGACCAGAATTGTGGTGTCATTTCTGGTGTCAGCCATAGGCCTGGCGGAACAGCCCTGTTTTACAGGACCTGTGGAACTGTCTCAAGTCCTTCAGGGCCCTGATCTCTCTGGGACCGCCTTTCTCAACTTTTTTACTGTTGAGA
Organism: Paroedura picta; assembly: GCF_049243985.1. Taxonomy (NCBI): domain Eukaryota; kingdom Metazoa; phylum Chordata; class Lepidosauria; order Squamata; family Gekkonidae; genus Paroedura; species Paroedura picta. The sequence goes on from NC_135371.1 coordinate 12,376,607, forward strand.
GAAACCCCGGAAACATTCCTCAGGCTTCGAGCAACCCCAGAATTGATGCAATGGTGCCGAATGTGGTTGGGAAGCAGAGCTGGTGGACACGCGTCCACCTGAGGCCTCTCCTTTTCCCACCCATCATTGGACATTTTGGGCGGAGGGGTTAACATGACCATATATGGTCATATTACCTGCATTTTTTAAAAACAAATTTAAAAAATATATATTAAAAATTAAGTAACTCCCACCCGTTCCAGAAACCCAGGGCCCTCAAGAAACCCCAGGGTTTCCCAAAAGCCTCATTGAGAAACCCTGCTTTAGAGAAAGCCTTCTACCAGACCAGGGCCAGTGTGACATCCTTGGTTTTGGGGATCTCGAGCAGGTCCTGCTGACTCAATCTTAAACTCCTTTGGGGGACGTAAGGGAGGAGGTGATCCCACAGGTATGAAAGCCCCAGATTACAGTCGTTCTGTTGGAGGGAGAGCCCCCTTCTCTACTTCCCTAGCATCTGACATCAACACAAGCTCATGTTTTGTTTTTTTTACCAGCACCTGCATAGCAAGAGACTCTGCCACCCGTTCACCGGGCGGCTCCTTCCGATCATCACCGATCCCTCGGTGGAGCAGGCCATGGGCACAGGTGAGCCCCGATCGATCTTGCCCTGCTGCAGCGTGTTGGCCGGGGGAGGGCCATACTGGCGCTGGGTGCAGGATGCCTGTTCTCAGTTCTCACTCTTTTCCACTCTGCCTTTCAGGAGCTATGAAGGTAACACCAGCACACAGCCACGTTGACTACGCACTGGGACAGAAACATGGCCTTCCTGCTGTTTCGGTCATTGCAGAGGACGGAACTATGACAGCTGAGTGTGGGGAATGGCTTCAGGTAGGGGGTGGACGTTGTGTTGTTTCCACGCTGCTCGTTTTGTACTTGTCTGTTCTGGTATTGTCTCTGGCAGGATATTTATGTTGGCTGCAGAGGAGAGTACGCACAGTAATGGGTTTAAACTACAAGTACAACGATATAGGCTAGATGTCAGGAAAAAATTTTTCACAGTCAGAGTAGTTCAGCAGTGGAATAGGCTGCCTAAGGAGGTGGTGAGCTCCCCCTCACTGGCAGTCTTCAAGCAAAGGTTGGATGCACACTTTTCTTGGATGCTTTAGGATGCTTAGGGCTGATCCTGCGTAGAGCAGGGGGTTGGACTAGATGGCCTTTATGGACCCTTCCAACTTTATGATTCTGTGATTGCCTAAAGAGCTGGTGTGGCCTGTTCCATGTCTGCTGATAAGAACATAATAGCCCTTCAGGATCAGACCCATGTAGTCCCATGTTCCTTTTCTCATAATACCTAACCAGGTGTTTTAGGGAAGCCCAGCAGCAGCTTGTGCAAACTTGGCGGTTGGCGTATGCTGTAGCCTCTGAAAAGCTGGTATTCAGTGATACAGCGCTTTAACAAGAAAAAGAAGAGCTGGTTTTTATGCCCTGCTTTTCACTATCTGGAGGAGTCTCAAAGCGGTTTACAATCACCTTCCCTTCCTCTCCCAACAGTGGACACCCTGTGAGGTAGGTGGGACTGAGAGAGCTCTGTGAGAACTGTTCTCACAGAACTGTGACTCACCCAGTGTCACACAACGGGCTGCATATGGAGGAGCAGGGAATCAAACCTGGCTTGCCAGATTAGAAGCTGCACTGAGCAGGGGGTTGGACTAGATGGCCTGTATGGCCCCTTCCAACTCCTGTGATTCCATGCTTCTAGGTTTTTCCTGACAATCATGAAATTGGAAATCTGCTCTCCGTGCCTTTTTTTTTGCTTGTTTGTTTTTCCTGTTAAAACTGTACCACATGCTTTGTAAGTGGTTTACTAGCAATCTTGTCTGGATGTACTCCTCTCATCCTTAGGCATTTTGGTTTCCTGACCTCATCGTGTTTTCTTTTCCTTCCATTTCACAAGAAATATTTCTAGCTGGAATTTTTTTTTTCCTTCATGAAAGTAAATGAATGATTTCCTCATTTAAACAGGCATTATCTTGATTGGTGGTTGTGGTTTTCTGGAATTGCTCGTGGTAAAAGTGATGTTCTTTTAGTTGCACTAGATCAGGGCTAGTCAACCTGTGGTCCTCCAGATGTTCATGGACTACAATTCCCCATGGGAATTGTAGTCCATGAACATCTGGAGGACCACAGATTGACTACATGTGGACTAGACTATGTCTGGTGTATAAATCCATCAGCCAGTTTTTCTCTCCCCTCTCTCACAGAATTAACGTCCAACCTCTCTCTGAACAAGTGGGGAAAGTGGGGAGAGTTATAGAATAGAATGCCATCTTTTTATTGCAATAATGGTGTATTTATGGGGTTTTATAGAGCCTCTTGTGGCGCAGAATGGTAAGGCAGCAGTCTGAAAGCTTTGCCCATGAGGCTGGGAGTTCAATCCCAGCAGCCGGCTCAAGGTTGACTCAGCCTTCCATCGGTAAAATGAGTACCCAGCTTGCTGGGGGGTAAACGGTAATGACTGGGGAAGGCACTGGCAAACCACCCCGTATTGAGTCTGCCATGAAAACGCTAGAGGGCGTCACCCCAAGGGTCACACATGACTCGGTGCTTGCACAGGGGATACCTTTACCTTTACCTTTATGTGATTTGACTTTGATTTTATATTTTATTGTGAACCGCCGTGAGACCTTTTGGCGAACGGTGGTATATAAATCCATCTAGAAATATAAATAAATATAAATAAATAAAGAAGAGAAGAAGTCCCTACAGGGGGCAGTGAGAAGACTGTTAGATAGGATGGTGAGGTCAGGACCTTCTCTTCTGTTAAGTGTCATTCTTTGTCTCAAGATTGCTACACTAAGGGGCAATTTCCTGCTTCTTCTTGGAAGCCACAATTCCAGTCTCTCTCCCTCCCTCTCTCTCTCTCTCTCTCTCTCTCTCTCTCAGTTAGGCATGTAGTCAACTCCTGTCTCTGTTTTTCCTCTGCACTATCAAGTATGGTAATTCTTTAATAGACCTTTTCCTGTTCTTAGATCAGGGTGTGCAACCTCACTGCCTTATTTACTCTGCTAACACTTTTCAGGGGCAGAACAGGTTCCTGGCCAGAGAGAAGGTGCTGGCTGCGTTGAAAGAGAGAGGGCTGTATCGAGGTGTGGAGGAGCACCCCATGGTACTCCCTCTTTGCAGGTAAAGGCAGAGAAACGGACTCCAGTACGGAGTCAGTATATGTTTAGAATATCTGTGGTGTGGATTTAAGGTTATTAGGTACCACGATGGTTAAGCAAAAATATGTTTTAAAATGAATCAGACAAAAGCAATGTATCATACAATTCACTTAAAGTATAAATTTAAAACGGCAGGCCTTAAATTTAGCCTTTCATCTGAAGCCACCAGATTGTAATCCTCAATATACAACTATATAATACCAGTGAGTATCTCATAGGCTACAAACAAAGCCACAGTAAATAAGACCAAGCACATTTTGGCTCTGTGGGCTTTCTTCAGTGGTCGCCTTCCCCCCAAGTTTGCTGAAAAATCTGCTTATCTTCTACGTGGCCCTGATTTGCGGATTTAGTTATCTGCAGAGGGAGGCAAATGTGGCTAATAGTATAAGAACTACTTAGTCCAGTGTCTTTCAAGCCCTCTGCTTTTGTGTTAAATTTGTCATTTAAGTTTACTGTGTAATAGTAATAGATTTACTTTACATTGTTTTAAAACAAAGATGGAGTATGCAAGTGTGTCCTGTTAGTTTGCCTTTTCAGCTTTTAGATCAATGCTGCCTGCTTACTTCTACTATACTTGGCTGCCACGCTTGATAAGAGCTCCACAATCATTATTCTAGACTTCTCCAATTCAGCACTCTCCTCCTTCCTGTTACTTCCATGTGAGCAAACGGGAGACAGGAGTGTGGGGGAGAAAAAAGTTCCCAGGACAGCTTTTCATATGAAACATTTGAGGTTGTTAGCTTTTCCAGGCATAGTCTGCATATGCCATTCTGTAAAATATGTGTCGTGGTGGCTTTATATAAGTTAAACTTACAAGGCCAAAATGGTGATAACTTGGGATAATGGCACTGCAAGATGAAAAGCATTCTGGGAAATATAAAGTGACTTCTTGTCTTCTCTCCCCCCCCTGCAGCCGTTCTGGGGATGTGATTGAAAACCTCCTGAAGAACCAATGGTTTGTCCGATGTGAAGCAATGGCTCAAAGAGCGTGGAAGGTAAGTCACTTTAATTTAGGCAAATTCATCCACTGGGCCCCATTTCCCTTGGTGTAGTGATTGGGAGTGCGGACTTCTAATCTGGCAAGCCGGGTTTGATTCCTCACTCCTCCTCTACATGCAGCCAGCTGGGTGACCTTGGGCTCACCAGAGCACTGATAAAGCTGTTCTGACCGTGCAGAAATATCAGGGCTCTCTCAGACTCACCTCCCTCACAGGGTGTCTGTTGTGGGGAGAGGAAAGGGAAGGCAATTGTAAGCCGCTTTGAGACTCCTTCGGGGAGAGAAAAGCAGCATATAAGAACCAACTCTTCTTCTTTTTCAGTAATATCAGGGCTCTCTCAGCCTCACCTCCCTCACAGGATGTCTGATGTGGGAAGAGGAAAGGGAAGGCAATTGTAAGCCGCTTTGAGGCTCCATCGGGTAGAGAAAAGCGGCATATAAGAACCAGCTCTTCTTCTTTCCCACAGAGTCCTAAAATTAGCAGAAGAGATGAAAGCTTTTGTGCATGTGCTAGATTTCAGGAATCTCATGTCATCAGACTTGGGAAGCAGGCATTCTGGGAGTGTGAAACTGTTAGATGAGATCTGTTAATGTTTGGACATGAGATTTTGCCTCCTCATTCAAGATCTAGGTTGAATTAACCCAGTCTGTTCTCCTCCTCCTCTTCTTTTTTAAGGCTGTAGAATCTGGGGATTTGAAAATCATTCCTCAGTTTCATGAGAAGAATTGGAAGACTTGGCTTTCAAAAATCAGGTGAGAAGAAGACAGTCCTCAGTACCCTTATTGGAGTGTCATGAATGACCATTCAGGGCTCTCACCTGCTAGGGTCACCAGCTGCCCAGGAAGAAAACCAGTCCTGTCCCTGTAACCCCCAGGGTGAATGACATGTAATTGACCAGATAATGTTATTTGCCTCCATACCATGAGAAGCTTTAAGTGGCCATTTCCACACATTAAGCCTCTATTAAAGGGTCAGGATATTTTTCTCCAGGCCTGTTGCCAACCCTAATTCCTGAAGTAGTGTTAGAAAATTCAGTGTTGTGGAACCCATTACTAAAATTCCATGTGATCTTCAATGCCATTGGTTCTTTTCAGATGGCATTACCCATTGTGTCCTCACAACAAAGTAACTGAGGCAGAAAATGATTTGGCTAGGGCCAGCCTATGTGCTGTATGCTTGAACAGGGACTCAGATTCAAGTATCTTTCTAGTACAAGTTCAACACTGTGATCAGTACATTGCCCTGATATTCTAAGCAGCGGCTTACAAGCTCTTTCATGGTGATACTTAGTGGAGTCTCTGCCTGGGTAGTCAAACTAAAGGAACTGAAGTTGTGGTCATTTCCTCTAACAAGAACAGAGTCTGTTTGGGATATTTCGCCTAATCTGGATTCCATAATAAGTTTTTGCTAGCAGAAGGGGAGCCTGATTTTTTTTTTACTCTCTCCCTTACCACAAACCTCATTCATTCATTCATTCATTCATTCATTCATTCATTCATTCATTCATTCATTCATTCATTCATTCATTTTCTATGCTGCCCTCCCATACAACTCAGGGCGGTTCGCATACAACAGTCTGAACATATATCACAGTCACAAAATAACACATCAGCAACAATCCAACCGTGGCTCTAAATCAACAGAGTGGCTTTGGCCAGTGATATAACAACTGCAACTTTGACAAACCCCCAAGGAGGTCAGGCGGGTTCAGGTCATGGAGGGGGTGTCTGATGGGGGGACCCGTGGAGGTTTTGGGGCCGGTCAGACTCAAGCAAATGCCTGGTAGAGGCATGTCGCTTTTGTATGCTTATGTGTGCGTCTTAGGGGGGGATGTTACTGAACACTAGAAGCATCATTTTGAGCTATGGCAGGGGGGCGAGGAGAGGGAGGAATTCCTATTCAGCTACAAGAAACTCCTTCTATCCGTGTATATTTGCTATGGAATCCCAACTATCAGGCCCCTCCCTGGTTTCTGTATTATTATTTCCAAGCTATTCCGTGAGTGACTTAAAGCAGGGATAGTCAACCTGTGGTCCTCCAGATGTTCATGGACTACAATTCCCATGAGCCCCTGCCAGCATTTGCTGGCAGGGGCTCATGGGAATTGTAGTCCATGGACATCTGGAGGACCACAGGTGGTTGACTACCTCTGACTTAAAGCACGATTCTGGAGGCTGCCTGGAGGGAACAACGTGCCAAATTCTGCCCTGAAGTGCTGCAAAAGATTGTCAACAATGGAAGGAGCGTGCCGCATCTCTTCTACCACCGTTTAGTTGCCCAGGGATTGGAATCAAAGACAGTGGTGGACACATCTGGCTGGCCGGTGCAGAAAACAGGAAACGGGACAAAATGGATGCTCAGCCCCACCCGTGGCTACTCCTGCGTTCCTCAGATCCTAATGACATTTCCATGGATTGCTTTTCACAGTGACTGGTGCATTTCCCGCCAGCTGTGGTGGGGCCATCAGATTCCAGCCTATCGAGTCACCGTTTCGCAGACGCTGGATGCCGGGAAGGTGAGCGTAAACAGGCAGTGGGCTGGGAGGGAGAACTCCTGGTTCCTCCCAACATGACCACTAAGCGTCTTGTTGCCTGTATTGTAACAGGAGGGGAGCGATGGATTATGGGTAGTGGGCAGGACGGAAGCAGAAGCTCGGAAAAAAGCAGCAGGCATGCTGGGGAAATCGGAAGAGGACCTGACACTTGTGAGAGGTAAAAGTGCTCATGATTCTGGAAGGGGAAGACGGTGACGTATTTGAGCTGAGGGCCTGAGAACCCCTAATGCAATTATAATGTCATGAGATCTTGCCACAAAGACACTAACATCCCTATAGTTGCTTTTCTTCTCACTTTGCTTGAGAAGATTATATTGTCAAGTAAAATATTCTGCACTTTGCTATATGGAGGCTTTGGCAAATGCCACCCAAAGGCCCAAGTGATGACCTCTCCTGGCTTTTTTGAGATGGCTTAAAAGCTGGGAACGGCAGCTGGGGAATTTGGCACCCCAGTAATCGTCCTGTTCTAGTGTAGCTTCTTTCAACAGCAGCGGAAATCCTTTAAAGTACGAACGGCTTATCCAAAGACTTTAAAGAGCTGCTAACGACACCTAAAGAGCCTCTTGTGGCGCAGAGTGGTAAGGCAGCAGACATGCAGTCTGAAAGCTCTGCCCATGAGGCTGGGAGTTCAGTCCCAGCAGCCGGCTCAAGGTTGACTCAGCCTTCCATCCTTCCGAGGTCGGTCAAATGAGTACCCAGCTTGCTGCTGGGGGGTAAACAGTTTTGACTGGGGAAGGCACTGGCAAACCACCCCGTATTGAGTCTGCCATGAAAACGCTGGAGGGCGTCACCCAAAGGGTCAGACATGACTCGGTGCTTGCACAGGGGATGCCTTTACCTAACGTTACCTAATTAGCTAAAGAAGAAGAAAAGGGGCTTTAAAAATAAATATATGCCCCACTTTTTACTACCTGGAGTCCCAAAATGGCTTACAAACACCTTTCCCCTCCTCTCCCCACAACAGATACCCTGTGAGGGAGGTGGGGCTGAGAGAACTCTAAGAGAACTGTGACTGGTTCAAGGTCACCCATCTGGCTTCATGTGGAAGAGGAGCGTGGAATCAAATCCGTCTCTCCAGATTAGAGGCTGCCACTCTTAACCACCACACCATGCTGAAAGGAAGATTGGGGTGCCCCCACCCCTCCATGTGCCATCCACAAGAAAAGGGGGCCATCTTAAATTGACATACAGTTTACAATAAAATCGGAGTCCAGTAGCACCTTTAAGACCAACAAAGATTTATTCAAGTCGTGAATTTCGAGTGCAAGCACTCTTCATAAGACTAAGAGCTGACCATCATAACAGTGGGAATATAAAAGCAAAAGTTAATCCTGTTACATTAGTAAACTGTGTCACAGCATCCACATACAGCCACATGATAATTCCCTGCCAAACCAGCCAATCAGACTCCTGGAACCCATTTGTAGTTCACAAAGACATATCAGAAATAAAACTGTCAAAGCCAGTGATCCATGGCTCACATCCTACTATTTACTGCCGGGCCCCATCTGTCTCCAACCAGTGTGAAACTTTCTTACAAGTAGAAGCTAAGCTGGCAGCTACCTTGTCCTGGGACCAGAAAGTAGAATTCAAAATTACAGTTTACAGTTACGTAAATTGAACAAAACTTTCACAAATAATCTTTTCTTGAGCAAGGCTGCCTTATGTAGGGAGCCTGTAGGGAGTGGTGGGAAATAAATTGAATAATAATAATAATAATAATAATAATAATAATAATAATAATAATAATAATAATAATAATAATGTTTAAGGCCATCTTCCTGGCCTCTTGTTCTGCTGTCTCTGGTTTCTCCAGCCCTGATGGACTTCTAGAAGGAATGTTTGCCAGCCTTAGTGCATCTTCTTCTTTTTATAAAACAAATGTGTGATTTGTGTTTTTTCCTTCTCCACTAGACGAGGATGTCTTGGACACGTGGTTCTCATCCGCTCTCTTCCCTTTTGCTGCTCTGGGGTGGCCTCACCAGGTGAGTCGCATCGCACGGGACGGGTTGTGGGCTAGATCGGGGGTAGTCAACCTGTGGTCCTCCAGATGTCCATGGACTACAATTCCCATGAGCCCCTGCCAGCGTTTGCTGGCATGGGGCTCATGGGAATTGTAGTCCACGAACATCTGGAGGACCACAGGTTTGACTACCCCTGGGCTACATGGTGAAAAAATTAAATCAGATCAGAATACAAAATAATTGTGCCACCTTGCTATGTTCAGGTGAAGGGGAAGCCCTGTCTTGTTAGAGGAAATATATGTGATGCCTTTTATTGGAGCAGCCAGAGGTGCACAGCACATGGACCACTATGGCTGTACAATGTTTTCTGTTTCAGAAAAAGTGAGGCGTGAGATGGGGGAGGGAATATCCCTAGGGGTAGCCGGTTCTCCCTCTGGCCGTCCCCATGGGAGCAAGCTGCAGGATGTTCCAAAGAGCCAAGGAGGCTGCATTTGTTTCCTACAAGTTGAGAGCACGAGAACATCAGCAGAACAGTCGTAGGACTTAAAGCAACCTGTGTGAGAAGTATCAACTTCCATTCAGCAGAGAGGCCTGCAAAAAAACAACTGCCTTTATTCTTTTCGCCCTCCCAATCACTCTGGAGAGCTGATGGAGGGATTTGGAAGGTTTTGAATTACAGAGGGGGAGATTTGAGACTAACTTGGAGCCCTTTGGCCAGAAAGCCTCCCAGAGCCCCATTATGCATGGCAGAAACCACACTGGGCCTTGCACCGGGGCGGCATGCTCCGGCGCTTCCCGTGTACTCACAGGGGAAGGAATCCCCTGGAATATGGGCTTCCTCAGTGTAGCGCACATGCAAAACACCAGGGCTTGCGGCTGGAAAGCTTGACACACTTCCTGGAGGCAGCAACAGTGTGGGGGGGAAGAGCGGGGGAAATGGGGCCCCCACCGCACAATGGCAGGGAGCAGCATACTGCTCTCCCACCAAGGTAGGGGTGGGGGACTCCCTGGTCGGCTTCGCGGAGCTGACATGGGCATGCAGCTTCCCTCCAGGGACACCGTAGGCTGAGGGAAGGGCCAGGCCAAAAGGCACGGCTCTTCTGCTTATGCATGGGGCTGGCCTGACCCAGCCCCCACTGGCACCTGCGGCATTCCAGAGAACATGAAAGATTCTGCGTTCCCTTGTTGCGGGTCTTCTAGGGCGCTGCGCCGGGCCAGGGCCGGGATGGCGGCAGCGGGGTGCTTAATCGGGGCTGCCCTGCTGCCGCCATCCCAGATTTCCAAGCCCGTGCATAATCGATCAGAGAGAGGTTTGAAACCAGAGCTTCTTGGTCCAAAGACAGGTTCTGGATTTCCCAGAGCCCAGAGATCTCTTCATCATGGGGCTGATCCCGGGGACAGAAGGGGAGATTGCAGAGAGGGAAACGGAGAGACTGTATTTGTTGGATGTCTGAGGTAAAAATATTTCAGGCTTTTGTCCCTCTTCCTCGTAGACTCAAGATCTCCAGCTGTTCTACCCCAACAGCCTCTTGGAAACAGGAAACGACCTTCTTTTCTTCTGGGTGGTCCGAATGGTGATGCTAGGAGAACAGCTGACTGGAAAACTACCTTTCTCCCAGGTAGGGGTGGGCTGGACCACTAAAAATGACACGGTTCCGCTAGTTGAGGGCACCGTGGACAGTGCGGCACCATCCCATTTTGGCTAAATTGTGAGCCCATCCCCAAGTGAATAATTGTATTTTGTCCCTCACAAAAGTTCTCGATATTTTACTCAGTTCTGTGTGTGTTGGATGGGCTCAGCTTTTCTGTCCTCCTGAACTGTAAATATAGACCTAGGTGAGTAGATTCGTTTAATCCTTGTGACCTATATGATCTGTGAGAATCTGAATAGGTTGATGACTCATACAGAGCCAGGGCTTTTTCAGTCCTGGCCCCAACCTGGTGGAATGAGCTCCCGGAAGGGCTAAGGGCCCTGTCAGTGCTATCACAGTTCCACAGGGCCTGTAAGACGGAGCTCTTCTGTCAGGCATTTAGTTGAGGCTGGGACGAGGAACATCTATTGGGTCCCTCTTCTGAAGCGCTGGGTTGAAGGAGGGTCTGTCAAGTTTGGCGGGGGGCGGATGGTTAGAGTTGAATTTTATGGGTTTTGTGGGGTTATTGTATTTTAACTGATTTAAAACGGCTGCGAGCCAGCTAGACCCAGAGCGTCCGTCAACAAATATCAATAATAGTGATAATGATAATTCCTCCTGAGTGGGTATACACTCTGCTTTCCTACCTCATGGGCCCTCCAAAGCATCCTGGTGGTTAAAGATCCTTGAAAACTGTTTCTCAATCCATTTCTTCAGCCTTGGGCAGGATGGCTCTCTGCTCACCATGGGGCACATTCTCTTGGCTTGTCAAGGGGATGGCTCTGAGAGGCACCTACACTCAGTTCTTTTGGGTCATAAAGGTGGGCTTAGAAGGCCTTGCCTCTGCTTTGTTTCTTCTTTCTGGCCAACTCCCAAAACATGCAGGGTTCCTTCTCCTAACACCGGCTCGAGGATTTGTTTAATACATTTTTAAAAACGATATGCCAAAATAGTTTACAACCCAGCCTTGTGCAGCCTAACAGAGAAGAACGTTCCATGGTTACGTTCACTGAGGCTTCAGTACAAATTAATTCTGGGCTGGAGACAGCACTGAGGGGCGATTACAGGTCAGGGCTAACGTCGCTGGCAGGTCCGACATTTCACTGTGTTTGTCTCTCCCTCAGGTTTTCCTTCACCCGATGGTCCGTGACATTCATGGTCGGAAGATGAGTAAATCTCTAGGGAATGTGATTGACCCCTTGGATGTTATCCAGGGGGCCTCTTTGCAGGTACTTCTGCTTGAGAGCACCGGGCTTTCCATTTGCCCCTTGAGCACTTGACACCCAGCCTATACCATGCAAGGAAAGCGCCCTCGGCTTTGAAAGTCGTAGTTTTTATAGCTGTGTCGTGGATCTTTCAGGACCTTGGGCAGCAGTTAGCTCTTGACTCCCTTTTGCTTTTGCAGGCTAGCTGCACGGAAAGGCACCTGGGTTTTGGCACCAAAGGGTGTTAAGGGAGGGGGGTTGAGAGCATCTTAAATCTGGGTCATTGCTTGTTATCCTCAGTTTCACCAAAGAGTTTCCATGTGCCTGTTTCATTAACCCCTGAATAAAGATGCATTCAAATGGGTAGCCGTGTTGGTCTGAAGTCGCACAATAAAATCAGAGTCCAGTGGCCCCTTTAAGACCAACAAAGATTTATTCAAGGCGTGAGCGTTCGAGTGTCTGAGGAAGAGTGAGTGCACTCGATCGCTCACGTCTTGAATAAACCTTTGTTGGTCTTAAAGGTGCCACTGGACTCTGATTTTCACCCTGAATAAAGAGATTTCTTCAACGAAGAGTCTGCTTATTTGGGAATTTGACTGGAACGTGAGAGCTACCACTGGCTTAGTTGGCATGCAAAGGAGACTGGCTTATACAATCAGCAGGGGGAAAGGCCTGGACATCCAGTGCCAACCCCCCTCTCTTTCAGGCACTTTCTCATACTGCATCTGCTTCCCATTTCAGGCCCTACAGGAGAAGCTTCAAAACAGCAACTTGGATCCAAAGGAGGTGGACCTTGCTATGGAAGGCCAGGTGTGTTCTCTCCCCTTCAAGGTTTCTGTTCAGTCCCGTGCCTTCCACAGCGGATCTCACTTCTTCCTTTCTCTCTCCCTTTGCAGCAGCAAGATTTCCCCGAAGGCATCCCCCAGTGTGGCGCTGATGCTCTAAGGTTTGCCCTCTGCTCTTATTCCACCCAAGGTGAGAAGGAGCACACGGGCTCTCTTCCACGGGAGCACAGGCTGTAGCATAGCTTCTTATATAATATAATGTAAATAAATTTTTAGCCCCGGGGGGTTCAAGGCAGGTAACGATACATTGGCAACAATAAAATAATACTATAAAAGTATTGTAACATTTACAATCCATAATAAATCCCTTAAACAAGTAACCAACCACCTCCTTCTTATAGCCAGTAGCATTGATATGAATCTAGGTTTCAGATTCTGTTGCAAATTGGGCTGGCGTTTTGAATGGTGAAGCCAGGATTTCAGCACCATTTTAGGCCTCAACCGGAGGCCTGGCAGAACAGCTTACAGGTGCTGCAGAGCTGTCCAGGGTTCTGAAATACCCTAATCTTGCCAGGGAGAGTGTTCCACCAGGCTGGTTGAGACCGATCTGATATCTTTGAGGCTTGAGCAGATTTTGACCTCTAAGATCCTAAGTTGTTGGAGGGACGGATGGGAGGAGGCAACCACCTTGATCCAGTTGTCTCCGGAGTTCGTCCATGAGGGCGATTAGAGCCGTATCCACTCTATGGCCAGGTCGAAAGCCGGACTTGACGAGCCCAAGGTCACCGAGCAAACTTCTGTGGCAGATCTGGTTCAAACGCAGATCTACCTGCTGGCTGTAGGGCTGGAGCCAAGCAGACCCGAGTTCAGATCCTCACTGGGCTATGTGACAACAGACCCCTCTCCCAGCATGGTGGTTGGAGCAAATGAGGGAAGGGGGAGAATCATGCCTGCCATACTGAACCCTTTGGAAGGAAAGTGGGATAGAAAATATTATTTATTTTTGAATTTATATACCGCTGCTCTCAAAGTGTCCCACGGCGGTTCCTGTTTTCAATAGGAACAAGGAACTTTCCAGCCATGAGCAGTGGGGGCTTTCATCCAAGGCTTCTTGTTATGCCCGAGCCTTATAACAGGTTTGGGGGTGATTTACGTTGGGGGTCCTCAACCCCCGGTCTGCGGACCAGTACTGGGCCGCAAAGGCCACAGTACTGGGCCGCCGGCGGTCGCGCATACCTCCCCCCCCGCAGCAAGAAGCTTGCCAGGCCGCTTCGCTCGCGGCCCGGCTAGCTGCTCACTGCGAGGGGTGGGGGGAAGAGGCAGGCATGGCCGCCGGCATGCCAGCGACGCAAACGGGCACGTGCAGAGATGCCGCGCATGTGCGTTTGCGCCCCCTGCTGGCAACTCTGCGCATGCACTTTAGCGCCACCTGGTGGCAAAAACGCGCAGCTGCCGTGCAGGCGAGGCGCCCGGGCCACCGGCTTTCCCCCACCCCCGGAGGTGGTCCTCGACCACAAGAAGGTTGGGGACCGCTGATTTGCATGATGAGTCTTTGAACACATTCCCTCCTCCAGGTGGCGGCATTAACTTGGACGTGGCTGCAGTGGAGAACGCCAGGTGCTTCTGCAACAAGGTCTGGAACGCCCTGAAATTCACTTTGGCAGCCCTGGGAGAAGGGTTCTCCCCACTGGCACCCGAGGAGGTAAGAGTGTGCGTCCCTTTTGAAAGACTGAAGTGCTTCCCTTGTCGATACTGCAAATTAGTTTAAAATCAGCCTTGAGGCTTGCTGAAGTTCAAGGAGAGTCAGATTGGTGTAGTGGTTAAGAGTGGCGGTCTCTAATCTGGAGAGCCAGGTTTGATTCCCCATTCCTCCACTTGCAACCAGCTGGATGATCTTGGGCCTAGTCACTGTCCTGTTAGTGCTGTTCTCACAGAGCAGTTTTGTCAGAGTTCCCTCTGCCCTCACCTCCCTCCCAGGGTGTCTGTTGTGAGGAGAGGAAGGGAAGGTGATCGGGAGCTGCTTTGAGACTCCTTTGGGAGTGAAAAGCAGGGTATTAAAGAAACCCCTCTTTTTCTTCTACATTAAAAAAAAATAAAGATTATAAACAAAGTAGATAAATGAGACCTACACTTTACCGCTCCCTCCAGTTCTTCCCCAGCTCTCCCATGGACCGGTGGATCCTTAGCCGTCTCCATCACACAGCGCAAGACTGCACGCGGCGGTTTGAAAAATTTGAGCTGCATTTCATCACCACGGCCGTCCGTCTTTTCTGGCTGAACGATTTCTGCAGTGTCTACATGGTGAGCTTCCTAGGACACACTGCTGTGGATGGAGAAGCCCAGCTGCCTCTGCTCTCAGCTTGCAGGCCATAAATTCACTCTCCTGGGCGCTTGAGAACGTCCAGCAGCTTCCTTCAGTGGGAGTGGTGGGGGGGAGGGGCAAGGGCTACTTTCCCCAGGCTGCTATGAGGATAAAATGGAGGGAACCGAGCCGTCCTGAGCTCCTCGGAAGGAGGGCGAGATAAAAAACGTGCTGAGACCACTGTGCTGTCGGACACGAGCATTGATTTTGCTATATGCATAATGAAAATTAGGGAATTCGAGGGTGTCCTGGGAGACTTTTCCATAGGAAAGATTGCAGGATGGGGTTCTTTTTGGCGTGTGTTTGTTTTTTTGCAGACTTGCAGATTTGGGGATTAGCACTAATCGCTCTCTCCTCCTGAACAGGAATCCGTAAAACCAGTTCTACGCTCTGGGGATCCGGTTCGTCTCCTCTCCACCCGCCAGACCTTGTACAGCTGTGCAGACTTGGCCCTGCGCCTCCTGTCTCCATTCATGCCCTACCTGACAGAGGAACTGTGGCAGCGGCTTCCCAAGGGGGACCTGACAACTCCTCCCAGCATCTGTGTGGCCAAATATCCCAACGCTGACCACCTGGTGAGTCTGCTTCCTGGGCTGAACTGTGGGCCGAAGATTTCAGGTCTTCAGGACCGCTCAGGACTCCGTTACGTCTTTCGCAGGGCAGGTTTTGTGTCAATATTTGGCTCTTGGAGAAGACCCAGCCAATTCCACATTTCCTGTCCTAATCATGTTGTGGTTGTTGTTGTTGCTAAAGGTAAAGGTATCCCCTGTGCAAGCACTGGGTCATGTCTGACCCTTGGGGTGACGCCCTGTAGCGTTTTCATGCCAGACTCAATACGGGGTGGTTTGCCAGTGCCTTCCCCAGTCATTACCCTTTACCCCCCAGCAAACTGGGTACTCATTTTAACGACCTCAGAAGGATGGAAGGCTGAGTCAACCTTGAGCCGGCTGCTGGGATTGAACTCCCAACCTCATGGGCAGAGCTTCAGACTGCATGTCCGCTGCCTTACCACTCTGCGCCACAAGAGGCTCTGTTGTTGTTAAGACCCAGCCAATTCTGCATTTCCTGTCCTGATCATATATTTATATTTATATTTATATTTATATTTATATTTATATTTATATTTATATTTATATTTATATTTATATTTATATTTATATTTATATTTATATTTATATTTATATTTATATTTATATTTATATTTATATTTATATTTATATTTATATTTATATTTATATTTATATTTATATTTATATTTATATTTATATTTATATTTATATTTATATTTATATTTCCGAGGGCTCAAGGCGGGTGACAATGTTTGACTAACCCCCTCCCCCCATAAAGCCCCTTAAAGCAGGCATGAAAATCCCTTAAATACAATACAAAACCCTGTACAGAGCCAGAAAAGATGCTGCGGCAAAAAGCACATACCCAGTCTAACAAACCCATAAAAAAAAAAAAAGCAGGGAGGGGGTGAACCGAGGGTGCTGGTGTACCTCCCTAACACCACTCATGTAAGGGGGCCCTGAGGTTCCTCGCTGCCCGGCCTCAACCGTAGACCTGGCGGAAGAGCTCAATTTTTCAGGCCCTGCAGAATAGCGATCCCCAACCTGTGGGCTGTGGACCACATGTGGTCCGTTGACTAATTGGAAGTGGGCCGTGAAGAACGCCTTCTCCCCCGGCCCTTTACTTCATCCCCCCTGGCCCTTTACAGCACACTTCGGGTGACCTTGTCTCCCATCACTCCCAGATGGGACTATCTCGTTGCAGAGAAACAAGCTCAGGGTTCCCATTGATTTGTCATTGTCATGAGTTAAAATGTCCATGGAAATAAAACGTTCCTTATGTTCATTGTTGTGGCGTGTCTGTATCTTATTTTGAAGGGATGTTTAAACATTACCATAGCGATCAGAGAGCGTTAGGGCAGTGGTTGAGAGTAGAGGAGTAAACTACCCCCCGCCCCACCGGGCCTCAGTAAAATTGTCAAGCGTTGAGTGGTCCCCGGTGATAAAAAGGTTGGGGACCACTGCTGCAGAACACCGAAAGTTCCCGCATCCTGCAATAAGGTCTAGTTTTGTACTCTGCCTGACGCTTCTGACCTAGGACATTCCGTAACGTGGTCCTTTCCCCCTCCCCCTATCCCGACACCTCCTTTTCCCAGGCCCACTGGAGTCACCCTGAGGAAGAGGCAAACTTCCTGTTAGTCCAAGAAGTCATCCGAACTGTGCGCCATCTGAGGGCACAATACCAGCAAGTTCGGCCAAGAGGTGAGTCCCCTTCAGCTACTTGCTACGGCGTTTGAGTTTTAACTGGGACGGGGGAAATCTTACTAAAAGCACTTGTGAGTTAATGGAGCCATTTCCGGATAGGCTTTTATTCTGTCCTACTTGGGGGTGGTGGATTGGCCTGTGCTTATCACCCTTGGATTCTAGCACCATCTAGTGCAGGGGTAGTCAAACTGCGGCCCTCCAGATGTCCATGGACTACAATTCCCAGGAGCATTCGCTGGCAGGGGGCTCCTGGGAATTGTAGTCCATGGACATCTGGAGGGCCGCAGTTTGACTAACCCTGATCTAGTGTTATCTTGTGGAAGATGTGCCCGCCGCCTTATTTGTTTATCCCATGGTCATGGGGTTGATGATAATGTTCTTGTTACTAATTGGGATGAATACGCATACCCTGTTTAAAAAGGAGAAGACTCTTCCGTCATGAAGTGACAAATCTATTTATCAATGTTTTTTCCTTTTTTTTTTTTTTCTTTTTTTTTGGTCTTAATGTGCACCACAGGAGAACTTCTGGAAATTTAAGCACCCAGTTCCTGGAAAAAAAAGACCCTTCATGGTCTTCCTAATTTCTTGTGACTGCTTTTATTTGGGGAAGCGTCTGTTTTATGAACAAGAAAGACTGCTGGCATCCCCATTGTCCCCTTGTTAATGTTTTTCTCTCTCCTAAAATGGCAAAAATCTGTTTCCTTTATCACCTTGCTCCCAGCAAGTCCCCCTTTTGGAGGATTGGTAACTTGCCTTTTAAGCTCTATATGTTCTTACTGTACATTAGAGGTACTTATAAAGATGATAGAATCATAGAATCATAGAGTTGGAAGGGCTATACAGTCCCCATGTTCATAGGGCTTGATCCCTTGATACTTCAAGACTCAACCAGTGACAGAAATAAGACGTCCCATTGTGCCGTTCACAGAGCTTGACAGGCCACCTTTACTGCTGAAGAACAGAGATATTCTATTTCCATCTCTTCGTTTTCCCCCAGTGTATGTGGTCTGCCCAGAGCTGGCTGCTCATGACGTGTATGAGAAATTCCAGGAGACATTGCAGACTCTGTCTTTTGCTGGTTCTGTGAGAATCTTCCTTGATCCTGAGACAGCTGAACTACCTGTGGGCTGTGTCACCACAAAGGCAAACACCCACACCGACATCTATATGGACATTCAGGTAAGAGCCACTTTGGAGTCTTCCCGAGTTCGAGGGTAGAATGGTTCATGAGAAGACTGTGGAGAAACAGTGACCAGAAGAAGCACATTGTGGGCCAGTTTTGGACCTCCTTTCAGGGAACAAGCCTTGGCTAGTCTCTGATGGACAGAGGATAGACTAGATTGGCAAGGCAATGAAACGACCCATGGTCAGGACACGAGGCAATACAAGGATCCAGAGGTAGGACGAGACTGAATCACACATGTAACCAAGGACACCTGTGGTTCTCCTCTCCTCACAGGGACTGGATGACCCCCAAAAGGAGCTCCTTAAACTGAGAGCTCAGCGACGGAAGCTGGAACAGCAGCTGGAAGACCTCACCGTAAGGGTTCAAGGGGCTAAACATCAGAAGCAGATTTCCCTGAAAGCCAAAGCACATCTCCAGGAAAAGGTACCCGCTGTCTTTGAGAGTGCATGTTCTTTGGAGGGTCAGCAAAAAATAGTATATAGCGCTTTAAGAATATTTATACTTGATCCAAAAGAAGGTGATTTCCCCCAGCATGTAGGATACCGGTACAACAAAAAATCTGCTTCATGATTTCTTCCCTTAAAGTAATATAGCTTTCTGCGTTCAGTTTTCCATTTTTTATCATAGAATCCTAGAATCATAGAGTTGGAAGGGGCCATTCAGGCCATCTAGTCCAACCCCCTGCTCAACGCAGGATCAGCCCAAAGCATCCTAAAGCATCCAAGAAAAGTGTGTATCCAACCTTTGCTTGAAGACTGCCAGTGAGGGGGAGCTCGCCACCTCCTTAGGCAGCCTATTCCACTGCTGAACTACTCTGACTGTGAAATTTTTTCCCCTGATATCTGGCCTATATCATTGTACTTGAAGTTTAAACACATTACTGTGTGATTGTTTCTTGAGACGCTGGGGGGGGGGGGGCTGCCAATTGGAGACATTTACTTTCTTTCTCTCTTTCTCTCTCTCTCTTTCTCTCTCTCTCTTTCTCTCTCTCTCTCTTTCTTTCTTTCTTTCTCTCTTTCTTTCTCTCTCTCTTTCTCTCTCTCTTTCTCTCTCTCTTTCTCTTTCTCTTTCTCTTTCTCTTTCTCTTTCTCTTTCTCTTTCTCTTTCTCTTTCTCTTTCTCTTTCTCTCTCTCTTTCTCTCTTTCTTTCTTTCTCTCTTTCTCGCTCTCTTTCTCTTTCTTTCTGTTTGTTCGAGTGCTACCTCATCCTGATGTTCTCCTTTTAACTTGCAGATTGCCCTTCTACATTCAGAGCTGGAGCAGATTAAGCAGGCCACAGAAACCTTTCAAAAGATGGCGGCAAGATGAGGATTCTCAGCAGATGGGACTGAGTTGCCAGATCCGGCAGCCTTTCTAGACCCAGGAACCAAAGAGCTGACAAAGACATCGGGAAGATCCATGAGATTATGAGAGACCTGTTTTTAAAAATCACGTTTCTGTGACAGAGCTTGTTGGTGGGGATCGCATACTGACTTGATTTGGTCAGCGAGGATCAACCAGCATCAATGCACTTGGCACAGATGAGAAGTCATAGAGCTGCTGGCGAAGGGCTGTTCTACACCAGTCATTGACTGTACCAGGTGCAAAATACCGTCATCTGGTCTCTAAGGGTCTCTGTTGTGTCACAGAATAGGCGCATGTTGTTGGTCCTGCTCTTTGGATGCTACGTTCACAATATTCTCCATGCAATGCGCCCTGACCATCCCTGGAGCTGTATCCATATGGAAAGTGTAACATGCAGTCTTCGCCGTCTGCAGATATGGTCACAGCCCCAGGCAAAATTCCTCTAATCCACAGGGCTGGAGGTATGTTGCTGTGACTGTAGCAGAAGCTACAGCCTTTCTGTGACCTCATCCACTTTAGGTAATAAAAATAAATAAAAATAAATGTACTAAGTTCTCCCTGTGGGTCTCCTCTGTGGCCTGCCAACGTAGAAGGGTTTGAACGTCTGAAGCAGTCTCATAAATATTTATTGCCTTGTTCTCTTTACTTCTTTTTTTTTAAAGAAAAGGGCCTAAGTTTGTTTTTCAGTCAGAAAAATTAGCTACTTTCCCCCCATTTGGACGTGATTTAGAGCAGGGGTGGTCAACCTGTTGTCCTCCAGATGTTCATGTACCAGCTCCTTCCTGCAGCTCCAGGCCCCGAGAAAGAGAAGGACCCTCCAACCCGCAGACTTCTAGTCACCTTGGACTATGAAGGGGGCCGGGTGGCATTCCCAGAATCTCTGTTTACTTTCAGGACCTCCTTCATGGAGAAGCTTTTCCCTTCTGGCTGTGGTCCCCTGAGGCATCTATTGTGCTGTGTCCTTGAGAGACAAGGTCATAATTCGGCTGCTTCTCCTGATGCAGAGGTTATTCAGGGACTAGAAAGGCACCTGCTGTTAAAACATTTTTTTTGAACAGAGGGCTCATTTGAACTGGGTATGGTTTCCAGTAAGTCAAAGGGGAGCCCTACGAGAGGGAGGATGATGGGAGTTCTGTTAATCCCACCATTAAAAGAAACCCTCACAGAGACTTTGAATTGGGGAGAAAGGAGAATCCTCTCCATGCCTTTCCTAAGTGCACTTTGTTCCCCCCAAGTGGGGGGAAAAAGACAGCTTCATTATGGGAACTTGTATTTGCCCTAATGGGAGATGAGAGGGGTTTTATCGAGAAGTATAAGGAAAAGTGTAGAACCCCCCCAAAGTACGCATTTATGGTTTCGTTTTCCCATTAAAATAAACATCTCAGTGTTGTCCTAAGGTGTGCACAACCTCATGTTAGAGACCTGTGTGACTTGGAGGATTCCATATAGAATGAGACATCATTTAGGCAATTATAGCTTTGCCAAGACATGAATGCCAGGGCAAGATGGCGTGCAAGGAAAATCCTAGCAGAGGGGAGACTCACTTCACTTTCCTGTGCCTACTGTTTGTTCTCTGTAAATCCTCCTCTCCAGGTCTTTTACTCTTTTGGTTTTGCAGCTTAACTGGAGGTTGGAATGTAAAACAGCACGCACAGTCTCCCCTGCGTCCACCCCCACCCCCTTTCTGCATTAGTCTAACAAAGGAAGTGTTGGGAATACCGCGTCACATTCAGAATGGCTAGCTGTGAACCTGTACATCAGGTGTCCCCAACTATGGTGTAGGATGCAAGCTCCTTTGCAATTTGGAGAGAGCTTGGTGAGTTCCATTCCAAAATGGCTTCCGCACGAGGCGGAGCCAAACTGGAAATGGCTGCCTTGGGAGGGGAAAGATGAACATAGAGGAGGAATGGAACCACACCCTGACTAAGGGAACCCCAGTTGCTTGCTAGTCCTTCTCCTCTTCCAGTGGAAAATTCGTTCATTTGAATGTGGTTAATGATAAGCCCTGCTTTACAATGACCCCGCCTGATTTCTTGAAAAGCTTAGTGAGTGCTGGGGAAGTACTGGCAGGCACCAAAAGCCTGGTTTTAGACTAAGAAACAGAGACCAGGGTTGAAAAGGAATTGGAATTTCTTACTCCCTGTAGCAGAATTTGGTTTTCCTTACCTATTGGGGTGTTAGTCAGCTTGGTGTAATGGTTAAGAGCTGTGGCCTCAAATCCGGAGAACTGGGTGACCTTGGGCTAGTCACAGTCCTGATAAAAACTGTCCTTAGAGCAGTGTGTCTCAGAACTCCCAGTCTCATGTACCTCACGGGAGTGTCTGTTGTGGGGAGAGGAAGAGGAGACTCCCTCCTGCTTATATAAAAATCAACTCTTATTATTGAATTTAGATTAGATGTAACTAGATTAGATGTCTCTGCATTTTTCTTAATTACTTATTTTACTTAATTACATTTCACCCTGTAGTTCTTGCATTTCATAGCCCCTAGATCCTGCTTCCTGCCTCCCTCCTTTCATACATCCTACACGAAATGTCTTCCAGACTCTGTCTCTGAAGAAGTGGACTCTAATCCATGAAAGCTTCTTTTGGAAAAGGCCGTTGTCAGTCTAAGGGGTCCCATTATATTTTGCCCCCATGATAGTCTTATTATCTGTATTGTATGGCAGAATTACACACAGGATGCACAAAATAATATAAAATACATAACCATGTAGATTCAAGAGTTATGTAGACCAATTGCTCCCCCCCCCCAATACCAATATTTAAATTTTCAATCTGCCCAATTGCATCTGGGGGAGAGTTCAAAGCGCTCCATCACATCTCCCTGGAAAGCATGACATTCACATTCCTGTGACAGATGGAAAATAGTTTGGTGTGCTGCACCACAATCTTCTCCAGGACCTGGTATTTGGCCCCATTTAAACAGCAGGTCTGCACCACTGCCTTGCTTATCTCTACCTGTGCGTCACTAAGGTAAAGCACTTGGAAGCTAAGGACACCTGAATCTCTCACCAGCAGTATCAAATGACTACACACATTATCAGGTTTAATCCTTTATTTGCTTTCTCTCATTCTCCCTCTCTGTGGGAAGACAGCTGTGTTGACAGTCACAATGGCTCAAGTACCATCTGATAGTCAAGCCAACAGCAAAGGATGTTGTTTCCCTGCTGGCTTATCGAACATGATGGCTTGCTAATGACTTTACTGAGGGCAATAAAGATAACAGTGCTCTTTAAGGAGGCATGTAATCCAGTCAGCTCAGGACAGTAATCCTGTGTCTTTAACAGCTGGTTATAAAAGAGAAGGTTGAGATGGAAATGCAGTAGCCCTTTCATCAGTGTTTCTTCAACTGGGTAGCCCTGTTGGTCTGAAGCAGCACAACAAATTTTGAGTCCAATGGCACCTTTAAGACCAGCAAAGATTTATTCAAGGCGAGAGCTTCCGACTGCATGCAGAGGTTGTCTGAGGATCTGTGCCACACGAAAGCTCACACTTTGAACAAGTCTTTGTCGGTCTTGAAGGTGCCACTGGATTCAAATTTTCGTCATCTCAGTGTTCCTAGACAGTCTTGATTTCTTCTGTCTGGGATAGTGCTGCTCCTCCAAGGCTGCCTTTGAGAACAACAGGTTCATGTAACAAAATCAGCCAGGGGATAAGAGCTATTGCGATTTGGAGAAATATCAGCCCAAAGTGACTTTCCAGTGAATTAAAGACACAGGTTAAATTAAAGACACTGCTTCTTGGGTTTGCTTGTGAAGTAAAACAAATGCAAGAGGTTTTAGCCACTACCGTTCAGAAAATGTACATTTTTGAAAAGATTAAGTGCCTTATAAGTCATCTGTGATAAGTATTTGGATAATAACAGCTGGCCTGCATTAGCCAACGCTCTTTATAGAGCTCCACTGGTTTGTGGTGTTGGGTTAGAAATAATTCGGCTGGTTCCTCGGCTTCCCAATAATTCCCCGTGTGGATTCCAGCCTTTGGTTTTAGGAATTTGGGGACACATATCTTGTGCCCCATTCCCTAGCCTTTGGTGGTTAGTTGGTGGGTATGAAGAATGGGGTCGTTTTAGTGGTGATGCCTGTCTTATGGAACATTGTACTTAAGAAAGCTTGACCAGGCCTACTTAGGAATAGGCTGCCTAAGGAGGTGGTGAGCTCCCCCTCACTGGCAGTCTTCAAGCAAAGGTTGGATGCACACTTTTCTTGGATGCTTTAGGATGCTTAGGGCTGATCCTGCGTTGAGCAGGGGGTTGGACTAGATGGCCTGTGTGGCCCCTTCCAACTCTATGATTCTATGGTTCTAGGATTCTATGATTCTATGATTCTACTTGTCCATTTGCTGAATCTGCTTAATTAAAGAGGGCCTTTGGGGCTACTGGCTGTGCTTCAATCCACGGAACAGACGAAATCTAAACAAATCCATTTTGTGTATCATTTGCTACTACTTGCTTAACCTTCAAACAATTTATACCTTTTAATAAAATAAAGGGTGTTTTATGTCATTTGCTTTGTGGGGTTTGATGGATATGACTGTAAGCTGCTTTAAGGGCCCCCTTGTTAGCAGAGCAAATAAGTCATTGATATGCACACGCTGTATTTTAGGATTAGGAGAAAAGGATTTGTTTAAGGAACGACCACACTGGATAGTGCAGAGGAGAGAGAGAGAGATAGCCTGTCTACATGGCTGCCCAACAGAGAGAATGAGAGAGAAGCTACCGAGAAGAAGCAGGAAATTGTCCCTAAGAGTAGCAAACTAGAGACAGACAAGAAGTAACGAGGTCTTGAGTGACCTCACTATCCTAATAGCCTTCTTGTTGCCCCCTTCAGGTTCTTCTTCTCTTCCTAACTTTGTACACCAGACATTGCCTATTCCAACACCCCTGAGGCCAGGATATACATTGAAAAAAATAAAACAGAAAACTAAAGTACCTGGGAATTCTCAGATAAAGAGTTCACAAGCAGCTAGTTCTCTGTAAGGACTGCCCCGTTCTTTGCCCCCAGCCCTAACATTGATAACAAGCTAGTTTTGGACTCCAGTGCAAAAATTGGACTCGGACCCTGCAGCTACCTCCTTGCAAGCCTCCCGCTCAGCTCCAGGCTTTTTACCTTTTCTAGAACGAGTCAGTGTTGACAGCACTCTCTGGCTGCTTTTCATTCACGTAGGATATAAAAGTCATCCCCCCCCTTCAATTCTGAGCTTGTGTGTTATTCTTAGTAGTATTCTTTGCTTTTCAACTTTGTCCCCTCGCTACGTCTTCTTAAAATGGGAAAACACTCTAGAACATTTGAGAAATTAGACATTTCCTTGTCAAAAGCTCAGCGGGGACACGGAGAGGCCTCACAGAGCATACCTGGGTCGGGCGTCACCTCGAGAACAGTGGTCCCCAACCTTTTTATTACCGGGGACGGGTTAAGGCATGACATTTTTACTGAGGCCCGGGCGTGGTGGTGGTGGTAGTCTTTTGCCGAGGGATGTCGCTGCCGCCTGACCCCTTGCTCCACTTGCTTTCCCGCTGGTGCCCCTGACTTCCCACCACCCACTGGGGGGCGCTGCTGGCACAGCTGTGCAGTGCCATGCTGAGGGGGAGCCCCAGCCATGGTGGCCACTGGAGAGCACCAAAGGTAAGCCAGCAGCAGAGTGGCAGGGCAGCCCCTGAGGCAGCATCCGGGGAAGAGGACAAGGAAGAGCCACGGCCTGGTACCAACTGATCCACGGACCGGTACTGGTTCCGGCCCGGGGGTTGGGGACCGCTGCTCTAGAAGACTAAACCCCCTTTCCTAGAAAGGTTTATACAGAGAGAGGGAAAAGGGATAAGCAACATATATATATAAAAAACTGGCAAGGTCTGGTTTGAAAGGGCTGTGATCTAGTGGGAAATGAAGATGAGAAAAACCAGGCCCAGATGTTTACTAGGCTCTTCCCTTACTGTTTTCTCACAGAGTGTCCCCACCTGATGAGTCCCCTGCCATTAGGCACAAGGGCCTCCATTTTATATGGGAACACTCCACGGTAGTGCAGGAAACACTCTGTCAGCGGCCTCATAAAAACCTCCCTCTCTAGTCCCTGGACCTCCGGCCACTGGCAGCAGCTGGGGTTACTGGGCAGCCTCTGCCATGTGGCTGGTTCCAGGGGCAGCTTGGAAAATCATCTTCCCAACACTCTTTTGCCTGGCAAAAGCAGGTAAGGTCTTCCTTGCTTCACCGAATCTCTTCCATTTATAAAGAAAGAGGATGGTGGGGTGGGCAGAGACGTGATTTACAGAATCGTGTAAATGCAGGATTACAAACAGTGCGCTAGGGAAAATATCTCAGCCCTTTAACAGAGGCTCAATGGGATGTAATTTACCACAGAAAAGACTCATACTGTTTCCATTTCCTCACATTAAGGCAGGGGTAGTCAACCTGTGGTCCTCCAGATGTCCATGGACTACAATTCCTATGAGCCACTGCCAGCGTTCGCTGGCAGGGGCTCATGGGAATTGTAGTCCATGGACATCTGGAGGACCACAGGTTGACTACCCCTGCTTTAAGGGACACAGCATTATCTTTTCCTCCTCAGCAACACTGTCCACAGGAGAGAGAAAGTATCTACTTTTCACCCTGCTGTGTTCGTGATAGAGCTTTGGAAGCTCCCAGTGAAGCTGAGGGGCAGTGGATTCAGGATGGAGAAAAGGAAATGCTTCTTTACTCCATGAATAATTTGTGCAATTCACTGCCAATGAGGGTAGCAATGGCCCATGAGCACAAATGGCTTCAAGGGGGAGTTGAGCAGATTCATGGACGAGAGGTCCATCAATTGGTGACTGAAGGAGATCCTCCATCGTTGGAGCACCTTCATATGTTTTTTCTTAAGATACTCAGGTAGAACTGAGAAATCGCTTCCCTGAGCAGTTCTGAATGGAAGCATGAATGTTTTTTTTGACGTGATTTTCTGTCAGAACCAAAGTTACTAATAACCCGCTAGAGGTAGCCTGCCCCAAGCAGAAGATATCGAAGTATAATCAAAAGTCACCAGATTGCCAAGGATTGAATCTGAGGGGTGTGTGTGTGTGTGGTTTCAGCTTTTTTTGTCACCACAGTGGACCCTATTTGCATTTTTTACCTCAGGTACCGCAATATACTCGGTGATTCGTTCCAGCAGCAGTACCTGCTTTTCTTTCACTAATTTTCTTGTTAAAAGGAGGAAAAGATGAGGAGGTGAGGGCGTTCTTATCCAGCGTAGAGGCAGAGTTGCCAAGAAGACTGGAGAAACAGGCCCTGTCCCTTTCACAGCCATATCAATCTCTGGGAATAGGTCAGCAACGCTTTTCATGGTATGGAGATAACTAACACCACCTGATAAATAACAGCTCATTAAACCTTTATTAAGGCAAAGGGCATTTTCCTCCAGGCCTGTTGGCAACCATAAGAAGTAGCACAAACAACTATAGCTTTAAGCTTCTGTTAACCTGTGTGAGCTCTAACCTGGCTAGCCCAGGCTAGCTTCATCTGATCAGATCTTGGAAGCCAGGCAGGATGGGATGGGAGACCTCAAAGAACTACTACAGACTTGATGTGGTGGCAGGCAAACCACTTCTGAAGGATCCCACCATAAGTCAGCTGTGACTTGGCAGAAAAAGCAAAACACTGGTGGCTCATCTGATGTTTGGCAAAGGACGAAAAATCTTTCTGCAGATTTGAAGAAGCAACAACACAGTGTGAGGCAGAGGAGATTTGTGCATTGAGGCCTTGAGAGAGTGCAGAAGGACGCAATGGGTCAGGCCTGGAGAAGGGACAGAAGGGGAGTCAGCTTGGTGTAGTGGTTAAGACTGTTGGCTGCTAAACTGGAGAGCTGGGTTTGATTCCCCATTTCTCCACATGCAGCCAGCGGGGGTGGCCTTGGGCCAGTCACAGTCCTGTTTGAGCTGTTCTCACAGAGCAGTTCAGTCAAACCTCTCTCAGCTCCACCTACCTCACAGGGTGTCTGTTGTGGGGAGAGGAAAGGGAAGGTGATTGTAAGCCCCTTTGAGACTTCTTCAGGCCGTGAAAAGTGGGCTATAAAAACCAACTTTTCTTCTTCAGTTTCTCCTTCCCCCTGAGTCCTCATAGGTTCCCGTCTTATTCCGTCTATTCAGCTGGTGCATCAAAAAAGAAACAATAAGCATATTTTGATATTTCTGGCCATGCTCTGATCAGTGTTTGCAAATCTACTTATGATTCCTATTCATTTAATGTATCAGGCTGTACATATTTCTGCTTGCATGCACTAAACTTCAAGGGTCTTATGGTGATAGAGCTAAAATATAATCTTGCTTCTTGTCCTTTTCTCTCCAGACATGGAACCCAATGCCGCTGCAGAAAGGATGGGCAAACTGACAGCAACCCTTCCAGACACCATAAATGGGGAAACAAGCATAGCCCAAGCCCTGCAATGCATGAATGGCTTCAACAATGTGGAAAATGCATCCACAGTCATTATAGTCATTACAGTTCCCAAGAACAGCACAGTTGCCACGGCTCAGGAAAACACCACTAACTTCCCTGGAGTCACTATGCCCATTACTGTCATGGACAACACCACAACAACAGAGGGATATTCTATAACTATCAGTGACCCTGGAGGTACCCTTGCTGGAGGGGAGATGACCACTGACCTACCTGCCCCCGGTGTCTCCTCCACTGCTTCTGAGGAAGTCACCAAAAACATTCTTCAAAATGTTATCCACACGGCTTCTGCAGAGAACCCCTACACTGTCTTTATGACTGCTTCAGGTCCTGGAGGGGCTGCCACCCCAAATGGAGATGCAACTGCTGGGAGTGAAGAAGGCCCCGGGTCCCTTGGAGAACTTTCCACGAGCCAAGAGGACGTCGTCTCAGAAGTAACCTCTGGAGCCGCTACCCTTCGCTCAACAGAAAATACCATCAGTACCGTCATGGGAAAAACTGTCACCCAAGGCCGGGACAATACTGCTGACCTGGCTAAAACTATTGGAAACGCTCCTGAAGTTCTACCTAACAACATTCAAGGTAAATGGTGACCAAATCTGTAGTGACCAAATGGTGACCAAATCAGGCACTGGCAAACCACCAAATCTGTAGGATTTGGAGGGGACGAAGCAACAGGAGGAGTGATGGAGTGTTAAACTATTGATTTGCTTCTGCAAATGGCCCTTGGGTGATGGTATTTTTCCTGCAAGTAGACCTGCTTGCAAACTGCCTGTGGAGAAAATGGGGTAAAAATGAAGATGCACATACTGGAGAGAACCGGTGAGAATGGGAAAGATTAAGCATCTCCCTCCCTTTTGCTCACGCCACAAATACCACTACCCCCTATTTTGCTTTATGAGGCACATATAGGGATTGCTAATTTGCATTAGCTAGGAAGGTTGAATTTTGGAGAGTTAAACATTGCAATGATTAATTGCATTATTAGTTAAGTGTTTTATAACTGTTATATCTTGAGATGTAATAAAAAAAATGCAAGGAAAATTTAAATGCAATTAAGCTGTTATTATGAGCCTCTTGTGGCGCAGAGTGGTAAGGCAGCAGACATGCAGTCTGAAAGCTCTGCCCATGAGGCTGGGAGTTCGATCCCAGCAGCCGGCTGAATGTTGACTCAGCCTCCCATCCTTCCGAGGTCGGTAAAATGAGGACCCAGCTTGCTGGGGGGTCAACGGTCATGACTGGGGAAGGCACTGGCAAACCACCCCGTATTGAGTCTGCCATGAAAACACTAGAGGGCATCACCCCAAGGGTCAGACATGACCCAGTGCTTGCACTAAGGATACCTTTACCTTTAAGCAGTTATTAAACAGCTCTTACACTGAACAGTGGTTAACAGTAGTTCTTTCACCCGTGGTATATGTGGTACTGTGAAGGCAGTTAGGAACTTCCAAAGCAGCATTTCTCAACCTTTTAAGCTTTGAGAACATGCTTCACACTTTGAGAAACCACGGAAGTGATGTCAGCAGGCCTGCCAAGCCCCTGGTATTAGCTTCTAACCACAGAGTTTTGCCCTAAAAACCAGAGTGTCCTCCCAAAGTCCCTGAAGGGCCTACATCACTTCCAGATCACATAGAAATGTGGCATTCATTCTTCGCTTTTCTTCCCCTGAAACTAGGGGATCCCTGCCCTGACAGAGGTGTCCAGCGACCCTGCCTTCTGGTGACACCCACTTTCTGAAAAAAATGGTTGGGTACCTGGAAAATGGTCAGTGGGCACTGTGGTACACATGGGGGCCACACTGGGGGACCCCGTTTTAAGCGGTGTTGAAGATCCAGCATGTGTGTGTGTACACCCACAGCTCCCTTTGATAATCCAGTGATTGCCCTGATAAGGTTTCTCTAGGAGGAAGTATTTCTCCTTTCTCTCATTTTGCTCTCATTTTACTAGTGTTGTGATAATCCAGTGATTGCCCTGATAGGGTTCCTCTATTTAGGGGGAAGTATTTCCCTTTCTCTCATTTTGCTCTCATTTTGCTAGTGCTGGGGCTTCATCCCATTTACTGCCTATTTACCAATTAATTGGGACTGCCCAAAAGGCTTGATCCAGGAACCATCGCTCACGGTCTTAGTTGGCTTCCTTTGCCTCACATGTCAGAATCACAGAATCATAGAGTTGGAAGGGGCCATACAGGCCATCTAGTCCAACCAGAATATATGTCCTAACCAGAGAATATTGTTTCATGGCCTAGGACTGCTCATGTGACTGATCTAAATAAATATTAGTCACAATTAGAAGGCACAAAAGGGTGTACAATGGTCAGGGAAAGCATGACATCAGACAGCTCTAAACTAAAAGGGCTGCTCCAAGTGGCTTCCAAGTTATGCTTTTGTTTCATGTTACACCAAAGGCACTTTTTAAATTTCCAAAAGAGATTTTTTCTAGGCATCCCTAAGAACTGCTGCATCCTAAGAACCTGGAAGTCCAATCCTGATGCTGAGTAAATTATTCCTTTGATCCCGATGTTTGTCCTTTCCAGGGAACCCAGAGTGCTACTCCGAGTGTGAAGTTATCCCACGATGGGGTACTGTCCTTCTGTGCTTGGGAACCGCATTCTTCATTTTCACGCTGGTTGGCCTCCTATTTGTGGTAAGCTTGAGAGTGGTCAAGTCTACAGAAGACAAGCTAGTGCTCTGTTCCCTGTGCTTGTTCCTCCTAGTTACAGAGGGGCCTGTCTTCCCATGCTAAGTCTCTGTGTGGGCCCAGCCTGCCTTTTGGATACTGCTCATGATGGTCCAAACTGTTGAAGGAAACACTGAGGGACAAATCTTGGGTTAAGTGGGAAATCTGCAATCTGTATGAGACTGGGGGCTTCAAAGCAGCCCTGGAAGGCCTGAATTGGACCCAGGTCATAGATCTGAGGAAGGAAGGTGAAGTCTTTCCCCCATTCCCTTCTCTGATCCAAATGAGCCACTTCCACCCCCAAAGTTGCTATTAATCAGAAGTGGGCAATATGTACATGTCTATATTTTGACCACTGGCAGTTTCACTCAGGGAAATGACCCATCTCCCTGAGCACCATGACTTTGATAGAGTTCAGGTTTCCTCACAGCCTTTTGGGAAACACACAGACATAAAATTGTGAGAGAAAAGAAATTGTGAGTCAACATGTTGCAGTGGTTACAGTGTAGAACCACAACCAGGTTCAAATCCCCATTCTGTCATGGCAGCTGACGGAATGATGGCTGACTTTGGGCCTATCTCAGTTTCTCAGCCTAATTTACCTCAGAACATTCTTTTTGTGATGA
Organism: Paroedura picta; assembly: GCF_049243985.1. Lineage (NCBI taxonomy): Eukaryota > Metazoa > Chordata > Lepidosauria > Squamata > Gekkonidae > Paroedura > Paroedura picta. Next base: position 12,407,841 of record NC_135371.1, read on the forward strand.
TAACAATAGGGGAGAATGATGTGGGATATAGCTAAAACAAAACTGGCAATATTATCCCAACCCAAAGCCCTTCTTGCCAATACACAGTTTTCTGGATTGGGTTGCCATCTTTGGGTTGTGAAATTCCTGGAGATTTGGGAGTGGAGCTGGGTGAGGGCAGGGCCTGATAAGGGGAGAACCCTCAGCAGGGTATAATGCCATAGGATTCCTCCTGCACAGCAGCCCTTTTCTCCAGAGAAACTGCTGTCTCTAGTCTAGAGATCAGTTGTAATTCTGAGAGATCTCCAGGCTCTCCCTGGAAATTGGCAGCCCTGTGCCTAAGCTTGAGTTTGGGTGTTGTTCAGTGATATATTTAAGGAATGCAGAGTGTCTGTAATCCCTGAGGCATTAATAAACCACTCTTTATCCTGTTAATGTAAGTGTGTCTGTCGCTCTCTTCCTTTTTCAGCTTCCGTACTGCACAAAGTTCAGATGCATCACAACTGTGTCGAGCAGCTCATCTCCACGATGTTCCGTTTAGCAGCTTTCCCCGGAGGAAAATACGAGTCAATTTCAAAACACAAGTCAATTTCAAAACAACTACGGGTCAATTTCAAACCACGCTGGTTTTCAAATTCATGTGACCAGTTTTGTCCTACTTTATTAAGATTGCTTCAGCACGTTTGCCTTTTAATTATTTTAACCAAGAGAGCAAGCAGTTTTGAACCTTTGAATGACATAACAGGTGCAAATGCCTGCCTTCATCATTCCATTCGAAATGCTAAGTATGGGAAATTTAGCGTGGATAAGCTAGAAAATACTTTAATTTATGCTGATTTGAATACTTTTGGGGCTTGTCTGAACCCAATCACACATCCCATCAGCTTAAATCAGCTGAATCAGAGAAGCCCCAATCAATTTTACTGATTCATCATTTGGCTGATTGAGAAAGATCCTGCCAAGCACCTGATCCTGAGGCTCAGCTGCTTGGAGGGTCTTTAACTGCTTCCCTGCCCGCTCTGAAGCTGTGGAGAGGGGAAGAAAGAACCTGCCAAGCAGCTGATCCTCAGATCAAGCTGCTTCAGAAGGGTGTGGGGAGAAGCGTTTAAAGACCCTGCCATGCTGCTGAGACTCAGGATCAGCTGATTGACAGGGTCTTTCTCAATCAGCTGAATCATCAATCAGCCAAATTGATTGGGGAAGAAAGAACCCTCCAAGCAGCTGGTCCTTCAGTAGGGGGGGGGTGAGGGAAGCATTTAAAGACCCTGCCAAGCAGCTGAGCCTCAGGATCTTTCTTCCCCACCCTACTGGAGCCAGCTACACCCTGGGATCAGGTGGGATGGGAGCAAAGCTGACCTGTCAGCCTCACACCCGCCTTCCCTTACACTCTTGAAGACCCCGGTCCTGTGTGCTGCCCTCTTTACAGAACCCAGGCTGTGCAGGGAGGGCCAGCTGGAGGGATTTAAAGGGACCAATGATTGTCATTTACCTGCCTGGTCTCTCACAATGGTATGTTTATCAACAGAGTTTCAGCAAATCTTAGCATGTCACTCTGATGTCAAACTTATTTTTCAACATAAGCTATATTGCTTGCTGGCATGCCTGTGGACCGCCTCCCATATTCCCCTAGGCATGCCAGACAGCAGCCTGTCATCATTACCCGATACCACAAAACACAACTAGTGGCTATAGAGGAAGGAAAGGCAATTGTAAGACACTGTGGGACTTTTTGTGGTCGATAAAAGCATGGAATACCAACCAACTCTTCTAGAGTTGCCAACCTCCAGGTAGAATCTAGGGATGTTCCAGAATTGCCACTGATCTCCACAGCACAAAGAGTAGTTCTCCTGAGAACTGTTTGGACCCCTTGATAATATATGGAGAAACCTTTTGTGTTTCTGACTCCCATAGAAGAGGCAGCAATTAAAAGGCAAATGTGCAGAAAACTTCAGAGATGGTCCAAAGCTAGACCTGTTGGACTTCATTCTGCTATGGAGCTGCTGAAGGGACAGGAGCTGTCCAGAAAAAAAAGAGAAGAAATTCAAATTAGTCTTATTTGTTGATGTTAGTGGACTGAATAAACAGAGGGGTAGGGAATATTAATTATCTGTAATTCTGGTACGGGGAGCAGGGTAAAAACTTGTGTTCCTTGTTTCTTGTCAATATCTTTGTGCCAGATTGGTTTTATCACTTAAGAAAATTAAACATGTCCCAGCCCTGGGTGTTTCTGACCTCCCATGATGCATGCTCCACAAAAATCATCACAACTTTGATGCAACTAATGTTGATTCTAAAGTACTTGGGAAGCCTTCTCCGCAAATCATAAGGATCTACAAAAAAACCTTTCTTCCATCTCTCAAGAGTGCAGATTTAAGCAGATGAGCAGGCCTCAACTACAGAGGGAATCTGAAAGGCCCGGGGAGGCAGTCGAAGTTTGCCTGTGATGGCTGATCAGCTACTTCCCGGTAGAGCCAAACATAAGACCTGCTGCCTCATTGTGTCACTTGAATTCTAGCATTCTTTTGGCTCTGTGTAATTATATCTAGCTGATAACACTGTTAGATCTGTGGGTTAAGAGACCAGGACACTGGGCGTTCATTTCAGCTCTTTATTGTGACCTCAGCTCTAAGATACAGAGGACCAAAACTGAACTAGGAAACCCCAAACTTATATACATAGCAGAACAAGAGGATCTTTCCCACAAATTTCATTTTAATCTGACTGGATCCAGCAGATGGATTCAACATACTCTGGCCAATTGTGTACTCAGGATTACAATCCTGCTTCAGACTCCAAACTCAATCCTCAGCAGGTCTACAGACACAATACTCCTCCCCCTAAGATAGTCACTTGGTCATAGATGCACAAGGTCCTGGGGAGGTCCTTGTAAAGCAGCAAAAGGCAACATTTGACAACGATGTGAAAATGCAACAACTGGCAGTCATGCAACAACAGTCCGCAAGGATTTCTTGACCGGACACTGCTGCCAGCAACACAGCGGATCTGTTTCAAGTGGCCATACAGAAAAAGGTGAAATCATTGGCATGCAGCAGTCATTTCAACACTGTCCTTAATAATAAGCAACCGTGACTGCTTTGAAAAACTATTTGAAGGAATATGTTAAGAAAGGGGCAAGTGGCATGCATTATAAGGGGGCGGGGCGTATGACCTACTCAGCTGCAAGGGGAATAGGGCTGGATGTGTGTGCACGGGAGGGGGGGCACAGATTGCTTCACGTAGAAAGGAAGGTAGGTTGGCAAGGCTTATGGAGAGGGGTCCTCAAATTTACCCTTTCCAACTGATAGAGCAGGGAAGAGCCTCTTGCCTCCCCCCCCCCCCCGGAAGTGCTCTTGGCAAGGAGATTTTTTTCTGTTTCAGTTATAGAGCGTAAACAGGACTCTGGTATGTGAACGCTGCCTCTTCTCGGGACTCTTCTGCAGCTTCCCTCTATCTCTGCAGGAAGATATCTTGGCTGGAGACACCCCCTTGTGGCCATCTGTAGCCATAGCAACCAAGGGCCTTTAACAGTTCACAGACCCACTCCGCCCCCCCCCCCCCCGCAATAATGGCAGACCCATGATGATTTGCGACTGATAGAGCCAGTGTCCAGCCATCTTAAAGGATGCGCACATGAAATAAAGTACACTTGAATGAACAAGTGGGAAATGTAATGTCTCATTTGACCCTAGGAAAGGGAGAACCACAAGAGATTATCAAGCGCCAGGCAGTAGCCGTCCTCCTCATTAAGTCATATCTGTCACAAAAACTACAGTTCCCAGGCAAACTATGCCCAAATATATCTCCTACTAGGTCTATAAGTGGCTAAGTTTATCTGTGGGTACTAGCTACGGTCACTAAAGTTTGCTAAAGCTCTGAACACCAGCTTCAGCAGGGGAAGGCCTTCGCCCCTCTGCCCTGCTGTTGGCCCACCAGGGTAACTGGATAGCTACAGGATTCTGGACTGGGTGGACCATTGTTCTGATCCAGTAGCGCTCTTGCGTTCTTATACAATTCTGAATCCCTCAGCCTGTTTGCCTCGTTCTTGGCCCTTCAGGCTAATCGGATAGCTACTGTGTGAGACAGGATGCTGGGTTAGACGGACCACTGGTCTGATCTAGCGGGGCTTTCCTTATGTTCGCTTTGAAATCTGGGAGCTTTGAATTAGTTCTAGCAGAAGCACTGATAAATAAACCAACACCTTTCCACAGAATTAGATATTGGGGCAAATTTATCCTGGTTTAACTATAATCTACCCTACTCGGTCTGAGGAAGGCCGTACTCTCCTAGTGTCTTTCGGAGGAATCTTTTCCTAGGCATCCCACAGGCAGCTTGGAGCTTGGTAATGACTGCTTTGGAAAAAAAGACTAATTTCATTTTAAGAGAATGAGTTTGAAGACAGTGTGGCTGAGAAGGCCACCCAGATGAAGACTGTCACGTAATAAATGACCTAGGAGAGAAAGACAAAGAAGGAGAATCAGTATTGCAAGCAGTCTGTTTAGCCTGGAGAAGTTCCTGACAGAGTGGTTTCTCAGCGGAACAGGCTTCCTTGGGAGGTGGTGGGTTCTCCATCTTTGGAAATTTTAAAACAGAGGCTGGAGAGCCGTCTGATGGAGAGGCTGATTCTGCAAAGGCTCAAGGGGGTGGCAGGTGACAGTGGATGAGCGATTGGAATGTGAGTGTCCTGCATAGTGCAGGGGGTTGGACTAGATGACCCAGGAGGTCGCTTCCACTGCTATGATTCTATGAGGATTGTCTGCAGGGCCAAAGAACAGAATCTCAAGTCTCAATACCAAATCCCATACTCTGTACATGCGGATTCACCTGACATTTGCTCAGGTTTGTTCCCTGTGAAAAAGAGCCATTCTTACCATGCAAAATCCAGCAAGCAGGATGACGATGACCGTCATGCCAATAAGCATGATAGACCAATATGGCAGAGAGGTGACTGGAGGAATCAAAAAGAGAAAAGAATGTTTCAGTCTTCAACGGCTTATCAAAATGGCGGTCAAAGCTATTTCCAGATCAGGGCTTCTCTGTTGCTGAGAAACCTATTGTTGATGCTGAAGTCTAGTCTTACATTGTAAAAAAACAGATACAGTGTCTCTGGCCGTGTGCAGAGTGCCTTTCAATCACCAGCCTTAAAGCCATATCCAGTTGGCCTCTTCACCCACCTAGTGTAGCCCTGCATTAGCCGATGAGAAGAACCAGCGATCAGGGGGATTTCGCAGCCCGTTCTCTGTTTTGGGATTGCTCTAGCTTTTTGGAGTGCTTAAAGTTAGCTCAGAATATATGAGGCTCGCCCATGAGAGCTACATGGACTCAGCATGTCTTGACCTACCCCCCAGAAGAACCCCAAGTCAGCATAAACCTGTTTCCCCGGAACCAGGCTAGAAGTGATGTCAGCTGGCTACGCCTCCCTGCCATGCCTGAGGAGGACTGAGTGGGGGAAGAGAAAGGAGGTGGTTGGAGGCAGGAGTAGGTGTCCAGGCTCCACCCCCATTCCCAGGCATGGGACCCACATGAAAACACCACTCCCAGGCCAATGGGTGTGGCCAGTCCCTTGTTTTCATGGCAATGCTGGAAATAGTTTGTGGCCGCGTCCATTAAGGCAGAATATAGGGGAAGCCCCTGGGCTTCAGGGAGTCCTGGTCGGGATCCCTGCTCTAAGGCCTTTGAATGGTCATCCATTTATAACTGTACTATGGACAAAGCCCGTTGCATTCAGGAATGCAACAGGCGCTAGATTGGTGGGGTGGGGTGGAAGAACTCTGTGGATGGCCTCTCCCTCCACCCAGGACCTGGAAAGGAAGGGAACTCACCAACAAGGGCAGCTCTCATGCAGCAGGGATTTGCAGCCTCTGAGCCTTGGAGGGAAGTGGAAGGAGGGGGTGTTCAGGGGCGGAGGACGGAAGGTGATTGGCTGGCCGCTGGACAGACAGGTCAGCCAGTTGAAGGAGGAGTCACTCAGGGGCAGGACAGCAACCCTCAGTTGGTGTTAAGTACTGAGTGGCACTTAAGCCATGAGACCAGCTCCTCCTCCAAGCCCTTACCAGAAATATTAAGTGGAACGGATTCGCTGCAAGTCAAAGGGCATCCCACGGCACAAGTTTGCTAGGGGTACTGGTAGAGACTTTGCATCAGATGAAAAGGCTGTATCTTGCTTACCTGTCCTGTTTTTTTCTTGGGAAGTTGCAGCAGTCTTGCTGGAGACAGCCATGGAAGTCTCTTCAGGGGTAACACCTGTGGGCATGTCGTCACGATGTACAGAAAGAGGGGGAGTTTTATAAGCAGCTTCTGCCAAGGCCATGGTAGGAATCTCACCAGGAGCGTTGTCTGGACTTGCTCCAGAATTGGGGCTAGTGAAGGTCTTCCGAGGGACCGCAGTGGATATCTTTCTGTGCCTGAGCATGGTGGTCTCTCCAGTGATGGTTGCAGTAGCTTTCCCAAGCTTGACAGGAGCAGTTTCTCTAGGGATGCCAGTGATTGCTTCTTTACAAACATCTGAGGCATCTTCATGGGAGTGATCACCTCTTGGGCTTGTGGAAAGATAAGTGGGGCCAGTAATTTTGCCAGATGTGGCAGCAAATGTCTCTCCAGGACTGATGATTCGGGCCTCACTAGGAGCCAGAAAGGTCTCTCTAGTGGGAGACACCATGACCCTTTCAAGGGTGGCAATGTTTGTATCTTTGGGAGTGGCAGTGAGTCCGTCTCCTGTCTCATCATTGCTCCATCCTGTGATCATGGCAGTCTCTGTCATGGTATGAGCCACCATGGTTTTATCTCCAAGATTAACGTTAGGAGTCTCTTCTGGGACAATTATTGTTGTTCCAAGAGTGGTGATACTGTTCTCTGCGATGATTGTATCAATTGTATCTCTGGGTGTTGCAGTGGCAATACTTAAGGCCCCTTCTGCAGTGGTCGAGGTCTCTTTAGCAGGACTGTCCATGTCATTGCCAAGTGGAATGAGGACAGGGCCTTCAGAGACCTTGCAAATGTTTCCAGAAACAATGGTTGTATCTTCAGGAACTGTTGTATCTTCAGGAGGGAAAGCCTTATTTTCAGGTATGTATGAGTGTCCAGGTGCACCATAAGCATCATCTTCAAACAGCTTTGTGCCCATGTCGAAAGGTGTGAAGGGGACGTTGGCAGAAGAAGAGGTGCTACTGCTAGTGGTCATGACAGTGAGGTCTTCACTGGCAACACTCTCCTTGGAAGAAGCATTTATAGACGCAGCTGTCTGTCCAGAGGAAAAAGTAGCTCCACCGGTAGATGTTTCAGCAGGGAAAATGGTTGCCTCCGAGGAAGATGCTAATGGGAATTCAGTGGCAGATCTGGGCACGAAGGCCTCTTTCAAACTAGTAGTGATTTTAGGAACAAAGGTCTCTCTAGCAGTAGTGATTATTCCAGACACAGCAATATCTTCTGTGACCATTGTCAGTTCCGGAGCAGGATATTGTCCTGAGACAACCATTGCAGAAGCTGTAGGAGATCTCCCAACAACAGCCGTGGTGGCCACAATATCAGTAGCTTTGGAAACAGTGCTGGCACTGGGAGTTTGAATCTCCCTAAGGGAAATCGTGGCTGTACAGGTAGGGATCATACTGGCATCAACCTGATATATTCTTGGCCCCGAAGTAGGTTCTCCATCATCATCCATGGCTTCTTCATGGGCTCTTGCATGAATGCTTGCAACAGCACTGACTGGGTTTTTATCTCTTGGAATAGCTTGGTCAGGGATATTATCTTCAGGAGCTGCAATAGTCTCTTCGGAAACTGTCATGGCAGCAATCATATATTTGGCCACATCAGTCGCAGAGGTTTTGCCCCTGTTATAAGTGACAGCAGCTCCAAAAGTGGTGGGGATTTGTTCAGGGCAACAGGTAGCAACAGACTCTCCAGATTCATGAATGGTTGTCCTCATCAATGTGTGAATGTCCCCAGGAGAAGCAGTGGTGCTCTTAAGACCTGAAAAGGCAGCACCCTCAGTAGTGGCTTCGGAACTGGTGGTGTTTTTAGTGGCAATGGATTGGTTAGTGCCTTGTAGGAACAACATGGGAGTGACGGCATTCTCCAAGCCAGTACTGTTCACAGATATCTGAGAAGGATACTCTGACATGGAAATGGTACTCAGGCATGGAGTTACTACTTCCACTAAAGGCCTAGTATCACTAAGGGAGGTGCTGGACAGAGTGCTGAATACCTCTGTAGGAGATGAGTAGTCTAGATGAGCACTGACATCTAGAGATGTGTTGGTGTTGGTACCATTTCTAGAACAAAATCTCTGCTCCGATGGTGCTGTCTTTCCAAGGGCATTGGTAGTTGTGCCCAATGGAATACAAGCGGAAGTAACCACCTCTCTGGGACTGACAGAGGGGGCAGTGAAGTTCGGGAAGTTTTCAGAATTGTTGATGGTGACACTGCTGTTGGTTTCATCTTCTGGGGTATTAGTCGTGGTGGCATCTTCAGGAGCAGGGTGGACAATTCCTGCTTCTCTTGGGGTGATGGTGGTAGCATTTTCTTCAGCCGCAGAATCCTTCTCTGTCACAGTGCTGGGAGTCTCAGAGATTGTGGTTTGACTCTGGGTACCGATTTGTACATGGGTGGTTGTGCGGTTGTTTCCAGAAGTCAGGATTCCTTTGGGGCTAGTGGCGACCTCAAGCAAGGAGCTGGTATTATTAGGGATAGAAGTAGTATCACTCAGGATATTGATGGTATTAGTAGTGGTTAATAAGTCTGTAATAACTCTGTCAATGTAGTAACCTGAAGGATCATGGTTGAGGGTCTCTTTTGGATTAATATAACCAACAGGGTTTCCCTCACAGGAACTTGTCCCAGGAATGAGAACTTCACTGTGGTCCACAATGTTTCCATGGGTAGCAGCAGCCATCTTTTCTGAGGCAACTGTTTCTCTTGGCATTGATGTGTCTTCAAGGATGGTGGTGGTTTTATTTCTAGAAACAGGGGAAACATCTCTCATAGATGTTTGGGTGGTCATGACGGTACCCTTCAGGGCAGTAACCGTGGCTGTGGCTCCTGTGGAAGTCGTGGTGAATGTGGTTGTGTCTTTCAAAAGAGTGGTAGTCTTCACAAAGTCTCCTGACCCTCCAGGAGCAGTGGCTCCTGGAGATTTCGTGGAGGTGATAGTGGCAGCATCTCCTGCAGAAAATGCAGAATTAGCATCAAGAGTGGTGTTTCTGCTCTCTTTAAGAATAGCGGTGGCTTCAGATATGCCAGAAATCACTGAGGTCGATATGGAATCTGGTATTGAGGATTTGTTTAAAATTTCAATACCCTGATGGCTGGTAATATCCTTAGCCCCTATGTTGACAGGAGCATTGAGGGTCTCACTCTGAACGCTGTTGTCTGCAGAAGGGCTGGTAGCCTTTGCTGTTGGAGAACTCTCACTTTGTCTAGCAGCTTCAGCAGAGATACCCCCACCCAAAATGGCGGCTGTATCATTGAATTTGGGTGTCTGTACAGGAACAGTGGGGATCTTGCTGTGCACAAATTCATGACAAACCAGTGCACCCTCTAAAGTATCGGTGGGATACACCGAAAGAGTGGTGGTATCTCCTGGACCTTTGCTGGCCTCCTGAAAATTAGTTCTGATTGAGAATGAGAAATCAGGAGTGGACACACAGTCAAGAGTAGGCTCAGTCCTACTGTGCCCAGAAGTAATTCTCCCTTCATAGTGTGCATCCTCTGAAGTATCTCCACTGCCGCTTGCATTGATGGATGCAGAGTCAGATGTGTTGTTAGCAGCATCTCCCAAAGCAATGGCATCGAGTTCTCTTGAAAGCAGAGAAATGTTATTTGCAGAAGTGATATCCCCTGGAGCATCTATGATAGTATCCAAAGGAATTTTGCTGTCATCACCAATTGTAGCTACACTCAGTTTTCTGTCCTGTACTATGTTGTTGGCTGGAGCACCATTGGGTCTGACTGTCTCATTAAAGGTACCTCCATGTACACCAGTGAATTCACTGATAGGTTTCCCTATGGAAATGGGGGTTTCTTTAGGGGCAGTAGCATGAAGCTCTCTGGTGGCAGACACAGGGACACAAAAGCTGTTTCCAGAAGTTGTCTTGCTTGTATCATTTCCAGAGGAGCAGGTGGTCTCTCTAGGAGGTAAGGAAGTAGCATTGTTGCTCTCAAACTCCCCCAATGAGACGGAGGTGGCGACTGTGGTGACACCATTTTCAAAATGAATAGTTGCCATATTTCTACACTCAGTGTCATCTTCAGACATCGGTGAGGCAGCGACTTCTTCAGAAATCAGACCATTCATGTTCTGAGATGTGAGAGTGGGTCTCCTTGCAGTAGCAGAGTCACTGTTTCCCAGGAGAGTGCTTGTGCTTGTTGTGGCAGCTGTGGCAGTGGCTGTATTTGGAGGACTGGTGAGCGTTACTTCTATGGGAATGTTGGTGGAGCTTCCAAAAAATGTGGGGGGGTTGCTAGTGAGGGTTTCTGAAAACTGTCCAACTTGAGATTCAGCAGACTGTTCACTGGCATTCTGAGAGGACATGGTGGCAACAATATTCATGGTGGCATCTTGGGACACAATAAGGTTTTCCTCGGAGGCAGGGGTGATAGATGCATAATCCAAACAAGACCTGTTGTTCTCTCTGTGCATCATGCCTGTGTCATTTCCAGGGATGGCACTGCCTCCGAAGCCAGTAGTAGCACCTTTGTCATCAACTAAACCCTTAAAAACAGTGGTGGATCCACCGTGCATGGCAACATATCCACTTGAGCTTGTGAATGCATATCCCTGAGTGGTTGTAGTGCTAGCACCCACGGTGACAACACTGGCAGTGCTTCCTCCTAAGGAAGCCTTGGCAGTGCTATCTCCAGAGCTCTTTTTTTGGGTGGTGGTGGGATTCTCTCCAGCAAGGACAATGGCGCCATTTTGAGGAGAACTGGAGGTTTCCATTTGGTTGATGTTTTCTGGAGTAGTAGCAACAGCATCTTCTCTAGTTGTGCTGTCCACAGCACCTGGGATGGCAACACATACAGTAGCATGAGAATTCCCAGAGACAGGAAGGGAGTCAGGTTCAGTGGTGGAATCTTCAGATTCACCAGTGACTTCTTCTGTAAGGTTGGAAGCCTTCATGGAATTTCCACAGGATAGCTTAGTGTTCCTGTCTCCATAGTGGGTGTCTCCTTGGGTCATAGAAGTAGTTGGTTTCTTTCCAGGTGCAGTGGTCATGTTTCTAGGAGTTACAATCGTAGAGCCTCTGGTGCCTGCAGTGTCGGTGATATTTCCAGAAATGAGGGAAGACTCATTAATAATGACAGTATCTAAATGGGTGGGACTGATGTTTCCAACAGCTGTGGAATTTGTCCCAATAATGACCGAAGTATCTCCAGATTCTATTGTAACAGGACATTTGGTGGCCTCCAAAGAGACTGTACTGGTTGCATTTCTGGAAACGTTCAATCCATCAGTAGAAGCCTTACAAACATCCCTAGATGTCGTGGTTGGGACAGCAGAGATAGAAGCATCGGCTTCTCTAGATAAGGTGTCTGTTTGGTTTCCATTGGTAAAACTGTCTCTAGGACCGCCAGTCACACATGTGCCTTCAACAGCTGCATTGCTGTCATTGCGGGCAAGGTCACTGGTGCTTCCAGAGATGACAGGCAGGCTCTGATCGCTGGTGATATATACCGTGGTGGCTGAAAATGTAGGAATAATGCCTGACGTATCTGTAGTGAACGCTTCGACAGTGCCGTCCTGTAAGAGAACAGCAGTGTCTCCAGGGAGAGAGGAAGAAGCCTCTTTAGATGTGGTATGAGAAATCTCTCCAGAGTCAGAAACAGGGTCAGCAGGGGTATCTCCGGTAGAAGTGTTGATGTCACCTGCTGTTTTAGTGTGGTCGTCAGGGTTTGAGATGATTCGAGTGCCGTTGGTATCCACAAAGACCAAGGTGGAACCAAGACTAGGAGTGGCAATTGTTGGGTCTCCAGGAGAAACAGCACTGGAAGTGTCAGCTGTACCAGCAACCTTTTCTCCAGAAGAAATGTTACGGATGACTCCAGGATCAGGAGTGGCTCCCTCAGAGTGGGTGGCACTGCTAATATCTCCTAGGACAGTTATGGAAATGAGGCAGATTCTAGTAGTGGTAACATCGTCTTCATTGGTAGCCATATTTATAGGAGCAGTGGAAGGGTCACCTGCAACACTGGAGATATTTTCCAGCACTGCAACATTGTCCTTGGTAGGGGAGGCAGGATCATCCTTAGAACGTACGCTGGGAATGTATCCTTTGCTGGAGATATCTGCAAAAGCAGTGGACTCAACGTTCAAGGCCATATCCTTGGAGTGGGTAGAGGACTCCCAGTTCTGAACATCAACTCCCTCAGATGTGGTTTTGCATATCTGGTTAGAGATGCTTCTGTGGTTGTTTCCAAAAGTCACATGGTTCCTCCGGCCAGCTGTGGTGTTTTTTTCTTCTAAAGGTGAAGTTGTCATCTCCAAAATGGCGGTCACGTGGCTTTGAGGGATGGTAATGGGGCAAGGGTGATGTCTATCACAGTTTTCAGAAGTTATTGCCAATCTGAATAGAGAAGTAGCAAGTCTCTTCGCTGCTAATAGTGATATGTGAAATTCTGAGGTTATGTAGTGGGCGTGTCCACAGGACTGTTCTTGGCTATGTCCATTTGTTGAGCTGTGGTGCTGTTTCGAATGTTAGCTATTCTGGTCTTGGTAAATCTCTTTCTCCATTTCTGTTGGGTTCATTTTCTAATCCTTAGCCATATGTCCAGGGACAACAACACCTGTGAGAATATAGCAAAGAGGAAACAAACAGACACAGCACCGAAACTCATTAATTCCTTATCTGACTGCTAATTTCCTTTATCTCTTCATCAGTTAAGTTAGGCTGAATCTAAACATTCAATTTAAGCCCACCACAAAAGAGGGGAAACCAACACAGCCCCAAATATTCCAGTTTTGTTAAGAGGGTCAAGCGGCAACAAATTAAATAAAATAATTAAATATTGATTACATGGCATGCACATATAAAATTAGACATGTTAAGTGTCTGAATATCAGATTGCCAATTGACAAGCATACTCTCACAGAATCACAGAATCATAGAGTTTGAGGGGGCCATACAGGCCATCTAGTCCAACCCCCTGCTCAACGCAAGATCAACCTTAAGCATCCTAAAGAATCTGAATGTGTGTTCTGTATAATGTATTTTTGACCACTGAGGAAGGCTGTAAAGACTGAAATGCATCTCATTTCATGTGGTTCATGGGACGTGCTCATAGAATCATTAGATATGGTATCCTTCTAGCCTCCTTAGCATAGAACCATAGAGTTTGAAAGGGCCATCCAGGCCATCTAGTCCAACCCCCTGCTCAGTGCAGGATCAGCTTATAAATTGTATGGTCTGATATTCAGACACCTAATGTTTTTAATTCTGTATGTGCACACTCTATAATAAATATTCAATTGTTATTTTATTTGACCCTCTTAACAAAATTACTAGGCAAATTTACCCAGGAATGCTACCCCAAGATACCTGCACTTAACTTATTGATCAGGCAAACTGCACAAGCAGACCATAAAGGTGCTCATCCGCAGCTTTCCCTTGTTTGACCCCAGGCATTTGCTATTTGGAAGAAACATCCCCTGCGCCAGAAGACTCCATTTAGCTATTGAGACTTATTTTAAAATAATCAAAGCCTAGTGGCCATCCACATAACTTGCAGCAAAGGATCCCATATGAAAGCAGTATGCTGTGTGAAGAATTACAGCCTCTGGTTGTGTTTGAATCCGGGCAGCTGAAGTATTCTAATATTATGAGACAAAAGACAAAAGTCCCCTTCTTAGCATACATCAACTTAAAAGCATCAGCACTCCCACCCCACAAGATGACTTTCCCCTCAAATTAAAGGCTTCCAAATTGATTTAGCTTCTCATGGCAGGTTTTTCATTCACCAGCAGCTGGACAGATACCCTGGATGCTTGAGGCTGACCCTGCCTTGAGCAGGGGGTTGGACTAGATGGCCTGTCTGGCCCCTTCAATGATATTAGGATTCTAAACTTGTCTTTTTATGTTCTTGTCTGTTTGTCTGGGGGAGGAGCCATGGCTCTGTGGTAGAACATCTGCTTGGCACGCAGAAGGTCCTAGATTCCAGCTCCAGATAATTGCGTGAAAGACCTGGACGTCAAAAAAACGGCGAGCCCCTGACAGTCAGACTGTCATTGAGGGATTAGTGGTATAAGGCAGCATTGTGTGTTCATATACATGTAACGTTTTACACCTCACATATTGTGTTGTTGTACAGTTCTGAACCTTTTACAAATAGATTATCAACCAGAATAAGGTATGAAGTTTTAAAAATAGAGGATTTAACTTTTATTATTGCCTCTTCATCAGCACTGGGTCTTGTTACTGCAACACCTGTCCTATTTAATTCGCTCCTAACCCTCCTTTCTCCCTCTATGTTTGTCTAATAAGCACATCTCTGAGTGTGTGCTTTCGTGGCATAAGTCAACACACACCTTGGCATATACTGACACTATAGTCTTCTTATGACAGTGAGTAAGATGGGAGTTCCCCCAGAAATGCAGTCCCAGGGAAGGAAACACTCAGATCTTGAAAGGGCCAGAGACTGTCCCAGGTGTTGAACTTTCCTTCAAGGGAGGGGGCGGAAACCCAATGAGAAAGACACTACCCTTTTCACCACCTGTCAGAGGGCTCTGATAGGATCCCTCTTTAACCAACAGTCATGGGACGCTGGGAGGTAACATTTAAACTGTAGAAGCCCCATCAGGTGTGAATTTGCTTTTATGGATGAGGTAATTTCATTGCTAATCAGTTTTCAGTTCAGAAGGATTCAGCATCTCTGGAGTGCTGAACAACCAATCCCACCCCCAGGGAAATGTGATCATATTTCAGATGATATTCACTGTTTCAATGGTAAATGATAATCTAGAAGAATTATTTATATTGTTAGATATAGGGCTCAAATAGGGATGCCATTTCTCAGGTGGGACCTGAGGATCCCCTGGAATTATAGCTCATCGCCAGGCAACAGAGAACAGTTCCTCTGGAGAAAATAGCTGCTTTCGAGGGGGGACTCCATAGCATTTCACTCTGCTGAAGTCCCTCTCTGCCCGAAATCCTGCCGACTCTCGGCTCCACCTCCAAAATCTCCAGGTTTTTCCCAACCCAGAACTGGCAACCCTAGGCTCAAAGTCTATGTGACATAAGAAGAAGAAGAAGAAGAAGAAGAAGAAGAAGAAGAAGAAGAAGAAGAAGAAGAAGAAGAAGAAGAGTTGGTTCTTATATGCCGCTTTTCCCTACCCGAAGGAGGCTCAAAGCGGCTTACAGTCGCCTTCCCATTCCTCTACCCACAACAGACACCTTGTGAGGTGGGTGAGGCTGAGAGAGCCCTGATATCACTGCCCGGTCAGAACAGTTTTATCAGTGCCATGGGGAGCCCAAGGTCACCCAGCTGGATGCATGTGGGGGCGCGCAGAATCGAACCTGGCATGCCAGATTAGAAGTCCGCACTCCTAACCACTACACCAAACTGGCTCTTAAAAATTCCATGACTGGAACTCCCAGTAAATAAGCTGATTTTAAAAAATCACCTATGGGGCAATATAGATTGTGGGTCTGAGGGAGGGAAGGAGGAAGGAAGGAGGAAGGAAGGAAACTAGCAACTCTTTCTAGTTGATGTTTCTTAGAAATATTCCTCCCCCAAACTGATGCAAACACTGGTGGGGGATAAAAGCAGTTATCCAGTTAATTAGTTCCCTCTCTCACTTATCCCTAAAAATGGAAAAGCAGCCTTAGGGGGAATTCTGATTGGTGGGAAGGAGAGTTAACCTTTCTTCAGAGCTGCAGCCCTGACCCATTGCCCCTCTCCACTTTTTTTTTGGGGGGGGGTATTACATGCTTCGAATTCCAGTCTGATCTGTGTAGCTTTGCCTTTTGGAAGTTCTTCAGTGAATGAAGGTTGGAAAAATCAGGAGTTAGAAAGAAGGGGCAGCTAATAATACAATAATCGAGACAGGCTAAAGGATAGCATTGTATTCATAAGCATTTGAAACCTAGCTGATGGATGGTCATACCTAGATTTAAGAAAGCATGTTCATGTTAAGGAGCCCACCGAGAGGCACAAGGAAGAGCCTCATGCAAGCATATGTGTGATAAACCAAAAGGAATGTTCACACGCTATGGCTACCACAGCAAAAAAGTAAAGATTTGAAATGTCCTACATGCATATACTTGAATGACTGCTACAGGACGGAGGGAATGGACTACATGTGCCCAGATGGGCAAATAAAAACAATTCTGTTTGCTCTTTGAGTTAAAGCTTATTAGCAACATAATACTGATGACAGAACACCATCAGAAAGACAAACATTTAACAACACATTGAGAAGAAATTAAAGGAGATGATAGATGGTAGGTTGATGGTAGGTAGGTAGGTAGGTAGAAAGGTAGAAAGGTAGATAGATAGATAGGTAGGTAGGTAGATGGTAGGTAGGTAGGTAGGTAGAAAGGTAGATAGGTAGGTAAGTAGGTAGGTAGATGGTAGGTAGGTAGGTAGATGGTAGGTAGGTAGGTAGGTAGATAGATAGATAGATAGATAGATAGATAGATAGATAGATAGATAGATAGATAGATACGTACTTTCCGTGGCACTCAGGACTTGAAAGTAGGAGTTGAAATAGGTCAGTACACACAGTGTGTCACATAGATCTCTTTGAGATGCAGCCTAACTTCTCCTTAAATAGAAGCTTTTCACCAGAGGAATTATAAGCCAATTATCTCAAGCATCCTGAATTTTGTCTCAATGACCTCCATCAAGAATGGTGTGTGGACTATGTTTGGGAGCGTTTCTCAAACTGGGCTGCAGTGAACTTCCACTAGTCATGACGTTGACTCTATAAACCCCACCGGCAGCAGAAGTTTTCACATTCCCTTCAAGAGTAAAGCACTTCTCTATTTCTGTCTGGGCAGAAGGGATTCAGACAGTGGTATCCATTTCTTGCATCTCTCAACAGGAAGGCCTACAAGCATGGTTTGTGAATATTGCTACACAGCAAAGTTGGGAGTCTCACAAAACCTTTAGCTCTCAGCCTTGTTTGCCAGTGGCTGAGGGTTTCATCATAAATCCATGTGACCTCTCATCAAGGAAAAAGAACTCACCTGTTTTTTTCAAAATGCAGAAGAGGAGAATGAGTTTCTGGGGGACAGAGCCAAGCCCAACTCCATCCAATCTATTCTTCACCAGTTTCCAGCTAAAGTTCTTTTGGGGGAGGGGAAACCCTGTTGACAGTCTCTTGAAGCCTAGTGTTAAAATGGTGGCTGAGATACACGGACCTTTTGCAAACTGCCAAACTTAAGAATCACTTGGAATCGATTCATGTGGAGGGAAGAGGCTTTAAAGAACTGCCAAGATCACAACCAGTGTGCAGGATCAAATGAGAGAATCACAAAGGGAAAACCACACAGATTTGCAAGGGAGGGCCGGGAATTAGCTTTACTATGCAGCTGAACTAGGGCATTGGCAAAAATACCCTCTTTTTTTCCAGTTTAATGGCACGAGACTACAAAATCACACCAGAGCTGCTGCCAGAGGTCTCTTCCCCCATAGAAATTGCAACCCAGTGCAAAGTGTGGTAGAGTTCCAGCTGACTTTGCACAAGCGCATGCGCACAGACCATGTTGCTGGGGATCATACCTTGCAATGCTAGCATCATCAGGTTTTCCCACGCATTCTGTGCACTCAGTGAGTCCCCCATATTATGAGATCGCATGACTCTTTCCCATTTTTCACAGTGGCCAATAACACAGGGGAGAATCCCCTAATGCTTGGCCATATGGAAAACAGGGTTGTCAGTTTCAAAAATAGGCCTGTCAGTTTCAACATTGTCCCCCCTCCTTTGCCTTCCTTCCTTTGTGTTCCCTTTCATTCAACAAACTAACGCTAAAATACATTCACAAAACCTGAACCACGAGGATTTAAATGGAAGGTCCTTGCTAGCCACTACTGTGCAGCTGCGATAGGGAAATTGTGTAAATTAAAAGAAAAAACCTTGGACACTCCCCCCTCCACACACACACCACAAATGATGTTCTGGCCTCATTTAGAAAAGAGCAGGTTTTAAATTGTAGCTGCAGAATAAACACACTGAAGGGAAAAGAAGGGTGCATAAGGTGGGCACAGAATCTGAAGTCAAGCATAAAGTCGTACTGCTAGGAAAATCTGCAGTAAACGGTGCGGGCACAATACAGGCCCAATTCCATCTAGTCTATTCATCGCCAATTTTTGGCTAATCACATGAGTCCCTGCAGTGCTGGCAGGGGCTCATGGTAATTGTAGTCCATAGACATCTGGGGAGCCACCGTTTGGCCATCCATGGTGTAGCCCTTTTATCTGAAAATGGGTTTTGTGATCACTCTCACTAATTGCTGAGACAAGGCCTCCAGAACTGCAGAAGTGATGCCATTGCCTACAATTGCAGAAGCAATGCCTGCAAATAACTGATGATCTAAAGCCGCAAGATGAGTTCATGGCAGTGGTCAAAGTCCTTTTCGCCCAATAATACTTCCTCTGAAGCTATGAAGACGGCTGCAGTTGAAGCATCTGGAAAGTAATAGACAGCGGCTCATTCTGCAGACATTGGATACTAGACTTCCAATGTTCTTTTGCAGTTGGATTTTCCAGTGCGGAACAGGAAAATCTGCTTCTAAAGTGCATTGAAAGGGCATTATCCAGTGTGTGCAGAAACAGCCCTGGGTCATCCAGGTGCCTTGCTAATATAACTTTTTTCCCTTTAGAGAAAGGACATAACTGGAGCAAACAGAACAAAACGGGAACAGCGCACAGACCTATTTGGATGACATACTTTCATTTTGAGTGGCCTCTCATCTTTCAAAATGCCTTGTTCCAGTTTATTTGTCACAGACAGAAGGAGGGGGATTGGGACTCCTGGCATGCTGAAGACAACAGTTGGGTAGATTATAGGCTGTGACTCCTTTTCAGACATTACAATGATCTCTGTAGATACCCTCATAAGCTCATTTGTGGTGAGAAGGTCAGCACATGGATTTTCTATATGCACATAGCCTAGAGATACCACCTGGGGATCCCCCAGTTTTACACCTAATTTCCAGGTGACAGAGATCAGTTCTTCTGGAGGAAATGGCTGCTTTGGATGGTGGGCTCCATAGAATTATACTCCACTGTGGTCCCGCCCAACCCAAATCCCACCCAGCCCTGGCTCCACCCCCAAAGTTTCCAGGTATTTCCCAACCCAGAGCGGGCAACCCTAACATAGCTATGAGGTGGTTTTGTAACCCAGGCCCAATCAGAGACAAGGCCAGGAGAGCTATTTAGCTTGGTTATCGAGCTCTACATTTAGAAATGTGTTAATTTTTGTTATTTGAATGTTTGCATGTCTTTATGTGCATCACATGTCATTTTGCTTGTTTACTATGGATAGGGGTCTCAAAAGATTAAAGTGGCCTAGGCCTTTCTGGACCATCTTATCAAATGTCCTACATCCCCCTTTTCAGGCTGCTGAATCTATGTCTGCAGTAATGGGTTGAAACTATATGGAGAATGGTACCGGCTAGATGTTGGGGGGCAAAATTGACTGTCAGAATAGGTCAGCAGTGGCTTAAGCAGGCTGCTTAAGGAAGTGGTGAGCCCCCCCCCCAACCGACTGTCTTCAAGCAGCGGCTGGATAGATCCTTCTCATGGATGCTTTAGGTTGATCCTGCGTTGAGCAGTGGGTCAGACAAGATGGCCTGTATGGCCCCTTCCAACTCTACGGTTCTATGATTCTGTAACTTGGTCACACCCATCCTGAGAAGAACCATCTGCCTCAGCCTTCTTTTCAGCAGAGTGCTAACCTAGGGAAAGGCTGGAGGGAGGGGGGGAATGCTTTGAAAAACAGGCATGCAAAGAGAAGAGAAATACAGCTATGTTGTAAAAGCAAACCAAAGAGGGTAATGCACATTGAAGGTTGGGAATACTTTAATGGCAACTGCCCCTCCCCCCTGTTCAGACGCTTCTGTCAGTTGTGGGGCAGCAGGAAGCATCTGGGAAAGCTTCCTTGAGGGCCTCTCTGATCATTCTCTTTATCTGCTGTGAGAAACCACCTGCCAATCTGTATGGTGCTGTTGAGCCAGCAGGGTTGTTGTTCTTAGGTTCCTGTCCCTTTAGGTAGCCACCACTGTCTCTTATTCATTCGCTCTCAACGGGATTGTTTCTGTGTAGCCACTGGCAACTTGTATAACCTTGACAATTAGTTCATTTTGAAGGAGTAACCATTGATGCCGAGTTCTTAATTAGCAGTTTCAGTAATGAAGGCATTTATTGAAAGAGGTGTAGTCTGCCTCTCAGCATTGGAACGGGCTTTCCTAACTGAAGTGAACCATAACCTGGTATGTTCGGCTCTTGGCAGGAAGATCTTTTAAGCTTTAGGTATTGGTGAGTCATAAGGCTTTGGACTAATTAACCAACATTATATTAAGTGGTGTTAATGGTAGTGATATAATAAAAAGTTTCTTTCTAAAACACCTGCTGGCACCGCACCTGCAAATGCCTGGAGATTTTGGGCAGGTAACCGGGGAACGAGAGGAGTTTTATGGAGAGATGTGACATCAGTTCTGGGTGATTCTCTGGGACCTTCCCAGATCTCTGTGGTTGTTACCATAGAATGTGTGGAAATTACTGGAGAAGCATGAAGGATGTGACATCACATTTTTTTTGTTTTGTTTTGATGGAGGTGATCCATTTCTGCATGGTGCTCTAGGAATTCTCCCAATCTCTATGGTTTTTACCACAGAGGCTGGGTGAAAATCTTAGAGCATAACCATCATCTTCTCCCTTTTTCTCCCACTCAGATTATTAAGGGTGGGGATAGGAGATTATGCGCTGTTGATTGCACCGGGTGATGCTGTTTGGATATGTAAGAAGAAACCCAACAAAACAGGCTCAAACTAGTCCTGAACGGCCAAACAGTACATTGAAAAACAAGCTCCCTGCTTGCAATTGGCAAACAGAACATGAGTCTAATGGATGAAAATTCAGACATCCACAACATGGTGAATAAAACGATGCACAGAAAAACCTGGCATTTGAAGAAGACGACTTGGTTTTTATACCTCACTTTTAAGCAGGAGATAGATGAAATATCAAAGCAACCACTAGATGGAGCCAGACATGTGTAGAAGGTGGGAGGGGGGGGGGAGATTCTACAGGGTCACACAACTGAGAAAATCACCCGAGGAAAAACCCAAGATTGGGGACTCCTCTAAAGAAATTAATTTTTAATTTGATTTTATTTCTTAGAATTTATAGACTGCCCTCTCTACTGAAGCAAAGAACTTGCCCGTGTACACACTGATCCTTGGGGTCAGTAAACTTCATAAATCAGTGAAAGAAGCAGATCTTTACCGGAAGAACATTTAGCCAAGAGCTGATTCATTCTTTTATTAGGCAGAACTTCTTGCTTCGGAGCCTGTTGGCTTTTATTTCTTAGAATTTATAGACTGCCCTCTCTACTGAAGCAAAGAACTTGCCCGTGTACACACTGACCCTCGGGGGCAGTAAACTTCATAAATCAGTGAAAGAAGCAGATCTTTACCTGAAGAACTTTTAGCCAAAAGCTGATTCATTCTTTTATTAGGCAGAACTTCTGGCTTCGGAGCCTGTTGGCTTTCAAAGCATGCTGCTTGCATGTGATAGATTTTCCTTTAGGGGAAGAAAAAGCAAGCGGTTATTTACACAGTAGTGAAATGAGATTTCAGAATCCTTGGCTTCATATGTGGCGTTCATTATTTTGCCGCTTCCTGGGATTAGGAACTGATGACAGGCACTGAGACGCAGGCATCCCAAAGTAAGTGTGATGAAAAGACAGACAGATATGGGGGTTTAGGGATAATAGATCAAGAGGTGAATGTCAAGGAATGGAAAGAAAGCATTTAGGACATCTAGGCATTCAAAGGCACTGGGCCAAGTAAGCCGGTTTGTTTAGGACATGAATACTTGGGCTTGCTTGTTTGTTTGGTATATGGAAGTACATGATGTCTGAAAGGTTGCCAAAGAATACCGGTATCATTTTAGGTGAAGTCTCATGATTAAAATATTCTGCCCCCCTCCCCCCCAATGATTACTTGACTGAGCGGAATGTGATCAGACCAGTATTAGTTTCAAAGATTGTGTATCCTGGCCTGGCGATTTCCCCCCTCTATATCCTTTGGCTGAGCACAAGTCTACAGAAGGCATGAGATGGCCCCTGCCGGTGTAGAAGGCTGTAATTAAAATCCTGGATTACATCATAAATTATACCCTGTGTGGAGACCAGACTGTCCATCCCTGTTCTTTCACTCAAGTAGGAAGGTGTGTATATGTGTGTGTGGATTCATACGGTGCCATTCAGATTACCTTAATTATAATTAAGAATGCTATGGGCAAAATTCCAAAATAAGATTGTTACTTTTTGATGTGGAAACACATCTATAGCTGCGGCTGTGGGGGGGGACTGCAACGGAAGTATTCAGAGAAGTGACCTTGTGTTTCCCCCTGTGTCTGGGAAAGCCGAGCTTGGATGAGGCTATCTTCTCTGCAGGAATCTCTATCACAGCCACAGTCTTCTTGCAGGTCTCCTGGAAATGGCCTGGAGGCTGGGGCCTGCCTGGAAGAGGCTGGTGCAGAAGCAATGCTGTGACCCCAATGGGGCCCGGGGCGATGTGCCAGCTTCATGTACATCCAGGCCAGCAGGAGGCAGGAGCGGCTGCCACTGAGGTGAGCCAGGTGGCTGGGCTTCCTTCATAATTCTCATGGGACTCACTTGTGGGCTGGGTTCAGGTCAGTCTGGGATGGCAGCTGCCTTCCAGCCCCATAGCCAACATCCTTTTGGCCTGCAGCCATTGACCAGTAGGGGGGCGGAAGCAACCCAGTGGGAAGTGGGGCGGAAAGAAGGAGCGGTGGGAAGAGAATGGAGAAGAAAGAAAAATGGATGGGGAGAAAGAGGAAGGAGAGACGGAGAGACGGAGAGATGAAAGACGAGAGGGAGGTGAGGGAGAAATAAGCAAGGATGGAAGTAGGAGGGAGTGACTGGGAAAGAAAGTGGATGGAGGAATGACAAGGGACTGACAGGGACGAGAGAGAAGACAGATGGAGCAGGGACAAGAGCGTGACGGAGAAGGGAGAGAAGACTGACAGGGGAAGCACTTTGTTTATATGCTTGATGCTTCTACCTAATCTTTCATGACAAGCTGATTCTCACCAAAATAAATAAATAAATTGTACTAGCTCTGCTCCAGTGTCCTCAGAAACGGGGGGAAGGAAGCTTTTCCCATCAGAAAGATAAATGGTGAGAAATAGCTGTGGCCAGAGTATGGTTTATAAGTCAGCAACATTGGGCATCGGGCTAAGGAGATGCTAGCCTTAAAGAGGGGAGCTTTGGGTCTCAAAACTGATACCCTGAAAATCTTGTTGGCTTCTAAATTGCCACTGGAGTCAAATCTAGCTTTTCTTGGCCAACATGGCTGCCCTCTTGAAACTATCTTACATTTAGCTCTATCACAAGCTACCTACCCATCTACGTACTCAACTGTTGAAGAAAATAACACAAACTGTTTGACGTCGCTTGTAAGTCTCTGGCAGCACTAACCTGCGTGGCTGGCACTGTGTTACGTTTCGGATGTTTCCTTTTAATTCATGAGGAAAGGTATAACGTCGGTGCCTAGGCCATTGTGCATTTGAGTGCTTGTGATGTCATCAGCAGAAAATTAGTGTACTCCTTAGTATGACTGTACATCTTTTCTGCAGGGCAAGGCTGTATGTATGTACACACCAATTGTTTACGGATTAGGACAAACCCAGATTTGTCCTGCCGTGGACCGCAGAATCGTGCCTAAATCAGGTTTTGCTATATGTCAATTTCATCCTGAAATTGCTTACAAAAACACGAGGCAAGTCTTTTGTCTCGAGAGAGCAGAAAGTGTGCACCTTCCTGAATCTTCTGCCAGGTGGATAGATAAGGCGGTGGTTCTCAACCTTCCTGATGCCGCGACCCTTGAATACAGTTCCTCATGTTGTGGTGACAGCCAACCATAAAATTAAGCAAGTGTTCTCTCACAGAAATTAAACCAAAACTGACCAATGCCGTGAAGATCCATTGTTCATGATTGTATATAAATTGTTTTTTCCTCTGGGGTTTCTCAGTTCAGCTCTGCCTCTCGTCCCACCATGCCGATCTCGCTCTTTTCCGCTGCTCCAGACAGACAAACACTCTATCTCAATCAACCCTGCAAGACTGTTGTGTGGATGATGCCCCCAAACCCCAGCCAACTTGCTTGCCCTGCCATGACCCCCAAAGAGGTCCCAACCCCCAAATTGAGAACCACTGATATAAGGTATTGGGACATTGAATAAAGGGCGGGGGGAGAAGATCAGAGGTGCTGTTTGGCCCACCCTAGCTTTGCCTGCTAAAAATTTCATGTGTGCTAGCCTGTTGTTAATGCCACTAGAGCACGACATATTCCAAACAACAGTCCTACATGAACTGGAACTGAAGCTTTTAGTTTATGGCCTTAGTGATGCATTCAAGGTTCTTATAAACATGAGCTGAAAAAAAAACCCGGAATGTTGGTAGCTGCTAGAGATATGTGCATTTGTTGTGACGTCATGCTAATAGGGGAAAAGGAGAAATTTGACGTCCTATAGCTGATCGAGGCATTTATAATGAAGAATCATCAAGGTTCATTCATGTCTTCTCTGATCTCAACTCTATAGTGTTGGGAATCCAAGGATTCTCAGGGAGGTAGGGCAGATCCAAGGAAACAGTTCCTCAGGCAATGCGTAATTGGCACGTGTATTATGCTTATATCTACACTGAAAATATGTCTACCAATGACTACTCCACTAGAGCTGAAGAGGGAAGCTTCATGCTCAGGCACAGTGTACCTAATTAACAGACCTGGGGGGATAAACTAGAGGTCAAGACCAGTGGGCTGCATCTTCCATTCCTTTAGCTCAGGGGTAGTCAACCTGTGGCCCTCCAGATGTTCATGGACTACAATTCCCATGAGCCCCTGCCAGCGTTTGCTGGCAGGGGCTCATGGGAATTGTAGTCCATGAACATCTGGAGGGCCACAGGTTGACTACTCCTGCTTTAGCTGATCATTCTACTTTCACTGGGCGTTCTAATTCAGCAGTCAACAGCTGGTCAACTCTGGACGTCATCCGGCGCCATATTTTACCGTATTGCTTTACCTCACTGGAGAAGAAGTTCTCCCCTTCACTATGAACGGTTCCCATAGGTCATCCTAAAAAGAAAGGGTTGGATCCAGATGAGCACTGTATTTATTTAATCATTAGCTTTTTATCCTGCCTCTCTCTGGGAACTCATGGCGGGTTACACAAAGCAGAAACAAACCCCAATACAATAAATCACATCCCTCCTGCTAAAAATCCATAACCCCCCCATAAAACCCATAACCCCCCCCCCCAAAATGGTGGCATAATCCCCAAATCTTCCTCAATTTACAATCAAGCCATCAGAGGTACAAGATACACAGAATGTAATACTGCTGGACGGAGGAAGGGAGGAAGTTGTCCCTGGAGAATCCTGCCTCAACCAAAGACCTGGCGGAAGAGCTCCGTTGTGTAGGCCTTGCGGAACTGAGACAGGTCCGTCAGGGCCCTCAGCTCTTCCGGGACTTCATTCCACCAAGTCGCGGCCAACAGCCATATATGGAAGAATCTCATGCAAAGAGCCCTCTCCCTCTCATTGCAAGCAGATTGTCAGGCCTTTTCTGTGCACCACTCCCCTATCCCTGTCCTTCCGTCTTGGGCATGTCTTGCGTTGATTCCCAAGAGTCTGCAGGCTGAGGTGAAGGTGGGGCTTCCCTAGGGAGGAAATTCCATGTCTTTCTTTCCCTAGGCATTCTCAAAATACACGGTAATAAGGTAGTGGCAAGTTGTTACACAGGTAGGGCCTATATACAGAAACTTAATAACAGGACACATCAGGATCACGCTCCGTCATCCACTGAGACACCCAACTCTGAGTCCAACTTGGGCTCGTTCCAACACGGCTATCAATCACAAAGCCATAAATGTTCATTTTAATTTCTTTAATTAGTGGCACTGAGCTACTTTGCGGGATGATTTCATTATTCATTTATTTTCTTTGAAAAAATCTCCTCTCCCTCCCCTCCGCCAGGTGGAACGGATGGTTATCTGAGGAAGGCCACAAATAAGTGGGTCTGGACTCGGTTCTCAGGCCTTTCCCTGTCTTAATCAGTGACACTATGTGAAAAACATGCATGTTTATCTGCTGGAGGGTAAAAATATGACAATAGTAGCATTTTAGGACATTTCTACCAGCGTGAGGTGGCTCTTTGGACAGTCTATATAAAAGAGCAGGCAAGGCTAAAGGGACTGTTCTTGATACCATGGAGAGGAAACGGGTGGTCCACAAGGAAGGCCTGTTGAGAACATTTTTTACGCTGGTGGTCCTGTTTCTGTGTGTAGCAGGTGAGGTTCTCATTTTCTTTGGTTCAGCCATTTTGACGCTGGATGTCACCAATATCTGAGAGACAGTTTATTGATCTGATATTTCATAGTTCTGACAGCTGTGCGTGTTACGAGGGAAACTCTAGAGTTGGGAACCCTATTTCTCCCTTGCCTCCCTGGGAGAATTGGGGCTCAAAGAAAAGGGTGCTTGAAATTTGGCATCCCTGCCAACTTTCCCCTATGCAAGCACCTCCCAAGCTTTTTTTTTTAATCATGTTTTCTTCAGTAAGCTGAAGAAAACCAACCGTGGGAATGGGGTGGGGTGGGTGCGTGGGGGGAGACAACTTTGGCATGTAGGAGTTTAGTACCCGATTGGCCATAAGTCTGCATCTATCTATCTATCTATCTATCTATCTATCTATCTATCTATCTATCTATCTATCTATCTATCTATCTATCTATCTATCTATCTATCTATCTATCTATCTATCTATCTATCTATCATCTATCCATCTATCCATCTATCCATCTATCATCTATCATCTATCATCTATCATCTATCATCTATCATCTATCATCTATCCATCTATCCATCTATCCATCCATCCATCCATCCATCCATCCACCCACCCATCCACCCATCCATCCATCCATCCACCTACCTACCTACCTACCTACCTACCTACCTACCTACCTATATGCTGCCCTCCCCGAAGGCTCAGGGCGGTTTGCATGAAACAACAAAAATGGCACAGGTAACATCATTCTGAAGCTTTTAGTGTACGGTGGTAAGGTGGTAACAACAATAACATTAACACAATAACAATAACAACAATGGCATTCAAGGAAAGTGGACCTGCAAAGAGCCTTAGCTCAGCTCGTACTGAGACCCAGGGGTTGGGTGGATTCGTAACAGTCATGGTAGGGGGGGAGGCTTCTGGCCACTGTGCCATTGAACAAATTAGGATACCATCCTAAACCCTTCTAAGCCCATTGAATTAAATGGACTGAGAAGGATTGCATTGGGTTAGGATTGCATTAACTCAGTATAAAATGGGGACCTATCTGTGTTATTGCAGTGAACAATGGGACTAAGAATACGTGTTTGCTGAGATAATACAGAGTCACTGCTTTTGTTTCTGTAAGTTTCTGAACCTCCTTGATTGAAGGCCAGGAGTTCCTTCAACAATGAGAAGCAATAGCCTGATATTTAAGAAAATAAGGACTTGTGATAAAAGGAACAACATGGTTCTATTTCTTTCCCACCAACACCGTCACCTGGTTCCAGATTCCCACAAACATCCTGCACCCCACAACCGTCATGAAAAAAACTCTCAAGGAACTGTCCTGCTCCCCCCCACCGCAGCCATGCCTGGTCCCAAGACCATCCCTGTGACAACAGATGACACAAATACGCTTCTCACCGAGTCAGCGGACGGGTTCAATGGCACGGCAGGTACATCTAACACCACAGATTCACCTGACTCTGCAAACCCTGGTAAGCCATGAAATCATTTTATCGTTTGAACAAGGGGTGCCAGCATGACTGCGACACATGCAGAAGTACCGTAAGGCAGTGGTTCCTAACCCCAGGTCCAGGGACCAGTACCGGTCCGTGGCTCCTCCTCGTCCTCCTCCCTGGCTGCTGCTTCCGGGGCTGCCCTGCCACTCTGCCACCGGCTCACCTTTGGTACTCTCCAGCAGTCGCCATGGCTGGGGCTCCCCCTTGGCTTGGAACTGCGCAGCTGCTGCTGGCAGCGCCCCCCAGCGGGCAGCTTGAAGTCAGGGGCGCCGGCGGGAAAGCAAGTGGAGCAGGGGCTCAGGTGGTGGCGACGTCCCTTGGCAAAAGACTACCCCTCCAGGCCTCAGTAAAATTGTCAAGCATTGACTGGTCCCCAGTGATAAAAAGGTTGGGGACCACTGCCATAAGGAATGCAGTTTTTGTCACAAAAACATTTCTTTTGTTTCTCTTAATGGGGTGAATATACCAAATTCATCATGATTCAGTTTTAAGTGGGTCATTTGCCCTTGGAAACGGAGCTACTGAATCTGAACTGTGCAATGGATATATTCTCTCTCTCCCCCACCCCCCATTAATCAGGCACAGTCTCAAGGATGCCCAAGATCATCACTCTCCCCTTTGGGTGTCCTCTGGGTCCCCCTTTGAGTGCTTAGTGCTATTGTCTTCTAGCACTGGGCTATGTAACATCAATGGCCCCGTCCTAGCCCATGTAATTAGATATTGGTAGGAGGGTCGGGTTAGGTCCTGGCACCTGTGTTTTTTGTTTATTGCTGGATGTCCTGTTTTTAATGAGGTTTTATCTGGGTTTTAGAAGAAGAAGAAGAAGAGTTGGTTCTTATATGCCACTTTTCCCTACCCGAAGGAGGCTCAAAGCGGCTTACAGTCGCCTTCCCTTTCCTCTCCCCACAACAGACACCCTGTGGGGTGGGTGAGGCTGAGAGAGCCCTGATATCACTGCTTGGTCAGAACAGTTTTATCAGTGCCGTGGCGAGCCCAAGGTCACCCAGCTGGCTGCATGTGGGGGAGCCCAGAATCGAACCTGGCATGCCAGATTAGAAGTCCGCACTCCTAACCACTACACCAAACTGGCTTTTATAATGGACTATTGTAACCCGCCACGAGCCAGCTCTGGGAGCGGCGGGGAATAAATCACATAACAACAACAACAATAACAATAATACCAATCAGTAATTTTATGACTCTACCAACATAAAATGGGGATGGAATGATAAAGTGCTTGCATAAGAATGGGTAGAGCTTTTTTTTTTTTTTTGCAGAGTCTGAGACGGAATGTATAGGGGCATAACGACCCCCGCTGTATTGAAAGTTAACTCCAAGATATCTAAAACACTTTACCTAGGATGACACGTGCTCGCATAATGTGCAGGTCTGAACAGGCATAGCATAGCTCACTTTGACAACTGCAGAGAGAGGGCACATTCCAGCACTGATAAAAGTGTCTCCTGTGCAGGTGAAATGGCCTTTGTGTAGGGGCAGAAGGCTGGTGGCTCCAGCCTAGTGCTGCCGACCCTGATAGCCCTCTTTAGGTATTTGAAAGGTTGTCACAGGATGCTGTTTCTGTTGGCTGCAGAGGAGAGGACACGCAGTAATGGGTTTAAACTTCAAGTACAACGATATAGGCTAGATATCAGGAAAAAATGTTTCACAGTCAGAGTAGTTCAGCAGTGGAATAGGCTGCCTAAGGAGGTGGTGAGCTCCCCCTCACTGGCAGTCTTCAAGCAAAGGTTGGATACACACTTTTCTTGGATGCTTTAGGATGCTTAGGGCTGATCCTACGTTGAGCAGGGGGTTGGACTAGATGGCCTGTATGGCCCCTTCCAACTCTATGATTCTAGGATGCTTAGGGCTGATCCTGCATTGAGCAGGGGGTTGGACTCGATGGCCTGTATGGCCCCTTCCAACTCTATGATTCTATGATCCTATGACTCCGGAGTCTCAGATGTCCCCCTGAGATGCTGGGGATTTCCCCACATAAAACATGTGCTGTGCTGTGGTTCGGATGTCCACATGGAAGCCCGAGTGGTCTTGTGACCAGGGTGGGGATGCTCAAACTATATCATCTCCAGGGTTTCAACCAGAAGAGACATCAGTGTTGGTGACTTTGGTTTTTCCTTTCTCTTCTGTCTGAATTTCACATTGATCAGTGGCAGGCAAATGACTCAACAGTGGAGGACTTTTCACCACCACCTTGCAACAGGCAGCTTTGGGCTCCATAGCCCCATATGAAATGAGAGGAAACCTATTTTTATCAGTATATTTTCATTACACTTCAGATAGGCTGATGTGCATCGGTTTTCGATACTGCCACTGTCTTTTATGGCTTTCAGTGGGGAATCACAACTATTTTGGGAGGGGCAAATCCAGTCCCCACCTGTTTTTTTTAAAAAATGAATGTGTCTTATCCTGTTATCAGTGTTATTCCCTCTGAGTCTTTTGAGGGTATGGGGTGTTTCTGTGGCAGCACAAGGACCGTTTATGCACTGGGAACTTCACTGCCCCAGCTCTCATGCAGAAGGACAAATCGGGGGCGGATGAGGTGCACCGGGCCAAATGCTCCCCCATGTGGGTGCAGGAAGAGGTGGGGCAACCTGCCACGACTAAAACTCCAGCCTGCAGCCTGCCATAAACCTCCAGTGCATAAACGGTCAAGGTGAGGCAGAAATTCCAAACCCAACTGTCTAATTAGACACAAAGAGCCCAACTACACTTATAATTTTTGTTAGCTATTTCGGGTTTATTTCCTCGAAAAAGAAAGGATGGGCCGACACCCGAGAGCTAAAGCAGTCTTTTATTTCCAACAGAGTCCACACCATCAGAACCGAAGTGCTTGGAGGGCTGGGCTGTCTTCCTCATCTGCTTCGGGGCTGTTCTGACAGTATTCTTGCTGGCGGGTATCCCAATGATGGTAAGCTAGCTGCTCACTCTCACCCGTGCACATTGCTGATCGCTGCGGAAGGCACTGCATACCTCACCCACAAAGGCTTTGGGATCAAAAAGTCATTTTTGCAATGCAAGGATAAACCAACGTGTGACAAAGGGTGGAAATGCTGAGGCAGTAATATGGCGGAGGTCAGAGGAGTATGGTCGAATTCTGATTGCTGCTTTTGCCATAGTGAAAGAAAGCATGCTGGAGGGGCATCATTTGGGACAGGGCTGGCCAAACTGTGACTCTCCAGATGGCCATAGACTACAAATGTCATGAGCCCCTGCTAGCAATTGGCAGGGGCTCATGGTAACTGTAGTCCATGGACATCTGAAGAGCCACAGTTTGGACACCCCTGAATTCTAGGATATGATAGGGAGAATAGTCCTAAGAATTCAACAGCATAATTCTTTTAAGAAATACATTATTATGCAGTAGCAAAGTCAGTATAGATTAGTTCACTTAATAGCAAAACAGAAATACAAACATAACAAGTGTTACAAGAATCCATGGACTTCTCCCTTAACCCCATCCAGGGTTGAAACTGGTTGAAACTCTTCAGTTCTGTGGAACTAAATTATTGCAAAAACCCACTGCTACATTACTAATGTTTACAAATGTATGCAAAGTCTGGGAAGGGCTTCTTAATATAACTAAAAAATAATTAACATGGTCCATGATGTCTTCCGAGCTGTTGATCCTTCAATACCGCAGATGATAGAAGAATTATGTTGATAGTCTGAACTACTGAAACTATCAAGGACATAATTCTTCAGTTACATATCATTTGGACCAGCAAGGCATTGTTACTTGAACTGTCATCTCACACCAATCACAAATCTGGCAAGGGGAGGTCCTACCCCAAGGACAGGATCCTAGGGCTGCCAACATCCAGGTGGGTCCTGGAGATGCCGGGGAGTTACTGTCGATCTTCAGGCAGGAGAAAATGGCTGCTTTGGAGGGTGGGGTCTGTGGCATCATGCCATGTTGGGATCCTGCCTCTCCCTAACGCCCTCCCTAAGCTCCACCCCCAAAATCTCCAGCCCAAAGCTAATCCCTGCCCTTGAGGATTTTTATGGTATTCTAAGGATGGAGACAGTACTCATCATCAGGACCAGATCGTGGGGGTAATTGTTACCAATGTGTATAGGCAGAATACAAGATAGAGTCCTTCAGGATATCCTTAACACTATTTCGCTCCCTTATATATTTGGGAAACAGCCTCCTGGGAGGAGACTGTCCAGGGCCCTGTCCGTCCAGGTCCACCCTGATTGGCCCTCTTCCTCCAGCTCCCATCCTCCCTTCTTGCCTGCTAGAAGCCTTGAGGCTGCAGGCTCCATTGTCACCCATGAGGAGAGAGGCTGTGATAGGGCTTTGCAGCCCACAGGTATGCTCCTGCTGGGAGGTAGCCCATTTTTAAAATGGGCTTTGATACAGGTTTATTTATAATTTGATTTATTTCCCTCCTTTCCTGACAATGTCGTCTCAAGGCGGCTTACAAAATCCCTGTACCCCCTAAAATCCCTGTACAACATTAAAACTGGCATACTCCACAACAATCTTAACAGTAACCTCTCCTAATCAATCAAGATGGTGGTATAGAGTCAACAATTCTCCCTTATTTCATTCATCAGCTGTTCCACACTCAGGACTGCTCTCATGGCACTGACTGATGTCACTCGAGGCCCCAGATTTTCCATGTCCAGTGCAAAGAGCTTAGCATAAGGCAGGACCCCCAGTTCGTAACTCCAGGCACCCCCTGGGCTCAACCAAATGTCTAGTGGAAGACCTCCATCTTGCAGGCCCTGCAGGGCCCTCAGCTCTTCTGGGAGCTCATTCCACCAGGTTGGGGCCAGGGCTAGGTAAATGTCCCGGGGGTCCGAGACAACCAATATGGCATCAAACAGCCAGGCCAAAAGACACCTTATTGCAGAGGCTTCTGTAACACTGCTGATATGCTTCTCCCTCTGATTCTGCTTTCCAGATCTACTGTATCCTACAAGGCCGCCAGTTGCCACCCCAGGCATGCCCTTCCCGGTACAGCTGTAAAATCTACACCACTCCTGAGGAACAAGCCTTTCCGCTAGAATAAGACAGACATGATGGCCTAGACCCTGCATCAGGATTCTTGGATTCAAGTACTTAATTCTGCATTGGACGGGACTTTGGATAGGAAGAAAATGAGCTGGTCTTGTGTTAGGACAGCACTGTCACTGGGCAACCAAGACCCTCCCTCCCAGCTGTTGGTGATGCCACTGCCGTGTCAGAATGTGGGAGGGGGATCAGGGGACAGGAAATGGTCATATGCAAATGAGGAAGGTGACCCCCTCTTGGACTTCTGCCTGTCACACGACTCTTCCATGCAGGTGGTAGGCTTCAGCCCCCCTAGGATCCTACCTACATCCTCAGACTGAATAAACAGAAAAGTATCTCAAGGGAGTGGACAGTTCTGCACCCAACCCCACCGGACTGTGTCAGTTGGTGAATAAGTGTACTGGTTTGGAAGCCAAAGACTCTACAAACAAAGAATTAAAAAAATGAAAACGTCACACTAAAAACAAGTGATCTCAATCTTACTTTATCTGCAATATGATCTGAAAATAAAATCAGTAAGGCGTTAGGAAGCATGGCTAAAAATCACAAGCGCAGAGAAACAGAAGAAACAGAGCCCTGCATGGACTAGAATGAAGTTTCCTCTGCTGTACTTGCAACAAACCTCTTCCTAATAGTTATGGGTGAGGAATTGAAATGAGCAACCGTTCGAGGGACAGGAGGGAACACATCTGTTAAAAGAAATATTGTATCATCAAACAGTTGAGAACCCCCTGAAACGGTCTTCAAACTTTGAGGAACCCCCAAAGTGACATGATCCTGCAGAATATAGCTAGGAAGCATAGCTGTGTACATGCCCACCTGGGGCCCCTCCCCTTCCCACCCCCTCCAGGCCCATCATTGGCTATTTTGGGAAGAGTGGGTGGGTCATATGACCACATATGGTCGTAGCACCCAATAAATGTTTAATAAACTCACAGAACCCTGGTTGAAAAACCCTGCAGCAGACAGCATTGTGTTCAACTTAATTCGAGCATCATCGTATATAGGGCAATTCAAGCCAAAGGGAACCTGACTGTGTCACTGCTAATGTACAGGCCAATTCTGAAAGGATCTGAAAGATTTCATCTGCACATGGCTGAGCAAAATGTCACTGTGGCCATCAAGCAGTCCACCTCCTCCTAGAATAATCGAATCTCAGAGTTGGAAGGTGCCTCCAAGGTCATCTAGTCCAACCCCTGCAGAATGTCGGAAATTCTCAACTACCTGCCCTGCTCACAATGACTCCAATTCCATCCCCAGATGATGCCTCCCCACCCCCCAAATCTGTGTAGGGAAGGCCATGGGGGAGTAGGCTGCTTAATTCCCACCCCAAATCTCCCAAAGGACAGGCCAGGCAGGGAAGGTCTGGAGGGGACCTGTATCAAGTTTATTTATCAAGTTTATTAATGCAGTCACAGACCAGAATTCAGATAACACTTTAACAGATTACAGAGGAGGCGGTTTTGCTAATTGGGTGGAAGTAATTAATTTTGAATCTATTCTTAAAATTTGTTTTAAAAAAAATTCAGGTGATATGATCATATATGTTGACTCCTCCCCTTCCCAAAATGGCCACTGATGGACCTGGAGCAGGTGGAAAGGTGAAAGGCCCTGGCTATGCATCCCAAACATATTCTACATGATTGTATCAGGGTTTCTCGAAGCCTAAATAATGTTTTCAGGGTTTCTTAATGGTAAAAAGTTTTAGAAAGGCTGTTCTAGAGTGAAGGAATCTACTTTTGGAAGACATGAATGGATACTCAAGGTCCACATCCAGTCACCTGAAGGAAGTGTGCCATGTTTGTTTTCCTCCCTGAAGTCAAGAGGGACTACACTTATCATGTATAAATTGATATGGCTTTTAGAGGAGAACATTAGGGGCCTGGAGAATTGAATTAAAACCCTGCAAGAAATAATGGAAGGAAAGAATTCCATTGACAGAATAGGTGCAAACCTGTATAGGAACGAAGAGACCAGTCCAAAGGAGAGTGGGGGTATTGCCTTCCCTATGGAGCCTCCCTTCACTCCTGCAATTCAAGCCCAAAGATGTGAGACAGCACATTGGAGCTCAAGAATAAATGCCAAGCTCTTGCAGAGGAGATGGAAGCAGCATCAAGGACAGTGGAAGAACCAAAACAAATTCAAAGATGGAGTGAAGAGGGCATGGGGACAGGAGGAAATGGCATTAGAAGGAAAAGGAAAATTCTGGTCATCGGCGACTCTCTGCTGAGGGGCTATGTGGCATGTGGCTAGGCCTGCCCTCCTAGTACGAGTGGTGTGTTATTACAGTTATTACAGTAAAGTTATTACAGACCAGATGTTAAAACTGATCACACCTATGGATCCCTACCCATTTGTGATGGCCCACGTGGGAACAAATGACACAGCCATGAGCACAATTGCATGTATTAAGGTTGACTATGAAGATCTTGGGAAGCCTCTGAAACAAACAAGGACAGAATTGGTTTTCTCTTCCATCCTTCCTGCCAGGGGAAGAGAAATTACTCAAGAGCTGAAGATGATGGAAATGAACTACTGGCTGGGTTGGTGGTGCCGGCAGGTGGGATTTGGATTCTGGGACCACGGGAGAGGTTTTCTAGAAGAAGGCTTGCTAGCACAGGATGGCAACATAGCCATCTTAGTGAATGATCCCATGCTGTAAAAGATAGTATTTCCTCATTTTAACATTAAATGTGTAGATATATTTCAACCAAACATAATCTCTCTCTCTCTTTCTCTCTGCATACATGTACACACACACACTTGCTCCACCTAAAATATCAGTTTTAAAGATGAAATTCTGGAAGAGAATCTTTCACCTCCATTTCCTAGGCACTTACTCACCCTAAGTGCCTCCTCATACACTCTACACGTCCCCATTTTGTCACACTCCCTGCTCACCTCCAATAACCGTTCTTGAGTGTGGAGTCACCAGGTCATCTGTGCCTCATGGCTGTCCCCTGTCTTGGTCCCATGTGATGAGCTGTCCTCATGAACTGGGTAGGATGCGTGCCAAGTCCTCCTTATGGATTGAGGTGGGAGGAGTCGGTAAAACCGGTCTATAGTGATCATTTTCATGCAATGAGTACCCTATGAGTGTTTTTCAACAGAAACTATTCCAGAGCTTTCCAGCAGAGTTACCTTTGTTTGCGTAAATTCTAAGCATCAACTACTGGTGATTTCTGGGACACATTTAACTGTCAGCCAGCCCAATGACAGATCATAAACCAGGTTCATGGGAATTGTAGTCCATGGACATTTGGAGAGTCACAGTTTGGCCACCCCTGCTCATAGTGCTGGTGGCTGTTCTGCATTTTCAGCTTCCGTTACCGGAAAAAATGACACTTTGTTCCTTGACATTGTGGAGAAATAAGAGAAAGAATGCAGGATGTCACTCAGCCTCATAAGAAGTCAAGCCAGTCTGACCTTTCATTATCCCAGCCAATTTTTTAAAATTTTATTATTATTTATCTTTGAATTTATATACCGCCGCTTAGTCTCGTGGTGCTTACAATAAAACAATAAAATATAATACCCTTAAAAACCCTTAATATATAAACATTAACATTAAAACATTAAAAGACAGTGATGTAATCCGAGTTGATAACTCCCACCCTCGGTTCAGCATTCGGTCTAATGAGTTCTCTCATCAGGAGCGAGAGCAGACTAACCACCTCTAAGGGATCCTCTGTTAGAAACACCGGGACTCCACCCTGGCTTCAACCGTCAGAAAACGCCTGGCTACAGGCGAGGTTTTGTGGCAGCGCCTCGGCTGTGCCATGGTTTCCCCAAAAGCGGCGAATAAAACATTTCCCTACAGTTCACCTAGATTTTTTCCCCCTTCGCCATCCCGATTATCCAGGTGGAAGGATGTGTCAGTTTCCTATGATATACAACTGTTGAATGAATGGACAGAAGTTTGTTTTTTTCCTCACAAAGATGTCAAGAAAGGGATCCTGTTGGGCCAACAATCTGTCAACAAGTCAGGTTAATAATGATAGCCTGGGCCAGTTGGATGGGGTAGCATCGGGCTCAGCGTTCATGCGGTGAGCCATATTTAAGCAGCGTAAATTTCGAGGGAATCAGGAGATCCGAAAGGACATCCAGGACGAGAATTGTTCTGCCAGCCTCTCTTGCTACCAACTTGCCAACCATGAGCCACTCAAAGATTTCTTGGGCGTCCGTTTTAAGGACTCTGCTCCTGTGTTTTGCAGTATGGTATCAGGTGAAAGGTAAGGCTGTCTTTTTACAGTTCTAATGAAATATTTTCACATTTGTTACTTGGGGAGGCTGCTGCAGGGGCAGCCAAACCACGAAGCCTACAGGGAGCGAGGTCGGATTTTGAAAGCAGTTGAGCGGGATTTAAAGGTTTGACAGCTGTGTTTAATTACCTCAAAGGTAGACCTGTTGTAGAGGAGGCTGACTGGTTTATTGCCACTTTAGAGACAAGGACTAGGAGCAATGGGTCCGAATTGCAGGGAAGAGGGTTCCACTTCAATCTCATAGTGTTGGTAGATGGAATATACTGCCTCGGTGGGTGATGGAGTCTCCTTCGTTGGAAGTTTTTAAGAGGAGATTAAAGGAGTGTTTTTTAAGTCCGGAGAAGGTGGGGGGGGCTGGGCTGGATGGCCTTCTGTGGTCACTTGCTGCTCTATGTCATTCAGATCCTGATCCCCATTTTGATTTTGTTTTATGTCAGCATGCAAAAGAAAAATGAGTGAGGTTTCGTTTTCACACCATTTTCTCTTCCCTTGTGCCATTTTTCCCCCTGTTAAAATTAACCAGTTTTCAGTGATCTTTTGAAATCGATGGCATAGAGATGGCATAGGCAGGGGTGGACAAACTGTGGTCCTCCAGATGTCAAAGGACTACAATTCCCATGAGCCCCTGCTGCCACTGGCAGGGGCTCATGGGAATTATAGTTCGCGGACAACTGGAGAGCCACAGTTTGGCTGCCCCTGCCCTAGGATGAATGAACTGCAAGGTGGGTCCTCAAGTTCTCACATATTACAAGTGATCCCCAGATATCAGAAATCAGTTTCCCGGAGAAAATGGTAGACTGATTGTGGCAGAGATTGATGTCTTGGATCCAGGCGTTTTCTAGCGCTGCTTTCTAGCGGGAATTACTTAGTATTGCTAAGACTGGCTGGGAAATCTCTGAAGGTTGGGAGAGGAGACCCGAAGAGGGTGGAGTCCAGGGGAGACAGGGAGATGCCATACAGCCCATCGCTCCAAAGCTGGGAACCCAAAGGCTGAGCTGCAAAACTAATTTTTAAAAATTTCAGATATTTATTAAATAAAGTGCACTAATGCAACATATTAAAAACATGGTCATCATCATTTAAAAAGCTTTTTCTGACCTATGTGGGAATGCACTTTTGATTGAGAGCTGGGCAAAAGCTGAGAGTGGTAGCCTCAGGAAGTGCATATTTTAGAACAAAGGTAGTCAAACTGCGTCCCTCCAGATGTCCATGGACTACAATTCCCATGAGGCCCTGCCAGCATTTGCTGGCAGGGGCTCATGGGAATTGTAGTCCATGGACATCTGGAGGGACGCAGTTTGACTACCTTTGTAGTCTACTCCTGTTTTAGAAGGTGGCCTCAAATCAGATACCTTTAAATTAGAAAGACTAGCTGGAGCAGCACCTAACAGATTTTTCCTTGCCACCCAGCAAGACTTTTGATTTTGATTTTATACGCAAGTGCAGCCCTTACCGTAATTTGGCCACTGAGGAAGACCCCCTCAGGGTTGAAACACATTTGGTCCATTCTGTTGGTCTATTTCTGGGGCCAAGGGACCCATGATCTGGGGCCAAGATAGGTTGAGGGACTTGGGAATGTTCAGCCTGGAGAAAAGGAGGCTGAGAGGGGACATGATAGCCTTCTTTAAGTATTTGAAAGGTTGTCACTTGGAGGAGGGCAGGATGCTGTATCCGTTGGCTGCAGAGGAGAGGACACGCAGTAATGGGTTTAAACTACAAGTACAACGATATAGGCTAGATATCAGGAAAAAGTTTCACAGTCAGAGTAGTTCAGCAGTGGAATAGGCTGCCTAAGGAGGTGGTGAGCTCCCCCTCATTGGCAGTCTTCAAGCAAAGGTTGGATACACACTTTTCTTGGATGCTTTAGGATGCTTAGGGCTGATCCTGCGTTGAGCAGGGGGTTGGACTAGATGGCCTGTATGGCCCCTTCCAACTCTATGATTCTAGGATTCTATGATTTCATGTGTAGCTAGAAATGGGTTGATTTTAAATGATGATGGCCATATTTTTAATATGTTGAATTAGTGCACTTTAATAAATATATGAAAAAACATTATTAAAATTTTTATTTTTGCAGCTCAACCTTTGGGTTCCTAACTTTTCTGGTTACGTTGGGGTTCAGTTTCCCTTTTTGGCTTTGCAAAACTGCCGTTTCCATCAGGGGTACGGATATCTGCAATCTGCAGTTACTAAATTCCGGAAGAACTCTCTGCAACAACTTGAGGTTGATCACCAAATGATTTCTGCTGCGGTTCACATGTGACCAAGAGAATTTTGCTGTTAAAAGTGTTGACGGGACATCTAGCAATACTTTACGGTGGTTTTGCTTTGGGGAAAGGGATGGTCCTAAGCAAGTATGGCCTGTGATGGGCTGCCTCTTGTTCTGGATTTTTATTGCCATAGGGTGTGCAGAAAAGGCAAGCCAAACAAGCTAAGCATCTGCCCTGAACTTAGTCACGAGTTTAAAACCGGCTCAACTAGCATTTGCTTGCCTGCTAGGCAAGGTTTCATTTTGATAGGATTTTGGCCTAGGCTTTTAGGCCTATTAATAGTCAGTGATTTAAAGTTTGCCAACGCCCTGCAGGCCAAAAGAGTAGGGAATGACATGAAGGCACACGAGGGAATTTCGTCTGATCAAACCAGGCAGATCCATGGACTGTGTATTGTTTGGAGGGTATATCAGCTAGGATATGTTCTAAAACAGGGGTAGTCAAACTGCGGCCCTCCAGATGTCCATGGACTACAATTCCCAGGAGCCCCCCTACCAGCATTCGCTGGCAGGGGGCTCCTGGGAATTGTAGTCCATGGACATCTGGAGGGCCGCAGTTTGACTACCCCTGTTCTAAAATGTCTTGAAGCTCTTTGTGAGGGGTAGAATTCAGGGCAGCATACAGTATATGTGCAAGTCCCCCTCCCCTCATATTGCCCAGCATGTCAACCAGTGGGGGGCCAGGGTAGTAGGGACTAGGGATGCCAGTCCCCAGGTTGTGTCTTCCTGATTTATTGACATATTTCTGGTCGTCTTCTCCCAACAGCTCAACTCCCAGGTTTAGTGGATACCCCTGTGGCTGTACTACCTTCCTCAGACAGTCTGTTGCCAGATACACTGCCTATCCTCACTACCCTCGGTCCTGTCATAGGGCCGACGACCACGCCAGCACCAACAACCACAACAACCCCGACCACCACCACGACCACCACCACGACCACCACCACACCCACAACCACAACCAGTAAGAATAAATCTTATTTCTCAAGAAACAAACTGGCATGCCTGTGTGAGAATATTCACAATGCAACTGGGAATATCAAGGGTTCTGCGTGATCTCTTCCCTCCTCACCTCTGTTTCTGAGAGCTTTGCAAAGACGAGGAGAATGAAGAGATCCCACTGGGTGGTGGCACAACACTGGAGAATTCAGTCATGATGCCTATTTCTCTTTTTCACTAGTAGTGTACTGTGCTCTGGTTCGGCCTCACTTGGAGTCCTGTGTTCAGTTTTGGGCACCCCAGTTGAAGAGGGATGTAGACAAACTGGAGAGTGTCCAGAGGAGGCCAACTAAGATGGTGAGAGGTTTGGAGACCAAGACGTATGAGGAAAGGTTAGGGGGTCTTGGTCTATTTAGCCTGGATAAGAGACAACTGAGATAAACTGATAACCTGATAATCTGATAACCATATAGAAGATGGAGCAGAGTTGTTCTCTCTTGCCCCAGAGGGACAGACCAGAACCAATGGGATGAAATTAATTCAAAAGAAATTCCGCCTAAACATCCGGAAGACGTTCCTGACAGTTAGAGCGGTTCCTCAGTGGAACAAGCTTCCTCGGGAGGTGGTGGGTTCTCCATCTTTGGAGATTTTTAAGAAGAGGCTGGATAGCCATCTGACAGAGAGGCTGATTCTGTGAAGGTTCAAGGGGGTTACAGTGGATGAGCAAAAGGGTTGTGAGTGTCCTGCATAGTGCAGGGGGTTGGACTAGATGACCCAGGAGGTCCCTTCCAGCTATTATTCTATGATTCTATTATTCTAGTGTGGATTTTGAGAGACTGGCTGCTGCCAGCTCATGGTGGTAGTCCCATTCCATCTTGGAAAGAGTGTTCTGTTCCACCCTTAATCTATGACCTGACTGAAATCTTCTACTAATACTCTTCTACTACCCTTTTGTTTTCCTGCAGCACATCCAACCACAACAGAACACCATACTACAACAACTGCAGCAGCTACAACAGGTACGACAAGTTAGAATGATTATTTATTATAAAGAAACTATTAGCCTTCTGACACAATAGAAGAATAATAATTGGTTTTTATATTCCATTTTTCACTACCCAAGGGCATCTCAAAACGGCCTACAATCACCTTCCCACCCTCTCCCCACAATAGACACCTTGTGAAGCAGGTGGGGCTGAGAGAGCTCTGACAGAACTCCTCTGTGAGAACAGTTCTGACAGGATTGTGACTAGCCCAAGGTCACCCAGCTAGCTTCATTGGGGGGAGGAGTGGGGAATCAAACCAGCTCTCCCGATTAGAGACTATCACTCTTAACCACTACACCAATAATCAACTATAACCTAATGAATGAGTGATTTGTATCTGTGGTGTTAAAAATATTGTGATGGTGATTGTGTGGAAGATGGGTTGCAGTACATTACAGAGAGGAGCTTTTAAAGAGTTGGAAGCCAAATCTAGAAGAAGAAGAAGAAGAAGAAGAAGAAGAAGAAGAAGAAGAAGAAGAAGAAGAAGAAGAAGAAGAAGAAGAAGAGTTGGTTCTTATATGCCGCTTTTCCCTACCCAAAGGAGGCTCAAAGCGGCTTACAGTCGCCTTCCCATTCCTCCCCCCATAACAGACACCCTGTGAGGTGGGTGAGGCTGAGAGAGCCCTGATATCACTGCTCGGTCAGAACAGTTTTATCAGTGCTGTGTTGAGCCCAAGGTCACCCAGCTGGCTGCATGTGGGGGAGTGCAGAATCGAACCTGGCATGCCAGATTAGAAGTCCGCACTCCTAACCACTACACCAAACTGGCTCTCTAGAACTTGTTTGTCACTAAATTATCTAACTGCTTAGCATCGTATCTTAACGAGAAGAGGCTCTCACGAATCAATTCTGCCACGCTTGCTTTCACCTTCTGTATGGATATCAGAGTTGAAAATGAATAATGCTTTTCACCATATGAGGGACAGTTATAAAAGCAAACAAACATGGGGAAATTAGGCACACTTCTTTCCTCAAGAGAACTAAAGAGCCACCCCTTATATATTTAAATATAAGAGGGACGCTTTGGAACTCAGGTTTTAACATACAGGGTCTGGGTGACCATCTCACCCACAACTTGACTACAAAAGGAGCTGGAACCAGTAAAGAAAATGGGGAGTAGGGAGATGGAAACTGATAGGATGGTCAGGCTTCTAAACGTTGTGCTCTAAAGATGCCTTAGAAGCCCAGGGGAATAACCTTTGTCTTGGCTTTGACCTCAAAGCTCTATTTCAGGGTTTCTCGATCTGTCTCCTGCCTGGTGGAATGAGCTCCCTGAAGACATCAGGGCCCCAGCGGGACTTCCAAAGTTCCGCAGGGCCAGCAAGACAGGGCTCTTCCACCAGGCCTCTGGTTGAGGCCAACCGAGAAAGCAGACTACAACACACATAAACCCCTTTCGCCCTCCTCCCTCCGACTCCTCTGAATCTAGCTGAATTGCCTATAACACCATACAGACCATACAGCGCGTGGCTTGAACTCTTTTAACGTTTAAATTATTGTTTTATGTACTAATATAATTGTTTTAATGATCCGTCCGCTGCTGTTTTATTCCTTGTTGTACAATGCCTGGAGACAGCTAGATTGTGCGGGGCAATCTATAAATCAAATTATAAACAATCAAACAAGTAAATAAGAACCTTTTCTCTCTTTGTCTGCACACAGCCTCTTCACACGATATAGTAATGGCCCCCTGGGCTCTCGCCCTGATCATTTTGGGCTGCTTGTTTGCAGGAATGCTGATCCTTGGATCACTTTTTGCTGTAAGTATTTCTTTTTGTTGTTGTTTTTGTTGCACCATTGCACCGTAGTCTATATGGATAAGAGACAAAAGGGAGAATGGTAAAAAGAAATCTATCTGTTCTACTCTATTAAGGAAAGAAGACTAAGGTCCCAAGCAAAGGAAAAATGAGTCCACTTTACTAAGGCCTAGAAACAGAACAACCCTGACCTGGACGGCCCATTCTTATCAGATCTTAAAAGCAATGTGTGCAGAATGGGTCCTTAAAAACAGGACCCATTCTGCACACATTGGATAATGCACTTTCAAAGTGCTTTTGCAGCTGTATTTTCCTGTGTGGAACAGGATAATCTACTTCTAAAGTGCATTGAAAGTGCATTATCCAACGTGTGCGGAATGGGCCCAGGTTCAGCCTCGGTTAGTATTTGGAGGGGAGATCCCCAAAGAAATCCAAGCTTGCTATGCGGAGACAAAGAACAGCAAGACAACTCTTGCTTTGAAAAGCCTACGGCAGGGTTTTTTTCCCCTGAGCCTGTGGGCACCTTCTGAATTCTGACACAAGTCTGCAGGCACAATTACCCAAGTGCAGGTAAGAAGAGGGGCTGTTAAAAAACATACCATGGGAATGAAGAATGAGAAAATGAAATCAACATCGTTAAAATAAATAACATTATTTTAATCTGCACAACTACTCTGTTACCCTGGTGAGAATCCCCATGATTGAAGGCAGTCGTCATGGAGACGCCTCCCTATGCCTGGCACATATTGGGCACTGTACAGAATGGTTTACACAGGAACCAGACTGACAGCTGCTTGATATTGAATTCATTTCTTGGCCTAAGATCTCCATCTTGTCTGGAGCCAGTAGGGTTGCCAGCTGCAGACCGGGAAATACCTGGAGATTTTGTGGGTGAAGCTTGGGGGGGGGGTGCAAGGTTTGGGGCCTAATACCATGGAGTACAATTTCCAAAGTGGCCATTTTGTCCGGATGAATTGATAGATGTTGCCTGAGGTGAGTCCCCCACTGAGGTATCTCCCTGCCCCA
This sequence comes from Paroedura picta, assembly GCF_049243985.1. NCBI lineage: Eukaryota > Metazoa > Chordata > Lepidosauria > Squamata > Gekkonidae > Paroedura > Paroedura picta. The sequence continues at coordinate 12,452,187 of NC_135371.1, forward strand.
AATCCCGCCCTCTCCCAGCTCTACCCCCAAACTGAGAGTAGATTATCTTGATTATCCTACAGCAGAGGATAGTTCCAATCAGGATTTGGAATGGAGGGCCAGGATCAAATAGGATTAAGTTGGGTTCTTCCCTCACCCATTATCCAGGCCAGAATGCAGTGAGTCTGTGACTTGAATTTAATAGTTCTTTCTCCCTTACCCCAGGCCTGCTACTGTCTGAGGAGACCAAGCCAGCAACAGGCTCCTGCCATTGGAAGTTTTATGCCACACGCCAGTCAAGCTGGTAGATTCTGAGGAGCCCAGAAAGGACGTGACTGGCTTGAAAAACCCTAACTGGAAACTCCGTCTTTGCTGCTTCCTGAAAATTCCCCGCACCCAGGACATGCCGCTTCTTATGGATACGGCCTTGATTAGAAATGGTTTCAGAACACAGAGCACCTGTTTGCCCCTTAGCACAAAGCGCTTGCCAGCTTTATCCAGAGTCTCTGAGCTGGTGCAAACCTTTGCCACGAGGTCTAGCCTGGCCAGCTGCCTTCTCTCCCAGGGCTCTTTCCCCACCTGTGAAGCATCAGCAGCAAGTCTCAGGGGCTTTCTCCTTGGCTCTCACAGTTCCTGCGGACTCAGCTCTGAGCTTCAAGGTCACCACCTGATGAAGCTCTTTTGTAAGTGTCCTTCAAGGACCAGTCCATGTCCAGCACAACATCAGGGGCCCCAGGTTTCTCCGACTATCCTGGAGAGGATTGTGGTTGGCTCCCTTGCACAGCTGCCTTTCGGGATCCAGCTCCTTCAATGTTGAACTAAATGGTCTACCTTTAAGCCCTTCTGATAATTGGTTTCTACTTCTGGTATTTGAGCCTAGCCTTTCCTGGACTGCCCACAACAAACAAACAGCCAGTTCTCTGCTGACTCCGGGCCCCTAAGTTCCTGGGGGCCTGACTCTGTACTAGCCCCTCCCCCTTTTCTTTCAGCTATTCTCCTCCTGAGCTAGCCTGAAGAAGCTGTCCATCTTCGCTACCTCCCAACCGTGCCCCATCTTTTTCTTGATACATGGATGATATTGCAGTGAAGTCACAGCGTCACTGTTGTTTATCAACTGCAATGCATTTGCCACATTTCCCAGAATCCGGCCCAAATGACTAACAGAATGTTATTCCCACATCAGAGTTCAAGTGCCTGAAAATTAATGCTAGCATACTTTTGGGGGGACTAGGCATTAAAGGTGTAACCAGACTCCTGTTTACATCTTTATTGCTGCAATGGACTAACATGGCCATCCCCTTTAAACAAAATGGCTGACCAGACTGTAGTTCCAACTGAAGGCCAGAGATGAGAAAGGTGGCACCTCTCAAGGTAGCAAGCCCAGGATTGTTGTGACTGGGCTGAATTCTGTCAGGTTATTTTTCCCTTGCTTGCCCAAGCCCCCTTCTTACTGCTCTCTGGCTTTTGTCTATGGAAGTCTTCTGATCTTGGGCATAGCCATTTTGGTGGTCCAGAAGGGCTTCTCATCCCACTTTCACAAGTGAGAAAACTAGAACTCTCCAACCCTGTAATCCTGATTCCTCCTTAGCCGAGGATTCCTTCTCCAAAACCTCTTTCTTCAAGGAGTTACAATTGGTTAGGAACAAGTATAGAGAATGCTTATTTCACCATGTTTAATAGGACTGATGGTTTATATAATACATGCAAGTTTAGCTTTGGAGTGTCTGAAACCTCTGTGTGGCTGGTCTCTGCAGCTGTATGAATTATCTTGAATGTCCGTATGTGCTTAATTTCCAGGACTGCATTTTAGTATTTATTTTTCCCCCTGTTCTCAGTTCAGGGCTAAACGTGAGATGTATTAGAATGGCTAATTTGGTGTCCTGATTAATATTTCTGTTCACCAGAACTGTATCTGGTATATTATAATCTATTATTTATCTATTAAAATAGTTTAATCCCGATTCTTTGTTTGCGTTTATGATACCAAGCTACGTTCAGATTGGGCTAAGGGAGGGGTCAAAGGCAATAGAGGATGGAGAAGGGAGAGGCCAAAAGGAAAGGGAGATATGTAATAAATGCAATGACATTGTTGGAGTCTGCAAGTTCTGTAGTATGCATGATTCAATAACATATGAAGAGTGTCCTGCAGGGGGCATCAGAGAAATTATATGTTTAGCATAGTTAGATTATGAACTTCCTGATATTTTCAAATTATCTCCTCCTCTTTCCCGATTGGCTCCTTTGGAGACTTCTTGCTCCTTTGAGCACAGTTTCTCGCTGCTTGCCTCCAGAACAGACAGTTAGAGCAAGCCCCTTTCACTGAAGGTCCACTGCTAAGATTCCTGCAGTCATTAGGAAGCAAAGCCATTCTATATTGATACAATCTGGTCCCCCATAGACAGGCCAAGCCCATAAGACAGAAGCATGGACTATAAATTCACAACAATCTCTTAGCAGCTGCAGTATTTATATATTATTTTCATTCATTCATTCATTCATTCATTCATTCATTCATTCATTCATTCATTCATTCATTCATTCATTCATTCTTCAATTTATAGCCCGCCTTACTCTGAAGCTCAAGGTGCGTTACAAGAAAGTCATACCCCCCAATATAAAACCCCTCCCCTAAAACCAACACCCCAATAAAACATCAAGATAGCAAAAATTCCCTCCTCCCCTCTACATACAACCACCAGGGGGTCCACTTGATGACCCAGCAGGGCCTGAGGGGGACCCAGTGATCTTATATTCTGCCCTTCCGGGAACTGGATCTGGAATGACAATAATAAAAACAAAAAATTAAGACATAAAAATGTTTAAAACCACATTCCATCTTTTTTTCTACCACCCATCCAGAGATTCTGGGAAGGAAATGCTTCCTTGCAATTCGGAAGATATTAATTAGCCATCCCCACTCCCCAATGGCGGCTTGCACTGGCATTCCTGTATTGCATTCCAAATCTGTCGAGAGTCTACTTTAATCACCCAGAGCTATTGCCATTCGAGGATTAGCTATGTCAACCTTGGCTGTCCATTCTTAAAGCATGATTCACCTGCAAAACCTCTTGGAGGCATCGAATCTGCCTTTTTTGTGTCTTCTGCCCAACCGCTCATCTGTCAGCAAGGCCTACACATGTTTTGTGAGTTCATTGACTCAGAGAGAAAGTAACTTCCCTCCCTATCTTTGCATGCACCTCTCGGTGTGATCTTTTGCATGGTGGCAGCGGCGTTTTGGGCTTAACAAAGATATATTGGATCTGGTTGCACGGCATAATTAAGACTGGTACAATCCAACACCAAACATCACTGATTGCCATTTATTATTTGGACTTCATCGTCCTGTGACCCTTCACTTAAAAAACAAGCAGCTTCCGGCTACTGTGACGTGGAGGCAGGGTGTATATCTGTGCTGCTAACCTGCTGTAACGTTGCCATGCAGCATGGTGCGGAAAAATGCAGGAAGACGTGACATATTTATTTATTTATATTTATACACCGCCCTCCCCTGAGGCTCAGGGTGGTGTACATTGAACGTAGAACAATACAAGGATCTTAGTTTTTCCATAACGTATAACCACCACCACAATAATATTAACATTAATAACTGAACAAAGGTAACTATAACAATGTAAACAGGTCCAGGGGTAGAATGCATGAGTGGATTTCCGGGAGGGAGGGAGCAGGGAAGGAGCAGATGTTTCTGGTTTTGCTTGGCCTCAACCGAATGCCTGGCAGAAGAGCTCCCTTTTGCAGGCCCTGCGGAACTGTTTTAGCTCCGTCAGGGCCCTGATCTCCTCTGGGAGCTCATTCCACCAGGTGGGGGTTAGGACAGAGAAGGCTCTGGCCATGGTTGAGGCCAGGCGGGCTTCTTTAGGGCCAGGGATCATTAGCCGGTTGGTGGCGGCAGAGCATAAAGTGCTTTGAGGGGCATAGGCAGGGAGGCGGTCCCTCAGGGGGCCCTGACCGGGCCCTTTAGCCTAGAACCTTTAGCCTGATCTGGAATTCAACTGACAGCCACTGTAGTTGATAGAGAATAAGCCGAATGTGGGCCCTCCATGGTTTTGCTGTGAGGATCTCGGCTGCTGCATTTTGGACCAGCTGTAGTTTCTGGGTCAATGCTAAGGGCAGGCCTGCATACAGCGAGTTACAGAAGTCCAGTCTAGAGGTGACTGTTGCATGGGTCACTGTGGCTAGGTGTTCCAGGGCTAGGTAGGGTGCTAGTAGCTTGGCTTAGTATTCCTTGCACCTGACTGAAACGCATTGCCGCTGCAGACTGTATAAATTATTGTTATTGCTATTGCTATTGCTATTGCTATTGTTATTGTTTCGATTTATTTCCCGCCACTCCCAAATGGCTCGTGGCGGGTTACAGTGTCTTAAAACCCCATTAAAAACTCCCATTAAAAGACTTTAAAATGTCACAACATGGCGGCACAATAATAAGATCCCCTTCCTACCCCCCTTCCTAAAAAAGGATAGGAGATAACAGAATTCAGATAATCATCAGCAGTGCAAAAACAGGCCCAATTGCCCACAGTCCTTTCACAGGGAAATCTGTGGTTGCCCAGCAGATTTTTCAAAGCCAAGTGTGGTTCTTACCAAATACGAACAAGTGAACTGTAGCAAAAAGGGTACGTGCCATGATCAGAAACCAGTTGGTCTCAGGTTTTTTTTTAGCACTGAAAGACCCTTGAAACATTCTTCAGATTTTGAGATACTCCTGAAGTGACATGATCGTACAGAATATGGGTGGGAAGCAGGGCTGTGTACATGCCCACCTCGGGCCCTTCCCCTTCCCACCCCCTCCAGGCCCATCACTGGCCATTTTGGGAGGAAGAAGCAGGTCAATGTGACCATATGTGGTCATGTCACCTGATACATGTTTCAGAAATTTAAAAAATATATTTAAAATCATTAACTCTCACCCTTTCGGGAAACCCTTCCAAGGCCGTCAAGAAATCTCAGGGTTTTACAACACCCTTGTTGAGGAAGCCTGTTGTGGGGAGAGGAAAGGGAAGGCGACTGTAAGCCGCTTTGAGCCTCCTTCAGGTAGAGAAAAGCGGTATATAAGAACCAACAATTCTTCCCTCCCTCACCACCCTCACAGGGTGTCTGTTGTGGGGAGAGGAAAGGGAAGGCGACTGTAAGCCGCTTTGAGCCTCCTTCAGGTAGAGAAAAGAGGTATATAAGAACCAACAATTCTTCAGTAATCACAGGGCTCTCTCAGCCTCACCTCCCTCACAGGGTGTCTGTTATGGGGAGAGGAAAGGGAAGGTGACTGTAAGCCGCTTTGAGCCTCCTTCGGGTAGGGAAAAGTGGCATATAAGAACCAACAATTCTTTAGTAATCACAGGGCTCTCTCAGCCTCACCTCCCTCACCGGATGTCTTTTGTGGGGAGAGGAAAGGGAAGGCGACTGTAAGCCGCTTTGAGCCTCCTTCGGGTAGGGAAAAGCGGCATATAAGAACCAACTCTTCTTCTTCTTGTATACACATTCACTGTTACACTGCGAAGGATCAGGCAAATGCAGAATACAGTTGCAGTACCATAGAAAAAGCCTTTTGCGCTCTAACCAAAGATGTTCTGGGACTTGAGGCTTCAAAGATTTCACTGGAGAAACGCAAGATACTTTATGGACACAAAATGCTTTTCTTGGGGCCGATTCCTCATCATTGCAGGAAACACAACTGGTCTGCGGAAGATTTGTTCTAGATAGCTATGTCAAGACCTGACCTAATTAATTAATTACTTATAAGAATTGTATCCCGCCACTCTTAGAAACTAAGAAATGCATTGATTTCAGATGCCTCTTTGAACTCAAGAGATACAATGGATAGTAATGACATGGTCTTAAGAGGGCCTTAAGGAGGCTTGTGTGGGCAGGGCTTATGGTGTTGTTAGGTTACTGTGGACTGTGGGCACCCCAGGAGCTTCTGGATGCGTTATCACACAACAGCAGTCCAAGCTGCCTGTTCACACTCTCTCTAGGACAGGGATCCCCAACCGGGGTTCCCTGGTCTCCTAGGGTTCTGTGAGAGCTCCCCAGCAGCTCCTTGGCCCTTTCTGCATATTCTGCCTTAAGGGGCTCAGCCACAAGGTATTCCAGGCATTGCCGTGAAAGCAGGGAGGAATTCTGGTATTCGGAGTTTCCGAACAGAAAGCTTTGATTAGCAGCTATGGATGAACCAGTTCTCCATTTATCACGTTCCTTAACTGCTGCATCAACGCAACATGTTATTGTTTATGTTACATAAGGACTAAAAATAGAAATGGGCTTATATCTAAACATATCAGACTTACGAATAAGCACTGTGCAAATGACAACAGGGTTTTATTTTGGAGGAAGTGTCCTAACCCTTAATTCTCTTTTAGTTTGACATGGGCTCTGTTTAAATGGAGTAAATACCTGAGCACACAACTGTCTGTTCCTTCCTTGAAGGATGCATTATTACAGCATCTAGAAAACCCCTGTGGAATACGAGAAACTGAAAGAGGAAGTTTCATCTGCAGCTATCAAGAAGAAGAGCTGGGTTTTTTATACCCCACTTTTTATTACCCAAAGGAGCATCAAAGAAGCTTACAATCACATACCCTTCCTCTCTGCACATGTTAGATAATGCACTTTAGACGTAGATTTTCCTTTTCCACACAGGAAAATCCAGCTGCAAAAGCACATTGAAAGTGCATTTTCTAACATGTGCAGAATGGGTACTTGTGAGGTGGGTGAGGCTGAGAGAGCTCTGAGAGGAATTGTGAATAGCCCAAGGGCACCCAGATGGGTTCATGTGGAGGAGGAGTGGGGAATCAATCTTAGTTCTCCAGATTAGAGGTTCTTGCTCTTAAGCACTACACCAAATTGGCTCTCAAAAGTATAGTTTGGTAGTTTAAAAGTTAGTGGAAGCACCTGGGCAATCACTAAGAGCCATCTTCCTTAAGTGAAAGGGGAGCACTAGGACCTTGCGGAGACAATCATAACCGTAATCCTTTTCTTTGTGCAGTCGAGCCCTCCGACATTTCATAAATCAAAATAGGAACGCACTTGTAACATACCTATTGTTATACAAAAGATAACTTCTCAAGGCTCCAGCCCACCACCACATATTGCTCAACAGCTGTAGATCTAGCACCCCAACATGCAGATCAAAATATCCATACAATGGGTCCACCCAGGACAAAGATAGATATTTCAGCAAACATGGGGGGGGGGGTGAAGAAGCTGCTAAACATTCAAAAATGGAGAGAGAAAATATTATCGAGAAATAATGGGGGATGGGGGAGACTTGTCTTGGCAGTAGCATGTGCGAAAAGGATCTAGGAGTCTTAGTAGACCATACATTGAACATGAGTAAGCCGTGTGACTCGGTGGCTAAAAAGGCAAATGGGATTTTGGGCTGTATCAAACAGAGTATCGTGTCCAGATCACGGGAGGTGATGGTACCACTTTGCTCTGGTCCGGCCTTGCTTGGAGTCCTGTGTTCAGTTTTGGGCACCCCAGTTGAAGAGGGATGTAGACAAACTGGAGCATTTCCAGAGGAGGGCAATAAAGATGGTGAGGGGTTTGGAGACCATCATGTATGAAGAAAGGTTGGGGGAGCTTGGTCTGTTTAGCCTAGAGAGGAGACGACTGAGAGGGGATCTGATAACCATCTTCAAGTATTTAAAAGGGTGTCATATGGAGGATGGAGCAGAATTGTTCTCTCTTGCCCCAGAGGGACAGACCAGAACAAATGGGATGAAATTAATTCAAAAGAAATTCTGTCTAAACATCCAGAAGAAGTCCCTGACAGAGCATTTTCTCAGTGGAACAGGCTTCCTCGGGAGGTGCTGGGTTCTCCATCTTTGGAAATTTTTAAACAGAGGCTAGATAGCCATCTGACGGAGAGGCTGATTCTGTAAAGGTTCAAGGGGGTAGCAGGTTACAGTAGATGAGTGATTGGGATGTGAGTGTCCTGCATAGTGCAGGGGGTTGGACTAGATGACCCAGGAGGTCCCTTCCAACTATATGATTCTATGATTCTATAATTCTAAGGCATCCCTTTAAAAAGTCAGAATTGGGAAAGTGATTTAGCAAGGGACTGGTACAGGAAACAGGGGTTATACATGGCCGTGATAACTGGCGCATACTCAGTCAGGTGACCTGTTCCATCATCAGTTTCGTTCTGCATTTCTGATCAGTGCGCTGTTAGCATTGTGCTGGTAAGCGTTGGGCAAGTTCGGATCATTCCAGTTTTCAGAAAGAAGAGTTTTTTTTTACTAAGTATGTCATTGAAAACCACCAGCATATGAGTAAATATATCTAATCTGGGATGCCGGTGATGAAGGCAATGAACCGGGACAGTACCATCTTGCTAACTGAGGATCTGTCCTCTAGGTGACCTTAGGCAGAGCATGCTGTTAGCCTACATCTACGTATTGCTTCTGAGCAGCAGCTACAGATTTCTGGAAACCATAAAGCATGACTTCACTGGTCCCTATTAAAATATTGAAGGTGGGGAAAGGAGAAGGTGATACTTACAGCCAACTCCTCTAGCTGGGGACATCCATCACCACACAAATACCCAACAGAGAAACATTCCCATCACTCTTGAGTGTTCTGTGTGTGCCAGATAATTCACAAGGGGAGGAGGGAACTGTGGTGCTCACATCCAGGCCCTTAAATGGCTTATCCTCAGTCACTTTGCAAGGACTAGCCTTTCTCAACTTTTTTACCATTGAGAAACCCCTGAAGCATTCTTCAGGCTTCAAGAAACTCCAGCAGTGGTGCTGTAGTGCAGAATATGGTTGGGAAGCATAGTGTACATGCCCATTGGGGGGCCCTCCCCTTCCCTCCCTCTCCAGGCCCATCGTTGGCCATTTGGGGAGGGATGGGTGGGTTCACATGACCATATAAGGTCATATCACCCAAGAAATGCTTAACAAGTTTTAAAAAATATATAAAAAATTAATTCCCACCCATTTGGGAAACTCTTCCAGGACCATCAAGAAATCCCAGGGTTTCATGAAACCCTGGTTGAGAAATCCTGCTTTAGAACAATGAGAAGAATTCTCAGGCACCCTGTTACTCCTTCTCTTCCCAACTCTCTATGGTTCATTAAGTGGAGAGAAGCTTGTTATTTGTGGTGACCTCCTCCCTTGATTCCCAGTGCTCCCCAGGGAAATCCAGGGACATCCTTACCCATGGACAAAGAACAATGGTCTTTTGATTCAAGTCTTGGGCCACCAACCTCCAGAGGGGGTCTGACCTTCTCCCATCATGACAACGGATCTTCAGACTACAGAGATCAGTTCCTCTGGAACAAATGGTAGCACTGGGAGTTCTATGATAAATCACAGAAGAAGAAGTCATCAAGTAGTTACAGAGGATGGATGTTTCAGGACATCCATTTTCTTCTGTGGTACAATATACTGACTAGGAGAACCTGACTGTTCCCTATAAAGACAAAGTCAGAGGCTAGTTAGTGATCGAGAAAGGGATAGAATTCTCATTCTCTCATGTGTTTTCATAGTGGATTTTGCTTTGTAACACTGAGAAAAATATAACAAGGATTTTTAGAGTTGAGTGGAACATAACTGGATAGCAGTCAGTTAACATCACCACAAATATTTGGTAATTAAAAAGTTAGTATAAAATACATAAAGAAGCCCACAAGGTACGTAAACTAGGAGGAAAAGGCAGGAGAGAGAGGTATGAGGTGGAAATTTTAAATATAAGAATGAAATTTTGCTAGGAGAAAGCGATCCCTTGGCAATGGAGGATCTGACCTTTGACAAAAATGTGACTTCACAAGATGTGACATCACTTCCTTGTCGACCTTCCTCCCAAACTTCCACCCATCCCAGGCACCACCCCCAAAATCCTCAGGAATTTCCCAAGTCAGAACTGGGAGCCCGATTCCAGTCAGGCTTTTTCTAGAGAGAAGAAGAGTGAGCAACAGTAGTTGCTGCTTTTCCTTCTTACTCAGTCCACACCACTGAATGGGAAAATTTGGCAACAACATTGAGCAGGAGGAAGAAGAGCAAGAATAGCAGTAGACCACTTTGAAACTCAGAGCAAAGGGTGTGGAGTAATTAATCAGAAAAATGGTGTCACCTGTTCACCGTAAAGTATCTTTATAGCATTATGTGAGCAAAAAGTTAACCATTTAGGCAACTGGGGGAAGGAGTTGCCCATAGATTATCTCCTTCCTTGTGATTTCTTGGAGGTTCTCAAGTTGTCCACTGTGGCTGCAGTACTAAGGAGTGCTTTCCTGGGATTAAACCCCATTGAATAACATGAACTTCTGAGTAGACCTGTTTAGGTGTGCTCTTTTACCTGCTGATCTCTTTCTTCAGTCTTGTCAACCACTACTCACCTTGAATGATCACCACCCACTGTCCACACAGGGAGATAATAGACTATATTGATCCTGCAATTGCTTGGACATGTATTGTTCATCATCTTCACTTGTCTATCATCCGCTTCCCTCAATTCAGTGAAGACACATCTGAAATAATCATACAGAGCTCATTAGTAGGTATACAAACAATATTAATCCTCCCCTCCGTGCCCCGTCCCTTGTGTACGCTCCATTACACCAAAACGAAACAGGCCACACCTTCTGCTCAAAGGCAAATGTTGCAATATATCAGCTTGAGAAGGGCTACCAAATCAGACACATTTCAAGTTCTTCAGAAGCTCTATACAGGGGAATGAATAGACTCAGATCAGCACACAAGGTAGTGTTGTCACGATGGGTGGACTATTAAGGGCCACATTATGGATTACATTTGCGTTGTGTGCGCATGGGACACTGACAGGTAAGGATTTTCGAAAATATATATTTGTTGGATGCTTAATTTTGGGGTTTTTATGGAAATAAGGATAAATTGGAAAATTGGAACCATTAATGGTTTAATTGTACCAACAGTGGATGGGAAGCATATTGCCCCCAGGAAGGCATTGAGAAGGATCTTGCATGCTGTAACAGAAAATCTCCAGCTCTCTGCCAGTATGGCTTATCAGAAATTATGTTGATCGGTCATATTGTGTAAAATAAGGCAACAGTATGCAAACATTGGACCAAGTACTTTGCCAGTGGTATAGATAATGCCACTTTGGCCAAGGGTGTCAAACACATGCCCCAAGGGCTGGAATTGGCCTATCCAGGACTCCTACCCAGCCCGCAAGCAACTGGCGCAAGGGAGGGAAGGCATATGGCAAGCAGTCACACACAATAAGGAGTGTATATGTTGTAGAAGCTCTCAGAACATTGAAGAGAAATAATAATAATGAGGTGCTTCTTATGTGCTGCTTTTCTCTCCTGAAGGAGTCTCAAAGCGGCTTACAGTCGCCTTCCCTTCCCTCTCCCCACAACAAACCCCCTGTGAGGGAGGGACCTGATATTACTGCTCGGTCAGAAGAGCTTTATCATTGCTGTGGTGAGCCCAAGGACACCAAGCTGGTTGCCTGTGGAGAAGGAATGGGGAATCAAACTTGGCTCGCCAGATTAGAAGCCTGCACTCCTAACCACTACACCAAGCTGGCTAGGAGACTGGGCTAAGAGGCTGAGGTAAAATAATCTGGGGGGAATGGGAGGTGGAGAAATGGGGAGGTGCTGAAGAACTACCTTATTTGCTTGCAAGGATGATGCCTCATCTCCCAAAAGTGCTATATACACAAAATAAATTATTTTGTATGGAAATATATGCTACCCCCTTTTATGGTATCCCTTGGGGGGGGGGAAATAGCCTTGCATATAATTAAATACATTTATTGGGCCTTATCTGGGTTTTCCAATAAAGCAATTGCCTTCACTTGTTTATATGTTCATATCTCTGGCACCTGGCATTACATTTCATGGCATACATGGCCCAGACTGGTCCCATAACGTAACAGTTATGTCAGATCTGGCCTTCGTAACAAATGAATTTGACACCTCTGATTTAGATGATCGCCCTGAGGATGACTATTCTTATCTCTGGCCCCTTCCTCAATACATTGGTCCGTGAAATTTGACATCTGTTCCATGGGATCATGGACAGGCTACGTGGAAGCTTAAGAAATAGTATGCTTGCTAACAGCCAGTGAAAGTTATATGGAAGGTAAGGGATACTGGAAAAGGAGAAGCAGAATCTATAGGGAGAGTACAGGAAGATATATTAATAACTGGGACTGTTGGAATGAAGCTTCTGGATAAAAGAAATGGGGAACCTTTCCAAGGCAATATGTTTGTAATAATGTATACAATGAATTTCGATTCAATTTCTTATACAATTCTTTTATATACCAGAAGGAACAACCATAACAGCTTCTAGATAAATTCCTTTTTCATTAACTTCCTCAGTGGTCACTGATTAGCATTCCCCGCAGTACCCTAGAGAGCCTATGGCCTATTGATACCAAAATATTAAAATAGTAATATAAGGAAAGGCGATAGGATTTTGCCACCTTTCATACAACAAACTGTTTTTGGAGGATTGGAAGATTCAACCACTGAGGAAGTCAATGAAAACGGAGTTTATCTAGAAGCCGTTATGATTGTTCCTTCTGGTATATAAAAGAATTATAAGAAATTGAATCGAAATTCATTGTATACATTATTACAAGCATATCGCCTTGGAAAGGTTCCCTGTTTTCTTCTGTTGATTTTTCATTGCGAACCTTTCTTTTTTCGTATTGTCATTTTATAGGATAAAAGAAATGGGACATATGCCCATTGCCCATACAGAAAAATCTGTTCATGTCGTATGTAGTGTTATAATTGTTAATCATAGAATCATAGAGTTGGAAGGGGCCATACAGGCTATCTAGTCCAACTCCCTGCTCAACGCAGGATCAGCCCAAACCAAATTGTTGGTTACTTTTGGTCCCTGGAAAGGTTCTGCTTGCTATAGATCCACAATTTGCAATTGATTCGGTTGAAGAGTCACTTCAGCAATGGAGGGCAAGAGAGCCACAACCTAATTCCCTGTCAAATGGCTTTCTAGCACAGTCAGGAACGTCTCTCATCTCCACGCTGCACTGACTAGAACTGCTGAAGGGCCCGTTGATGCCTACAACAGATCCAGAATGCCTGGGTTATTTAATGGGGCTTGAACAGACATTCAGTAGGGACGAAAAACAGCAAGTGAGGTGCTATCTATAAATAGAGTGCATCTGTCTGTCTGTCTCCCTGTGACTGTCATAACTTGCCAAAAAATAAAGCGAGGAGTCTCAAAATTGGCCACCAGCTTCAGGATGATCACGAGGATTACTGTGCCAACAGTTAAGAGAACAGGAATATCCTGGTCCAGTTTATCTCTTGAACACACAGAGTATTTGTGGTGGGACCCTTTGTGGTGTGCATAATTCATCAGCAATAAAGCTGGGATTCTCAATATTGACCATCAGCTTTAGGATGTTGTTGTTGTTACCTGCAGTGCCAAAATGAAGGGAATCAGAAAACTGAGATTGTCATTTCCTACTGGGACCTAGAGACCTCCTGGAATTTACAACTGATCTCCAGCCGACAGAGATCAGTTCCCCTAGAGCAGCCTTTCTGAACCTTTTTTTTTACCATTGTGAAACCCCTGAAACATTCTTAAAGCTTTAAGAAACCCCCAGAAGTGCTGTAATGGTGCAGAATAGGGTTGGGAAGCAGAGCCAGGCACACAACCTGCCCCCCCCTTCCCACCACCTTTATGTCCATCACCAACCATTTTGGGAGGGGAGGTAGGTTAATATGACCATATATGGTCATATCACAGATAATTTTTTAACATTTTTTAAAAAATGCACTTAATTATCTCCCACCCATTTGAGAAATCTGTCCAGGGCCATCAAGAAAACCCAGGGTTTCACAAATCCCTCATTGAGGAAGTCTTTGGCTGCTTTGGAGGATGAACTATATACAGGATTATATACTGCTGAGGACTACCTCCTTCCCAAACCCTCCCTTTCCTAGGCTATGCCCCCAAATCTTCCGGAATTGCCCAACCCAGGTTGTCAAACCAGGATGTAGTGGTTAGAATGCCAGACTAATGCACCCGGTGGTAGCATCTTAGATTCTCTGACATTCTAAGAACTTCCCCCAATCTTGATGGTAGATTCCCTCAATCTCTATGGTAAGGATTGGAAGACATTCCTAGAACATCACAGACAGAACCATTTCCCAGCCTCCTTGCATTGCCCACTGCTCCACTTAGCAAGTTTAGGTGCTAGAGGGTGAGAGGTTGCCTGCACAGATTGGTCAAGGAGGCCCAGGTTTGAATCCCCAGTCTGCCACGGAAGGTTACTGGGTGATCTAGGGCTAGTTGCCTATTGTCAACCTGACCCAGCTCTTAGAATTCCTGTCAGGAAGACAATAATGTACTGTATATCCTCGAGTATAAGCCTACTTTTTCGGCACATTTTTAATGCTGAAAAAGACCCCCCCCCTAGGCTTATACTCAAGTGAGGGTCCCCACTTACCTGTTATCATTGATATTGTGGTGAATTTTGAGCCTTGTACTGAAGTTATACTATAAAAAGAACATTTGATTGAAGTTGTTCAACACCGAATGAAGGTATATTTGGTGTAGCCAGTTTGGTGTAGTGGTTAGGAGTGCGGACTTCTAATCTGGCATGCCAGGTTCGATTCTGCGCTCCCCCACATGCAGCCAGCTGGGTGACCTTGGGCTCATCATGGCACTGATTCAGCTGTTCTGACCGAGCAGTGATATCAGGGCTCTCTCACCCACCTCACAGGGTATCTGTTGTGGGGAGAGGAAAGGGAAGGCTGCTTTGAGACACCTTCTGGTAGAGAAAAGCGGCATATAAGAACCAATTCTTCTTCTTCTTCTTCTTCTTCTTCTTCTTCTTCTTCTTCTTCTTCTTCTTCTTCTTCTTCTTCTTCTTCTTCTTCTTCTTCTTCTTCTTCTTTTTCTTTTTCTTTTTCTTTTTCTTCTTCTTCTTCTTCTTCTTCTTCTTCTTCTTCTTAAATTCAGGTCGGCTTATGCTCGTGTATATACGGGTAAGTGGATTTGGGGAGAAAAGCAGAGTAGGTCGTTTATTATAAATCTCATTTTACCTACAGTTTGCCAACAAAAGATGATTGCTTTTGGGTTGCTTCATCCAGTATGGCATCCAGTATCGCTATAGCTGTTTTGGCAGAAGGCAAAATTCTTCATTATTCGAATTACCTTTTAATATCCAGAGCACAGCCCAACTATGGGTTTTGGTGAATGGGTGAGCAGGCACACCTCTAGTTACAAAAATATAGCAGAGGAACTAAACAAATATTTGCCTCACAAGTGCAAATACAGAAAGAATGAATCCACAGAATGCTAAACCTTGTCTATATTAACAGAGTTTAAACAGAGAATTGCTTAATAAAGTTTACTTGATTGAATCCTGAAGCACTGCTGAGATGTTAACAATCTGATATCACTTGACCTACCCTATGGAGAAGGTCAGACTATCACACCAGAAAGGCTGGTGTTATTTAAAAAAAAAAGAACTGGGGGAAATCCTTGTGCCCACTCCAGAGATGAATGGATGTGCAGGTGGTACTCCAAGGACAAATTAATAGTTTTAAAGGCAAATCAGAAAATAGACCCATAGAAGTAGGCCAAAGCCTGAACCAAACTTTTAATAGAAGCTGAAGAATGGACATGCTGGTTCATGCTTGGTGTAGCGGTTAGGTTGGCTTGGCGGAGTGGTTAGGAGCACTGACTTCTAATCTGGCGAGCTGGGTTTGATTCCCCACTCCTCCACATGGGGAGAGGAAAGGGAAGGGGATTGTACGCCACTTTGAGACTCCTTCTGGTAGAGAAAAGTAGCATATGAAAACCAACTCTTCCTCCTCCTCCTCTTCCTCCTCCTCCTCCTCCTCTTCTTTCCCACCAGTTTCCCACTTATTTTCACTTAGAATTGCCAGATCCAGGTTGGAAAATAACAGGAGATTTTGGGGGTGAGGGTGGAGCCTGAGGAGGGCAGGTTTTGAGGAGGGGATGGACTTCAGTAGGGTAGAATGACAGAATAGGCAGCAGATGGGAACAGCTCTGAGGCAAAAGGGGGTCTTTTACTGTAAACAGAGCAGTTTTCACTTAAACACAGAAAGTTTTCACTTATATAGGGGAAAAAATCTGCATAATGGTTTTTGTATGGTTAATAAGCATGATGGTTTCAGATAGCTGTACAAATCTTCTTGTTTCCCTAAAACTTCTTAAACAGACCCAGCAACAAGCACTCAAGCCACAGAAACCAACAGAACAGGAGCAAGAAACACTACGAGTCAAATCACTGAAGCTACAAGCCAAGGACATAAGAGCACACCAGTTGGGACTACAGAAGCCAAGAGCGCTACAAGCCTTGGAGCAACCAATTATCCAGTCCCAGCTACAGGATACACTACCCAAGGAGAAGAAAACTCTCCCAACTCAATCACTGGAGCAACAGACAGTACTAAACAAGGACAAACAAGAAGTCCACATGGGAGTACAGAAGCCATGGGGACTAACAGTTTGGGGGAAACAAACTCTATGGGTGATACTAGCCCAGTAGAAAAAACCTTTCCCAATCCAATCATGGAAATTACAAGTGATACTAGAACACAACCAACAACCACTCTAGTGGAGATCACAAAACCGATGGGCATTACCAACCAAAAAGCAACATACTCTCCAGTCCCCGCTACAAGTGACACTAGCCCAGGAGAAACAAGCTCTACCACCCAAATAATTGGATCTACAAGCAGTACTAGCCAAGGACTAAATAGGACTACGGTCTTAGCTACAGAAGAAACTAGCCCAAGAGAAACAAACTCTCCCACCGAAATCACTAGACCTACAAGCAGTACTAGCCAAGGAATAACAAACACTCCAGTTCCAGCTACAGAAGAAACTAGCCCAGGAGAAACAAGCTCTCCCACGGAAATCAATGGACCTACAAGGAGTACTAGCAAAGGAACAACAAGCATTCCAGTTCCAGCTACAGAAGAAACTAGCCCAGGAGAAACAAGCTCTCCCACGGAAATCACTGGACCTACAAGGAGTACTAGCAAAGGAACAACAAGCATTCTAGTTCCAGCTACAGAAGAAACTAGCCCAGGAGAAACAAGCTCTCCCACGGAGATCGCTGGAACTACAAGGAGTACTAGCCAAGCAATAACAAGCACTCCAGTTTCAGCTACAGAAGAAACTAGCCCAAGGGAAACAAGCTCTCTCACCGAAATCACTGGACCTACAACGAGTACTAGCCAAGCAATGACAAGCACTAGAGTTCCAGCTACAAAAGAAACGAGCCCAGGAGAAACAAGCTCTCCCAAGGAAATCGCTGGACCTACAAGTAGTAGTAGCCAAGGAATAACAAGCACTCCATTTCCAGCTACAGAAGAAACAAGCTCTCCCACGGATATCTCTGGACCTACAAGCAGTAGTAGCCAAGGAATAACAAGCACTCCAGTTCCAACTACAGAAGAAACTTGGCCAGGAGAAACAAGCAATCCCACGGAAATCTCTGGACCTACAAGCAGTAGTAGCCAAGGAATAACAAGCACTCCAGTTCCAGCTACAGAAGAAACTAGCCAAAGGGAAACAAGCTCTCCCACGGAAATCTCTGGACCTACAAGCAGTACTAGCCAAGCAATAACAAGCACTCCACTTCCAGCTATAGAAGAAACTTGGCCAGGAGAAACAAGCTCTCCCACGGAAATCTCTGGACCTACAAGCAGTACTAGTCAAGCAATAACAAGCACTCCAGTTCCAGCTACAGAAGTAACGAGCCCAGGAGAAACAAGCTCTCCCACGGAAATCTCTGGACCTACAAGTAGTACTAGCCAAGCAATAACAACCACTCCAGTTCCAGCTACAGAAGAAACGAGCCCAGGAGAAACAAGCTCTCCCACGGAAATCACTGGACCTACAAGTAGTACTAGCCAAGGAATACCAAGCACTCCACTTCCAGCTACAGAAGAAACTACCCCAGGAGAAACAAGCTCTCCCACGGAAATCTCTGGACCTACAAGGAGTACTAGCCAAGCAATAACAAGCACTCCAGTTCCAGCTACAGAAGAAACTAGCCCAAGGGAAACAAGCTCTCCCACCGAAATCACTGGACCTACAAGCAGCACTAGCCAAGAAATAACAAGCACTCCACTTCCAGCTACAGAAGAAACTTGGCCAGGAGAAACAAGCTCTCCCACGGAAATCTCTGGACCTACAAGCAGTACTAGTCAAGCAATAACAAGCACTCCAGTTCCAGCTACAGAAGTAACGAGCCCAGGAGAAACAAGCTCTCCCACGGAAATCACTGGACCTACAAGTAGTACTAGCCAAGCAATAACAACCACTCCAGTTCCAGCTACAGAAGAAACGAGCCCAGGAGAAACAAGCTCTCCCACGGAAATCACTGGACCTACAAGTAGTACTAGCCAAGCAATAACAAGCACTCCAGTTCCAGCTACAGAAGAAACGAGCCCAGGAGAAAAAAGCTCTCCCACGGAAATCACTGGACCTACAAGTAGTACTAGCCAAGGAATACCAAGCACTCCACTTCCAGCTACAGAAGAAACTACCCCAGGAGAAACAAGCTCTCCCAAGGAAATCTCTGGACCTACAAGGAGTACTAGCCAAGCAATAACAAGCACTCCAGTTCCAGCTACAGAAGAAACTAGCCCAAGGGAAACAAGCTCTCCCACCGAAATCACTGGACCTACAAGCAGCACTAGCCAAGAAATAACAAGCACTCCACTTCCAGCTACAGAAGAAACTTGGCCAGGAGAAACAAGCTCTCCCACGGAAATCTCTGGACCTACAAGCAGTACTAGTCAAGCAATAACAAGCACTCCAGTTCCAGCTACAGAAGTAACGAGCCCAGGAGAAACAAGCTCTCCCACGGAAATCACTGGACCTACAAGTAGTACTAGCCAAGCAATAACAACCACTCCAGTTCCAGCTACAGAAGAAACGAGCCCAGGAGAAACAAGCTCTCCCACGGAAATCACTGGACCTACAAGTAGTACTAGCCAAGCAATAACAAGCACTCCAGTTCCAGCTACAGAAGAAACGAGCCCAGGAGAAAAAAGCTCTCCCACGGAAATCACTGGACCTACAAGTAGTACTAGCCAAGGAATACCAAGCACTCCACTTCCAGCTACAGAAGAAACTACCCCAGGAGAAACAAGTTCTCCCAAGGAAATCTCTGGACCTACAAGGAGTACTAGCCAAGCAATAACAAGCACTCCAGTTCCAGCTACAGAAGAAACTAGCCCAAGGGAAACAAGCTCTCCCACCGAAATCACTGGACCTACAACGAGTACTAGCCAAGCAATAACAAGCACTCCAGTTCCAGCTACAGAAGAAACTACCCCAGGAGAAACAAGCTCTCCCAAGGAAATCTCTGGACCTACAAGCAGTAGTAGCCAAGGAATAACAAGCACTCCAGTTCCAGCTACAGAAGAAACTAGCCCAAGGGAAACAAGCTCTCCCACGGAAATCTCTGGACCTACAAGCAGTAGTAGCCAAGGAATAACAAGCACTCCAGTTCAAGTTACAGAAGAAACTAGCCGAGGAGAGACAAGCTCTCCCACGGAGATCTCTGGACCTACAAGCAGTAGTAGCCAAGGAATAACAAGCACTCCAGTTCAAGTTACAGAAGAAACTAGCCGAGGAGAGACAAGCTCTCCCACGGAAATCTCCGGACCTACAAGGAGTACTAGCCAAGCAATAACAAGCACTCCACTTCCAGCTACAGAAGAAACGAGCCCAGGAGAGACAAGCTCTCCAACGGAAATCTCCGGACCTACAAGGAGTACTAGCCAAGAAATAACAAGCACTCCACTTCCAGCTACAGAAGAAACTACCCCAAGGGAAACAAGCCCTCCCACGGAGATCACTGGACCAACAAGGAGTACTAGCCAAGCAATACCAAGCACTCCAGTTCCAGCTACAGAAGAAACTATCCCAAGAGAAACAAGCTCTCCCACGGAAATCACTGGACGTACAACGAGTACTAGCCAAGCAATAACAAGCATTCCCGTTCCAGCTACAGAAGAAAATATCCCAGGAGAAACAAGCTCTCCCACCGAAATCACTGGACGTACAACGAGTACTAGCCACGCAATAACAAGCACTCCAGTTCCAGCTACAGAAGAAACGAGCCCAGGAGAAACAAGCTCTCCCACGGAAATCACTGGACGTACAACGAGTACTAGCCAAGCAATAACAAGCACTCCAGTTCCAGCTACAGAAGGAACTAGCCCAGGAGAGACAAGCTCTCCCACGGAAATCTCCGGACCTACAAAGAGTACTAGCCAAGGAATACCAAGCACTCTAGTTCCAGCTACAGAAGAAACTAGCCCAGGAGAGACAAGCTCTCCCACGGAAATCTCCGGACCTACAGGGAGTACTAGCCAAGCAATACCAAGCACTCCAGTTCCAGCTACAGAAGAAACCAGCCCAAAGGAAAGAAGTTCTCCCACGGAAATCTCTGGACCTACAAGTAGTACTACCCAAGCAATAACAAGCACTCCAGTTCAAGTGACAGAAGAAACTATCCCAGGAGAAACAAGCTCTCCCACGGATATCTCTGGACCTACAAGCAGTAGTAGCCAAGGAATAACAAGCACTCCAGTTCCAGCTACAGGAGAAACAAGCTCTCCCACGGATATCTCTGGACCTACAAGCAGTAGTAGCCAAGGAATAACAAGCACTCCAGTTCCAGCTACAGAAGAAACTTTGCCAGGAGAAACAAGCTCTCCCATGGACATCTCTGGACCTACAAGGAGTACTAGCCAAGCAATAACAAGCACTCCAGTTCCAGCTACAGAAGAAACTTGGCCAGGAGAAACAAGCTCTCCCACGGAAATCTCTGGACCTACAAGGAGTACTAGCCAAGCAATAACAAGCACTCCAGTTCCAGCTACAGGAGAAACAAGCTCTCCCACGGATATCTCTGGACCTACAAGTAGTACTAGCCAAGGAATAACAAGCACTCCAGTTCCAGCTACAGGAGAAACAAGCTCTCCCATGGAAATCTCTGGACCTACAAGGAGTACTAGCCAAGCAATAACAAGCACTCCAGTTCGAGCTACAGGAGAAACTTGGCCAGGAGAAACAAGCTCTCCCACGGAAATCTCTGGAACTATAAGCAGTAGTAGCCAAGGAATAACAAGCACTCCAGTTCCAGCTACAGAAGAAACAAGCTCTCCCACGGAAATCTCTGGTCCTACAAGCAGTACAAGCCAAGCAATAACAAGCACTCCAGTTCCAGCTACAGGAGAAACAAGCTCTCCCACGGATATCTCTGGACCTACAAGCAGTACTAGCCAAGGAATAACAAGAACTCCACTTCCAGCTACAGGAGAAACAAGCTCTCCCACGGATATCTCTGGACCTACAAGCAGTAGTAGCCAAGGAATAAAAAGAACTCCAGTTCCAGCTACAGGAGAAACAAGCTCTCCCACGGATACCTCTGGACCTACAAGCAGTAGTAGCCAAGGAATAACAAGCACTCCAGTTCCAGCTACAGAAGAAACTTGGCCTGGAGAAACAAGCTCTCCCACGGAAATCTCTGGACTTACAAGCAGTAGTAGCCAAGGAATAACAAGCACTTCAGTTCCAGCTACAGAGGAAACTAGACCAAGGGAAACAAGCTCTCCCAAGGAAATCTCTGGACCTACAAGCAGTAGTAGCCAAGGAATAACAAGCACTCCAGTTCCAGCTACAGAAGAAACTAGCCCAAGGGAAACAAGCTCTCCCACGGAAATCTCTGGACCTACAAGCAGTAGTAGCCAAGGAATAACAAGCACTCCAGTTCAAGTTACAGAAGAAACTAGCCGAGGAGAGACAAGCTCTCCCACGGAGATCTCTGGACCTACAAGCAGTAGTAGCCAAGGAATAACAAGCACTCCAGTTCAAGTTACAGAAGAAACTAGCCGAGGAGAGACAAGCTCTCCCACGGAAATCTCCGGACCTACAAGGAGTACTAGCCAAGCAATAACAAGCACTCCACTTCCAGCTACAGAAGAAACGAGCCCAGGAGAGACAAGCTCTCCAACGGAAATCTCCGGACCTACAAGGAGTACTAGCCAAGAAATAACAAGCACTCCACTTCCAGCTACAGAAGAAACTACCCCAAGGGAAACAAGCTCTCCCACGGAGATCACTGGACCAACAAGGAGTACTAGCCAAGCAATACCAAGCACTCCAGTTCCAGCTACAGAAGAAACTATCCCAGGAGAAACAAGCTCTCCCACGGAAATCACTGGACGTACAACGAGTACTAGCCAAGCAATAACAAGCATTCCCGTTCCAGCTACAGAAGAAAATATCCCAGGAGAAACAAGCTCTCCCACCGAAATCACTGGACGTACAACGAGTACTAGCCACGCAATAACAAGCACTCCAGTTCCAGCTACAGAAGAAACGAGCCCAGGAGAAACAAGCTCTCCCACGGAAATCACTGGACGTACAACGAGTACTAGCCAAGCAATAACAAGCACTCCAGTTCCAGCTACAGAAGGAACTAGCCCAGGAGAGACAAGCTCTCCCACGGAAATCTCCGGACCTAAAAAGAGTACTAGCCAAGGAATACCAAGCACTCTAGTTCCAGCTACAGAAGAAACTAGCCCAGGAGAGACAAGCTCTCCCACGGAAATCTCCGGACCTACAGGGAGTACTAGCCAAGCAATACCAAGCACTCCAGTTCCAGCTACAGAAGAAACCAGCCCAAAGGAAAGAAGTTCTCCCACGGAAATCTCTGGACCTACAAGTAGTACTACCCAAGCAATAACAAGCACTCCAGTTCAAGTGACAGAAGAAACTATCCCAGGAGAAACAAGCTCTCCCACGGATATCTCTGGACCTACAAGCAGTAGTAGCCAAGGAATAACAAGCACTCCAGTTCCAGCTACAGGAGAAACAAGCTCTCCCACGGATATCTCTGGACCTACAAGCAGTAGTAGCCAAGGAATAACAAGCACTCCAGTTCCAGCTACAGAAGAAACTTTGCCAGGAGAAACAAGCTCTCCCATGGACATCTCTGGACCTACAAGGAGTACTAGCCAAGCAATAACAAGCACTCCAGTTCCAGCTACAGAAGAAACTTGGCCAGGAGAAACAAGCTCTCCCACGGAAATCTCTGGACCTACAAGGAGTACTAGCCAAGCAATAACAAGCACTCCAGTTCCAGCTACAGGAGAAACAAGCTCTCCCACGGATATCTCTGGACCTACAAGTAGTACTAGCCAAGGAATAACAAGCACTCCAGTTCCAGCTACAGGAGAAACAAGCTCTCCCATGGAAATCTCTGGACCTACAAGGAGTACTAGCCAAGCAATAACAAGCACTCCAGTTCGAGCTACAGGAGAAACTTGGCCAGGAGAAACAAGCTCTCCCACGGAAATCTCTGGAACTATAAGCAGTAGTAGCCAAGGAATAACAAGCACTCCAGTTCCAGCTACAGAAGAAACAAGCTCTCCCACGGAAATCTCTGGTCCTACAAGCAGTACAAGCCAAGCAATAACAAGCACTCCAGTTCCAGCTACAGGAGAAACAAGCTCTCCCACGGATATCTCTGGACCTACAAGCAGTACTAGCCAAGGAATAACAAGAACTCCACTTCCAGCTACAGGAGAAACAAGCTCTCCCACGGATATCTCTGGACCTACAAGCAGTAGTAGCCAAGGAATAAAAAGAACTCCAGTTCCAGCTACAGGAGAAACAAGCTCTCCCACGGATACCTCTGGACCTACAAGCAGTAGTAGCCAAGGAATAACAAGCACTCCAGTTCCAGCTACAGAAGAAACTTGGCCTGGAGAAACAAGCTCTCCCACGGAAATCTCTGGACTTACAAGCAGTAGTAGCCAAGGAATAACAAGCACTTCAGTTCCAGCTACAGAGGAAACTAGACCAAGGGAAACAAGCTCTCCCAAGGAAATCTCTGGACCTACAAGCAGTAGTAGCCAAGGAATAACAAGCACTCCAGTTCCAGCTACAGAAGAAACTAGCCCAAGGGAAACAAGCTCTCCCACGGAAATCTCTGGACCTACAAGCAGTAGTAGCCAAGGAATAACAAGCACTCCAGTTCAAGTTACAGAAGAAACTAGCCGAGGAGAGACAAGCTCTCCCACGGAGATCTCTGGACCTACAAGCAGTAGTAGCCAAGGAATAACAAGCACTCCAGTTCAAGTTACAGAAGAAACTAGCCGAGGAGAGACAAGCTCTCCCACGGAAATCTCCGGACCTACAAGGAGTACTAGCCAAGCAATAACAAGCACTCCACTTCCAGCTACAGAAGAAACGAGCCCAGGAGAGACAAGCTCTCCAACGGAAATCTCCGGACCTACAAGGAGTACTAGCCAAGAAATAACAAGCACTCCACTTCCAGCTACAGAAGAAACTACCCCAAGGGAAACAAGCTCTCCCACGGAGATCACTGGACCAACAAGGAGTACTAGCCAAGCAATACCAAGCACTCCAGTTCCAGCTACAGAAGAAACTATCCCAGGAGAAACAAGCTCTCCCACGGAAATCACTGGACGTACAACGAGTACTAGCCAAGCAATAACAAGCATTCCCGTTCCAGCTACAGAAGAAAATATCCCAGGAGAAACAAGCTCTCCCACCGAAATCACTGGACGTACAACGAGTACTAGCCACGCAATAACAAGCACTCCAGTTCCAGCTACAGAAGAAACGAGCCCAGGAGAAACAAGCTCTCCCACGGAAATCACTGGACGTACAACGAGTACTAGCCAAGCAATAACAAGCACTCCAGTTCCAGCTACAGAAGGAACTATCCCAGGAGAGACAAGCTCTCCCACGGAAATCTCCGGACTTACAAAGAGTACTAGCCAAGGAATACCAAGCACTCTAGTTCCAGCTACAGAAGAAACTAGCCCAGGAGAGACAAGCTCTCCCACGGAAATCTCCGGACCTACAGGGAGTACTAGCCAAGCAATACCAAGCACTCCAGTTCCAGCTACAGAAGAAACCAGCCCAAAGGAAAGAAGTTCTCCCACGGAAATCTCTGGACCTACAAGTAGTACTACCCAAGCAATAACAAGCACTCCAGTTCAAGTGACAGAAGAAACTATCCCAGGAGAAACAAGCTCTCCCACGGATATCTCTGGACCTACAAGCAGTAGTAGCCAAGGAATAACAAGCACTCCAGTTCCAGCTACAGGAGAAACAAGCTCTCCCACGGATATCTCTGGACCTACAAGCAGTAGTAGCCAAGGAATAACAAGCACTCCAGTTCCAGCTACAGAAGAAACTTTGCCAGGAGAAACAAGCTCTCCCATGGACATCTCTGGACCTACAAGGAGTACTAGCCAAGCAATAACAAGCACTCCAGTTCCAGCTACAGAAGAAATAAGCTCTCCCACGGAAATCTCTGGACCTACAAGCAGTAGTAGCCAAGGAATAACAAGCACTCCAGTTCCAGCTACAGAAGAAACTTGGCCAGGAGAAACAAGCTCTCCCACGGAAATCTCTGGACCTACAAGGAGTACTAGCCAAGCAATAACAAGCACTCCAGTTCCAGCTACAGGAGAAACAAGCTCTCCCACGGATATCTCTGGACCTACAAGTAGTACTAGCCAAGGAATAACAAGCACTCCAGTTCCAGCTACAGGAGAAACAAGCTCTCCCATGGAAATCTCTGGACCTACAAGGAGTACTAGCCAAGCAATAACAAGCACTCCAGTTCGAGCTACAGGAGAAACTTGGCCAGGAGAAACAAGCTCTCCCACGGAAATCTCTGGAACTATAAGCAGTAGTAGCCAAGGAATAACAAGCACTCCAGTTCCAGCTACAGAAGAAACAAGCTCTCCCACGGAAATCTCTGGTCCTACAAGCAGTACTAGCCAAGCAATAACAAGCACTCCAGTTCCAGCTACAGGAGAAACAAGCTCTCCCACGGATATCTCTGGACCTACAAGCAGTACTAGCCAAGGAATAACAAGAACTCCACTTCCAGCTACAGGAGAAACAAGCTCTCCCACGGATATCTCTGGACCTACAAGCAGTAGTAGCCAAGGAATAAAAAGAACTCCAGTTCCAGCTACAGGAGAAACAAGCTCTCCCACGGATACCTCTGGACCTACAAGCAGTAGTAGCCAAGGAATAACAAGCACTCCAGTTCCAGCTACAGAAGAAACTTGGCCTGGAGAAACAAGCTCTCCCACGGAAATCTCTGGACTTACAAGCAGTAGTAGCCAAGGAATAACAAGCACTTCAGTTCCAGCTACAGAGGAAACTAGACCAAGGGAAACAAGCTCTCCCACCGAAATCACTGGACCTGCAACGAGTACTAGCCAAGCAATAACAAGCACTCCAGTTCCAGCTACAGAAGAAACTTGGCCAGGAGAAACAAGCTCTCCCACGGAAAACTCTGGACCTACAAGCAGTAGTAGCCAACGAATAACAAGCACTCCAGTTCCAACTACAGAAGAAACTTGGCCAGGAGAAACAAGCTCTCCCACGGTAATCTCTGGACCTACAAGCAGTAGTAGCCAAGGAATAACAAGCACTCCAGTTCCAGCTACAGAAGAAACTTGGCCAGGAGAAACAAGCAATCCCACGGAAATCTCTGGACCTACAAGCAGTGGTAGCCAAGGAATAACAAGCACTCCAGTTCCAGCTACAGAAGAAACTAGACCAAGGGAAACAAGCTTTCCCACCGAAATCACTGGACCTACAACGAGTACTAGCCAAGCAATACCAAGCACTCCAGTTCCAGCTACAGAAGAAACCAGCCCAAAGGAAAGAAGTTCTCCCACGGAAATCTCTGGACCTACAAGTAGTACTACCCAAGCAATAACAAGCACTCCAGTTCAAGTGACAGAAGAAACTATCCCAGGAGAAACAAGCTCTCCCACGGATATCTCTGGACCTACAAGCAGTAGTAGCCAAGGAATAACAAGCACTCCAGTTCCAGCTACAGGAGAAACAAGCTCTCCCACGGATATCTCTGGACCTACAAGCAGTAGTAGCCAAGGAATAACAAGCACTCCAGTTCCAGCTACAGAAGAAACTTTGCCAGGAGAAACAAGCTCTCCCATGGACATCTCTGGACCTACAAGGAGTACTAGCCAAGCAATAACAAGCACTCCAGTTCCAGCTACAGAAGAAATAAGCTCTCCCACGGAAATCTCTGGACCTACAAGCAGTAGTAGCCAAGGAATAACAAGCTCTCCAGTTCCAGCTACAGAAGAAACTTGGCCAGGAGAAACAAGCTCTCCCACGGAAATCTCTGGACCTACAAGGAGTACTAGCCAAGCAATAACAAGCACTCCAGTTCCAGCTACAGGAGAAACAAGCTCTCCCACGGATATCTCTGGACCTACAAGTAGTACTAGCCAAGGAATAACAAGCACTCCAGTTCCAGCTACAGGAGAAACAAGCTCTCCCACGGAAATCTCTGGACCTACAAGGAGTACTAGCCAAGCAATAACAAGCACTCCAGTTCGAGCTACAGGAGAAACTTGGCCAGGAGAAACAAGCTCTCCCACGGAAATCTCTGGAACTATAAGCAGTAGTAGCCAAGGAATAACAAGCACTCCAGTTCCAGCTACAGAAGAAACAATCTCTCCCACGGAAATCTCTGGTCCTACAAGCAGTACAAGACAAGCAATAACAAGCACTCCAGTTCCAGCTACAGGAGAAACAAGCTCTCCCACGGATATCTCTGGACCTACAAGCAGTACTAGCCAAGGAATAACACGAACTCCACTTCCAGCTACAGGAGAAACAAGCTCTCCCACGGATATCTCTGGACCTACAAGCAGTAGTAGCCAAGGAATAAAAAGAACTCCAGTTCCAGCTACAGGAGAAACAAGCTCTCCCACGGATACCTCTGGACCTACAAGCAGTAGTAGCCAAGGAATAACAAGCACTCCAGTTCCATCTACAGAAGAAACTTGGCCTGGAGAAACAAGCTCTCCCACGGAAATCTCTGGACTTACAAGCAGTAGTAGCCAAGGAATAACAAGCACTTCAGTTCCAGCTACAGAGGAAACTAGACCAAGGGAAACAAGCTCTCCCACCGAAATCACTGGACCTGCAACGAGTACTAGCCAAGCAATAACAAGCACTCCAGTTCCAGCTACAGAAGAAACTTGGCCAGGAGAAACAAGCTCTCCCACGGAAAACTCTGGACCTACAAGCAGTAGTAGCCAAGGAATAACAAGCACTCCAGTTCCAACTACAGAAGAAACTTGGCCAGGAGAAACAAGCTCTCCCACGGAAATCTCTGGACCTACAAGCAGTAGTAGCCAAGGAATAACAAGCACTCCAGTTCCAGCTACAGAAGAAACCTGGCCAGGAGAAACAAGCAATCCCACGGAAATCTCTGGACCTACAAGCAGTGGTAGCCAAGGAATAACAAGCACTCCAGTTCCAGCTACAGAAGAAACTAGACCAAGGGAAACAAGCTTTCCCACCGAAATCACTGGGCCTACAACGAGTACTAGCCAAGCAATAACAAGCACTCCCGTTCCAGCTACAGAAGAAAATATCCCAGGAGAAACAAGCTCTCCCACCGAAATCACTGGACGTACAACGAGTACTAGCCACGCAATAACAAGCACTCCAGTTCCAGCTACAGAAGAAACGAGCCCAGGAGAAACAAGCTCTCCCACGGAAATCACTGGACGTACAACGAGTACTAGCCAAGCAATAACAAGCACTCCAGTTCCAGCTACAGAAGAAACGAGCCCAGGAGAGACAAGCTCTCCCACGGAAATCTCCGGACCTACAAGGAGTACTAGCCAAGGAATACCAAGCACTTTAGTTCCAGCTAAAGAAGAAACTAGCCCAGGAGAGACAAGCTCTCCCACGGAAATCTCCGGACCTACAGGGAGTACTAGCCAAGCAATACCAAGCACTCCAGTTCCAGCTACAGAAGAAACCAGCCCAAAGGAAACAAGTTCTCCCACGGAAATCTCTGGACCTACAAGTAGTACTACCCAAGCAATAACAAGCACTCCAGTTCAAGTTACAGAAGAAACTATCCCAGGAGAAACAAGCTCTCCAACGGATATCTCTGGACAAACAAGCAGTAGTAGCCAAGGAATAAAAAGCACTCCAGTTCCTGCTACAGAAGAAACTTTGCCAGGAGAAACAAGCTCTCCCACGGACATCTCTGGACCTACAAGGAGTACTAGCCAAGCAATAACAAGCACTCCAGTTCCAGCTACAGAAGAAATAAGCTCTCCCACGGAAATCTCTGGACCTACAAGCAGTAGTAGCCAAGGAATAACAAGCACTCCAGTTCCAGCTACAGAAGAAACTTGGCCAGGAGAAACAAGCTCTCCCACGGAAATCTCTGGACCTACAAGGAGTACTAGCCAAGCAATAACAAGCACTCCAGTTCCAGCTTCAGGAGAAACAAGCTCTCCCACGGATATCTCTGGACCTACAAGTAGTACTAGCCAAGGAATAGCAAGCACTCCAGTTCCAGCTACAGGAGAAAGAAGCTCTCCCACGGAAATCTCTGGACCTACAAGGAGTACTAGCCAAGCAATAACAAGCACTCCAGTTCGAGCTACAGGAGAAACTTGGCCAGGAGAAACAAGCTCTCCCACGGAAATCTCTGAACCTACAAGGAGTAGTAGCCAAGGAATAACAAGCACTCCATTTCCAGCTACAGAAGAAACAAGCTCTCCCACGGAAATCTCTGGACCTACAAGCAGTAGTAGCCAAGGAATAACAAGCACTCCAGTTCCAGCTACAGAAGAAACAAGCTCTCCCACGGAAATCTCTGGACCTACAAGCAGTACTAGCCAAGCAATAACAAGCAGTCCAGTTCCAGCTACAGAAGAAACAAGCTCTCCCACGGAAATCTCTGGACCTACAAGGAGTACTAGCCAAGCAATAACAAGCACTCCAGTTCCAGCTACAGGACAAACAAGCTCTCCCACGGATATCTCTGGACCTACAAGCAGTACTAGCCAAGGAATAACAAGAACTCCAGTTCCAGCTACAGGAGAAACAAGCTCTCCCACGGATATCTCTGGACCTACAAGCAGTAGTAGCCAAGGAATAACAAGCACTCCAGTTCCAGCTACAGAAGAAACTTGGCCTGGAGAAACAAGCTCTCCCACGGAAATCTCTGGACTTACAAGCAGTAGTAGCCAAGGAATAACAAGCACTCCAGTTCCAGCTACAGAAGAAACTAGACCAAGGGAAACAAGCTCTCCCACCGAAATCACTGGACCTGCAACGAGTACTAGCCAAGCAATAACAAGCACTCCAGTTCCATCTACAGAAGAAACTTGGCCAGGAGAAACAAGCTCTCCCACGGATATCTCTGGACCTACAAGTAGTACTAGGCAAGGAATAACAAGCACTCCAGTTCCAGCTACAGGAGAAACAAGCTCTCCCACGGAAATCTCTGGACTTACAAGCAGTACTAGCCAAGCAATAACAAGCAGTCCAGTTCCAGCTACAGGACAAACAAGCTCTCCCACGGATATCTCTGGACCTACAAGCAGTACTAGCCAAGGAATAACAAGAACTCCAGTTCCAGCTACAGGAGAAACAAGCTCTCCCACGGATATCTCTGGACTTACAAGCAGTAGTAGCCAAGGAATAACAAGCACTCCAGTTCCAGCTACAGAAGCAACTAGACCAAGGGAAACAAGCTCTCCCACCGAAATCACTGGACCTGCAACGAGTACTAGCCAAGCAATAACAAGCACTCCAGTTCCAGCTACAGAAGAAACTTGGCCAGGAGAAACAAGCTCTCCCACGGATATCTCTGGACCTACAAGGAGTACTAGCCAAGCAATAACAAGCACTCCAGTTCCAGCTTCAGGAGAAACAAGCTCTCCCACGGATATCTCTGGACCTACAAGTAGTACTAGCCAAGGAATAGCAAGCACTCCAGTTCCAGCTACAGGAGAAAGAAGCTCTCCCACGGAAATCTCTGGACCTACAAGGAGTACTAGCCAAGCAATAACAAGCACTCCAGTTCGAGCTACAGGAGAAACTTGGCCAGGAGAAACAAGCTCTCCCACGGAAATCTCTGGACCTACAAGGAGTAGTAGCCAAGGAATAACAAGCACTCCATTTCCAGCTACAGAAGAAACAAGCTCTCCCACGGAAATCTCTGGACCTACAAGCAGTAGTAGCCAAGGAATAACAAGCACTCCAGTTCCAGCTACAGAAGAAACAAGCTCTCCCACGGAAATCTCTGGACCTACAAGCAGTACTAGCCAAGCAATAACAAGCAGTCCAGTTCCAGCTACAGAAGAAACAAGCTCTCCCACGGAAATCTCTGGACCTACAAGGAGTACTAGCCAAGCAATAACAAGCACTCCAGTTCCAGCTACAGGACAAACAAGCTCTCCCACGGATATCTCTGGACCTACAAGCAGTACTAGCCAAGGAATAACAAGAACTCCAGTTCCAGCTACAGGAGAAACAAGCTCTCCCACGGATATCTCTGGACCTACAAGCAGTAGTAGCCAAGGAATAACAAGCACTCCAGTTCCAGCTACAGAAGAAACTTGGCCTGGAGAAACAAGCTCTCCCACGGAAATCTCTGGACTTACAAGCAGTAATAGCCAAGGAATAACAAGCACTCCAGTTCCAGCTACAGAAGAAACTAGACCAAGGGAAACAAGCTCTCCCACCGAAATCACTGGACCTGCAACGAGTACTAGCCAAGCAATAACAAGCACTCCAGTTCCAGCTACAGAAGAAACTTGGCCAGGAGAAACAAGCTCTCCCACGGATATCTCTGGACCTACAAGTAGTACTAGGCAAGGAATAACAAGCACTCCAGTTCCAGCTACAGGAGAAACAAGCTCTCCCACGGAAATCTCTGGACCTACAAGCAGTACTAGCCAAGCAATAACAAGCAGTCCAGTTCCAGCTACAGAAGAAACAAGCTCTCCCACGGAAATCTCTGGACCTACAAGGAGTACTAGCCAAGCAATAACAAGCAATCCAGTTCCAGCTACAGGACAAACAAGCTCTCCCACGGATATCTCTGGACCTACAAGCAGTACTAGCCAAGGAATAACAAGAACTCCAGTTCCAGCTACAGGACAAACAAGCTCTCCCACGGATATCTCTGGACCTACAAGCAGTAGTAGCCAAGGAATAACAAGCACTCCAGTTCCAGCTACAGAAGAAACTTGGCCTGGAGAAACAAGCTCTCCCACGGAAATCTCTGGACTTACAAGCAGTAGTAGCCAAGGAATAACAAGCACTCCAGTTCCAGCTACAGAAGCAACTAGACCAAGGGAAACAAGCTCTCCCACCGAAATCACTGGACCTGCAACGAGTACTAGCCAAGCAATAACAAGCACTCCAGTTTCAGCTACAGAAGAAACTTGGCCAGGAGAAACAAGCTCTCCCACGGATATCTCTGGACCTACAAGTAGTACTAGGCAAGGAATAACAAGCACTCCAGTTCCAGCTACAGGAGAAACAAGCTCTCCCACGGAAATCTCTGGACCTACAAGGAGTACTAGCCAAGCAATAACAAGCACTCCAGTTCGAGCTACAGGAGAAATTTGGCCAGGAGAAACAAGCTCTCCCACGGAAATCTCTGGACCTACAAGGAGTAGTAGCCAAGGAATAACAAGCACTCCAGTTCCAGCTACAGAAGAAACAAGCTATCCCACGGAAATCTCTGGACCTACAAGCAGTAGTAGCCAAGGAATAACAAGCACTCCAGTTCCAGCTACAGAAGAAACAAGCTCTCCCACAGAAATCTCTGGATCTACAAGCAGTACTAGCCAAGCAATAACAAGCACTCCAGTTCCAGCTACAGAAGAAACAAGCTCTCCCACGGAAATCTCTGGACCTACAAGGAGTACTAGCCAAGCAATAACAAGCACTCCAGTTCCAGCTACAGGAGAAACAAGCTCTCCCACGGATATCTCTGGACCTACAAGCAATACTAGCCAAGCAATAACAAGCACTCCAGTTCCAGCTACAGGAGAAACAAGCACTCCCACGGATATCTCTGGACCTACAAGCAGTAGTAGCCAAGGAATAACAAGAACTCCAGTTCCAGCTACAGGAGAAGCAAGCTCTCCCACGGATATCTCTGGACCTACAAGCAGTAGTAGCCAAGGAATAACAAGCACTCCAGTTCCAGCTACAGAAGAAACTTGGCCTGGAGAAACAAGCTCTCCGACGGAAATCTCTGGACCTACAAGGAGTACTAGCCAAGCAATAACAAGCACTAAAGTTCCAGCTACAGGAGAAACAAGCTCTCCCACGGAAATCTCTGGACATACAAGGAGTACTAGCCAAGCAATAACAAGCACTCCAGTTCGAGCTACAGGAGAAACTTGGCCAGGAGAAACAAGCTCTCCCACGGAAATCTCTGGACCTACAAGGAGTAGTAGCCAAGGAATAACAACCACTCCAGTTCCAGCTACAGAAGAAACAAGCTCTCCCACGGAAATCTCTGGACCTACAAGCAGTAGTAGCCAAGGAATAACAAGCACTCCAGTTCCAGCTACAGAAGAAACAAGCTCTCCCACGGAAATCTCTGGACCTACAAGCAGTACTAGCCAAGCAATAACAAGCACTCCAGTTCCAGCTACAGAAGAAACAAGGTCTCCCACGGAAATCTCTGGACCTACAAGGAGTACTAGCCAAGCAATAACAAGCACTCCAGTTCCAGCTACAGGAGAAACAAGCTCTCCCACGGATATCTCTGGACCTACAAGCAGTACTAGCCAAGGAATAACAAGAACTCCAGGTCCAGCTACAGGAGAAACAAGCTCTCCCACGGATATCTCTGGACCTACAAGCAGTAGTAGCCAAGGAATAACAAGAACTCCAGTTCCAGCTACAGGAGAAACAAGCTCTCCCACGGATATCTCTGGACCTACAAGGAGTAGTAGCCAAGGAATAACAAGCACTCCAGTTCCAGCTACAGAAGAAACCTGGCCTGGAGAAACAAGCTCTCCCACGGAAATCTCTGGACTGACAAGCAGTAGTAGCCAAGGAATAACAAGCACTCCAGTTCCAGCTACAGAAGAAACTAGACCAAGGGAAACAAGCTCTCCCACCGAAATCACTGGACCTGCAACGAGTACTAGCCAAGCAATAACAAGCACTCCAGTTCCAGCTACAGAAGAAACTTGGCCAGGAGAAACAAGCTCTCCCACGGAAATCTCTGGACCTACAAGCAGTAGTAGCCAAGGAATAACAAGCACTCCAGTTCCAACTACAGAAGAAACTTGGCCAGGAGAAACAAGCAATCCCACGGAAATCTCTGGACCTACAAGCAGTAGTAGCCAAGGAATAACAAGCACTCCAGTTCCAGCTACAGAAGAAACTAGACCAAGGGAAACAAGCTTTCCCACCGAAATCACTGGACGTACAACGAGTACTAGCCAAGCAATAACAAGCACTCCCGTTCCAGCTACAGAAGAAAATATCCCAGGAGAAACAAGCTCTCCCACCGAAATCACTGGACGTACAACGAGTACTAGCCAAGCAATAACAAGCACTCCAGTTCCAGCTACAGAAGAAACGAGCCCAGGAGAAACAAGCTCTCCCACGGAAATCACTGGACGTACAACGAGTACTAGCCAAGCAATAACAAGCACTCCAGTTCCAGCTACAGGAGAAACAAGCTCTCCCACGGATATCTCTGGACCTACAAGTAGTACTAGCCAAGGAATAACAAGCACTCCAGTTCCAGCTACAGGAGAAACAAGCTCTCCCACGGAAATCTCTGGACCTACAAGGAGTACTAGCCAAGCAATAACAAGCACTCCAGTTCGAGCTACAGGAGAAACTTGGCCAGGAGAAACAAGCTCTCCCACGGAAATCTCTGGACCTACAAGGAGTAGTAGCCAAGGAATAACAAGCACTCCAGTTCCAGCTACAGAAGAAACAAGCTCTCCCACGGAAATCCTGGACCAACAAGCAGTAGTAGCCAAGGAATAACAAGCACTCCAGTTCCAGCTACAGAAGAAAAAAGCTCTCCCACGGATATCTCTGGACCTACAAGCAGTAGTAGCCAAGGAATAACAAGCACTCCAGTTCCAGCTACAGAAGAAACAAGCTCTCCCACGGATATCTCTGGACCTACAAGCAGTACTAGCCAAGGAATAACAAGAACTCCAGTTCCAGCTACAGGAGAAACAAGCTCTCCCACGGATATCTCTGGACCTACAAGCAGTAGTAGCCAAGGAATAACAAGAACTCCAGTTCCAGCTACAGGAGAAACAAGCTCTCCCACAGATATCTATGGACCTACAAGCAGTAGTAGCCAAGGAATAACAAGCACTCCAGTTCCAGCTACAGAAGAAACTAGACCAAGGGAAACAAGCTCTCCCACCGAAATCACTGGACCTGCAACGAGTACTAGCCAAGCCATAACAAGCACTCCAATTCCAGCTACAGAAGAAACTTGGCCAGAAGAAACAAGTTCTCCCACGGAAATCACTGGACCTACAACAAGTACTAGCCAAGCAATAACAAGCACTCCAGTTCCAGCTACAGAAGAAACCAGCCCAAGGGAAACAAGCTCTCCCACGGAGATCTCTGGACCTACAAGCAGTAGTAGCCAAGGAATAACAAGCACTCTATTTCCAGCTACAGAAGAAACTAGCCCAGGAGAGGCAATCTCTCCCACCGAGGTCACTGAACCTACAAGCAGGAGTAGCCAAGGAATAACAAGCACTCTATTTCCAGCTACAGAAGTAACTAGCCCAGGAGAGACAAGCTCTCCCACCGAAATCACTGGACCTACCAGCAGTACTACTGAAGGAATAACAAGCACTCCAGTTCCAGCTACAGGAGAAACAAGCTCTCCCACGGATATCTCTGGACCTACAAGCAGTAGTAGCCAAGGACTAACATGCACTCCAGTTCCAGCTACAGGAGAATCAAGCTCTCCCACGGATATCTCTGGACCTACAAGCAGTAGTAGCCAAGGAATAACAAGCACTCCAGTTCCAGCTACAGGAGAAACAAGCTCTCCCACGGATATCTCTGGACCTACAAGCAGTAGTAGCCAAGGAATAACACGCACTCCAGTTCCAGCTACAGAAGAAATAAGCTCTCCCACGGAAATCTCTGGACCTACAAGCAGTAGTAGCCAAGGAATAACAAGCACTCCAGTTCCAGCTACAGAAGAAACTTGGCCAGGAGAAACAAGCTCTCCCACGGAAATCTCTGGACCTACAAGGAGTACTAGCCAAGCAATAACAAGCACTCCAGTTCCAGCTACAGGAGAAACAAGCTCTCCCACGGAAATCTCTGGACCTACAAGGAGTACTAGCCAAGCAATAACAAGCACTCCAGTTCCAGCTACAGGAGAAACTTGGCCAGGAGAAACAAGCTCTCCCACAGAAATCTCTGGACCTACAAGGAGTAGTAGCCAAGGAATAACTAGCACTCCAGTTCCAGCTACAGAAGAAACAAGCTCTCCCACCGAAATCTCTGGACCTACAAGCAGTAGTAGCCAAGGAGTGACAAGCACTCCAGTTCCAGTTACAGAAGAAACAAGCTCTCCCACGGAAATCTCTGGTCCTACAAGCAGTACTAGCCAAGGAATAACAAGCACTCTATTTCCAGCTACAGAAGTAACTAGCCCAGGAGAGACAAGCTCTCCCACCGAAATCACTGGACCTACAAGCAGTACTACCCAAGGAATAACAAACACTCCAGTTCCAGCTACAGAAGAAACTTGGCCAGGAGAAACAAGCTCTCCCACGGAAATCTCTGGACTTACAAGTAGTATTAGCCAAGGAATAACAAGCACTCCAGTTCCAGCTACAGAAGAAACTTGGCCAGGAGAAACAAGCTCTCCCACGGAAATCTCTGGACCTACAAGGAGTACTAGCCAAGCAATAACAAGCACTCCAGTTCCAGCTACAGGAGAAACAAGCTCTCCCACGGAAATCTCTGGACCTACAAGGAGTACTAGCCAAGCAATAACAAGCACTCCAGTTCCAGCTACAGGAGAAACTTGGCCAGGAGGAACAAGCTCTCCCACGGAAATCTCTGGACCTACAAGGAGTAGTAGCCAAGGAATAACAAGCACTCCAGTTCCAGCTACAGAAGAAACAAGCTCTCCCACGGAAATCTCTGGACCTACAAGCAGTACTAGCCAAGCAATAACAAGCACTCCAGTTCCAGCTACAGAAGAAACAAGCTCTCCCACGGAAATCTCTGGACCTACAAGGAGTAGTAGCCAAGCAATAACAAGCACTCCAGTTCCAGCTACAGGAGAAACAAGCTCTCCCACGGATATCTCTGGACCTACCAGCAGTAGTAGCCAAGGAATAACAAGCACTCCAGTTCCAGCTACAGAAGAAACTTGGCCTGGAGAAACAAGCTCTCCCACGGAAATATCTGGACTTACAAGCAGTAGTAGCCAAGGAATAACAAGAACTCCAGTTCCAGCTACAGAAGAAACTAGACCAAGGGAAACAAGCTCTCCCACCGAAATCACTGGACCTACAACGAGTACTAGCCAAGCAATAACAAGCACTCCAGTTCCAGCTACAGAAGAAACTTGGCCAGGAGAAACAAGCTCTCCCACGGAAATCTCTGGACCTACAAGCAGTAGTAGCCAAGGAATAACAAGCACTCCAGTTCCAACTACAGAAGAAACTTGGCCAGGAGAAACAAGCTCTCCCACGGAAATCTCTGGACCTACAAGCAGTAGTAGCCAAGGAATAACAAGCACTCCAGTTCCAGCTACAGAAGAAACTAGACCAAGGGAAACAAGCTTTCCCACCGAAATCACTGGACCTACAACGAGTACTAGCCAAGCAATAACAAGCACTCCTGTTCCAGCTACAGAAGAAACCAGCCCAAGGGAAACAAGCTCTCCCACGGAGATCTCTGGTCCTACAAGCAGTAGTAGCCAAGGAATAACAAGCACTCTATTTCCAGCTACAGAAGAAACTAGCCCAGGTGAGACAAGCTCTCCCACCGAGATCACTGAACCTACAAGCAGTAGTAGCCAAGGAATAACAAGCACTCTATTTCCAGCTACAGAACTAACTAGCCCAGGAGAGACAAGCTCTCCCACCGAAATCACTGGACCTACAAGCAGTACTACCCAAGGAATAACAAACACTCCAGTTCCAGCTACAGAAGAAACTTGGCCAGGAGAAACAAGCTCTCCCACGGAAATCTCTGGACTTACAAGTAGTATTAGCCAAGGAATAACAAGCACTCCAGTTCCAGCTACAGGAGAAACAAGCTCTCCCACGGATATCTCTGGACCTACAAGCAGTAGTAGCCAAGGAATAACAAGCACTCCAG
Organism: Paroedura picta; assembly: GCF_049243985.1. Classification (NCBI taxonomy): domain Eukaryota; kingdom Metazoa; phylum Chordata; class Lepidosauria; order Squamata; family Gekkonidae; genus Paroedura; species Paroedura picta. The sequence continues at coordinate 12,490,370 of NC_135371.1, forward strand.
TTCCAGCTACAGGAGAAACAAGCTCTCCCACGGATATCTCTGGACCTACAAGCAGTAGTAGCCAAGGAATAACAAGCACTCCAGTTCCAGCTACAGGAGAAACAAGCTCTCCCACGGAAATCTCTGGACCTACAAGCAGTAGTAGCCAAGGAATAACAAGCACTCCAGTTCCAGCTACAGAAGAAACTAGCCCAAGGGAAACAAGCTCTCCCACCGAAATCACTGGACCTACAACAAGTACTAGCCAAGCAATAACAAGCACTCCAGTTCCAGCTACAGAAGAAACCAGCCCAAGGGAAACAAGCTCTCCCACGGAGATCTCTGGACCTACAAGCAGTAGTAGCCAAGGAATAACAAGCACTCTATTTCCAGCTACAGAAGAAACTAGCCCAGGAGAGGCAAGCTCTCCCACCGAGATCACTGGACCTACAAGCAGTAGTAGCCAAGGAATAACAAGCACTCTATTTCCAGCTACAGAAGTAACTAGCCCAGGAGAGGCAAGCTCTCCCACCGAGATCACTGGACCTACAAGCAGTACTAGCCAAGGAATAACAAGCACTCCAGTTCCAGCTACAGAAGAAACTAGAACAAGGGAAACAAGCTCTCCCACCGACATCACTGGACTTACAAGCAGTAGTAGCCAAGGAATAACAAGCACTCCAGTTCCAGCTATAGGAGAAACAAGCTCTGCCACGGATATCTCTGGACCTACAAGCAGTAGGAGCCAAGGAATAACAAGCACTCCAGTTCCAGCTACAGGAGAAACAAGCTCTCCCACGGATATCTCTGGACCTACAAGCAGTAGTAGCCAAGGAATAACAAGCACTCCAGTTCCAGCTACAGAAGAAACTATCCCAGGAGAAACAAGCTCTCCCACCGAAATCACTGGATTTACAAGCAGTAGTAGCCAAGGAATAACAAGCATGCCAGTTCCAGCTACAGAAGAAACTTGGCCAGGAGAAACAAGCTCTCCCACGGAAATCACTGGACCTACAAGCAGTAGTAGCCAAGGAATAACAAGCACGCCAGTTCCAGCTACAGAAGAAACTTGGCCAGGAGAAACAAGCTCTCCCACGGAAATCACTGGACCTACTAGCAGTAGTAGCCAAGGAATAACAAGCACGCCAGTTCCAGCTACAGAAGAAACTTGGCCAGGAGAAACAAGCTCTCCCACGGAAATCACTGGACCTACAAGCAGTAGTAGCCAAGGAATAACAAGCACGCCAGTTCCAGCTACAGAAGAAACTTGGCCAGGAGAAACAAGCTCTCCCACGGAAATCACTGGACCTACTAGCAGTAGTAGCCAAGGAATAACAAGCACGCCAGTTCCAGCTACAGAAGAAACTTGGCCAGGAGAAACAAGCTCTCCCACGGAAATCTCTGGACTTACAAGTAGTATTAGCCAAGGAATAACAAGCACTCCAGTTCCAGCTACAGAAGAAACTTGGCCAGGAGAAACAAGCTCTCCCACGGAAATCTCTGGACCTACAAGGAGTACTAGCCAAGCAATAACAAGCACTCCAGTTCCAGCTACAGGAGAAACAAGCTCTCCCACGGAAATCTCTGGACCTACAAGGAGTACTAGCCAAGCAATAACAAGCACTCCAGTTCCAGCTACAGGAGAAACTTGGCCAGGAGGAACAAGCTCTTCCACGGAAATCTCTGGACCTACAAGGAGTAGTAGCCAAGGAATAACAAGCACTCCAGTTCCAGCTACAGGAGAAACAAGCTCTCCCACGGATATCTCTGGACCTACAAGCAGTAGTAGCCAAGGAATAACAAGCACTCCAGTTCCAGCTACAGAAGAAACTAGCCCAAGGGAAACAAGCTCTCCCACCGAAATCACTGGACCTACAACGAGTACTAGCCAAGCAATAACAAGCACTCCAGTTCCAGCTACAGAAGAAACCAGCCCAGAAAAAACAAGCTCTCCCACTGCACCAACCATTGATATCACAGTTGCCAAGATCCCAGGGACATATTCCGTGGCCACAAGCACCCAAAATATAGTCGCATCTTCAGCAACTACAATAATGGAAATTACTTCTCCTAACAGCACCACTGCTCCATTAACAACGTGTACAAGTAAGGTTCGGTTTTATTTCCTTTAAAGCAATTATTGTATTTATCTTCATCATTAATCCTCCTCTCTATAAGCTCACCTCTTTTGTAATTTCAATCACTCCCATTACCTACATGAAAATTTTCCCCTTCCGGAGTCATATTCTCTTTCCAAGAAGCTTGTTGTCTTTTTTAATGGAAGACATCTCCACATTCCTATTTCCAGGTCCTTTCTTGCTGCTTAAAAAACTCAACCTTTCTGAACCTTTAGAATTCTAACACTACATGGCAGGCGCAGCCCGAGTTGGCTGCTACAACTTTCTTTCAATCACATGGTAATTAACATGTGGAATTCATGGCGGCAGGAAGTGGTGGTGACTACAAGCACAAAGATCTTCAAGGAGGCATTGGATAAACATAGGGAGACCAGGGTGTAAACTGCACAGAGCTTTTATTCCAACCCCAGATCTATTCAGTCCCTGCCCTCTACACAGAATGCGATTTCAGTTTGGATTTAGGGCGATTTTAATTTTCCTTCAGGACAGGAAGGCCTGGAGGATCATTGTCCATGGGGTCGCGATGGGTCGGACACGACTTCGCACATAACAACAACAACAACAAATTTTCCTTCTGCAGCAAGAAAGATTGATCCGGAGTGACCCTACCTTTAGTGTGCCATATCTAAGACTGCTGAAAATCCTGAATAAAGAAAGCTCCATGGTAGAGAACCTCTTATAGGCCACACCTCGTCATGTGACACGCTAGCCTTAAAGAAAAAGCCTCTAACTCTTCTCAAATTTTGTCTGTCCTGGATTTTTCCTCCCTCCTCTGCCTTTTTCGATCCTCTCCCCCTCCCCTCCAAGAAAAGAAAGAGGCTCCCTGCTTGGCTTCTCCCCCCCCCTTCAAGAAAAGAAAGAGGCTTCAAGAAAAGAAAGAAAGAGCCCTCCCCCCCACCTTCTGAGCCTCCCTAACCACGTGCAGGAGACTTTCCTGTTTCAATGGGGAGGGGGGAGGAGAGGAAGACCCGAGTTCAAAGTGATCTGAATTTAACAGGATTGACAATGGAATAAATAAAGTAAGTGCAGATTCTGCCCAGGTCTATCAAGGGCTATTTACCGCAAGGGATAGATGGAAAACTCCGTCTGGGGCAGTGATGCTCTGCCTTGTTGGTGCTCGGGGGGCCACAGTGGGCTGGCTTCTAGAGTTCTGGCCCCACTGGTGGACCTACTGATGGCACCTGGGTTTGGGCCACCGTTATGACCCAGAGTATTGGACTGGATGGGCTGCTGGTCTGATCCAACTTGGCTTCTCATGTCTTTAAGCAATAATTATAAAAACCTGCACAGCCAGATAGATCCGTGAAGGCTAAAAAAGCCCTGTTGAGCAAAACCTCCCCTAGCCCCTCCCACTTTCTAAAAACCCTTAACAAGTAGCAAGAAAGATGCTGGCAAGCACTGTTGTGTCCCTGAGCGCCACGCCAGAGACCCCTGCATTAGAATTTGGCCAACCATGTTGGGTTCTTCTCCGGATACATAACTTATCTGTCCTAGGTGTAAACTGCACGGAGCTTTTATTCCAGCCCCAGATCGATTCTGCCCTCTACACCGAATGCGATTTCCGTTTGGATTTGGGGCGATTTTAATTTTCCTTCTGCAGCAAGAAGGATTGATCCGGAGTGACCCTACCTTTAGTGTGCAGTATCTCGGCGTGCTGAAAATCCTGAATAAAGAAAGCTCCGTGGTTGAGAACCTCTGATAGGCCACACCTGGTCATGTGACACGCTAGCCTTAAAGGAGAAGCCCCTAACTCTTCTCAACTTTTGTCGGTCTTGGATTTTTCCTCCCTCCTCTGCCTTTTTCGATCCTCTCCCCCTCCCCTCCAAGAAAAGAAAGAGGCTCCCTGCTTGGCTTCTCCCCCCCCCCCCCACCTTCAAGAAAAGAAAGAAAGAGGCTTCAAGAAAAGAAAGAAAAAGCCCCCCCACACACCTTCTGAGCCTCCCTAACCACATGCAGAAGACTTTCCTGTTTCAATGGGGAGGAGGGGGAGAGGAAGACCCGAGTTCAAAGCGATCTGAATTCAACAGGATTGACAATGGAATAAAGAAAGTAAGTGCAGACTCTGCCCTAGATGATGGATGAGATCCATAAGAACCCAGTTAGCAGAGTTAATTGACTATTATCAGACCCTAGTTTCATACCCAGCTTTCCAGGGGGTCCTGTAGTCACAAGGACATTGCTGCTTTGGGGAAGGCATGTCAATTGGCTTTCTGATGAAAATATTACCTTTCCTGAGAGAACAGCTTGTCCAAAGAGTTTGGGAAGGGAACAGCAACACTCCCAGGAAGTAACAACAATGATCAACCTCAGCCGAGTCAGTCAGCACGTTAACCTACCATAAGGAGGGCCCACAGGAAATAGTTATTCCATGAGCTCTCCGAACTTTAAGAAGAGCTTTTTTTTGGGCACCCCACTTTTTACTACCCGAAGGAGACCCAAAGCGGCTTACAGTCACCTACCTTTCCTCTCCCCACAATAGACACCCTGTGTACAAGTGAGGCTGAGAGAGCTCTGAGAGAAATGTGACTGCCCAAGGGCACCCAGCTGGCTACCTGTGGAGGAGGAGTGGGGGATCAAACCACTACACCGAGCTCACTCTGGAAAGTACACATGAATTGGTCATTCCTCCTCCACATGCAACCAACTGGGTAACATTATGCCCAGTCACAGTTCTCTTAGAGCTCTCTCAACCCCTCACAGGGTGTCTGTCCTGGGGAGAGGAAGGGCAAGTGGTTGTGAGCTGCTTTGAGAAAGAAAGAGAACTGTAAGCTGCTTTGATCTGAAAGACAATTTTTTCAGAGACCAACCCCTCCCCCCCCCCAACATATAACCAGTGAGGCTGTGATTTCAATCAGTCACTCTAGAATTTCCTTTCTAAAGAGCAATTTTAACCTCCAGGGCATTAGTATAGCCAAACAACCAGATCAGCCACTGGTTTAGCAAAGCTGGGTTTTTCTTACTTTTGTGTCAACCCATGGCCCAGTGTACCCTGTGGGAAAGCCACTGATGATCCTCTGCAAGCAGATCACTTCCTTTAATTCAGAGCCATGACTGAATGACAAAGCTGGTCCTTTCACCCCACTGACAAACAGGCCTTTTCCCTATAAAGATTTCCAGGAAATTCAATTATAGAATAGAATCCTAGAATCCTAGAGTTGGAAGGGGCCACACAGGCCATCCAGCCCAGCCCCATGCTCAATGCGGGGTCAGCCTCAAGCATACAGGATGGGTCCAGCTGCTGCTTGAAGACTGCCGTGGAGGGGGAGCTCACCACCATTCCACTGCTGCACTACCCTGTGAAAATTTTTTTCCGGATAGCTAGACGATATCGTTGTACATGTAGTTTAACTCCTTTACTGCGGGTCTTATCCTCTGCTGCCAGCAGGAACTGCTCCCTGCCCTCCTCCAAGTGACAAACTTTCAGATCCTAAAAACAGCAATCCTGTCCCCTCTCAACCTCCTGTTCCCCAGGCTGAGTATTCCCAAGGCTTGGTCCTCAGGCCCTGAATCATCCTCATCGCTCTACCCTGCACCCTCTCAATCACTCATCCTAGCCTTGAAAATTTGGCAGGTATATCATTGAGCCGAGAACTAGCATTTGGCAGGTATATCATTGAGCCGAGAAAAGCTTATTAGCTACTGCAAAGAAACATTCATTCTCTTTTTCTTCATCCTTGCAGAAAACGGATGTAACTACCGCATTGTTATACTCCTCAGCCTTGCCGCTGTGTTGGGTTTCATGGTCCTGAGTTTCCTCTGCTGCTTGGTAAGCATGAACGGCTCCCATCAGCAAAAAGTGAAGGGTGGGCATGACGATAGAAATTATGGACATGTGTGTGTTGCAAACTTTTGAGATCTCCACTGCCATATAGATAGTGGAGTACGTTTCCCCATCATGTGTGTTTTGGTTATGTCCTCAGTGCCGTTGACTCCTAGGATTGTTTGCTTCCTGAGTGGGCACTGAATTTCCCCTCTCCATCCATCAGGAGTCAATCTGTCCAAAGAACAGAACATGCATTGAATCCCACTCAAGGAAGGTACTGCTTCCGATTGCAGGGGTGGATGGGTGGGTTCAATGCTAATCCCTCAAGACCAGTAGTGGTGTCCACTGGTCTGCTGGTTTGGGGCAGGCAAGCTGGAAACCTTGGGACCAGTGGTGACACCTGTTGATCCACCGGTTGGACCAGGGTAACTAGTGCCCACCTTTTTAAAAAGATCCCCCCACCCATATATAGAAAACTAGCTTGGTGGGGACTAGGCTCAAACTCCTTCCTGATCACAGTAATTTTCTTTAGAAGAAGAAGAGTTGGTTCTTATAGGCCGCTTTTCCCTACCCGAAGGAGGCTCAAAGCGGCTTACAGTCGCCTTCCCATTCCTCTCCCCATAACAGACACCCTGTGGGGTGGGTGAGGCTGAGAGAGCGCTGATATCACTGCCCAGTCAGAACAGTTTTAGCAGTGCCGTGGCGAGCCCAAGGTCACCCAGCTGGTTGCATGTGGGGAAACGCAGAATCGAACCTGGCATGCCAAATTAGAAGTCCGCACTCCTAACCACTACACCAAACTGGCTCTCAGTTTATTTTATTCATTCAGAATATTTCTGTGCTGCTTCTTTAGATAAGTGTTCCTTGAGGCAGGAGGGCTGGGGGAAAGAGTATATAAACCTGAAATATTAGTCATAAGCAGTGTATAAAATTTAAGGCTTACTATTTGATTGGAAGGGGGAAACCAGTGGGACACGGGCTCTCTGGTCTACACTGGGTGTTAAGCTTGAGGAATGTATCTCTGATTGCTGGATGCTAGGAGCAAACAACAGGATAATGTTGTTACATCTAGTCTAGTCTTGCTTATAAAGTTGGTATCTGATGGGCCATCATTAGAAGCAGAATGCTGGACAAGATGGATCCTTGACTAGATACAGCAGGATAATTCTTATGTTCTTATGGAGTGGTTACAATTATGGCTGGACCTGAAAAGTTGTGGATGAAAAATTCAGGAGGAAAAGTGGGTGAATGGGTGGATTTGTGACCTATGAAGTATCTCCCACAAAGCAATCTTCCTAGAAACCTTCCACAGCTCCTCTGTGGCTGTTCATAATGATGAAACTCTGCCTCTAAACTCCTGTATACTTTGTGTCTGGATATGACTTTACCATAGATTTTCCACTTAATTCTAGAGTGGTAGGAAATCACTTCTGGATTTAGCCCTGAAATGACATCATGATGTCTCCATGATGGTACTGATCGATTCTGCACAAGGAATCTGCCCCTGAACAGCCTCTGGTTGCTGGGTTTTAGAGCTTCCTCTACATGACTTCATCTGCATCCCAAGGCTGTCCAGGGGCTGGCTCGAGTTTCCTTGAGATTTTCCTTGAGATGAGAGAAATCACCCAAACTGTATTTGCCATCTCGTATCACACTTCACATCGGTGAGCGTCCAGGGGCAACTCCATATGGAGAGGAAAAGGCACAATAGTTTCTGTAGCATTGTCCCACCCTCCATCCACCCTCCCCTCTCCATTTCATGCTCCAATTTTTTTAAAATGGTGTAGTCCACATTGCTGTGGGACCCCAAAGCTACTTTACAAAAGTTAAAATAAAATTTTCTCATCACTGTGCATGGTTATTTTGGGATCAGCAAAACAGAGACCTATTTGTGTTTTCTGGCAGTGGGGAATGAATGGGGAAGGGAGGGGGCATGATGAAGCAGCCCTCTCCCACTCAGCTAGGCATCTATGCTCTTTGTTTTTAAGGGTACTGTTTATATGCAATCACTCTTCAGGGTCAGGTTACCTTTTCCAGTCTCTCACCAATCTACCCAAACATAGAGTCCAAAACACCACAAATCCCAAAAAGGGAGGGAATGCTTTATCGTTCTGACATTTCTCCATAGCAACGTGGAAGCATTAATTTTTCATTAAAAATGCTTTTGTGTTGTAATGTTACCTCATAGCAAAGTAGAAGTTCATTAAAAAAAATTGAGGGGCTCGGGGGGATGACGGAAATTTGAGTCCCTGAGAGAACCACTGTGCTGTGATTGGTGGCTTGCTGTGATTGACAAGCCAAGGACTGAGGGGAGAAGTCCATCTTGTTTTCCTTGCCACCTTGGTGGGAGGTAGAAAGCCTCAATGAGGCAGAGGGAAAATGTGGGAGAGAAAACCTCATGAGGATGCTTGCAAATGCACGGCTTACAACCACGTGTTTGCAAACAGGAAGCAGCATGAGGTTTGTGCCTCCACGTAAAATCGGCCATTTTTTTTTCATCCCTCTCCCCCAAGCGTACCAAGCAACACCAGAAATCGGGGGGTTACTGACAGGAGTTACTCTCCTGTTCGGCCACTTGACAAGGTGACGGGTAGACATGACCCCAAGCAGCATTGCTAGGATACACAAAATATGGAAAGAAATGAAAGTACTCCTGGGTGGGCTAGGCAACAGGGAGATGTAATCCCTTTCTCCTGCCCCTGAGGAAACTTCATCCACATTTAATGACCCCCTTCCCTTCTCAAAGCATTCAACTGGTACATGAGATTGCAAAATAATGGAAAGTTGTGGCTTCGTTACAAGCTTTTCCTGTTCCCCCTTCCCCTCTGCCTCACACTCCTCTCTTTGCATTGTCGTCTCTTGCAGTTTATCCGGTTCCGGAAGTCTGTATTATCCAGCCCTACATCTTATGATGTCTACACCATTACACTCAGGAATTATGATCTGGAAGGGAATGTTGGCACATGGAGGTCGCATAACTTAACGGATTCCAGCCACGCAGGGAACAACGCTGAACAGATATCCCCGTCCTTCCCTGATTCTAACCAGGCACAGAAAAAATGGTGACTGTACCTTCCAGAAATGAACCCTGGGAATTAGCAGGCTTAATTACAACAGTCCCCAGTCCCAAGGAGGTACGCATGGTCCTGGCCCCCATTGGATGGAATGAGCTCCTGGATAAGGTCAGGGCCAAGATGAAACTCACAAAGGCCTGCAAGACAGCACACTTCTGCCTATGGTTGTGGCCAGTGGAAATTCACTGCGTACAATTGGGTTGGGCCTCCCTCATTCCTCTCCCCCCTCTCCCCTAACCCCAATGGGGCTATTGTCAACAGAGATTTGAAATGGTTTTAAATGGTTATTTGACTGAATAATTATGATGTTTTACTGTGACAGTAAGGTAAAGGTATCCCCTGTGCAAGCACCGAGTCATGTCTGACCCTTGGGGTGACGCCCTCTAGCGTTTTCATGGCAGACTCAATACGGGGTGGCCTTGCCATTCCCTTCCTCAGTCATTACGGTTTACCCCCCAGCAGCAAGCTGGGTACTCATTTCACCAACCTCGGAAGGATGGAAGGCTGAGTCAACCTTGAGCCAGCTGCTGGGATTGAACTCCCAGCCTCATCGGCAGAGCTTTCAGACTGCATATCTGCTGCCTTACCACTCTGCGCCACAAGAGGCTCTACTGTGACAGTATTGTAATGTATATTCTCAAAGGTTGTACACTGCCCTGAGACGACTGGTTCGAGAGGGGCGGTGTATAAGTTAAATAAATAGATTTTAAAAATGATGTCTTGGTATACGAGCAGCCTCTCATTTCCTCTCAGGCTATTTTCTTGGTCGGTTTTCTTTTCGCCTCACGTTCAGTATCGAATTGTCATTTACCCCGCTGCTGGGGTCCCAATGTTTCCCTTCTCCGGATGGCCTCGTGTACAACGCCTGCCCAACAAGCTGAAATTTAGCCGATCTTCCTACCCAGATAAGCAGTGATGAGGAGAGCTGGGTCTTTTTGGTTTCTCCGGGCACCTGTTAAAGGCACGGGCCAAAGTTGTCAGGCCTAACTGCTACTCAAGTGTGTAAAACGTCTCCTAGGTGGAAGCAACGAGTCACTCACAAGGCAATCGTGTGGAAGAGGAAAGGGGCCTCAACTCACAGCTGATTTATGGTGATGCCAGGAAGTTCTCAAGGCAAGAAACATTCAAAGCTGGTTTGTCAGTGCCTGCTTCCACATCACACCCCTGGTATTCCTTGGAGGTTTCCCATCCAATTACTAGCCAAGGCCAACTCTGTTTAGCTTCCAAAAGCCAATGAGATTTTTTTAAGGGCTACAATTCTAAGCCCAGTAGCTCAGCCAGTGCTGTTTCTGTTATGCCTCAGGAATGCCTGATTCAGTTGGTTTGTGACTAACACTGCAATTCTAAGCAGAGCTACACCCTTCTAAGTCCCCTGAAGTCAATCAGCTTAGAAGGGTGTAACTCTGTTGAGAAGACAGGCTACCTCTGAACAATTCTGGCTTCTGTGGCAAAACCTACCTCTTAAAATGCTTGGCCATTGGAATATTCACCAAACTATCCGTTTTGCAAAGAAGGACTGATCTCTGGCTTCACTGAATCGAGTTCAAGTGTTTTGAGAGGGAGTGGAGAACTGTGCTGTTTGCTAACAGCATCAGGGGCAGACCTAAAAAGGTAAAGGTATCCCCTGTGCAAGCACCGGGTCATGTCTGACCCTTGGTGTGATGCCCTCTAGCGTTTTCATGGCAGACTCAATACGGGGTGGTTTGCCAGTGCCTTCCCCAGTCATTACCGTTTACCCCCCAGCAAGCTGGGTACTCATTTTACCGACCTCGGAAGGATGGAAGGCTGAGTCAACCTTGAGCCGGCTGCTGGGATTGAACTCCCAGCCTCATGGGCAGAGCTTTCAGACTGCATGATTGCTGCCTTACCACTCTGCGCCACAAGAGGCTCTACCAGGACACAATAAAAAAAAAACATGGTCATATAAGGAGCAATGCAAATCAGGGTCGAGTATGAATGGGGCTTTTTATCCACTCCCAGACCGAATAAATCCCTCCCATCCACACTAAATTCAGTTTCTATTTTGATTTTGGGGACTTTAAATTTTCCCTCTGCAACATGCATGATTGATCTGCGGTGACCTTACCTGTCCCCTGCGATATCCAGGAGTGGATATAAGCTTCGATATTTGAAAAACTGGCGCCTGTATAAGTGCAGATTTCTCCTTTTTTCAAATTCACTTACCACTCCATGCCTCATAGCAAAGCAGTCTTCTCTGATTGGCCAGGGCATCAGTTCAAAGACTTCCTGGTTCCTGGTTGCAAGGCTTCCCAGACTGTTTTAAAATGACTGCGCTCCAGAAGCCAACACGTCTCTCAGCATAGATTTGCTTAGTTCTTTGAGAGTCTGCTGCTGGTTTGGGAGTCAAAAGAGAAGAAATAAAGCACTAGTGCCAGCTGGACTTTAATTGACCCACCCCCCCTTCACCAGTGCAGGAAAGGTAGTTCAGCTTTGTGACCACCGCTCCCTTCCCCACTCTGAGCTTCCCCAATCAATCGCAGAAGGCTTTCTGTTTCAGTTTGCGGGGGGGGGGGGAGGAGGAAGGAGAAATACCCAGGTTAAAATTGATCTGAATTCAGCAGGATTGAAAGTGGGGGGAAAAGTAAGTGCAGAATCAGCCCAGGTCTACTGAGAAGTAATATTGTGTTGCTAAATGGAGCTTACTCCCAGGACAGTGTCTTTAGGGTTGCTGTCCTAGTTATTTCTTCTCCATAGAGTTCCTTGCCAACTTGGAACTAACCACGGAGGAAGCAAAGAAGGCTAGTCGATTACACAGTCCAGCAAAATAGAAAATAATCAACGTGTGGCTTTTCAATAAAGTAATATTACTCAAAATGAGTTTAGTTTCTCTTATTATAAAATTGTAAAGTAAAGATCAAATCACCTGTTTGATTGTCTAACAATTCAATATTATCCAGAAGAATTATTCTTGTATTGGTATTTTTGCCAAAACGAATTCTCTCTTGCCCCGGAGGGATGGACCAGAACCAATGGGATGAAATTAATCCAAAGGAAATTCTGTCTCAACATCCGGAAGATGTTCCTGATGGAGTGGTTTCTCAGTGGAACAGGCTTCCTCAGGAGGTGGTGGGCTCTCCATCATTGGAGATTTTTAAACAGAGGCTGCATAGCCATCTGATGGAGAAGCTGATTCTGTGAAGGTTCAAGGGGGTGGCAGGTGACAGTGCATGAGCGATAGGTTTGTGAGTGTCCTGCACAGTGCAGGGGGTTGGACTAGATGACCCAGGAGGTCCCTTCCAACTCTATTATTCTATGATTCTATGATCTCATTATATTGTATCTAGGGAAGAATGCATGCAGACAAAAGCTCATACCTTGAATAAAACTTTGTTGGTCTTTGGGTAGAGAAAAGTGGCATATAAGAACCAACTCTTCTTCTTCTTCTTCTTCTTCTTCTTCTTCTTCTTCTTCTTCTTCTTCTTCTTCTTCTTCTTCTTCTTCTTCTTCTTCAAGTTGCCCCTGGACTCTAAATTTGTAATCTTGTTATCAGTAGTTCCAAATATACTAATGTGGAATATTAGGCTGTACATTTCATGAGGCTTTTGCGTTCATTCCCATGAATTATCATGGACATGTGTTGGAGATGCCTGGTGTCCCTTCCCTTCTAAAGAGATTTAACTTCTGGAAACCCTGGATAACGACAGAATTTTATGTAATATAACCTAACATACTTTTAACAAAGTGCCCCTTTTAAAAACCAGTATTGGGACACTGATTTAGCAGAGACTGGTGCAGAAAATGGGGGCCATTCCTGGTAATGATAACTGGAACATATACAGTCATTCGTTTCAGTTTGCATTTCTCACCAGTGTGCTGTTAGCATTGGGCAGGTTTGTGTCAGTCCAGCTCACACAAAGAATATTTTTTTTTACTAAGTGTGACATTAAATATAACTAATTTGGGATGCCAGTGATTCATAAAGGCAATGAACCAGAACAGCACCATTTTGCTAATTGAGTCTCTGCCCTCTAGATGACTCTAGGCAGATCATGCTATTAGCTTATATCTACGTATTCCCTCTCACGGCCAGCTCCAGGTTAGTGAAAGTCCTGCAGTAAGACTTCACTGGTTCCCATTAAAATATTGAAGGTGGGGAAAGGACCAGGTGGTACTCACAGCCAACTCCTCCCATAGGGGGACATCCATCACCGCACAAATATAAATTGCAAACTAAGAAACAATTTCCCCTACCCTTGAGTTTTCTGTGTGTCCCAGAGAATTCAGAAGGGGAGTGGGACACTATTGGGTTCACATCCTGCCACTCAATTGGCCTGGTCCCCAGTCACTTGACAAAGGTCCCAAAGGTCTCAGAACAAAGGAGGGGCTCTTAGCCACTATATTTCTCCTTTTCTCCCCATCCCTCTCTGACTGGAGAGAAGCTGTTTATTTGTAGTAACCACCCTATTTCCTGGTGCTCCCCCAGGTAAATCCAGGAGTTTCCTTGCCCATGGACAAGGAATAATGGTCTCTTGATTCAAGACTAGGGTTACCAACCTCAAGGTAGGGTCTGGTCTTACAGAATTATCACTGATCTTCAGACTACAGGAATCAGTTCCCCTGGAGGAAATGGGAGCATTTGGGAGTGGAGGAGCTGACCTTTGACATAGATGTCACATTGCATCCTTGTTCAGCTCCTGCCCCAAACTTCTACCCGCCCCTGGCACCATCCCCAAATCTCCAGGAATTTCCCAAGTCAGAGTTGGGAACCCTGTTCCAGGCTTTTTCCAGAGAGCCGGTCCACACCATTGGATGGAAAAAGAAGAAAAAGTCGCCTTCCCTTTCCTCTCCCCACAACAGACAACCTGTGGGGTGGGTGAGGCTGAGAGAGCCCTGATATCTACTACTTGGTCAGAACAGTTTTATCAGTGCCGTGGCGAGCCCAAGGTCACCCAGCTGGCTGCATGTGGGGGAGTGCAGAATCTGTGGCACTGGACACAGTCCTTTCCTGCTTGGATATCTCAATCCGTTTGTTTGCAACAGCCTTCCTCCAGCCATTTTCTGCCAGCAGAACTCTGAGAAAAAGTTCTGAGAGGGGGGAAATGGGAGGAGCCAATCAGGGGAGTGCAGCAGATTCAGCCCTCCCATTTCTTTTCCATTGTGTGTGAACTGAACAAGGCCACTGCAGACTAAATAGATGAGCGGAAACCCACTCGGTCCTCCTGACTCCTCCCCAGGTAAGTGAATTATTATATATGTGTTTGTATACACACACACAAAATTAAAAGCCCCCAACTGGAGTAACCCTCCCAGAGCTCTGAAGTAACAAGGGGGTTACTAAGAAACCTGCTTGAGAATAACTGCTGTGTAGGACATTTCTTCTATGGTGCTACATGACAAAGCATTAGCCATTTAGCCATGTAATTTCCAAAGTTGTACTGTTGGGGGAAGGAGTTCCTCATAGATCAGATCTCCTTTCCTCTGAGTTCTTGGAGGTTCTCAATTTGTACACCAGGGATGCAGTCCTAAGAGTACTGTTAAACCCGAAGGTTCAGAAACCAGGATGCTGGGAGTTCATTTCGGCTCTTTATTGACCCAGCTCTTCAGTACAAGAGAACCAAACACTGAACAAATAAAGCCCCCAACATATCCAATCGAAACTCAATATATACAATTGATATATACAATTGATATATACAGTTGGCAGATCTACATGCACAACAGGTACTTTCCTGTGAATAAGCCCTGCTGAATAACCTGATCCTTGTACACTGAGTAAAGACACCCCCCCCCCCACTGAATAACTTGACACATTCTTCTGAGCAGGTATGCTCTTTGTATCTGCTGATGATCTACCTCTCGTGTTGTCAACCACTCTTCGTCCTGGAATGATCACCACCCACTGTCAACTTACGTAGGCAATGAACAACATTGATACTTCAGTTGCTTTGTCATGTGTTGTTCATCATTCTCACTTGTCCTTCATCGACTTCCCTCAATACAACGAAAAGACATCTAAAAACAACCATAAGCAGAACCCATTAGGAGGTATACAAACAATATTAATCCTCCCCTCCATGCCCTGTCCCTTGTGTACGCTCCATCACACGCAAAGTCTACGACGCAAATGAAACAGGCAACACCTTCTGCTCAAAGGCAGATGCTGCAATGAATCAGCTTGAGAAGTTCTACCAGATCAGACACATTTCAAGTTCTTCAGAAGCTATATAAGGGGGAATGAACATTCTTAGACCATCACACGACCTGGTGTTGCCACGATGAGAGGAATAGCAAGGGTCACATTATGGATTACAATTGCATTGTGTGTGCCTAGGATGATGACAGGTAAGGATTTTTGGAAATATATGTTTGTCAGATACTTAATTTTGGGTTTTTATCCCTGGTTTTGAAATAAGGATAAACTAGAAATCAGAACCATTAATGTTTTCATTGTACCAACAGTGGATGGGAAGCATAGCATGCTCAGGCATACATTTAGAAGGCTCTAGTATGCTGCAACAGAAAATCTCCAGTATCTCCAGTATCAGAAATTATGTTGGTCGGTAATATTGTGTAAAATAAGACAACAGTAGGCAAACATTGGGCCCTCTCCTCATGGCCAAGTCCTTTGACAAGACAGCCTCTTGTGTAAGTACCACATAGATGGTATTACTGACAAAGAAGTGTATATACGCGTCTGTCTGTCTGTCATCATCTATCATCTATCTGTCTATGAGATAAAGAAACAGTTTAAAGGAAATACAGAAAGGAAAAAAGAGATACCTTACATAATTATATATATCTTAGATAAAGATATATAACCAAATATAAAAGACAGAAAATATTTCTCCCCAATGCCCCTTCATTACTTTGACTTATACTATCTCTTCCTACATGTTATAAGTCAGAATCCAAATCAGGCCCATGTACATTCAGGGAACACAGTATGTCCAGAACATGTCTAGCTGAAAGTGCTCCTCAGGGCGATGAGCTCAGCTCCTACTTAATATCTGTTCTTTTCCCTTTGACTGCCATAAGTTTACTAATGTTTAAATGGAAATTGTAACTACCGATACCAACAATGACTGATTAGAATACCATAATCAGTCGTTACATATTCAGCTTGGTGTAGTGCTTAGGACTGCAGACTTGGTGTGATGCTAGATAGGAGTGCAGACTACTAATCTGGCAAGCAGGGTTTGATTCTGTGCTCCCCCACATGCAGCCAGCTGGGTAACATTGGGCGCACCACGGCACTGATAAAACTGCTCTGACCTATCAGGGCTCTCTCAGCCTCACCCACCCCACAGGGTGTCTGTTGTGGGGAGAGGAAAGGGAAGGCAAATGTAAGCCACTTTGAGTCTCCTTTGGATAGAGAAAAGTGGCCTACAAGAACCAACTCTTCTTCTTCTTCTTCAGTAATCTCAGGGCTCTCTCGGCCTCACCTCCCTCACAGGGTGTCTGTTGTGGGGAGAGGAAAGGGAAGGCGACTGTAAGCTGCTTTGAGCCTCCTATGGGTAGAGAAAAGCGGCATATAAGAACCAACCTTCTTCAGTAATATCAGGGCTCTCTCAGCCTCACCTCCCTCACAGGGTGTCTGTTGTGGGGAGAGGAAAGGGAAGGCGACTGTAAGCTGCTTTGAGCCTCCTATGGGTAGAGAAAAGCGGCATATAAGAACCAACCTTCTTCAGTAATATCAGGGCTCTCTCAGCCTCACCTCCCTCACAGGGTGTCTGTTGTGGGGAGAGGAAAGGGAAGGCGACTGTAAGCTGCTTTGAGACTCCTTCGGGTAGAGAAAAGCAGCATATAAGAACCAACACTTCTTCTTCTTCTTCTTCTTCTTCTTCTTCTTCTTCTTCTTCTTCTTCTTCTTCTTTTCTTTGACAGCATAATTTATTTGGGATTAACAGTATGTAGGTTTGAACTTATCATAATATTTAAGGATAGTTTAGGTACTGAAAAAGAAGGAATCTGCCATCTGGACGGTAGAAATTCCCTAGAATCCTAAATTAGGTGAAAATACCATGTCACTAAGAACTATTTCTAAATACTGATTAATCAGTGTACAAAATTAATATTATTATTACAGGCACCTCCAGCCCAACCACGCCACCGGAAACCACTACCCCCTCAGTGGATACAGGCTCCTCCAGACCAACCACGCCACCGGAAACCACTACCCCCTCAGTGGATACAGGCTCCTCCAGCCCAACCACGCCACCGGAAACCACTACCCCCTCAGTGGATACAGGCTCCTCCAGCCCAACCACGCCACCGGAAACCACTACCCCCTCACTGGATACAGGCTCCTCCAGCCCAACCACGCCACTGGAAACCACTACCCCCTCAGTGGATACAGGCACCTCCAGCCCAACCACGCCACCGGAAACCACTACCCCCTCAGTGGATACAGGCACCTCCAGCCCAACCACGCCACCGGAAACCAATACCCCCTCAGTGGATACAGGCACCTCCAGCCCAACCACGCCACCGGAAACCACTACCCCCTCAGTGGATACAGGCTCCTCCAGCCCAACCACGCCACCGGAAACCACTACCCCCTCAGTGGATACAGGCTCCTCCAGCCCAACCACGCCACCGGAAACCACTACCCCCTCAGTGGATACAGGCTCCTCCAGCACAACCACGCCACCGGAAACCACTACCCCCTCAGTGGATACAGGCTCCTCCAGCCCAACCACGCCACCGGAAACCACTACCCCCTCACTGGATACAGGCTCCTCCAGCACAACCACGCCACCGGAAACCACTACCCCCTCAGTGGATACAGGCACCTCCAGCACAACCACGCCACCGGAAACCACTACCACCTCAGTGGATACAGGCACCTCTAGCCCAACCACGCCACCGGAAACCACTACCCCCTCAGTGGATACAGGCTCCTCCAGCACAACCACGCCACCGGAAACCACTACCCCCTCAGTGGATACAGGCTCCTCCAGCACAACCACGCCACCGGAAACCACTACCCCCTCAGTGGATACAGGCTCCTCCAGCACAACCACGCCACCGGAAACCACTACCCCCTCAGTGGATACAGGCTCCTCCAGCACAACCACGCCACCGGAAACCACTACCCCCTCAGTGGATACAGGCTCCTCCAGCCCAACCACGCCACCGGAAACCACTACCCCCTCAGTGGATACAGGCTCCTCCAGCACAACCACGCCACCGGAAACCACTACCCCCTCAGTGGATACAGGCTCCTCCAGCACAACCACGCCACCGGAAACCACTACCCCCTCAGTGGATACAGGCTCCTCCAGCCCAACCACGCCACCGGAAACCACTACCCCCTCAGTGGATACAGGCTCCTCCAGCACAACCACGCCACCGGAAACCACTACCCCCTCAGTGGATACAGGCTCCTCCAGCCCAACCACGCCACCGGAAACCACTACCCCCTCACTGGATACAGGCTCCTCCAGCCCAACCACGCCACCGGAAACAATTACCCCCTCAGTGGATACAGGCACCTCCAGCCCAACCACGCCACCGGAAACCACTACCCCCTCACTGGATACAGGCTCCTCCAGCACAACCACGCCACCGGAAACCACTACCCCCTCAGTGGATACAGGCTCCTCCAGCACAACCACGCCACCGGAAACCACTACCCCCTCAGTGGATACAGGCTCCTCCAGCCCAACCACGCCACCGGAAACCACTACCCCCTCAGTGGATACAGGCTCCTCCAGCACAACCACGCCACTGGAAACCACTACCCCCTCAGTGGATACAGGCTCCTCCAGCACAACCACGCCACCGGAAACCACTACCCCCTCAGTGGATACAGGCTCCTCCAGCCCAACCACGCCACCGGAAACCACTACCCCCTCAGTGGATACAGGCTCCTCCAGCACAACCACGCCACCGGAAACCACTACCCCCTCAGTGGATACAGGCTCCTCCAGCCCAACCACGCCACCGGAAACCACTACCCCCTCACTGGATACAGGCTCCTCCAGCCCAACCACGCCACCGGAAACAATTACCCCCTCAGTGGATACAGGCACCTCCAGCCCAACCACGCCACCGGAAACCACTACCCCCTCACTGGATACAGGCTCCTCCAGCACAACCACGCCACCGGAAACCACTACCCCCTCAGTGGATACAGGCTCCTCCAGCCCAACCACGCCACCGGAAACCACTACCCCCTCAGTGGATACAGGCTCCTCCAGCCCAACCACGCCACCGGAAACCACTACCCCCTCACTGGATACAGGCTCCTCCAGCCCAACCACGCCACCGGAAACCACTACCCCCTCAGTGGATACAGGCTCCTCCAGCCCAACCACGCCACCGGAAACCACTACCCCCTCACTGGATACAGGCTCCTCCAGCACAACCACGCCACCGGAAACCACTACCCCCTCAGTGGATACAGGCACCTCCAGTCCAACCACGCCACCGGAAACCACTACCCCCTCAGTGGATACAGGCTCCTCCAGCCCAACCACGCCACTGGAAACCACTACCCCCTCAGTGGATACAGGCTCCTCCAGCACAACCACGCCACCGGAAACCACTACCCCCTCAGTGGATACAGGCTCCTCCAGCCCAACCACGCCACCGGAAACCACTACCCCCTCAGTGGATACAGGCTCCTCCAGCACAACCACGCCACCGGAAACCACTACCCCCTCAGTGGATACAGGCTCCTCCAGCCCAACCACGCCACCGGAAACCACTACCCCCTCACTGGATACAGGCTCCTCCAGCCCAACCACGCCACCGGAAACAATTACCCCCTCAGTGGATACAGGCTCCTCCAGCCCAACCACGCCACCGGAAACCACTACCCCCTCACTGGATACAGGCTCCTCCAGCACAACCACGCCACCGGAAACCACTACCCCCTCAGTGGATACAGGCTCCTCCAGCCCAACCACGCCACCGGAAACCACTACCCCCTCAGTGGATACAGGCTCCTCCAGCCCAACCACGCCACCGGAAACCACTACCCCCTCAGTGGATACAGGCTCCTCCAGCCCAACCACGCCACCGGAAACCACTACCCCCTCACTGGATACAGGCTCCTCCAGCACAACCACGCCACCGGAAACCACTACCACCTCACTGGATACAGGCACCTCCAGCCCAACCACGCCACCGGAAACCACTACCACCTCAGTGGATACAGGCACCTCCAGCCCAACCACGCCACCGGAAACCACTACCACCTCACTGGATACAGGCACCTCCAGCACAACCACGCCAACGGAAACCACTACCACCTCAGTGGATACAGGCACCTCCAGCACAACCATGCCACCGGAAACCACTACCACCTCAGTGGATACAGGCACCTCTAGCCCAACCACGCCAACGGAAACCACTACCACCTCAGTGGATACAGGCACCTCCAGTACAACCATTCCCCCACTAACCACTACCACCTCAGTGGATACAGGCACCTCCAGCCCAACCACGCCACCGGAAACCACTACCACCTCAGTGGATACAGGCACCTCTAGCCCAACCACGCCACCGGAAACCACTACCACCTCAGTGGATACAGGCACCTCCAGCACAACCACGCCACCGGAAACCACTACCACCTCAGTGGATACAGGCACCTCTAGCCCAACCACGCCAACGGAAACCACTACCACCTCAGTGGATACAGGCACCTCCAGTACAACCATTCCCCCACTAACCACTACCACCTCAGTGGATACAGGCACCTCCAGCCCAACCACGCCACCGGAAACCACTACCACCTCAGTGGATACAGGCACCTCTAGCCCAACCACGCCACCGGAAACCACTACCAGCTCAGTGGATACAGGCACCTCCAGCACAACCACGCCACCGGAAACCACTACCACCTCAGTGGATACAGGCACCTCCAGCCCAACCAGGCCACCGGAAACCACTACCCCCTCAGTGGATACAGGCTCCTCCAGCACAACCACGCCACCGGAAACCACTACCCCCTCAGTGGATACAGGCTCCTCCAGCCCAACCACGCCACCGGAAACCACTACCCCCTCAGTGGATACAGGCTCCTCCAGCCCAACCACGCCACCGGAAACCACTACCCCCTCAGTGGATACAGGCTCCTCCAGCCCAACCACGCCACCGGAAACCACTACCCCCTCACTGGATACAGGCTCCTCCAGCACAACCATGCCACCGGAAACCACTACCACCTCACTGGATACAGGCACCTCCAGCCCAACCACGCCACCGGAAACCACTACCACCTCAGTGGATACAGGCACCTCCAGCCCAACCACGCCACCGGAAACCACTACCACCTCACTGGATACAGGCACCTCCAGCACAACCACGCCAACGGAAACCACTACCACCTCAGTGGATACAGGCACCTCCAGCACAACCACGCCACCGGAAACCACTACCACCTCAGTGGATACAGGCACCTCTAGCCCAACCACGCCAACGGAAACCACTACCACCTCAGTGGATACAGGCACCTCCAGTACAACCATTCCCCCACTAACCACTACCACCTCAGTGGATACAGGCACCTCCAGCCCAACCACGCCACCGGAAACCACTACCACCTCAGTGGATACAGGCACCTCTAGCCCAACCACGCCACCGGAAACCACTACCACCTCAGTGGATACTGGCACCTCCAGCACAACCACGCCACCGGAAACCACTACCACCTCAGTGGATACAGGCACCTCTAGCCCAACCACGCCAACGGAAACCACTACCACCTCAGTGGATACAGGCACCTCCAGTACAACCATTCCCCCACTAACCACTACCACCTCAGTGGATACAGGCACCTCCAGCCCAACCACGCCACCGGAAACCACTACCACCTCAGTGGATACAGGCACCTCTAGCCCAACCACGCCACCGGAAACCACTACCACCTCAGTGGATACAGGCACCTCCAGCACAACCACGCCACCGGAAACCACTACCACCTCAGTGGATACAGGCACCTCCAGCCCAACCAGGCCACCGGAAACCACTACCACCTCACTGGATACAAGCTCCTCCAGCCCAACCATGCCACCGGAAACCACTACCACCTCACTGGATACTGACACCTACAGCCCAACCACGCCACCGGAAACCACTACCACCTCAGTGGATACAGGCACCTCCAGCACAACCACGCCACCGGAAACCACTACCACCTCAGTGGATACAGGCACCTCCAGCACAACCACGCCACCGGAAACCACTACCACCTCATTGGATACAGGCACCTCCAGCCCAACCACGCCACCGGAAACCACTACCACCTCACTGTATACAGGCACCTCCAGCCCAACCACGCCACCGGAAACCACTACCACTGCACTGGATACAGGCACCTCCAGCCCAACCACGCCACCGGAAACCACTACCACCTCAGTGGATACAGGCACCTCCAGCCCAACCATGCCACCGGAAACCACTACCACCTCACTGGATACAGGCACCTCCAGCACAACCACGCCACCGGAAACCACTACCACCTCAGTGGATACAGGCACCTCTAGCCCAACCACGCCAACGGAAACCACTACCACCTCAGTGGGTACAGGCACCTCCAGCACAACCATCCCCCCACTAACCACTACCACCTCAGTGGATACAGGCACCTACAGCCCAACCACGCCACCGGAAACCACTACCACCTCAGTGGATACAGGCACCTCCAGCCCAACCACGCCACCGGAAACCACTACCACCTCACTGGATACAGGCACCTCCAGCACAACCATCCCCCCACTAACCACTACCACCTCAGTGGATACAGGCACCTCCAGCCCAACCACGCCACCGGAAACCACTACCACCTCAGTGGATACAGGCACCTCCAGCCCAACCACGCCACCGGAAACCACTACCACCTCAGTGGATACAGGCACCTCCAGCCCAACCACGCCACCGGAAACCACTACCACCTCAGTGGATACAGGCACCTCCAGCACAACCACACCACCAGAAACCATTACCACCTCAATGGATACAGGCACCTCCAGCACAACCATGCCACTGGAAACCACTATCACCTCAGTGGATACAGGCACCTCCAGCACAACCACTCCCCCACTAACCACTACCACCTCAGTGGATACAGGCACCTCCAGCCCAACCACAGTGCCAAAAACAACTCCCACCTCAACGGAAACAAGCACCTCCCGCCTAACTGTTTCACCAGAAACTACTACTGGCTTATCAGAAAAAGGCCCCTCTGACCCGACCATTCCCCTGGAAACTACTACTGACTCAGCGGAAACCAGTACTCCACCAGAAACCTCACCCACCTCAGCAGAAACAGGCACCTCCAATCTGACCACTACGTCAGAAATTACCACCATTGCCGTGGTTACAAGTACCTCCACGTTGACCTCTGCTACTTCTCCATTCACAACCTCTAAAAGTAAGAGAAGTAAAATACTTCTTTTTAAACAATTGGAATCCTTTTTCCTTGACTAAACAGAGATAAATGCTTGGTCAATTGAACCTGTCAGCATCATAATTCTACTTATATTTATCCTACCCTTCATGGCTCAATGTACTGTGTGATGATTTAATAGGAACACCTCTTTTATTTCAGAGCCATTACTCAGTCATGTAGCTGACCCTTCAACTATCTTTTAAGTCATCGATTACCCTGGCACTGGGATAATCTTATTAGCTACGTCCAAGAAACATTTATTATCTTTTTTTTCATCCCTACAGAAAATGAACTTGACTTTACAACCATTATGCTCCTCTGCCTCGCCTCTGTGTTGGGTTTCCTGGTCCTGAGTTTCCTTGGCGGTTTGGTAAGAATTAACAGCTGCCATCAGTAAATAGTAGAGGGTGGGCATGACAGGGATACAAGTGAGGGTGATATGGGTGTTGTAAACTCTTGGGATCTCCACTAACAGGGAGATCGTCAACCAAGCTTGTCTCCCTACCACGTGTGTGCTTTGGGTATGTCCTTGGTTTCATTGACTACTAGGACTCTTTGCTCTCTGACTGGGCATAGAATTTCCCCTCTCCAGTCCTCAGGGGCCAGCCTGTTCAAATAATAGAACATACATTAAATCCTGCTCAAGGAATGTACTGCTTCAGATTGCATTGGTGGGTAGGTTAAATGCCATTCACCTTGAGGCTGGTGGAGGTATCCATTAGCTTGCTGGTCATGGCAGAGGAGCTGGTCACCTCCGGGCTTGTGGTGGTGCCCATTGGTCTGCTTACAGGGGAGCCTGTCACCTCAGGGTCAGTGGTAGTGCCTGCTAGTTGTCTAGTTGGACCAGGGGAAATGGTCCCTCCCCACCCTTTAATGGTCTGTATACATAGAAAGCTAGCTTGGTGGGGACTAGGCTCAAATTTTCTCCTGAATATAACTGTATTTCATTTATTCATTTGGAATATTTCTGGGGGGGGGGGGGAACCACTGTATTTTAATCCCAGATATTATACATAAAGTCATAGAAGTGTATAAAAAGTCATAAAATAGAAGCAGGCCATTAAAAAGCTGATAAGACAACCCCCGTAATTAATAGCCCAAGGTGTGTTTTAGTCTGGAGTCTAAAGAAAAGTAGGGTAGGTTCCAGATAAGCCTCCAGGGGGATGGCATTCCCAAAGGTGAGGGGCTACCACAGAAAATGCCCTGTCCTAGTCATTATCTGCTTCACCTCTGAAGGCAGGGGCACAGACAGAAGGGCTTGAGAAATAGATCTTAAATGGGCCATCATTAGAAGTAGAATGCTGGACAAGATGGATCCTTGACTTGATACAGCAGGACAATTCTTATGTTCTTATGGAGTGGCTACAATTATGGTTAGACCTGAAAACCTGTGGATGAAAAATGGGTGAATTTGTGACCTATGAGATATCTCCCCAAAACAATCCTCCTAGAAACCTTTCTCAGCTCTTTTGTGGCTGTTCATAATGATGAAAGTCTGCCTCTGTGCTCCTATATACTTTGTGTCTTGACATGGTCTTACCATAGACCACCAAATCCTAGAGTGGTAGGAAATCACTTCTGGATTTATCCCTGAAATGACATCATTTTTCTCTTCATCCCTCACCCCACAGCCTACCAAGTAGCCACAGAGATTGGGGGGATGCTAGTAGGAAGTCTGCTAGGCCACTCAACTAGGTGACAGGAGGACATGACCCAATGTAGTGTTGCTAGGATACACAAAATATGGGAAGAAATGAAAGCACTCCTGCGTGGACTAGTTAACAGGGAGATGAAAGCTCTTTCTCCTGCCCCTGAGCAAACTTCATCCGGCTTTAATGACCCCTTTCCCTTCTCAAAGCATTCAACTTGCCCAAGAGATAGCAAAATAACGGGATGGCTTAGTTACAAAGTCTTGCTGTTCCCCCTTCCCCTCTACCTCACACTCCTCTCCTTGCTTTGCCGTCTCCTGCAGCTTGTCAGCTTCCTGAAGTCTGCATTATTCGGCTCAACATCTTACAACGTCTACAACAGTCACTTCATGCTCAGGAACTTGGAAGGAAACAGGGGCACATGGAGGCCTCATAGATTCCCGGATTCTGGACACGCAGGCAGTAACGGCAACAATATGTCTCATAACTTCCCGGATTCTGGCTATACGGGGAACAACCACTACCAGATGTCACGGCCCATCCCTGATTCTAGCCACACATGGAAAACTGGTGACTGTCTCTCTGCAAACTTCCCTGAACGAGCCCAAGAAAGGAGCAAGTTTAATGACAACAAAAGCAACTATGCCTTTTTATAAGAGCAGCCTCTCCTTTCCTCTCAGGATATTTTCCTTGGTGTAAACTGCACGGAGCTTTTATTCCAACCCCAGGTCGATTCAGTCCCTGCCCTCTACACACAATGCGATTTCCGTTTGGATTTGGGGCGATTTAAATTTTCCTTCTGCAGCAAGAAGGACTGATTCGGAGTGACCCTACCTTTATTGTGCGATATCTTGGAGTGCTTTTAATCCTGAATATCCATTTGGGAAAGAAAGCTCCATGGTAGAGAACCTCTGAACTTTCCACAAGAGCAAGATGGGGAAGGTAGGATCCATAACGATAATGTTAAAACAGTAATTTACTTCTTTTGACATTTCCTATGGCGCCAGAGATTTCCTTTTTATTGCTGAACACGGAACTGCAGTGGGCATTCTTAAAGATTGTCCAATGATCCCCCACCCTGAATTAATGAAGGTATTCACAGGTGGAGTCAACTGGCTGTTGTAATTCTTTTCTGGGCTGTGTGGCCGTGGCCTGGCAGCTTTTGTCCCTGATATTTCAGCAGTCACAGTTACTGAAGAAACATCACGGACTAAAATTCCCACTCTCTGCCACACAACCCAGAAAAACAGCCAGAATTTTCCCCTCTTTGAGTTGTAATTGTGTGGTGTTCTCATTGGCTTCTTAAATCAACAACTTGAAAAATAAAATAGGATTCAAAGTGTTGTTGCCTCATTTGTAAGTTCTTGGTGTAATACGCTAATGTTTCTGTAAGACTTTGGCAGATGTGGGCTTGAAGTCATCTAGTTTCTATGAGGAATTAAGCGAACCTTTGGGAGAGGGGAATCTTGCACAGATATGAGAAGACTGAAGTGCCATCATAAATGTATAAAAAACAAGAAAGCTTAGGAGTAAGGGAGAAAGTTCAGAGGTCCAGAGGCAGAGAGAACTGGATATCATCAATAGAACTGTATCGCTGAAAGACATGAGGTTTGATGAGGTCACACAGGAGGAGGAAATGAGAAAAGCAGAAGTCCAAGAACAGGTACCTGCCACATCCCAACAAAGAACGAGGAAAGCATTTCAGTTGTCCTTTCTTTATGAGAACAGGGGAGGGACAAAAGTAAACAAGGTAAAACTGAAATGTACAACAGTTGAGATACATGAAACAGCATAGATTCCTTCTACTGTAACCAGCAGGTGGCAATAAGCAGCTATCAAATAGCATCTGACAAGAATTTCAAATGCACGCAGTCACCATGCCGTTAAACAACTGCAGGGCTGCTTGGCAGGAGGACATTTGGTAAGGGAAGGTTTCCCCATGTCCACCTCTGCAGACTGGGAAAATCTTCCCCTGATTATTCTCTGCCTCTCATATTGCGGTCAAAAGCTGAAGGACACTGCCAGGAAGTAATCTGGCAGCACCGCTGCTTTGGTCAAATGCGTTCCCTAAGGGAATGCTCCCCCAGTGAGGGCCAAGCAGAAGCACACGTCATCAGAAGGACCACGGAGTTTTTATATAGTATGATGATAAGCTTTTATACACTAAACCCCACAAAACAAACCAAGTAGTCTACAAAAGCTTGCTCTGGAATCCTATTTATCTGGGGACAGATACATGGTATTATTGCCACTAGGTGGTGTGGTATACTCAATCATATGCACTGGGCCTTAGCCTCAGTGAGACTGAAGAATGATCCAGGAAATAGGGATTGCCCATATTGTGTCCTGGATCAGTGGTCCCCAACCTTTTTATCACCGGGGACCACTCACCGGGGACCACTCAAAGCCTTTTACTGAGGCCCGGTGGGGGGGGGGGTAGTTTATTCCTCTACTCTCAACCACTGCCCTAACGCTCTCTGATCGCTATGGTAATATTTAAACATCCCTTCAAAATAAGATACAGACCCGCCACAACAATGAACATAAGGAACATTTTATTTTCATGGAAATTTTAACTCATGACAATGACAAATCAATGGGAACCCTGAGCTTGATTCTCTGTAACAAGATAGTCCCATCTGGGAGTGATGGGAGACAATGACACCCGAAGTGTGTTGTAAAGGGCCGGGGGGGATGAAGTAAAGGGCCGGGGGGGGGGGGAAGAAGGCGTCCTTCGGGGCCCACCTCTAATTAGTCGAAGGACCACATGTGGTCCGCGGCCCACAGGTTGGGGATCACTATCCTGGATGACTCCATTCAGACCCGATTCAGAAAACAGGTGTGAGCTTGAATTGCTTGAACAGGAGTGTGGAACTGGATACCCAGAGTCATGAATTTACTGGTGGTTTCATTATTAAGAGTTTTTCAACACAGGAATGTGCTAAAAATAAGGAAACAGGAAGAAAATATGAGACTCTCTTCTGGATCTAGGGGAAATTCTGCATCAAAATGACTTGCTAGTAGTTATTCCATTCCATTCCATTCTTCAAAGCCCTCTGTGATCTGGGCCCGACATACCTGAGGGACTGCCTCTTCCATTATGTTCTTCAGAGGGCATTACGCTCAACTCCCTGACCCTAGAGAGGTCCTCCTGGTCTCAACCAGAGCCAGGGCCTTTTCAGCCCCAGCCTGGTAGAATTAATTGCCAGTTGAGAACTAGATCCTGATGGGGCTATAAAAGTTCCACAGGCCTGCAAAATGGTACTGTTCCACCAAGCCTATGGTTGAGATCATGGCATCCTAGAACCCAGTTGGGCCTCTTCTTCTTTTCCTTTTCCATTTCCTTTTCCTTTCTCTGCCTCTTCCTCCCTTAACATTTCCATACTGTGCTCTTTCCCCCCCCCCCTTCCAAGGGAACCCACCAACCTGATGGTAGAGTGAAATGGGTAAGGGTGTGTGAGAGGTAAATTCTAGCATTCTTCATGGTTTTATGGTGGTTTTACTGTTGTTTTGATGATGTTTGTTTTGATGTTGTGAACTACCCCAAGCCTGTGAATGGGAAGGGGCAGTATACAAATGAAAGAAAGAAAGAAAGAAAGAAAGAAAGAAAGAAAGAAAGAAAGAAAGAAAGAAAGAAAGAAAGAAAGAAATTCCTTCTATTTAAGATCTTATTATAGAAGTTTATTGATGCCATTATGCTTATATACCTGGATGTGCTTATATCCCTTTCATTTCGATATGTGTCAAAAGCCATCAAGTAAGTTCTGACTTATGGCAACCCTATGTATAAATGACCTTCATCATGTCCTTACTCGGGTCTTGACTACTTTGATTGAGTCAATCAATGGCAAATATAATAGGATCCCACTCTCTGAGAGAATTTGCCCCTGCCCGCTTGGAGAAATTGAAACCAGGTTTCCCATTGCCCTCTCCATAACAAGCTGTGGCATAGGACTATTTTGCCACTATTAACCAAGCATTAAATTTTTTTCTGATATAATAAGTCTTGAAAAACTCACGATCAATCATAGAATCATAGAATCATAGAGTTGGAAGGGGCCATACAGGCCATCTAGCCAACCCCCTGCCCAACGCAGGATCAGCCCAAAGCATCCTAAAGCAGGGGTAGTCAACCTGCAGTCCTCCAGATGTCCACAGACCACAATTCCCATGAGCCCCTGCCAGCAAACTCTGGCAGGGGCTCATGGGAACTGCAGTCCATGGACATCTGGAGGACCACAGGTTGACCACTCCTGTCCTAAAGAAATGAAAATTCTTCCATCTCAAGATGCGTAACAAAATTCTGTGCTTTAGTATACATAGTTCATCAAGGTCCAGATATCGCACTATAAGGATTTGTGGTTGTTAAATTAAATTATTGGTTTTATTTCTTTTTCTATGTATCAATACTATAAATTCTGATTTTGATAACATTTTACCTCTAACTATTGATGTCACTCTTTTGTATGTTGACCTTTTGTTAAAATAGTTTATCTTTGGTCTATGACTGCAAAGAAATTTGATGATGAGCCAATCCATCTTGTGTTCAGTCTTCTCCTCCTGCTGTCTGGAACTTTTCCTGGCATTATTGTCTTTTTCTGTAATTTGTGCTTTTTCATAAATGCGTGTCATTTTGTACATAGTGAGATCCTGTGATTCTTTTCTGCCTGCGATCATGCATTTTTCATTAGAATCTCATTCCCCCATCTCAATTTGTGGGTGTCAGCTAGTTTTATTCAATCTCTCACCACTTTTATTTTCATCTCTCTCGTCATGATTTGGTACTTCTTTGGGGACGCATTCTGAGAAAGTAATATTTTTCTCCTTTCCCCCCTCTAGATTTCTCGGTGTACATATAATTTGTGCAGCTTTTCACATCCAACCCAGGTTTGGAGACTGTCCCCCCAGTTAAGGTGGCCTGCCTGTAATGGGTCAGAGCTCCCCACCCCAAAGTCCCTTGTTAGAGATCCTGAGCCTCCAGGGAGGGCGGTATATAAATAAACAAAAAAACAAGCAAATCTTTAGGAAGCACTACAAGGCTTGTTTGTTTGCCAGGACATTTTGGGGGTGGGGGGATGGGGGAGGATCTCAACAGCATGCATCTTTTAGGTTTTTGGATTTTTAAAAAAGCATTTGGTTTTAATCCGGTGTGTTTTCAAAATTGCTTCCTTGAGCCAAGAGGAAAGGAGCGCAAAAATATTTTATTTAATTCGAATTAATCCTGCCAGATCAACCTTGTTTCTTTCTTTGACGGAATGACAGGCTTACTACATTGTGGAAACTCATTGGATGTTGTTTACCTGGCTTTCAGTAAGGCCTTTGACAAACGTCCCGCAGGACTTGCAAGACAGAGCTCTTCCGCCAGGTTTATGGTTGAGGCCAGGATGGGGAGAAATATCAAATCCTTCCCCCCCCCCGTCCCCCCACTGCTAAGACGTAGTTACACCATGTATCATCTTACGGCGTTGGGTAATGGCTCCCTCTGCCGCCTCCTCTGTTGGATATTGTTGTTGGGGGGAAGGGTAGTTGAGTTTTCCATCATGTTTTTTACTGGATGCTGTAATGTTTTTGTCCATGTATTGATATTTTAATGGGGTTTTATTGGGGCTTTTGGTTTATGGACTATTTGTAACCCGCCACAAGCCAGTACTGGGAATGGTGGGAAATAAACATCTAAAATAAATAATTTTTTTTAAAAAGGCTCTCCATGATATAGGTAAAGGTAAAGGTAAAGGTATCCCCTGTGCAAGCACTGAGTCATGTCTGACCCTTGGGGTGACGCCCTCCAGCGTTTTCATGGCAGACTCAATACGGGGTGGTTTGCCAGTGCCTTCCCCAGTCATTACCATTTATCCCCCAGCAAGCTGGGTACTCATTTTACCGACCTCGGAAGGATGGAAGGCTGAGTCAACCTTGAGCCGGCTGCTGGGATCGAACTCCCAGCCTTATGGGCAAAGCTTTCAGACAGCTGCCTTACCACTCTGCGCCACAAGAGGCTCCATGATATACTGATGAGTAAACTGGAGGACTGCAGACTGGGTTTTTGGATGGTTAGGTGGATAGGGAACTGGTTAAAAAAATGCACCCAAAAAGTAGTTGTCAATGGAATCTCATCAGATGGGAGGGAGGTGAGCAGTGGGTGCCATAGAGCTTGCTACTGGGTCCAGTACTTTTCAACATTTTTATCATTTTTACCCAGCACTGATTAAATTGTCAATCAGACTGATTTGTTCAATGTAAACTGCCCAGAGCCGCAAGGAATGGGTGGTATAGAAATCCAAACAAACAAAACAAACAAACAAGGGGGTGGAGGGACTCCTCATTAAATTTGCAGATGACACCAAATTGGGAGGAGTAGCGAACACCCCAGAATCACTGCCCTGAGATGTCGCAGTGAGGAGAAGCATATACATCAAATGAATAAATAAATTAAATAGAGGTAGAGTTCCATGAGATCTGAACACGCTGGGAAAGTGGGCAAATGAGAGCTAGATGCAATTCAATAAGGAGAAGTGCAGAGTTCTATATCTGGGTCACAAAAATGAGAAGCATGCAGACTGGATGGGAGAGACACTTGTGGGTAGCAGTGTGTGTGAACGAGATCTTGGGGTGCTTGTGGACTTTAAGCCAAATATGAACCGACAGTGTGAAGTTGTGGTAAAGAAGGCAGATGACAGCTTTGGGTTATGTCAACAGAGGCATCGCATCAACATCACAAGATGTCATAGTCCCACTGTATAATTTATTGATCAGGCCACACCTGGAGTACTGTGTGCGGTTCTGGAGGCCTCACTTCAAAACTGCATGGACAAAATTGAGATGGTGTAGAGGAGAGCAACAAGGATGATGAGGGTCAGGAGGGACATGGGAATATTCAGAAGAAGAAGAAGAAGAGTTGGTTCTTATATGCCGCTTTTCTCTACCAGAAGAAGTCTCAAAGTGGCTTACAGTCGCCTTCCCATTCCTCTGCCAACAACAGACACCCTGTGGGGTGGGTGAGGCTGAGAGAGCCCTGATATCACTGCTCGGTCAGAACAGTTTTATCAGTGCCTTGGCCAGCCAAAGGTCACCCAGCTGGTTGCATGTGGGGAGTGCAGAATCAAACCTGGCATGCCAGATTAGAAGTCTGGACTCCTAACCACTACACCATACTCACTCTCTGCCTAGAGAAGAGGAGGTTGAGAGAATCATGATTCTTGTCTCTAGGTATTTGAAAGGTTATCAATTGCAGGAAGACAGAGAGCTGTTCCTGTTGGCAACAGAGGATAGGACCCATAGTAATGGCTTTAAACTACATGTAGAATGATACTGAATAAATATCAGGGGGGACGTTTCACAGTCAGAGAAGTTCAACAGCATAATCGGCTGACTAAGGAGGTGGTGAGTTCCCTCTCACTGGCAGTTTTTTTTAAAGAAATTTTTATTTTATATAGATATATAGAAAAAGTACAAAAAATAATACTCGTAGTTACAATATCACCCCTCCCTCTACCCCCCCAGAGTCCCCATTTGCTTGAAGTTCCAGAGAAGAATTCCACTATTCTTGAAATTCTTCAGTTGGTTTTCTGTTGCCAATAGATGTCAATTTTAACAGGCAGTTTTTAAGCAGCAGCTGGATACTTATTCTGAATGCTTTAGGACAATCCTGCATTGAGCAGGGGGTTGGACTAGATGGCCAGTATGGCCTCTTCCAACTCTATGATTCTATGAGTTAAAGACATGCTAGGCTTTGATGGTGCTTATGGGAGAAACTAAAACTAACATAGATCATAGGCTATCAAATGTCAGGAAACAGACTGAACCTACAAGGTTTGAGTAATGGGACAAACAAAAGAAGGTGTATCTTCACATTACTCATGGCGTATGGAATTCATTTCCGTAGGCGGCGGCAGTGGGCACTAGACTAGCACAAGGGGTTTCTAAAAATATTTTGCTTGCTTTCGCACAGAGCTCTTGCTCTGCACCCCACCCCCCAAAAAATCCAGAATACTGCACTGGTTGTCACCTTTCCAGATTTTTTTTCTAGCTCTGCCCTGCAGTTTCCCAAATCTGCTTTGATAATTCTACTCCAAAAGGAGGACTGACTTCTTTTTTTCCCAATTGCTTTCTGCGTAGCCTTCACTCTCTAAAACTGTAGGCAGGGTTAAGAATTTCTGAATATGCCTGCCCATCTGAATATACCTGGCTCCATCTCCTCCCAATGTCCCCTTAAACACACCACTCTGACATCATTAGAGGGCTTTTTGCTTGTTTTTACACTGATACTAAGTAAATTGCTATAGTGCCTTAACACTATAGCGATAGCCCTGTACTGATTTTTTTAAATGCGAAAATCCACTGGGAATGGAGGTGGGAGATAGACTGATCATTGGAAGCCGATTAGTAGTCCATGTCAACTATCTACTGTTGAAAAGTGCTCTACGGATATTAAAAAAGAGTTTCATGCCAGCTATCCAAATACTATAAAATGTGAAATACCTTGGAATGATAGATTACAAATATGTCAGCTGTCAAAGACCATGAGCACCAACTATGGAAGTTTAGTCATGACTAAGGGAAAATTCCTAAGCCGCTCTGCTTGGAAGCAAGATTCAGGTGTGGAGCCACACTGGTCTGAAGCAGCAGAACAAAGTTTTAGTCCACTGACACCTTTAAGACCAACTTAAGCTTTATTCAAGGTATAAGCTCTCACGTGCAAGGTATAAGCTCTCAGGCGCAAGGACACTTTCTTTGGAAGTTTTAAAGCAGAAGCTAGCTAGCCATCTGACAGAAATGCTGGTTCTGGGAACTTAGGCAGATTGTAAGTGGGTGGGAAGAAGGGATTGCTTCACTTCAAGAAAGACGCAGTTAAAATTGAAAGGGTACAGAGGAGAGCGACAAGGATGATCTGGGGCCAAGGGGCCAAGCCCTATGAAGATAGGTTGAGGGACTTGGGAATGTTCAGCCTGGAGAAAAGGAGGTTGAGAGGGGACATGATAGCCCTCTTTAAGTATTTGAAAGGTTGTAATTTGGAGGAGGGCAGGATGCTGTTCCTGTTGGCTGCAGAGGGGAGGACATGCAGTAATGGGTTTAAACTACAAGTACAACAATATAGGCTAGATATCAGGAAAATATTTTTCACAGTCAGAGTAGTTCAGCAGTGGAATAGGCTGCCTAAGGAGGTGGTGAGCTCCCCCTCACTGGCAGTCTTCAAGCAAAGGTTGGATGCACACTTTTCTTGGATGCTTTAGGATGCTTAGGGCTGATCCTGCGTAGAGCAGGGGGGTGGACTAGATGGCCTGTATGGCCCCTTCCAACTCTATGATTCTAGGATTCTAGGATTGCCTTCATGCTTGGCTCTTGTGGCCCTTTATTGCATGTCGATTGAAATGCCGATCACCATTTTGGGATCAGAAGGTGAATTTCTTCCATGCCAGACTGGTTAGGGATTCTGGTTTGGAGGGGGGGTCATTATCTGGGCATGGAATTGGCATCATTGTGGGTGGGCATATAGTTGTGAATTTCCTGCATTTTGCAGGGTGTTGGCACTAGATGACCCTGGAGGTCCCTTCCAGCTCTATGATTACATATATGCCCTCCTAAGAGAAAACAGCAACACTGCTAGAGGTGGGGAACAACTTAAATCAAGAGAATTGTGTGGCAGAAAAGGATTCACATTGGGGATTCCGGCCTCTAGGTAGGATCTGGGGGATCTCCCGAAATTACAGCTCATCTCCAGACTTCAGAGATCAGTTATCCTGAAGAAGTTTTGGAGGGCGCACCCCACTGAGGTGTCTCCAGGGCCCATCCCCAAATCTCTAGGGGTTTTTCAACCTGCAACTGGCCACCCTCCACCCTAACTACCCCCAACCCCTGCCAGTGTCCAGGGGGCACCTGGCAATGCTAATTCACCCTCTCCCCTGTGACACCGTTCCATTATAAATCAGGACACCCCACTGCTTTCACTAAGCCTCATAGGATGAAGCAGCCCAGCAGGAACTGTGTAAGACAAAATTGCGATAAGCAACACAACACAAAGATTAAGCTTTATAACTTTAATTGTTGCATTGTTTAGCCATTGCTGGTTACTGTTCTGAAACTATTTGACAACCATGTTTCTTTTGGAAAAAGTTTTATTTTTGCGTTGTCTTATTTGTAGTAGTATCAACATCAAGAAAACGAAGATCATGGCATCCGGCCCTCTCAATTCCTGGCAAATAGATGGGGAAGAAATGGAGATAGTGACAGATTTTATTTTCCTGGGCTCCAAGATCACTGCAGATGGGGACTGCAGCAAAGAAATTAAAAGACGCTTGCTCCTGGGGAGGAAAGCTATGGCAAATCTAGACAGCATCCTAAAAAGCAGAGACATCACCCTGCCAACAAAAGTGCATTTAGTCAAGGCTATGGTATTCCCAGTTGCAATGTATGGCTGCGAAAGTTGGACCATAAGGAAGGCCAAGCGTCAAAGAATTTAGGCTTTTGAACTCTGGTGCTGGAGAAGACTCTTGCGAGTCCCTTGGACTGCAAGGCGAACAAACCGGTCAGTCCTAGAGGAGATCAGCCCGGACTGCTCCTTAGAAGGCCAGATCCTGAAGATGAAGCTCAAATACTTCGGCCACCTCATGAGAAGGAAGGACTCTCTGGAGAAGAGCCTAATGCTGGGAGCGATCGAGAGCAAAAGAAGAAGGGGACGACAGAGAATGAGGTGGCTGGATGGAGTCACTGAAGCAGTCGGTGCGAGCTTAAATGGACTCCGGGGAATGGCAGAGGACAGGAAGGCCTGGAGGATCATTGTCCATGGGGTCGCGATGGGTCGGACACGACTTTGCACCTAACAGCAACAACAAATTTGTAGTAGTAATTCTGCCAGACACATTTCCTGCTGGGCTGTTTGATTCTACATAGTCTCTGTAC
Organism: Paroedura picta; assembly: GCF_049243985.1. Lineage (NCBI taxonomy): Eukaryota > Metazoa > Chordata > Lepidosauria > Squamata > Gekkonidae > Paroedura > Paroedura picta. Next base: position 12,526,231 of record NC_135371.1, read on the forward strand.
TTTGGCCCTTTTCTCGTTGGAAACTGTGGCAGCCCCATTCTTGAGTCTTCCAACCTCGTGTTATCTTTGTCCCTTTGTTTCCCCACTCTCGGTGCTTGGTTTGCTTGACGCTTGGCTGGATCTGGTTTTGAGGAGGTGCCCAGCATTTTAGCCCCTGAACATCCGTTTTCCGATATCCTCCCTGAGAGGCAGCTTTTCCTGCTGATCTGGTGGAAGAACAGGGCGAGCCTGCCCCAAATCACTTGTTAGTCGGAAATCAACTGTCTTCCTGGGATATTATTAAGATATAAACTAATCCGTGAGCAAGGCAATATTTCAGCTACAAGGAAGAAACCCCAGCATATTTCTTAGACGTCAATCATGGAGTAGGTGTGGCCTCAGTAAGTCATATCACCTGTATTCACCTCTGGATTTTTGTCAGCATTTCCTCCTTTCTGATTTGTATGTGTGGATATGCTTTGTGCATGTGTGAATTCAGGAACCACACAAGACACGTGCTTCCTTCTCTCCCTCCCTTCTCCAGCAGTTGCTGTGAATTCCACAAATGGTTGTGTTCGTAATCAGAGTTCATTTGCCCACAGATACAATAACAGCCCATAACGCTGGGCCTACAACAAGCCCCTGCAAGCCTTTGCAGAAACTGAATGCTGAGCCAGAAGGGTCAACTTAAGGAAGTGGAATGTTGAGCAGCAATAAAAAACTTTTTGGCCCTGGCCACTACCTGCTGGAATGAGCTCCCAGAAGAGCTAAGGGCCTTGTTGGAGTGGTCACAGTTCCACAGGGCCTGCAAGATGGAGCTCTTCCACCAGACGTTTGGTTGAGGCCCGGTTGGGAAAGATTTATACGGTCCCTCCTCTAACCATCTATTTACATATCTACCTGAGGCTTGGGGATCGGGAAGGGGGTTTATGGAGTCAGGTTGGGATTGTTTGATGGAGACTAGTTAGAATCATAGAAGAGTTGGAAGAGACCTCCCTGGTCATCTAGTCCAACCCCCTGCACTATGCAGGACACTCACAGCCCTATCGCTCATCCACTGTAACCTACCACCCCCTTGAGCCTTCACAGAATCAGCCTCTCTGTCAGATGGCTATCTAGCCTCTGTTTAAAAATTCCCAAAGATAGAGAACCCACCACCTCCCGAGGAAGCCAGTTCTACTGAGAAACCGTTCTGTCTGGAACTTCTTCTGGGTGTTTAGGCGGAATTTCTTTTGAATTAATTTCATCCCATTGGTTCTGGTCCTTCCCTCTGGGGCAAGAGAGAACAACTCTGCTACATCCTCTACATGGAAGCCTCTTAAATACTCAAAGATGGTTATCAGATCCCCTCTCAGTTGTCTCATATCTAGGCTAAACAGACCAAGCTCCCCCAACCTTTCTTCATACATCTTGGTCTCCAAAACCCTCACCATCTTTGTTGCCCTCCTCTGGACACGCTCCAGTTTGTCTGCATCCCTCTTCAATTCTGGTGCTCCAAAATGAACACAGTACTCCAAGTGAGGCCAAACCAGAGCAGAGTAAAGGGATACCATCATCTCCTGTGATCTGGACATGATACTCCATTTGATACAGCTCAAAATCACATTTGCTTTTTTAGCCACTGAGACACACTGCTGACTCATGTTCAATGTATGGTCTACTAAGCTAGATCCTTTTCACACATACTACTGTCAAGACAAGTCTCCCCCATCTTATATTGGTGTATTCGATTTTTCCTTCCTAAATGCAGAACTTTACATTTGTTCCTATTGAATTTCATTTTATTTAGTTTAGATCAGTTTTCATAGAATCATAGAATCATAGAGTTGGAAGGGGCCATACAGGCCATCTAGTCCAACCCCCTGCTCAACACAGGATTAGCCCTAAGCATCCTAAAGCAAGCCTATCAAGATCATCCTGTATTCTGATTCTGTCTTCGGTTGTGTTTGCTACCTCTCCCAGTTTAGTATCGTCTGCAAATTTAATAAGGACCCCCTCTAATCCCTTATCCAAATCATTTATAAATATGTTGAACAACACGGCCCCAGGAAAGAACCCTGGGTCTTTCCACTTGTCACTCTTCTCCAAGAGGATGCTGAACCATTTGGGTACAATCTGTCAACCAGTTATCAATCCTTGAGTCAATTGTCAAACAAGAAGGCCCCAGGCATTGACATCATACCCGTGGAACTGCTAAGATGTGTACCAATCAAAACCATTACAACCTTGTGCCAAAAAACCTGGGAAACTAATAACTGGTCAGGGCAGTGGAAATGATTTGTGTTAATTCCACTGCCAAAAAAGGATGACTCAAAAAACTGTTCCAATTACTGTACAATAGCCGTAATTTGTCATGATATTAAGATCCTGCTCAAAATCATACAACAATGCATAGCAACAGCCATTGAAAGGGAATTACCAGAGGTTCAAGCTGGCTTTTGGTGCAGGCATGGAACGCATGATCACATAGCATAGCTGTGCTGGATTTTGGAAAAGTCACGGGAATAGCAGAAGAATGTCTACATCTGCTTTACTGACTACAAGAAAGCTTTTATAATTGTGGAAAGCCCTGCAAAACTTGGTGGTTTGATGCTAGTGCACTTGATCAGTCGCTCTATGCAAACGAAGAAGCCATTCTACGTCCACCATTTGGTGACACTGACTGGTTCAAAACAGAGAAAGAAGTGTGCCAAGGCTGTATTCTTTCCCCCTTTCTGTTTAACTTGTATGCCGAGATCATTATATCATTGTATACAGCACTGGTCAGACCACACCTGGAGTACTGTGTGCAGTTCTGGAGGCCTCACTTCAAGAAGGATGTAGATAAAATTGAAAGGGTACAGAGGAGAGTGACGGAGATGATCTGGGGCCAAGGGACCAAGCCCTGTGAAGATAGGTTGAGGGACTTTGGAATGTTCAGCCTGGAGAAAAGGAGGTCGAAAGGGGACATGATAGCCCTCTTTAAGTATTTGAAAGGTTGTCACTTGGAGGAGGGCAGGATACTGTTTCTGTTGGCTGCAGAGGAGAGGACACGCAGTAATGGGTTTAAACTTCAAGTACAATGATATAGGCTAGATATTAGGAAAAAAATTTTTACAGTCAAGAGTAGTTCAGCAGTGGAATAGGCTGCCTAAGGAGGTGGTGAGCTCCCCCTCACTGGCAGTCTTCAAGCAAAGGCTGGATACACACTTTTCTTGGATGCTTTAGGGTGCTTTGGGCTGATCCTGCGTAGAGCAGGGGGTTGGACTAGATGGCCTGTATGGCCCCTTCCAACTCTATGATTCTATGATTCTATGATTCTATGATTATGAAAGAGACTGAACTCAAAGAATCAAACACTGGAATTAAGATTGGAGGAAGGAATATAAATAATCTTCAGTATGCCCTCTTTTCAGAAACCAAGGAAGGCCTAGGACAGCTGATTACAATGAAGCAAGTAAGAAATTTGGCCATTTCTTAAACACTAAAAATACCAAAATAACGACCACTGCAAAAAACATCACAATAACAATTTAAGGTGAAGAGATCGAATGTGTTCAAGAATTCATTTTTCTTGGACTGATGTGATTAGTGATTGCAATATGGAAATAAAACGTTGAATTGCTCTGGATCACTCGGCAATGATGAACTTGATCTGAACATGGAAAAGCAAGGACATAAGCCTGACTACCAAATGTAGATTTAGTTAGATCTATCCTATTCCCAATAGCCACTTATGGCTGTGAAAGTTGGACAATGAAAAAAATCAGACAAGAGAAGAATCGATTCATTTTAACTCTGGTTTTGGAGAAGGCTTCTGTGGGTTCCATGGACAGCAAAAGTCGCCAACAAAGAAATACTACAGCGCATAAAGCTTGATCTATCACTGGTAGGGAAAATCATGAAACTGTGATCCAACTCAATGGAGAAAGCAATTAGGCTAGGATTGGTCAGTAGAAAAAGGAAACCAGGACAACAAAGGGCACCGTGGTTGGATGCTGGCAGTCTTCAAACAAAGGTTGGATACCCAGGCCCATTCCGCACAAGGACCAATGTTGCCAATTGGTTCCTGAAAGCGGAAATGCTATTTTTAATAGTGCAATTCGGCGTTATGCATACCTGCCTTTGTAGTGGAATCCAGTAGCGTTTCAATCGTTTCCCACAGGTTTCCGGTCTCGCAAAAATCGCTAGAAAGGAAGTGATTTTTTCTGTGCTTTGTCCCGCCCCTGGCCGTCAATCAAACGAACAGCCAATGGGTGGTTGTCATCATGTTCCGGGAAAGCCCCTTCCCCTTTAAGTTAAAAAAAAACGTTGCAACGAATATGCGTTAATTCGTTGCAATGGAGGGACCCATCTAGCTAGCAGCTGGCATGTGAGCTGGCGATTCATCACTGCCACGCTCCCCCGAGTGAAAAGAAAAATCCCCCCCTGCACGGGTGCGATTTTCGGCCGAAAATAAAGGGAACTTGCAAACGGGGCTGTGTTGTGCTTGGTGACTTAGGAGAGCTTTAAAGCAGCTCTATAGCCGGAGAAGCCTCGCTGGGTGAATGAAGGCTCACCGGTTCATTGCTTTCTGCTCACTCCAAAAAAAAAAAATGGCGATCGCTTCACCGGAAGTTCTGAGGAGAGAGCCAGGGGGAGGGACTTGGCTGGAACTGCAACAATGGGAACGCACAGGTCTTTTTTGCTACTGTTGTAGATTGTTTGCAAGAGTGTAGCGGAGGCTGAATCCACTTTTCTGGATTTCCCTTTAAGCACTACAACGAATCGCTTTTTGCGGATCGGTTTCAGGAGTGCGGCCGATTGTGTGCGACATCGTGCATAACTGCAAATTAGTAGCGTTTACAATTTGGAAGCCTTTTGCAACATTGAAGTCGTGCGGAATGGCCCACACTTTTCTTGGATGCTTTAGGATGCTTAGGGCTGATCTTGTGTTGAGCAGGTGGTTGGACTAGATGGCCTGAATGGCCCCTTCCAACTCTATGATTCTATGATTCTATGATTCTATGATGCGATCAGGATGGACACAGGCCAGAACATTCCATGGCTGAGGGAGGCAGCGCGGGATCAGAAATCATGGCGGCAGCTTGCCATGGGATCATCAGAAGTTGGACTTGACAGAATGGCTGACAACAACTGCAACAATTCAATCAACAGATCGTTCCAGGCAATAATCTTGCTGTCTCATTCTTCACTAGTTGAAGTTTCAGAACTTTCTTCCTAGGCTGCTCTATTATGGGAATCTGACTTGTCGAAATCCTTGGTGAACTGGGATCTTTACAGAGAGGATCATGGAGATCCACGTGCAATCTTAGGAGGGAACATTGTGTGCATATATAGGCACATACACTGGCACGTATGTAGGTGAGAGAAAGAAAGGATGTGGGGAATTTGGCAAACTAATACTGAAGCCTGGATTAAAACAATTGTTAATTACGAGAGCCAATGACCAGTTTGATATTAGAATACTTTTTTTTAAATTGAGGTATGATATTATGATTTTATAGCTTTCTGAAGGATCCCAAAATTAATATAAGGTTTGAGATATAACAATTTATATTTTTGTCCCTACCAAAAGTTATGAGAAACACATTAGATGAATCCTCTGGAAAGGAATATTTGAATCTATATGAAGGTATTTCTCCATATGAAATAATGATTTCAAATACTATGTAAATAATACCAACAGATTGTTGATTATCGTTAATTTGATTTTAGGGCTTATTTGTGAGATGCTGATGAAAATCTTGGTTTGAAAGTGGCTTGTGAATCCAGACTCTGTTCTGGATCAATTGGAATAAAAGAAGAAGAAGAAAAATCTTTAGCCTAAGCCAGTTTTTTTTCTTCTTCTAGACTTTGATTCAAATGTAGGGCTGGACACGAACCATATTTTTGTAGTTTCGTTTGTGGTTCATGGCTAAACCATCAACCAGTGCATTGGTCTGTGATCCCTACTTTCTACGCCCTGCCACTTTTGGTGGGGAGCACAAAGGAAACCAAGAGGCTGAGCAGTGGGGAAGAGAAAGTAATTGTTTAAAAGGTTTGGAGCTCTTTAAACCCCTGCTTGGACTCCCTGCCACCCAGCGGTTCTTCAAGATGAGTAGAAAGCAGGAGTCCCGATCCCTAATTAAGACTATTTGAAAAGGTTTTAAATGACACCTCATTTAAGGGACACCATAAGATTATTCTCCCAAATGGTAATTTAGGAATGTTAGTTGTTTTTTTAATTGTGCTTAGGCTTCCCTTCAAAATATAAATCTCTAGAAGTTAGTTTGTGCAGCTCTGCTGTCCAATAGCAACCTAATCTAATCTCCCGCTCCTTCCCCCCTCTCTCCCTCTCTCTGTTTCTCTCTCTCTCTTGACCGTGTCATTCTGGTATGTAGACCATACCGAGAGTTTGTAAAATATTTGCTTTGTCATTCTGTACACAATAATTTTGTATTTTGGAACTGGATATCTCGTATCAAAGGATTTAAAAGAACCACAGAAGCATATCTTTTCCTTGTCAATGAAACGTTTCTACTCCTTTTGCCAAAAAGGAATACTTTGTTACTTTCATCACGAAACCTCCATAGGAAGATTAATCATGTGCGTCCTTCTGAACACTCATGTTCAGCCCTACCCACCTGCAGACGTATCAAAATGACATGAATAATGTGAGCCACACCTTCTGGCCCCAAAGTGGCATGCACTTGATCTTCCCCACCTTTATAAAGCGGCAGTGTGAGAATGATACCATTTTGTGACAAATTGCGCAAATAAGAACAGCGTTTCCAGAGTGCCGCACTTTGCCGAAGCCTTCCATCGCTCCAATGGACAACCTCCGAAAACTTCCCAAGCATGCTTTATGGATTGTTTTGCCTTTGTGCTTCAACTTGATAGGTAAGCAAGGCTTTCAAATATATTTGTTGAAAACATTTATTAATGCCTTTCTCCCTTGGACAACCTCCCTTGAGGTGGTTTAAAATATAGATAGCCCATTATTAAAATTATTATTATTATTATTATTATTCTAGGAACCCAATAATAATAATAATAATAATAATTCTAGGAACCCATAAAAAGTAACTATTTAAAAACACCAGTTATGACTGCCGGGAAATTCATCAAGTTTGCAGATGACACCAAATTGGGAGGACTGGCAGATAATCCAGAAGATAGAGACAGAGTTCAACGAGATCTGAACACAATGGAAAAAGGGGCAAATGAGAACAAGATTCAAATTAATAAAGATAAATCTAAAGTTCTACATCTGGGTCAGAAAAATGAAAAGCATACCTACTGGATGGAGGATACACTTCTAGGCAACACTGTGTGTGAACAAGACCTTGGGGGTACTTGTGGATTGAAAGCTAAACATGAGCAGGCAGTGTGATGCAGCGGTAAAAAAGGCAAATGCCATTTTGGGCTGTATCAACAGGGGCATCACATCAAAATCACAAGAAGTCATAGTCCCATTGTAGACGGCACCGGTCAGACCACACCTGGAGTACTATGTGCAGTTCTGGAGGCCTCATTTCAAGAAGGATGTAGATAAAATTGAAAGGGTACAGAGGAGAGCGATGAGGATGATCTGGGGCCAAGGGACCAAGCCCTATGAAGATAGGTTGAGGGACTTGAGAATGTTCAGCCTGGAGAAAAGGAGGTCGAGAGGGGACATGATAGCCCTCTTTAAGTATTTGAAAGGTTGTCACTTGGAGGAGGGCAGGATGCTGTTTCTGTTGGCTGCAGAAGAGAGGACACGCAGTAATGGGTTTAAACTTCAAGTACAACGATATAGGCTAGATATCAGGGAAAAAATTTCACAGAGTAGTTCAGCAGTGGAATAGGCTGCCTAAAGGGGTGGTGAGCTCCCCCTCACTGCCAGTCTTCAAACAAAGGTTGGATACACACTTTTCTTGGATGCTTTAGGATGCTTAGGGCTGATCCTGCGTTGAGCAGGGGGTTGGACTAGATGGCCTGTATGGCCCCTTCCAACTCTATGATTCTATGATTCTATGAAATGAAAATGAAGTCATAGGCTGTCCTAAATAAAACTGAGAGGTTGTGATGTCATAGGCAGTCCTAAATAAAAGTGTCCTAAATTAAACCGTCTTCCCGATTGAGGTTGTGAAGTCATAGGCAGTCGTAAATAAAACCGTCTTCCCTAGTGAGGTTGTTCCATAATTGTGGGGCTGCCAGTGTAAAGAATCTCTTACATGCCTGTCAGATAAGCTTCTTTGATTGATGGGATGTTCAGAAGGGCCTCTCCCTGCTGTTTTAATACCTGGGCAGGGACATATGTGTGAAGACAGTCCTTCGGAGATTCCTGTTTCTAGGAGTTCTTCCAAACTCCCATAGTTACCATAGAGTTTGAGGGGAGTCCTAGAGCATTGCACAGCATCCTCCTTCTACCAATCCATAGAGGGAGGGTAGGAGCTGAGGCAGAGGGGTTTGGCAGACAGCCAGGAAGGCCTAAATTTAAGTGAATTAATCCTCCAGTTCCAGCTGCATATTGCTATAGCAGGCCTTATATTCCTACTTCTGCAATCCAAATGTATTGCATCATTTACTGGGTATCCCACCCTGTGGACTGTATTGATTTACACTGTGTAATTCACCTTGAGTCTCAGTGAGAATGCCAGATTATTGTAAATAAATAAATATAGCAGTTGCTATAAACTACAGGTACGGAAGCAGGACCTCAAGGGAGAGGAGGACAGGAAACAGGGAGATTTGGCCCAGGTTTAGGTTGATTTACCAAAAGATGCATAAGGGTTGTTTTTTGATTTGTTTGTTTCAACATCTACACTAAACTATTGAGAGCCAGTGCGATGTGGTGGTTAAAGAGACGCAGACTCTAATATGGAGAACTGGGTTTGTTTCCCCATTCCTACATGTTAAGCAAGATGGGTGACCTTGGGCTAGTCACAATCCTGTTAGAGCTGTTTTCACAAAGCAGTTCTCTTAGAGCTCTCAGCTCCACTTACCTCACAGGGTATCTGTCATGTGGTGAAGAATGGAAGGGTGTTGGTAAGACACTTTGGGATTCCTTCAGGTAGTGAAAAGCAGGGTATAAAAACCAGCTCTTCTTCTTAAATTAAAACTTAGATACCTACATGTTTGGTGTAAACAGCTGGCCACTGGGAGAAACAATCCGGGACTAGATGCACCGCTGACCTGGGCAGAGTCTGCACTTACTTTCTTTATTCCATTGTCAATCCTGTTGAATTCAGATCACTTTGAACTCGGGTCTTCCTCTCCCCCCCCATTGAAACAGGAAAGTCTTCTGCATGTGGTTAGGGAGGCTCAGAAGGTGGGGGGTGGGGAGCCAAGCCTCTTTCTTTGTTTTCTTGAAGGGGGGGGGAGAGGAGCCAGGCAGGGAGCCTCTTTCTTTTCTTGGAGGGGTGGGGGAGAGGATTGAAAAAGGCAAGGGAGAAAAAATCCAGGACCGACAGAAGTTGAGAGAAATTAGGGGCTTCTCCTTTAAGGCAAGCGTGTCACATGACCAGGTGTAGCCTATCAGAGATTCTCTACCACGGAGCTTTCTTTCCCAATCCTGATATTGAGGATTAAAATCAGTCTGAGATATCGCACAATAAAGGTAGGGTCACTCTGGATCAATCCTTCTTGCTGCAGAAGGAAAATTAAAATCGCCCAAAATCCAAAAGGAAATTGCATTCTGTGTAGAGGGCAAGGACTGAATCGATCTGGGGTTGGAATAAAAGCTCCGTGCAGTTTACACCCTGGTCAAGCAGGGGCCTTCTTATGTTCCTATCACAAAGATGATTACATATAACTACATGAGCCTGATATCGTATACACAAGATCACCTTCTTTCTGTTGGTTAAATAAATTGGAATAATTGCCACCGCTAGGGATGCCTGGCCTCCCCCTGGCAGTCCAGAGGGAATATGGAGAAAGGGTAGGTGTGCCATTTTGATGCTGCTGTACAATGTGTCCTGAGCACATCTGGGTAATGCACTTTCAATGTGCTTTAGCAGCTGGATTTTCCGGTGTGAAACAGGAAAGTCTACTTCTAAAGTGCCTTGAAAGTACATTATCCAATAGGTGCAGAGTCACATCCGGTAAAGTGATGTCATGACGTCAGGAGTGACACTCTAGGATTCACCAAAATTCTATGGTTCCCATTGTCCCAAATTTCCCCTGTGGCCCTTAAGGCACCAGTGAGAGCCAGCATGGCATCGTGCTTAAACAACGGCGGACTCTAATGTAGAGAGCCGGGTTTGATTCCCCACTCCTTCACCTGCAGCCAGCTGGGGCACTTTGGGCTAGTCTCAGTTTTCTCAGAGCAGTTCTCTTAGAGTTCTCTCAGCCCCACCTACTTCTCAGGGTTCCTGTTGTGGGGAGAGAAAAGGCAAGGTGTTTGTAAGCCGCTTTGGGTAGTGTACAGTGGGGTATAAAAAAACAGCTCTTCTTCAGTGGGCAAAGGAGGGCATCCCTGGTCGGAGATCTGATAAGCCTTGTCACCACTGAGTCTATATGACACACCTGCAATGCAGATCATGATGGGGAAACTTTCCCTTTCCACTCCTACGCCAATAGTTTTAGGCCTGTTATCCTGCTTCTCCTCTCACTGGGCACAGTATGAATGGGATAGCTGCCAAGAGCAGCCGATCATCAAGCCAAGTTACAACACTGAGAACAAGAAAGACTCAGGTCATCTCCACAGGTGGATTCGATTTCTGCACGGAAAGCAGACGTCCCCTACATTAGAGGGGGTGTCAGGTCTACAGGAGAAAGCCCACTAACTTGGACCCTCCTCATTCTCCACCACTGCTTGGCAGGCTGACAGGGAGAAATGGGGGCAAAAACATTTTAGCACCAGAGCATCACTTCCGGCACAAAAGTGGAAGTGACACCATCATGCTGGTGCTGTGCTTTAGTTTTTGCGTCCGGAGTGACGCTGCACAAAATTGTCTCTGCATACCAAATGCCCCAGCTGGGGAAGGATCACATGATATTAGAAGAAGAGGGAGAAGAAGAAGAGTTGGTTCTTATATGCCGCTTTTCTCTACCCGAAGGAGTCTCAAAGCGGCTTACAGTCGCCTTCCCTTTCCTCTCCCCACGACAGACACCCTGTGAGGTGGGTGAGGCTGAGAGAGCCCGGATATTACTGAAGAAGAAGAGTTGGTTCTCATATGCCACTTTTCTCTCCCTGAAAGAGGCTCAAAGCAGCTTACAGTCGCCTTCCCTTTCCTCTCCCCACAACAGACCCCTGTGAGGTGGGTGAGGCTGAGAGAGCCCTGATATTACTGAAGAAGAAGAGTTGGTTCTCATATGCCACTTTTCTCTCCCTGAAAGAGGCTCAAAGCGGCTTACAGTCGCCTTCCCTTTCCTCTCCCCACGACAGACACCCTGTGAGGTGGGTGAGGCTGAGAGAGCCCTGATATTACTGAAGAAGAAGAGCTGGTTCTTCTATGCCGCTTTTCTTTACCCGAAGGAGTCTCAAAGCGGCTTACAGTCGCTTTCCCTTTCCTCTCCCCACAACAGACCCCTGTGAGGTGGGTGAGGCTGAGAGAGCCTTGATATTCCTGCTTGGTCAGGACAGCTCTATCAGTGCTGTGGTGAGCCCAAGGTCACCCACTGGCTGCATGTGGGGAAGGAGCAGGGAATCAAACCCGGCTCACCAGATTAGATTCCTAACCACATTCCTAGCCACAACACCAAGCTGCTCATTCTGAACATGATGCCTGGAGTCCTTGGGGATTTCCCTTTGAACTAGGTTGGAAGAAAACCTGTTTCCATCTGACTCAGAGGGGAAACTGCTGAGAACTGGGGAGAAGTGTTCTTCAGTAATATCAGTAAGCCATTCTGAGACCCCTTCTGGTAGAGAAAAGTGGCTTATAAGAACAAACTCTTCATCTACATGGCAGCCCACCCATTTCACCCCTAAATTCCCCCCCACCTTCCCACCTGACTATGCAGTGGTGGCCAACAGGAGCTTGGGGGGCAGGCCATCTCCCACTCTTGTGGGGGAAAGCTGTCAGTGGCTACCCCCATGATGAAACTGCTGTTGCATCTTGGCTGTTGCATCCCCATGGAGGGATGTATTTTCATGACAAGAGGGCAGAGTTGAACTGCAAAGCTCTGCATTAACCATGTTTCCAGGATCATTAGTTCCCTCACAATGCTGATATTATGGACTTGGGAAGATTGTGAGTGGGTGGGCAGGAAGGGCTGTGCCAGTGTTTGTCTCTTGTGGCCCTTCCTTACAGATCCAAGAAATTGCTGAACACCACTGTGGGATGGTAGGTGAATTCCCTCCAGGCTAGGCTGGATTCTGGAGATTTTTGGTGATGGTGGGGAGGGGGATTACTCGGGTATGAAATTGGGGTCACTGTGGATGGGGGCAGGTAGTTGTGAGTTGCTGCATAGTGCAGGGGGCTGGTCTAGATGACCTTGGTGGTCCCTTCCAAATCTATGATTCTCTGATTCCTTTTCAGGAAGTTGAAATGTCAAAAAATAAACGTAAAGCTGAACAAACAAAGATTCAGGAGAGATGCCACTTCAAAAAAAAAAAAAAAAGCAAGCCAAAATGTCACAGGAAGGTTTTCACAATACCTGATACTTGATATGCCTCTGAAAAGAGAGAACAAGGTTTGTTCTCCCACATTAGGGCGTGTGCAGCACTCAGGGCTCAGGTATGGGCAGGGCTGGGTGTATGGTGTGGCATTGCTAGACTGCAGAAGAGCTGAATGCAGTACTTCACATTGAAGGTTGGGAAGCAAATTCCTCATATTCATGGTTGTGAAGCGGGGTTGGCAGATCCCTCCTGGCCACCAGTGAGGAATGGGGGGGGGGGGAAGGGTAACAAGTTCCAGGTTGGGAAACTCCAGGGGATTTGGGGGTGGAGCCTAGGGAGAACTGGCACCTCAGTGGGGTACAGTACCTCAGATTTCACTCTCTAGGGCAGGGGTAGTCAAACTGCGGCCCTCCAGATGTCCATGGACTACAATTCCCAGGGGAATTGCTGGCAGGGGCTCCTGGGAATTGTAGTCCATGGACATCTGGAGGGCCGCAGTTTGACTACCCCTGCTCCAGGGCATCCATTTTCTCAAGGGGTGTTGATCTCCGTAGTTTGGGAGATGATCTCGAATTCCCACCTGGAGGCTGGCATCTATTCCCTACTGTGAGGAAAATGTGTGGGTCATCTCGGCTCAAATCTCAGAAGGGTACTTGAAAAAAGGTTTTAAGTGGCGTTCCTGCTCCGTTTCAAACTCAGAAGAAATCAGGCAAAGTAGTGGAAATGAGGGCAGAAACTATGAAAGGCAGCAGCTGATGCACACATTTGATTATTTTCCCTATTTATGCAGGCTGAAGAATTCATCTGCCTTGACTTTTAATTATTGCTTTTACTGTTTTATGGATGTTTTATGGATGTTTCTGAGTTATATTGTAAACCACCCCGAGCTCACTGGGATGGTGGGGATGGATGGATAGATGGAGCGATGGATAGATCAATCGATAGATAGATAGAGGACGGATGGATGGATGGATGGATGGATGGATGGATGGATGGATGGATGGATGGATGGATGGATAGGTAGGTAGGTAGATGGGTAGACAGATGGGTAGATGGATAGGTAGATTAAGAGAGGATGGATGGATGGATGGATGGATGGATGGATGGATAAATGGACAGATGGACAGACGGACGGACGGACGGACGGACAGACAGACAGACAGACAGATACATGATATATGCTGTCAAAAGAGACATTCCCAGGTTACAGCTAAGCAGAGTTCTGCAGCAAACTTCATTGTTCTATCTTTCTCTACCACAGCTGGCTCCATGACTGCACCAGGCTCAAGCACTGCAACTGGTTCTCCGTCAGCTGCAACTGCAGCAATGACCAGTACTCCTGCCTCTACCACAGCTGGCACCACCACTGCACCAGGCTCAAGCACTGCAGGTGTTCCTGGGACAAGTACAACTCCAGCAAAATCCAGTAGTTCTCCTGCCTCTGCCACAGCTGGCACCACCACTGCACCAGGCTCAAGCACTGCAGGTGTTCCTGGGACAAGTACAACTCCAGCAAAATCCAGTACTTCTACTGCCACTGCCACAGCTGGCACCACCACTGCACCAGGCTCAAGCACTGCAGGTGTTCCTGGGACAAGTACAACTCCAGCAAAATCCAGTACTTCTTCTGCCACTGCCACAGCTGGCACCACCACTGCACCAGGCTCAAGCACTGCAGGTGTTCCTGGGACAAGTACAACTCCAGCAAAATCCAGTAGTTCTCCTGCCTCTGCCACAGCTGGCACCACCACTGCACCAGGCTCAAGCACTGCAGGTGTTCCTGGGACAAGTACAACTCCAGCAAAATCCAGTACTTCTTCTGCCACTGCCACAGCTGGCACCACTACTGCACCAGGCTCAAGCACTGCAAGTGTTCCTGGGACAAGTACAACTCCAGCAAAATCCAGTACTTCTACTGCCACTGCCACAACCGGCACCACCACTGCACCAGGCTCAAGCACTGCAGGTGTTCCTGGGACAAGTACAACTCCAGCAAAATCCAGTACTTCTACTGCCACTGCCACAGCCGGCACCACCACTGCACCAGGCTCAAGCACTGCAGGTGTTCCTGGGACAAGTACAACTCCAGCAAAATCCAGTAGTTCTCCTGCCTCTGCCACAGCTGGCACCACCACTGCACCAGGCTCAAGCACTGCAGGTGTTCCTGGGACAAGTACAACTCCAGCAAAATCCAGTACTTCTTCTGCCACTGCCACAGCTGGCACCACTACTGCACCAGGCTCAAGCACTGCAAGTGTTCCTGGGACAAGTACAACTCCAGCAAAATCCAGTACTTCTACTGCCACTGCCACAACCGGCACCACCACTGCACCAGGCTCAAGCACTGCAGGTGTTCCTGGGACAAGTACAACTCCAGCAAAATCCAGTACTTCTACTGCCACTGCCACAGCCGGCACCACCACTGCACCAGGCTCAAGCACTGCAGGTGTTCCTGGGACAAGTACAACTCCAGCAAAATCCAGTACTTCTACTGCCACTGCCACAGCTGGCACCACTACTGCACCAGGCTCAAGCACTGCAGGTGTTCCTGGGACAAGTACAACTCCAGCAAAATCCAGTACTTCTCCTGCCACTGCCACAGCCGGCTCCACTACTGCACCAGGGTCAAGCACTACAAGAGTTACTGAGGCAGGTACAACTACAATGAAGTCCACTCCTCCTCCTGTCTCTACCACAGCCATCTCCAGTACTGCACAGGGCTCAAGCACCCCCAAGGCAAACTCCAGTGCTCCTTCTGCCTCGACTACAGCCAGCCCCACCATCACGTCTGATTCAATACCCAGCACAGGTGTGTTTACTTCCCACCATTAGAAGGCATCATCTAACACCCTAATGTAATATTTCCAACATTGTTTGCAGATACAAAGCTAGCATATCAGAGAGAAAGCTTTATCCCCAGGAAGTTTATTTTAAACTCGGGACCAAGCCCATTGCATTCAGGAATACAACAGATGCTAGATTGTGTGTGTGGAAGAACTCTGCAGATGGCCTCCCTCTCCCCCCAGGATCTGGAAAGGCTGTAGACAGCTGTTAGGGAACTCACCAGCAGGGGCAGCTCTCATGTGGCAAGAATGTGCAGCCTCCGAGCCTCAGAGGGAAGTGGAAGGAGGAGGGGGTGGTCAGGGGTGGGAGACAGAAAGTGATTGGCTGCTGGACAGACAGGCAAGCTGGTTGGAGGAGGAGACACTCAGTGTTGGACAGCCGCCCTAAGTGGGTGTTAAGCGCTGAGTGGCTGAGCCGTGAAACATGCTCCTCCTCCAAAGCCTTACCAGAAATATATTATGTGGAACAGATAGATGGCTATTCTAACACGGGAACCCCAACATGAATGATGATATGGCACAACCCAGAAAAAAAGGTTTGTTTTTTTCTCACTGTATATTCTGTCCCAGGGATGGCCAAACTGTGGGTGTCCAGATGTCCATGGACTACAATTGCCACGAGTCCCTGCCAGCATGGCCAGTTGGCAGGGGCTCATGGTAAATGTAGTCCATGGACATCTGGAGAGCTACAGTTTGGCCACCCCTGCTCTGTCCCTTTGTCAAGGCCTTTTATTCTCTTAATCAATCTTCGGAAGTCCAAAGCTAGGATGAAAATGATGCAGCTCGACTGACACCCTTCATCTAATCAACAAGCTGTGCTGTTAGAGACCCATTCAAATGCATTGTAATTACAGAAATTATGGCATCTAAATTATTTTAAAATTATTTATGTCCATGACTTTAATCCAGGAA
The DNA here is from genome assembly GCF_049243985.1 of Paroedura picta. Classification (NCBI taxonomy): domain Eukaryota; kingdom Metazoa; phylum Chordata; class Lepidosauria; order Squamata; family Gekkonidae; genus Paroedura; species Paroedura picta. Next base: position 12,542,470 of record NC_135371.1, read on the forward strand.
AACATGTGCCAGAATAAAATTTAATTTTTTTTCCCTTGCGGCAAAATTAAATTTCACATTTTTGCTGAAACCAAAACCCCTCTGAAATCAGTAACGCCAGAGATGGCTATTGGCTAGGGGAAATTAGCAATCACTTAGAAATGTATCCCTAGGGACCTCTGTGTGAAGGGGTGGTCAAACTGTGGCATCTCCAGATGTCCATAGACTACAATTCCTATGAGCCCCTGCCAGCATGCATATGGGAATTGTAGTCCATGGACATCTGGAGAGCCACTGTTTGGCCACCCCTAATGTAAACAAGTATTTGGGTTACTGCTAACCCTGTATTATTTTCCTGAAGGGTACACTCTTGGCCCTGGGGGACTCTCTGAGGCATGACTGTTTCTTATCTTGTTCAAGATCCTTCCCTTAGAATTATTAACTAATGGGTTCAGATGTCATGAGACCCTACATCCAATAAATAGGGAGTCAAGGAGGTCCCATATCCCAAAAATCTAATCGATAGTTACTTTCATCTACTTTTACCGATAGCCCAGCCTCTACTGGGTGATACCTTTTCACCGTCTCCTAAAAACTCGTAAAAATTCTAAAACAAACAGGCAAATGTTCCATCTTTGTGAGCTGCTGATATTCCCTAGAGAAAATTGGATATTTTTAAAAAGGTGCAGAATGCTAGCGCAGGATTGAAAGTGACACCACCTCGAGTTCCATGATAATCAAAAGTAAGCTGTGCACTTGACTTGTGCATAGGAAAGGACCTGTTTTGTCTTAGCTTTAAGAGAGAGAGAGTGAGAGAGAGAGGCAAGATGACCTAGATCTGTCTCCTGAATTTATGATGAAGAATTAGCAGTTCTAGGAGGCAAATCTTTGCAAGATGAGAATCAAGCAAGATTCTCCACCTACGGGGGAAGTATCAAGCCAGAAATCTCAGGCAGAGCCAGTTTTTAAAAATTAATAAAAAGGATTTTTAAATTAAAGACAAAATAAAAAGTCCCCAACATATAAACACACACATTTAAGCTAATGCATGCACCCTGGGGGGATAAGAGAATCATATTTTCACAGATTATGTTGAACACATAATCAGCAAAAATCTGTCCATTCATTGCAGCTGCTGCACCAGGGGTACCTGAGGGATGATCAGGGCAGCAGCTGGCCAGGCCTGGAGGCAAGCCCTGCTCATTCCGCCAACGACAGCAGTCTTCTGCAGTCCTCCTGGCCAGCCGCTGCCCCACCCATCCATCATTCACCTGCACTTCTGATGGGCGGTGGTGATGGTGCAAGAAGTGCTCAGAGCTGGGCCTTTCCAGCTGCTTCTGTACCCTTCCCTCCTGCTGCCTCCAAAGACGAGTGGCAGCTGGTGGGGTGATATAGGTGCTGCTGCTTCTGCTGTGGCCGCCACTGCCTCTGCTGCAGCCACCACCATATCCACTGGTGCTGCAGCCACTGCCACCATTGACTGGCTCCCTGCCTCTTATGCCACACTTGGCGAGTGGGCAGGACGGACTGGCGTAACATCCGTTACAACTTCCGTTACACTCCAGCCCCAAGCGCAGCATAAGATGTGTTCCATATCAAAAGAGATGATAGTTTGTGATAGGGAATTAGGCGTTGGGTCAGGGAAATTGTAGTTACCATCCAACAAGGAGGGGGTCTAGAAGAAGCAGTGGCAAGCTGGACTTTGTGGATGGAAAGCCAAACATAAGAACAGGGATGGCTAGTCTCTGTCCCCTTTTTATAGCAATTTTTATATCTCCAGGCTTTGAAAGGGCATGGCAGCCCTATGACAATGTCTTGATAGGATTAATTGCCCCATACGAAAGAAGTGGAGACTTTGCTAGTGAGTGAACCAGCCTTTGAGAAAGAAGCTTTAATTGGTTTACTGGGAGACCGCCAGGGAGTGCCTCAGGTGTTGGCCATTCTTACATTTTGGGTCGAAATGAGTGTCTCGGTGTCATGGACCCACTTTATGAGAGTTTTATATACCAGCAATTAAGAATGAGAAAAGGCTACCAGAAGGATGACGTCACTGGGACAAGGCATTCAATGGAGATAATACTTTCAGGTGTGGAGGGTTGAGGACTCCTTTATCCTCACTGTGCCAGGGTGGGGGAAGCGGCAAATGGCTCAGCCATTCCTTTGTGCAGATTAATTGCGTCAGTCTTGTGACTGCCAGGTATTCTCTGGGATGAGACTGGCCTCACATAGACCGTTTATGCACTGGAGGTTTCATGCCGGGCTGCAGGCTGGAGTTTTAGTAGTGGCAGGTTACCCCACCTCTTCCTGCACCCACACAGGGGAGCATTTGACCCGGTACACCTCATCCACCCCCTATCTGTGCTCCTGGTAGAGGGGTGGAGCAGTGAATTTCCCAGTGCATAAATGGTCCTAGAGTCAGCACTGGCCTATTTTTGATATGGAAGGTTTTCTGGGCAGGCTCCCAGAAAACTCTTTCTCCGTACAGGGGAAAGAGATGGAGGGTGGTGCATAAAGTGGGCAGCCAGCAAGTCATATTTGTATAGCCATACCAGACCCTCCACAGATTTTTCTTACCTCTGGGTTTGTAACTGAGTAGGGTAAGAGGGGACTGGTAACACCCAAAGGGTCATATTCAGACTCCCATTGCTGATGCCTATTATAGGCCCCAAAAATGGGCAGGGGTGCATTTGCATGATCCTCGTTGTGTTTATAATTGATAACCTTTCCCCATTTATTTATCTCCCCCCCTCCCCAAAACTGCAGAACCTCCCAAAGGTGGAACGGGACTCCCTTCTTGGGGTATTGTTCTGATCAGTGTGGCTGTGGCCGTCGCTTTTGTGCTCCTTCTTTGCTTGGTAAGGAATTGGATGTCTCACAAAAGTCATCAACAAGGGTCAAAAGGGTGGTGTGTGTGCACAGGTGTGAGAGCGAATGAATGGGCTTTAGGGAGATGGATTGTGGTTACCTGAGCACATAGCGTGCAGAATAAGGTTGGGAAGCATAGGAAGGCGCCCTCCTCTTCCTACCCTGTCCATGCCCATCATTGGCCATGTTGGGAGGAGAGGGCGGGTCTACGACCATATATGGTCATAAAAAAGGTAAAGGTATCCCCTGTGCAAGCACCGAGTCATGTCTGACCCTTGGGGTGACGCCCTCTAGCGTTTTCATGGCAGACTCAATACAGGGTGGTTTGCCAGTGCCTTCCCCAGTCATTACCGTTTACCCCCCAGCAAGCTGGGTACACATTTTACCGACCTCGGAAGGATGGAAGGCTGAGTCAACCTTGAGCCGGCTGCTGGGATCGAACTCCCAGCCTCATGGGCAGACTGCTTCAGCTAGCATTTCTGCTGCCTTACCCCTCTGCGCCACAAGAGGCTCTTAAATGGTCATATCACCTGATAAATGTTTAACACATTTAAATAAATCTATTTAAAATTAATTATCTCCCACCCAATCGGGAACCCATTCCAGGGCCCGTCAAGAAAAGCCAGAGTTTCACGAAACCCTGGTTGAGAAAGTCTGGCCTATGCTCTTGACATTCTTACATGCTGTGTCGTGAGGAGAATATGCTTGTTGACTTGGGTAGGTGTCGTTCCTCACAGGTATGTCATTTGAGCAGGAAAGATGGTGGTGGCAAGACTCTCTGATTCTGTGTTCACAAAGGCCGTTTACACACTGGAGGTTTCATGCTGGGCTGCAGGCTGGAGTTTTAGTCGTGGCAGGTTGCCCCACCTCTTCCTGCACTCACATGGGGGAGCATTTGGCCTGGTGCACCTCATCCGCCCCCAATCTATGCTCCTGCATGGGAGCTGGGGCAGTGAAGTTCCAAGTGCATAAACCAGGGGTAGTCAAACTGCGGCCCTCCAGATGTCCATGGACCACAATTCCCAGCTCCTGGGAATTGCCAGCTCCTGGGAATTGTGATCCATGGACATCTGGAGGGCCGCAGTTTGACTACCCCTGGCATAAACGGTCAAACAGATGAAAGTGTATGTGGGAGGGCGTGGCTCAAGAATGGATCCCAAAGGAACGTTTCAGAGAGATACTGGTTCTTGCCTAAGGAAGAGTAGTTGGTTCTAATATTTAAGAAGAAGAGCATCTTTTTTTTGTACCCCACATTTCACTACCCAAAGGAATCTCAAATTGGCTTGCAATTGCCTTTTCTTCCTCTCCATACAACAGACATCTTGTGAGGGAGGTGAGGTTGAGAGAACTCTGACAGAACTGGGAAGGGCTTAAAGTCACCCAGCTGGCTATATGTGGTGGAGTATGGAATCAAACCTGAAAGCCAGTGTAGTATAGTGTTTAAGAGTGGTGGCTTCTAATCTGATGAGCAGGGTTTGATTCCCTGCTTCTCCACATGCAGCCAACTGGGTGACGTTGGACTCATCACAGCCCTGTTAATACTGTTCTGATCGGGCAGTGATATCAGGGCTCTCTCAGCCTCACCCACCTCACAGGGTGTCTCTTGTGGTGAGAGGAATGGGAAGGCGACTGTAAGCCATCTTGAGCTTCCTTTGGGTAGAGAAAAGCGGCATATAAGAACCAACTCTTCTTCCTCAGTAATATCAGGGCTCTCTCAGCCTCACCTCCCTCACAGGATGTCTGTTGTGGGGAGAAGAAAGGGAAGGCAATTGTAAGCTTCTTTGAGACTCCTTCTGGTAGAGAAAAGCAGCATATAAGAACCAACTCTTCTTCTCTCTTAACCACGACACCAAACATTCACTGTATGTTTCCTGCTTTACCACCAGCTCATACGATCTTTGTTTTCCATGGTCTTTTCTGTAGGCTTTCTATACCCTAAGGCCAGAGAAGTTCACCGGTACCTCCTTTGCTGTTTATCGGGACCACCACAGCATGAACACTTTCTGAGATCCCCGAGCATGAAGGAATAAATCTCAATTTTCTAGCAACATAAGGCGATCACCTGGAATAATCTTCAGCTTTAGCCATAACCTCTTCTGGAGCCACTGCCATGGATTTAAGTCCAGTTGACGCCCTCTGTCTCCTTCCGCATTGAACTGGGCCTTCACGGCAAACATGCAGTGTCTCCCCTGGGAACAGCAGAGGAATACTCAAATCCTGGGTCCAGACAAGCGTCTGAAAGCTTTGATGCAGACTGCCGGTTTGTTGTGTTTTGACCCAACAAGCTGATGGGAGTCTCGAACTAAGCCCCAGCTCAGAAATGAACAATCTGGGTAGGAGCATGGCGGTTCGGAATGCAGAGAACTAAGGGGGACCTGGGTTCAGTTCTGTACTCCGCCTTGAACCTCACAGGCTGAACCAGCCATGAATTCCCTGAATGCCCTTAGCTATCAAATATCCTAAGCATACGGTTAGATGGGAAATGATGTCACTTGCGCTGGCTCTGAATAACAGGGTAGGCTGCATAAGCTTAAATTAATGCTTTCTCCTCGTTCTTCCAAATCTAGACATGTGAGCTATAGAATGTACAATCGCTGTTGGATGTATTTTTTTTGTCCTAATTTATTGTGGATGTTATTAATAAATAAGGTAACTTGATTTTATGATCTGTGCTGTCTAATCAATTTCTGGTCCTATGGACATGGTCCGGTAATTAGTAGTAGTAGTAGTAGTAGTAGTAGTAGTAGTAGTAGTAGTAGTAGTAGCAGCAGCAGCAGCAGCAGCATTTATTTATTTATTTATTTATTTATTTATTTATTTATTTATTTATTATTGTATACCGCAAGCTTACTTCCAGCAAGCTGATGCACGGTGGTTCACATAAAACATCTTTAACCATTAGTGGCTCTAATATTTCGGCAGAGCCACTGTGGGAGGAGCAGTGTCTGGGTCATGTCCGGGGGTCCACAAACCGCTTCCAGTTGTATGGGCTAATCCGGGCGCGCCCAGCTTTGGGCCGTCCCCCTAGAGCAGCCACCCCCAGAAGCTGTCTGCGAGGCGTGCTCACAGCCTCACAGCCAGACACTCCCTGGCTGCGGAGGATAGTGGCCCCACGGCGCCCTGCCCAGCCTGCCGCTCTGGCTGCCTGCCAGCTTGGCCAGCTGCCGGAAATGTCGCCCATGCCGCCCATGCCGTAGCCAGGTAGGCCGCAGAGGACAGTGTTCCCGTGGCAACCAGCCCTGCTCGCCACTCCAGCCGCCCACCAGCCCGGCTGGCTGCCAGGAATGTCACCCACACTGCCGGCGCTGCAGCCAGGTAGGCTGACAGCACAGCTGCCATGAGTTCCCGCTGCTAGCGCCCATTGCATCCCTGGGAGCGGTGGGCTTTTGGCCTAGTCATATATAAAACGCACCAAAAAATAACCTTCACTATATAATGTCTCCACAATAACAATAAAATCCACATTAAAATTATATCTTATAGTAATATTCTCACAATTGCAAAACAGCTAAGCAAGAAACCAAGAGATGGCGGGAATAACTCCTCCACCCGTCGCTCATAGACAAGGTCATCAGCAGAATCAAAATGGAAATTGAATTCAGTGTAGACAAGAGGGATTTATTCAGGCTGGGAGTGGATAAAAAGTCCCGTGCAGACTTGACCCTAGCCACTGTGATCCATGCAACAGTTACCTCCACGCTGGGTTACTGGGACTCGCTCTGCACAAGGTAGGGTTGCCAGCTCTGGGTTGGGAAATACTTTAGGGCGTGGAGCTGATAAATAAATAAATACCACAAAGTAGTGTTTTGGGTGTGTGAGCAGGAGAGTACGCACAAAAGAAAGCAGGTTCAAAAATGTGGCCCTGGGGAGGGGAGGGGAGAATGTGTTCTGCTTTCCTTTTCCCTGGTGCGTTCAGCAATGCATGTGGTCCAAGGCATTTTAGGACTTCCTTGAAGCTCTCTTGGCGACAATGGTGCCAAACAATATCTCCCTATCATCATGCCCATCTGAAGCTTCCTTCATTGCCTGTCAGTCATTAGACGGCTGAAACCTGTTCCCGTTCAGAGATCTTTTCTTCAAGAAGGAGATGATGCAGCAGGAGCTAGACTTTCGTTTTTCTTTCAACAGGGAGGAGGGACCACACCCATAGGAGGGACAAGAGGGTAAAGTTATGTAGGTAGGGCTGCCACAAACAGACACCAATGAGGTTTGTCATTGATATAAGGGCAGGATCATCAGTGCCCTCGTTCCACCGCAAGACAGCAAGATGAGATTTCTCTGGGGTTTGGCATCAGGGATCAATTACCTGCTCTTCCTGCTGTTTTCTGTCTTCTTAGCAGGTAGGCCAGCTGAATACAGGGCAGTGTAAGTGGTGGTGGTGGTTATTTTACTTATTTTATTTATTTCCCGCCACTTCCGAAGTTGGCTCGTGGCGGGTTACAATGTCCAACTGATTAGCAACTGGACTGGGTGAGGTCCTAGGGGTGCCAAGACTGGGCTGGGAAATTTTTGCAGATTTGGGGCAGAATTCTGAGGAGGCTGTTGACTGGGTGATCCTCCGGGGTCAGTTGCTACCTTTCCGGGATGCTGTGGGGATTAAGAGGGAAGGACCATGTTTGCTGACCTGAATTTCTTGGAAGATGTGATTAAAACTTAAATGAATGACCAGGGGGATGACCCTAAACTAGCATTCTGTGCCATCATGAGAAATAGGGTGCACAAAATACTGTGGGTGGAAAATGTATTAGTGTATAACTGGCAGTATCTTCTCTTTCTTGTATCCACATATGTGGTAGACAGGGCCTCTTCTACTAACTAGAAGGTTACGGCACAGCTGACAGATACAGCTTTGAATACAGAAATGTACTATAGATACTATTGAATTGCTATGTCCATAACTGCAGATTTATTCACTTCAAATGGAGGGAAAGTGTTCAGTTTCCTGTAGAAAGGGGAAAGTGCCACACCAGTTCTTGTAAATCTTTAGGCACAGACTTACACATAGGGCAGGGAGAGAATTTTTACGGGGTACAAAAATGTGTGCTAGAAAGGAAAAAGTGGGGTGGCAGCACACTGCATATCTAGACTGCCTGCAGGACACTTTCTGTTTCCGAGGTGGGGGGGAATAGAGGAAGCCACAAAGTAAGTGCAGATTCAGCCCTGGTCTAGTAAATGGTTTGATTCCTCTTCCTCAAAAATATACCATACCTCTCTCTTGACCAGTCACTGGCACCACAAACTCCACCAATACCACAGTGCCCCCAGTGTCTACCAGTGGTACTACAACACAGGATATCAATAACAACCTAACACCAGAAAACAACAGTTCTACCCCCTTCAATGGCACAACTGAGCAGCCAGTCAGCACGACCATCAGCACCACTCCTGCACCTTCACTGTCCACCAACACAACTACATCTACAAAAGAAGATGCCACAACTGGTAATTCATTTCTTATTTGTTTCAAACTTTTAGATCACTAAAGACATATCCAGATGACCTTTTTGTGTGTGAAGAAGCTACTAGGTGGGTGGGGAGGAGAGTGAACTTATGCCTGCAGGGACCAGCTTGTCACCCTGAATGCACTGTTTCGAACCATCATGGAGTCTTTCCCACTCTTTGGTGAGGCTTTGCTGCTGGTCTGGGGTGGAGAAGCAGAGGTCCTTTTCAGTAGCCACTAGGAATTCCCTCTATTGCAGTGTTGACCCGAGCTGTTTGCTTGGCTGTTTTCAGAGACAAGTTAAGTCTCCCCTCTTCAGTTGAATACTTATGATTGAGGCCATCTTACTGCTGGTTCCTGTGCTAATGACTTTTGTGCTGCTGATTGTGCTTTGATTTTCGTAGTGTTGTATTAGTTTTAATTTTCTTCACACAGCAGCATGCATGAACAGGCTGAAATAAACAATATCACTGTGTCAAATAACACTGCCAATACTATCAGGTCATCTTTTGCTACCTCAGGTATAGCACTGGCCACTGCATCGATTACCAGTTCTGACCCGTATCAAGTTCAAGATTTTGGTTTTGACCTTTAAGGACATTTGTGGTTTGGGCCCAGCCTACCTGAGGGAACACTTGTCTGTTTGTGCCCCCTGCAGGGCACTTCGCTCTCTGGGTACTAATCTGTTGGTGGTCCCTGGCTCCAGAGCGATATGCCTGGCTTTGATCCAGGCCAGGACTTCTTTGGCCCAGGGCCAAACCTGGTGGAATAAGCTCCCGGGAGAACTGAGGGCTCTGACATAAATGGCAAATTTCTGCAGGGCTCTTCCACCAGGTCTTTGGTTGAGGCTGGGTTAGCAAGATCAATGGGCCCCCTCAAGTCCCTCTGTATTATCTAGCGCAGTGGTCCCCAACCCGTGGGCCGCGGGCAGGTGCCGGGCCGCGGCAGCCTTGGCGCCGGGCCGCGGCTCCCTCTCCCCGCCCCCCCTGCAGTAAAAAACTTCCCAGGCCGCAAGCTTGCGGCCCGGGAAGCTTCTTACTGCGGGAGGGGGGAGAGGGAATCAGGCCCGCGCATTGCGCATGTGCGGCCTGGTCGCACATGCGCAATGCGCGGGCGGGCAGTTGCCCTGCCAGTCCCCAGCCTCAAAAAGGTTGGGGACCACTGATCTAGTGCACCCTTGTTAGCTGACTACAGGAGGTAGGAGGGATCTTGCCATTTCAGTATATTCTAGATGTGTGTTGTTTCTTAGGATGGGGTTTTTATATGTAGCCTGCCTTGAGTCCAAGGAGGAAGGTGAGCTAGAAATTTAATACATGAATAAATAATGGCTTCTGACCATCAAGCACAAGTGGTATCAATGTCCCATCACTGGACGACACTGCACTGCCAAAAGTCAACGTCTCCACTCCATCAGCTGGAGCCAGCACTGTAGCGAGTAACACTGTTTCGGGTTTTAAAAACTCTTCTTCCAATATAATGTGTGCAGTTCTGGAGGCCTCACTTCAAGAAGGACGTAGATAAAATGGAAAGGGTACAGAGGAGAGTGACGAGGATGATCTGGGGCCAAGGGACCAAGCCCTATGAAGATAGGTTGAGGGACTTGGGAATGTTCAGCCTGGAGAAAAGGAGGTTGAGAGGGGACATGATAGCCCCTTTAAGTATTTGAAAGGTTGTCACTTGGAGGAGGGCAGGATGCTGTTCCCATTGGCAGAGGAAAGGACACAAAGTAATGGGTTTAAACTACAAGTACAATGATACAAGGAAGTACAAGGAAGTACAAGTACAAGGAAGGCCTGGAGGATCATTGTCCATGGGGTCGCGATGGGTCGGACACGACTTCGCACCTAGCAACAACAACAACAACAACGATATAGGCTAGATATCAGGACAAAAAAATTCACAGTCAAAGTAGTTCAGCAGTGGAATAGGCTGCCTAAGGAGGTAGTGAGCTCCCCCTCACTGGCAGTCTTCAAGCAAAGGTTGTATACACACTTTTCTTGGATGCTTTAGGATGCTTTGGGCTGATCCTGTGTTGAGCAGGGGGTTGGGCTAGATGGCCTGTATGGCCCCTTCCAACTCTATGATTCTATGAGGGCAAGCTAATGGAGGAAAGAACTGCTTATTTTTGTCTCATGCCATATTCTCCATAGGAGCCTTGGAGGCATTTGTGATTCAATCAGCCTTGATTCGGGCACAAATCAGACAAATCCGGTCCGAATCACCATTTCCCAATAAGTTTAAATGGTCAAATCAACCTTATTTGAATTGCTGAATCATGATTTGGCATAATTCGGCAATTTGAGCAAGTGGCCAATTAAACTTTAAAGAGAAAAAAAGCTCCTCTTTTTGTCTTTCTGGGAAAGTGGTGGTTTGAGGTAGAAGCACTAGACTGCAGAACCCTCTCCTCAAAAGAAGAACCAAGTTTCGAAAATCTTTAGGCACAGACTTACACATAGGGCTGGGAGAGATTTTTCGTGGGGCACAAAAGGTGGTAGTAGAAAGGAAAAAGTGGGACAGAAGCACACTGCATATTTAGACTGCCTGTTGAAATTAGTAGGATTCACTACTTACTAAATACACATGAAAAAGATGGGTTTTCATATTCTTAAGTCTCATAAACAACTCTGAAATGTACATATCTTTAATCCCCCCCCCCCAGATACAGCCAATGCAAGATTGTAGTTAGGATACTGGACCAATTATCAGATAGACCAAGGTTCAAACCCAGGGATTGTTGGTCTTGAACCAATCATTGCCTATCGCTGTCTGCCTAAAAGACCTCACACAGGGTAAAAATATACTAAATAAATAAACATCGTTTATTATTCCTTTCTGGGTGGTAGTGGTGGTTAGAGCAACATACAACACATTGTCATGGTTAAAACATTAAGCATGAGTTGGAGAAAACCCAAGTTCATATTTTACCTCCCTGGCTAGAGTCAATTATCAAACTAGAAGCACATAACTCTGTTTAGAATTAGACTCTGAAGCCTCCTGCTTCACAGGGTTGTTGTGAGACAATAGGGGCAAGAGAATTCTGTACACTGCCTTTAACTCTTTGGAGCAATTTTTGTCAAGCTTTTGACCACGGAGCCCCTGGAATAATTTTTCAGGTTTCAAAGAACCCTGGAAGTGATGTCAGTTAGCCACACCTCCCTGCCATGCTCTCATAAGTTGCAAGTCACCAGAAGTGATATCACCATCTGCATTAACAGGCAGTATTGAGGAAGACTGGAAGGGGCGGAGTTTAAGGTAGGACTGGGTAAGCAGGCTCTGCCCCCTTCCCAGCACAGAAACCACAAGAGAACTCACTCCTGCACATGAGTGGGGAGCAGGAGCAAAGTGGCCAATTCCTTAGTTTGTGGCCAAATCCATTAAGACAGGAGGAAAAATTCTGCAGGCCCCTCCCCTGACCTCCCACAGACGCTTCTGGCAGCAGCTGTTTTGTTACAACAACAATGTGGGAGACACAGTGGGAAACTACTATCACAACAAAGAAAAACTGTGTCTCAAAAAGGACAATTTTAGATGCAATAAACAAACTTGCTCACAGTCTTTTTCTTAACCTTATTTTGCTTGTAGTGACACACAAAACTATCATTTCTGCGAAACGGCTTTTATGAGCAAAATCTTTTTAGTCTTTTACTAGTAACATAAGGTTTATAGGTAACAATTCTAGTACAAAAATGTTTTCATAATATAAACTTACTAGAAATAAAGCCCGCTGCATCCAAAATGCAGTGGGCGCTAGCGGGGTGGGTGGCTGGATGGGCAAAAGGAAGGGAGGAAGATAGGGAGAAAGAAAGAAAGAAAGAAAGAAAGAAAGAAAGAAAGAAAGAAAGAAAGAAAGAAAGAAAGAAAGAAAGAAAGAAAGAAAGAAAGAAAGAAAGAAAGAAAGAAAGAAAGAAAGAAAGGGAGACACAGAGAAAGAGATGAAGGGAGAGGGATAGAAATTCAAAAAGGAAGGCAGAAAGGAGGGAGGAAGGGATGGAGGACGAAGGGACTGGTGGAAGGAAGGAAGCGGCGTGGGGGTGTAGAATGCGGGGCATGGAAGCGTCGGCAGAGGCGAGCAGGGATGGGTGGGGGCGTGGGAGAGGTTGCAGAGGGTTGAGAAGGCAGGGTAGAGAAGTGTTGGCAGAGGTGGGCGCAGATGAGGAGGGCTTGGGAGTAGAGGTGGGGAGAATGGCGAGGTGATTGGGGAAGCAGAGGGCTTTGGAGGGGGAGAACGCATGGGAAGAAGCAGTGGTGGAGGTATGTGTAGGTGGGGAGGGGTTGAAAGAGGGGGGGTAGAAAGTGTGGCGGGAAGCGGCGGTGGAGCTGAGGGGGGATGGGGAGGGATTGAATGGCGGAGAGCGCATAGTGGGAAGGGGCAGCGGAGGCGAGCGGACATGGGGAGGGCTTGGAAGGGGGGAGAGTGTGTCGACTCCTCCCACAGAGGGCTTACGCTTTCATTATTACCATGGAGTGGTTACAGATAATACAAGTTTATTTTGCACATTTTGCCATCTACACTGAATGCGATTTCCATTTTGATTTTGGGCGATTTAAATTTTTCATCTACATCAAGCATAATAGATCCAGAGTGACCCTACCCTTCCCCTGTGATATCCTGTAGTCGATATAACCCTCGATATTTGAAAAATCGGCTAACTTGCTGCCTCTAGCCTCCAACGCTGTAGAAAAGCTCTGATTGGCCAGGACATCAGTTCAAAGGCTTCCTCTTTCCCAGATCGCAAGGCTTCCCTTAATAGGGAAGCCGTAACTTCTCTCAGCAGAGATTTTCCTCTTGGTTTTATTCCCACTCCTCTGCTGTCTCCAATCCTCTTTCCCCTCCCCCTCCATTCAAGAAAAGAAAGAGAGAGGCTCCTGCTGTGCTTGGCTCCCCCCCCCCCTTCTGAGCTTCCCTAATCACATATAGAACATTTTCTGTTTCAATGGGGCGGGGGATAGAGGAAGATGCAAGTTCAAATCTATCTGAATTCAGCAGGATCCACAACACAATAAACAAAGTAAGTGCAGATTCAGCCCTGGTCTAGTAAATGGTTTGATTCGTCTTCCTGAAAAATATACCACTCTCTTAACCAGTTACTAGCACCACAATCTCCACCAATACCACAGTGCTCCAAGTGGATAGCAATGGTACTACAACAGAGGCTATCAATAACACCGTAACACCAGAAAACAACAGTTCTACCCCCTTCAGTGGCACAACTGAGCAGCCAGTCAGCACGACCATCAGCACCACTCCTGCACCTTCACTGTCCACCAACACAACTACATCTACAAAAGATGATGCCACAACTGGTAAATCATTTCTTATTTGTTTCACAGTTATAGATCACTAAAGACATATCCAGATAACCATTTTGTGTGTGAAGAATCTACTAGGTGGGTAGGTGCGGGGACCAGCATGTCACCCTGAATGCACTGTTCTGAGCCATCATGGAGTCTCTCCAACTCTTTGGTGAGGCTTTGCTGCTGGTCTTGGGTGGAGAAGCAGAGGTCCTTTTCAGTAGCCATGAGATATTCCCTCCATTGCAGTGTTTACCTGAGCCGTTTGCTTGGCTGTTTTGAGAGACAAGTCTGACTTCAGTTGAATACTTATGACTGAGGCTGTCTTACTGCTGGTTCCTGTGCTGGTGACTTTTGTGCTGGTGATTTTTGTAGTGTTTTATTGGGGACACCTGGTCTAGCAAATAGTTTGATTCCTCTTCCTCAAAAATGTACCATACCTCTCTCCTGACCAGTCACTGGCACCACAATCTCCACCAATACCACAGTGCCCCCAGTGTCTACCAGTGGTACTACAACACAGGATATCAATAACAGCCTAACACCAAAAAACGTCAGTTCTACCCCCTTCAATGGCACAACTGAGCAGCCAGGCAGTACGACCATCAGCACCACTCCTGCACCTTCACTGTCCACCAACACAACTACATCTACAAAAGAAGATGCCACAACTGGTAATTCATTTCTTATTTGTTTCAATGTTTTAGATCACTAAAGACATATCCAGATGACCTTTTTGTGTGTGAAGAATCTACTAGGTGGGTGGGGAGGAGAGTGAACTTATGCCTGCAGGGACCAGAATGTCACCCTGATGCACTGTTTCGAACCATCATGGAGTCTCTCCCACCCTTCAGTGAGGCTTTTCTGCTGGTCTTGGGTGGAGAAACAGAGGTCCTTTTCAGTAGCCATGAGGAATTCACTACATTGCAGTGTTCACTTGAGCCGATTCATTGGCTGTTTTCAGAGACAAGTTAGAACTGACCTCTTCATATAGCTGAATCAGCCTTGATTCGGGCACAAATCAGCCAAATCCGGTCCGAATTGCCACTTCCAAATAAATTTAAATGGTCAAATCAACCTTACTTGAATTGCTGAATCATGATTTGGCATTTTTTGACAATTTGAGCGAGTGGCCAATTAAAGTTTAAAGGGGGAAAAGTTCCTCGTGTTGTCCTTCCCAGGATCTGTAAAGGTAGTAGTTATTGGTAGAAGCAATAGACTTGAAGCATAGCTGCAGAAGCCTCTTCTCAAAAGAACCCCCAATTTCAAAAAGATTGAACCAAAGGGAATCCAAAAGATTTGACCTATTAGAGCTCCATTATTTCCTATGATGAAAACAGAAGATCCCTGCTCCATTATTTTTGCAACTTGGAGGTTCTTTTGAGGAGGGACTTCTGCAGCTACACTGCAAGTTTGGCACCTCTACCTCAAATCCCCCCTCCTCTAGCCCAGAAAGATGGAAAAGAAGAATCCCCATGGGCATGAACAGCACCATCGATTTCAATGGTGCCAAATCAATTCAATTTGGCTTAATATCCAATTCAATTCGGCTTAATCATGGAGTCTCTCCCATTTTTTAAGATGTGCCAGAGAGGCTTGGCTGCTGGTCTCGTCTCGGGTGGAGAAGGCAAGGTCCAAATCTTCTTCTCCTTGCACGTGCCTAGAGCCTTGTTCATGATATATGTACACAATATAAACAGGGCCAACACATACAGGAAATCAGAGTCAACCAAGCATGCTGGCCTCATCCCATAAATGCATATTTGTCTCATATATTTGACAATGTTATTTGACATGATATTGTTTTATGTTGTCTGCAATGCTTTTAGGTCCTACAAAATAATTTTGAGGATCAATATGTCGACCTAGTGTTCCACAAAAGTTATGTGGACTAGAACATGCTGAAAAATCTAATACTCACGCATTTCTGTGGAAGATGCTCAGAGGTTCATACACAATTAAAGATTCCACAGAAATACAAATGTAAAAATCCCAGATTTCAATTTAATTTAAAACAATATTTCTGAAAGCTACCCAAAAACTGATGTGCCTAATAACACATTTTTGCCATTTTGAGAGAAGGAGGGCCATACGTTATGTCTCATATGGAGATTAAACTGGATGGACTGAAGCAGGGAGGCCAGCTAGAATTTACTTGCTGGTTCTTCGAGAGTTCTGTTCCACACCTCTTTTGCGCCCTCTAGTGGTCGATTCGATCTTACCCAGGTTTATTTCTATCATAATAACATGTCATTTAAATCTGCATGGAGATAAATGGGAAATAAACCTCTGTGATATTGGACTGAACACTAGAGGCAACACGACATGTATGGAACAGAAAGACAACCCCACACACACACTTCGAACAAGAACTTAGCAGCAAATGAAATGAGAATGCAGGAAATAAATGGAAAATCCAGCCATTTAGAGTCCAGGTCCCAGGTACTTGAGCTCTAGTGGCTGTGTGAAGAACAGTACCTTTCTAATGCAATCTTTTGCCATCTTCCCTTGTAGGCACAAGTCCAGAGGAACGACCACTGAAGTTCTGGGGAATCATTCTGATCTCATTAGCGGTGATTGGAGTAGTCGCTGCTGGATTTGTGGGCTGCTGCTTCTACTGCAGAGTAAGTTTATTGGGCAGGGAGAAGGCACCAGTTTTAAGGTTTTCAGGCAATTTGCATCTCCGTGTCTCTCACGGCAGTTTCAAAGAGTTTTGTCATCTCAAGCCATATCTAACCCCACCTATTCACCTGTCCTACACCCTCCGGTTAGTTCTTGCACAGTGTGCATTAGTCTTGGGCTGTATCAAGGGAGGCATCACGTCAAAATTGCAAGATGTCATAGTCCCACTGTATACTGCATTGGTCAGACCTTACCTGGAGTAATGTGTGCAGTTCTGGAGGCCTCACTTCAAGAAGGCTGTGGACAAAACTGAGAGGGTGCAGAGGAGGGTGATGAGAATGATCCGGGGCCTGGAGAGCAAGCCCTGTGGGGAAAGGCTGAGGGACTTGGGAATGTTCAGCCTGGAGAAGAGGAGGTGCAGAGAGGACATGATTGTTCTCTTTAAGTATTTGAAAGGTTGTTACTTGGAGGAGGGCAGGGAAAGGTTCCTGTTGGCAGCAGAGGATAGGACTTGCAGTAACGGCCTTAAACTAAATGTAGAATAGTATCAGCTAGATATAGTTCAGCAGTGCAATCAGCTGCCTAAGGAGGTGGTGAGCTCCCCCTCACTGGCAGTCTTCAGGCAATGGCTGGACAGATACTTATCATGGATGCTTTAGGCTGATCTTGCACTGAGCAGGGAGTTGGACTAGATGGCCTATATGGCCCCTTCCATCTCCATGATTCTATGAAAAACAAAAGACAAATTCCTGGGATATAAAGCAAAGTCAGTTTTACTGTAAAGAGTGAACTTGCAAATGTCCATCTTGAGATTTAAATCAGGGCCTTCCCCAAGAACACAGCCATTGCAATGGCCTAGCTTTTTAGAGCACTGGAGTACTGTAATTTTAGGCAACAAACCCCCACAAAACATTATTCACTTGAAGTTTGAACTAGGTCACCTAGCTAACCAGTGAACCAGAGTAGCCTAACAAGATAACTGATCCTAAATTATCTGTCCCTGATTTCCTTGCACATTAAAGAAACAAGTTTCCTTGCACATTAAAGAAACATGCTGAAAGCTAACCCTCCATTTCATTCCAAGATGAGTACGTAAAATAAAAGTAATCAACAACTGAGGTGGGAAATGTCTCAGATTCACACAACATGGACAATCGTTTTGACAGGTTCATTGCCTTCCCAAATCTGTGTCTGAAGCACTTGGGAATTGAATTCTCACCATGGAAGGTGTTTAAATTGGAAAAGGCCTGAGGGAAAACACAGCATGTCGTTCAGGCCCTTACTTTCAATCGCTGCATTGAAGCTCTCTTCATTTCTGTATTCCTTTGTCAAGGAAGGCTATGCCAGTTGAACTTCTGCCTTGCCAGTAGCTGTTGAAAGCACAAATGTCCCTCTAGCAAAATGAAATTATTTTGTTTTACATTTAGACCTTGTTGCCCAACGAGACAGCCCAGGTTCCTTGTCTAAGAGCTAAGCCCAGATTGTAGGTCCCTGTAAACTAGGTCTGATCATAATGCTTGGGACAAGGCATGTACATAGTTATGCTTCTTAACATAGTTATGCTTCATAGTTATGCTTCTCCACTTAACCATGGCACTACTTGTAGGGTTTCTTGAAGCCTGAAGAATTTTTCAAGGGGTTCTCAATGGTAAAAAAGGTGAGAAAGTCTGGCATAGAGGGAATAATGCCACCTGGTAAAGAGCATCCCATCAAACCTCTGTTATATGGTCAGGACTTTTTAGTTTCTCCAGGCCGTTGACTATTTAATTCTTCATTTGAAATTTCGCTTGCCTCTCTCTTAACCAGAATATGTCTTTGTCTTAATTCCAGAGGAATAATTTCTAAGCCCCAGGCACATCTCAACTCTTCCCTCCAGATCATCTAGTGCAAGAACATCTAACTCTGAATACGGAGACAAAGGGGCTCAGAGAGAAGAAGTGCTGTTATATTGGACAGCTGCAATTCATCCGTCCAGGACAGGGGTAATCAAACTGCGTCCCTCCAGATGTCCATGGACTACAATTCCCAGGAGCCCCTGCCAGCGAATGCTGGCAGGGGCTTCTGGGAATTGTAGTCCATGGACATCTGGAGGGACGCAGTTTGACTACCCCTGGTCCAGGACTATGGACACATGTTGCTTCCTGAACAGCCCCCAACAGGACATCGTCCCTCTTACAGGCGCTAAAGTTTAGAAAATAATACTTCAAAATGTATTAGAAAGACAGCATAAAGCAATCTCAGTGATGTGTAAGAAGATGGTCATCCTCTCCCTCCTCAGCTTCTCAAACACTTTCTCTGATGAAGACAAAATGCAGCACCTTCGTTACCCTATAAACTGTCTGACATGAATGTCTGAATGCCAGTCAAAGTTCCAGAGTCATGAAATACAGCTTATATAATGTTCAGGCTTATATGGTGATTTGAGACCTGTTAAGTACCGGATGGCTTCTAAAGGTGCCAGGTAAACAAATCTGATGGGAGCCATGAACCAGGAGCCAACAGCTTTAAAGAGACAAGTAAAGAGCCAAATTAAGTCAAAATGTAGAGCAAGAGGTCAACAAAAAGCCAGTAAAGGAAAGTCAAGTTATATCATTTAACGTTACTGCTCACTGACATGATGATTAATCGTATAAAGCTTTCGCCTCCCATACACTGTTTGTTGCGAGTCTTATATTAGTTAATGGCACAGTCCCAGTCTCACACAATAAGTAAAACATTTACACAATAGTACCCTGTAGTCTAGTGCACTAGCATAAATCTGCACAAGGTCTGTTTTTGGATTACTGGCAATGGTTTACCTGTATCGTTCTCCTTTCTGAAAAGGATCTCTGAGGAACTATTTTATTCCATGAAGTCTTTTCCTGCCATTCCCCTCCCTTCCTTGTTATTCTAACATCCCATCTATCCCCTCCTATCTACCTCCTTAAGATTATGGTTCCATACTGATACACATGTGGTTCTACTGCCACAGAATGAAAACCCCTGCCCTGAAGGTTTGGTCAACAGAGCTCACCAGGTGCTACTGTTTGGCAATTGAAGGGGTTTCTATGATAGGAGGAGAAAAAGACTGAGGTAAGGGGGCTCCCATTTTGAATTCATCCCCCTGCCCTTGCTCTCTAGACCAGCAGAAGAAAGGTCTAGAAATCGTGTTGCTCAGTGCATCCTGACACGTCAAAATCCTTGATGTGACGGAAATCCATCAGGTGAAACTCTGGCCATCCCCCCAACCACCATGTTCTTACTTACCATGGAGTTTTCAGGGACAGCCGGAACATGGCACTTATCTGGGTTTTAAGCTAGACAGAAAGAAGAACAGAAAGGGAACAAAAAACTCAACCTGAGAAACCCAACCCAAGTCAGGAACCTGAAGGCTGCGCAACAAATATATATATATATATAAAGGTTAAAATACAAATATTTATGAAGTTCAAGTTAAGAAGATCAAAAACAACATTACAACATAAGGATCACAGTCTGTGCAATATTGCATGTACAGTCTCAATAGCTGCATATGGTATGACCGTAGATCAAATGCATTTCATGACAGAGGGTCTTTATCAGTTGTCAAGTAAACAATATGTACACATATAGCGAAACAGGATAAGAATAAGACCTGGTTGATGGCATCTTCATCATCAGGCACCATGATAAAAGTGAGTGGCTACCCCACTGCCCGGCCCCCAGCGGTATGCCCCCATTAGGGAGTGGCTGCACCCACAGGGAGGGCCAATCATAGTGCTTTAAGAACAATAATTTAGAAATGAGAACATGGAATGCTTGTATCTTTATTAACCCTTTCTAGGCCAAAATGCCTCTGAAACTCCATGAAAAAGACCAGAATGGGCATTAAACAAATAACACCTCAAAAAACAATAGAATGCATTACAGACACTCCAGGACAATATTTTGGAAGTCCAAATGCACAAAAATTGTGTACTTATTAACCCGGGCCAAAATACCTTCGGCACACTATGGTACAAGCCGGAATGAGCATTAAACAAAAAATAGTATCTAGAAAAATGTCCTTTAGGAATCTCTCTAATCTCTATTGTCTTTACAGTAAAAATTGTAAGTAACTCTGTTAATTGAAAGAAAATTCTTATTTATAAAATAAAATGTTTTGTTCCTGGAGTTAGCGATGTATTGGGGGGCAATGTGTTAGTGTCATGACTACTATGCCTAAACTGCAGCTATCAGAGTTAAGTCAGAGAAAAGTACGGAGGCAGTAAGTAAGTCTTGGGCACTAGTTAATTTCAGGCATTGTGGAGCTGCTGACGCAGAAGTCATTGTTAGGTTACACAGAAAATGGAGGAGAACATAACAGCATGGAAAGAACACTGCTGAATCAGCCCACCAGTCCATCTAGTCAAGCACTGATTCTTACAATAGCTAACCAGTTGCCCTGAAGGCCCAGTGAACACGGCCTAGAAGCCAAGGTTTGGCCCTGACACGGCCTCCTAGCTGTAGTATTTAGCTTCCTGTGGCTAGCAGAGAAACTGTCACCCATGAATCTGTCCAGTCCTTTCTGAAAGCCATCCATGCATGGCCATCTGACAGTCAATTCCACAATTTCCAGCTCAATACTAATCATAGTTTACACCCTTTTAAATCCACTGACCTCAGTGGGTTGAGAACTCTGCTTTGGATTGCACTGTTAATTACTCACTGAATAATGAAGCATTTCCTCTTCTGACTCCTATTACCCATCAACATCACTGGAAAAAGACAGGGGAAAATATCCTCATATGGAAACTCTTTGTATACTGGGGGAAGTCCCTTAGTGAGAAGGCTTGCACACGTTAAAGTACATGAAATATTAAGTTAAAAAGATCCATTCCCATCAGTTAAATATGTTCTTGGTCTCCTGAAAGAGCAAGTTTATTGGATACATCTATATTTTTTGCCGTGTTTTCTCGATGAACATTAATAGATCTTTTCATATATTTATCTGGCAGTGGGGGAGGACTACTAATCTATGATTGAGCTTTGTGCTAATTATATTGTTGTATATTTTGGGAGATGCATGGAACCACAACATTCGATGAGAATGTATTTTTGTGCCTCCACTAGCTGGCAGCAGAACATCACAAGTGTTTTCCATGGCAAACAGATTCCCTTGGACTCAATATTTTAATTAATTCTCAGTTTAATGCAAAGCCGGCTCACATTTGACTCAGCCTTCCATCCTTCTGAGATCGGTAAAATGAGTACCCAGCTTGCTGGGGGGTAAACGGTAATGACTGGGGAAGGCACTGGCAAACCACCCCGTATTGAGTCTGCCATGAAAACGCTAGAGGGCATCACCCCAAGGGTCAGACATGACTTGGTGCTTGCACAGGGGATACCTTTACCTTTACCTGAATGCCAAGAATCAGGTGCAAAAAAGTCTCTACTGGCTTACAGGGCTACTTTAAGGTCTTAATCCTGGGCTCCCCCACCCCCTGTCATAATGGATTCTCCTAGGCTTGATCAGGTCCAGTCTTCTTATCCTGCCCATGGCCACAGTGTCTCCCCTGGGATCCCCTTCCTTCCTTGTGCCTTCTTAGTCTGTCCCAACCGGCTTGCCTTCCTCTTCTACTCTTTATGTCTTAGAGTGGCCAGCCAGTGGCTAGAAACCAGCAGGAGATGGGAGAGCGGGGCTGGGGATATGGGGAATGGCATAAAATAATTGCATTACTTCCAAGAAAAACCCTGACATGAAACCATGTTGCTCTAAAAATCACAAGAAACTCACTGGTAAAACTGTAAAGCCGTAGAGTTCCAGCAATTCCTAGCATGAGATATTTGCACTCTAAAACTACAGTGTTCTCTCAGCATATAGAGCAGGGGTAGTCAAACTGCGGCCCTCCAGATGTCCATGGACTACAATTCCCAGGAGCCCCTGCCAGCAAATGCTGAGTACATATTAGTTCTCTTAAAATCCCATCATTACATTTGAAGTACCAAAATGTCTTCTGCTGGATACCTTGCTCACTATAGGAGCCATCCTGAACATGTCTACTCAGAATAAGACTCATGTTATTCAATGGGGCTTACTCCCAAGACAGAATTTTCAGGAGTCCAGGCTTTTGAAGCTTATTCTTGATTCCAGATAAGTCATTCTCCATCAGCCTCACACAGTCAAAGTGATGGTACAATGGGGAGAATCATATATGCCCCTTCTGGGTGCTTCTTGATGGAAGGGCAAGCTAAAAATAAATGAGTCAATCCTAGTTCAAAGTACTTTATGCTTGTTGGTTCTGAAGTTCTTTCCCTAGGTGTCACCTGAGCTACTTGCAGTTTTGGGGAAGACCAATATGAACGGAGAGATGTTGAGTTGTTTTGAACCTTCTGTTTGTTGCTGGATTTCAGAATTCTAGCTACTGATTCGTTTTTGTTGTTTTTCTCTTACCTTTCCCTCGCCTTCCCCTCTGAGAGAAGAATGTACCAAAGGCAACCCATGTACAATATATGGATAACAGTTTGACTGCATCCACACATTTTTCGGATTCTGCACTATTACTGTACTGCAGCAATTCTGTGTATCCAGAAGTTATAGCACAACAACAGTACAGCAGACAAAATTAAGACCGGGATCTGCCTACTAATCATAATTCCACAGATCTGGTTTGCAGTATGTGAATTTATTTTAAGGTATAGGGCCTGCTTCAGTGAACATGTTGGCCCCTGTTTAAAAAACCATGGCAGTGCTTGTTCCTTATGTTTTGTTTTTTATTGTATCCTCAAGCTGAATAAAAGGGTCTCACCGTCTCTGTTAAGCGCTTACCTGCAAATTAAATGGGAGCATTGTGTAATGACTATTTTAATTTCATGTCCCTTAGCTGTGCTTGTTCTTCCTAAAAGGGCAATATTTCAATGACCATTCTGAGAAATTAATTTTCCATATCAACATATTCCAATTGCTTTTAAGAAAATCATGATATTCCTTTGTTCAGTTTATCATGTTCCATTTAATTGTCCTGTTTTCTGTGTGTACATCTTTAATTTTTGGTCATGATTGGAGTCTTTTAAGTATCTGAAATCATGTCAGGGGAGGACAGGGAAAGGTTCCTGTTGGCAGCAGAGGATACGACCTGCAGAAGTGGGTTTCAACTACGTGCAAAATGGTATTTGCTACAAAACAGGAAAATATATTTCACCGTCAGAGTAGTTCAGCAGTGGAATTGGCAGCCCAAGGAGGTGGTGAGCTCCCCCTCACTGGCAGTCTTCAAGCAGAGGCTGGACAGATCCTTATCCTGCTTTAGGCAGATCCTGCATTGAGCAGGGGGTTGGCCTACACGGCCTGTATGGCCCCTTCCAACTCTATGATTCTATTATTCTAAATGCCACCTTTTGGACCCTAACTGGGTTGAAAGGCAGTGTTAAAAGGTTTTCAATAAAATAAAAAATTAAAAGGCGATCACCCTGAGGCTTTTTCTCTATGAAGCTTGCAGTGTATGCGCTGAAAGAGCTCCATAAAGTTTCATTTCAAGAGGCGGCTATTATTTATTATTCGTTTATTGAATACCAGTGGTGGTATTCCAATGGCAAGCATTGATCTCATGGTTGATGCTCACCATCTTTGTTCACACCCAGTCCTAAGGGATGGGTCGGTTTCTTTGACATAAGCTCACTTTATGACAGGAATAAAGGTGCAGGAGGCTTTGAGAAAGGAACCATTTTGTAAGAGAGCCAGCTGGGTGTAGTGGTTAGGAGTGTGGACTTCTAATCGGGCAAGCTGGGTTTGATTCCCTGCTCCCCCACATGCAACCATCTGGGTGACCTTGGGCTTACCACAGCACTGATAAAGCTGTTGTGACCAAGGAGAAATATCAGGGCTCTCTCAGCCTCACCTCCCTCACAGGGTCTCTGTTGTAGGGAGAGGAAAGGGAAGGCGAATGTAAGCTGCTTTGAGACTCCTTTGGGTATAGGAAAAGGGCAAATAAGAACCAACTCTTTTTCTTCAGTAATATCAGGACTCTCTCAACCTCACCTACCTCACAGGGCGTCTGTTGTGGGGAGAGGAAAGGGAAGGCGACTGTAAGCCGCTTTGAGACTCCTTCGGTTAGAGAAAAGCAGCCTATAAGAACCAACTCTTCTTTTTCTTCTAGACAAATAATGTCAACTTATGAAAGAGGGCATTGTGCTCCTTGCACCACCAGAGAAACCTGACTTCACAGTGGACCTTTGGCCTGGTCTCAGGTACTCAGCAGCTCCCCCTAGTCAACTAATTACAGGGTCACTGCAGCTTCTAATCAAAACAGGATCAGGCAAATCAAGGAGCCTGCAATGTCCCATCTGACCTTTCCATCTGAACAACTTAATCTGTTTTCTTGACTGAGCTGATACTGATTGACTAGAAGGCCGAAGACTCGTCTACAACATCTGAGCTTCCTTCTTGGAGATCAGCAGCCATCTCTGAGAAGGGACTAAACCTGGAACCAAAAGGACTCCAATGGAGCACAGCATCGTATTCAGGACTCAAGGGCCACAAGTGACTCACGCTTGGCTATTCAGAGTCTGCATCATCCTGTGCTTCACTCTTACTGGTAAGTCCCACCAGTAGAGGTAAGAAGAGAATTATCACTAGTGAACAGCTGTTCTTTCCACTTAAGAGCCAGTTTGGTGTAGTGGTTAGGAGTGCGGACTTCTAATCTGGCATGCCGGGTTCGATTCTGCACTCCCCCACATGCAACCAGCTGGGTGACCTTGGGCTCGCCATGGCACTGATAAAACTGTTCTGACCGAGCAGTGATATCAGCGCTCTCTCAGCCTCACCCACCCCACAGGGTGTCTGTTGTGGGGAGAGGAATGGGAAGGCGACTGTAAGCCGCTTTGAGCCTCCTTCGGGTAGAGAAAAGCGGCATATAAGAACCAACTCTTCTTCTTCTTCTTCTTCTTAATAAGCGAAAAGCCTTTCCAAAGTGAGGGAAGAGATTTAGGAGACTCTAATAAGGTATCGAATAGACCTGCAGGATATTTCACCGCCTCGACCTTCATCAGGAATTTGCTTTGTACTGGATAAATCAATGGCCATATTAGTGATGAACAACAATGGCATAAAATGGCATAAAAGCTAAAACGGCACAATGAGTAAGAGTTGTACTCTTACAATGAATTGTGTTGTTTATTTAATTTTTTAATTTTTTAAAAATTTGCTTGATAGTTTGCCTTTCTCACTGAGTCTCAAGGCTGATACAAACTTTAAGTTGATGCAGTCCATAGGATGAGACATTCGATCAGCAGTGTAATAAGGCAACCATCAAAATATGATATATGATATAAAAATATGTTAAAAAATGCAGAGAAGCAGGAGTACTAAAATAAAAAAAACAATGCTGGAAAAACAGGACCATACATATAGCAACATGAGCCTCTTGTGGCGCAGGGTGGTAAGGCAGCAGAAATGCTGTCTGAAGCTGTCTGCCCATGAGGCTGGGAGTTCAATCCCAGCAGCCGGCTCAAGGTTGACTCAGCCTTCCATCCTTCCGAGGTCGGTAAAATAAGTACCCAGCTTGCTGGGGGGTAAACGGTATTGACTGGGGAAGGCACTGGCAAACCACCCCGTATTGAGTCTGCCATGAAAACGCTGGAGGGCGTCACCCCAAGGGTCAGACATGACCCGGTGCTTGCACAGGGGATACCTTTACCTTTACGTATAGCAACAGATAATATCTATTATACACAGTAGTACAGTCCATAGTTCCATATTAAAAGTACTTAAAGCCCTAATATGTTTACTGGGCAAAAGCAGAGAGAGAGAGAGAGAGAGAGAGACTGACATGAGATGTAAAGAGTGAGAGACACCGGCATGGGAAACCTTTCAAAAAATGGCAACAGAACTACATGGAAAGGTTTTGAAAAATTTCCACGATCACAACCAGTGTACAGGAACAAATCAGACAATGACAAAGAGAAAACCATGCAAATCTGCAAGGAAGGGCAAAAAAAATGTGTTATTATGATACTGTGCTGGGGCATTGACAAAAATACCCCCCCTTTGTTTTTTTTTTCAGATTAGTGGTACAAGACACCCTGATTTGGAAGAATGCAGGTTTTGAATTGCAGCTGTGGAATAAATACAATGGTGAAAAAAAAGAATGGTGTGTAAGGGGGACAAGGACTCTGAAGTCAAGGCTAAAGGTTCACTGCTGTGAAAATCTGCAATAACTGATTTGCTACCCCAGTACACATTTTCTGGCTATGGGTTGTTCAGGGATTAAACTCGCTCCTGGCACCAGTTTTTCAAGAAAGTGATTTTCTGCCTCTTAACCTGCCTTCTAGGCAAAGTTGAATCAGTCTTAAAAGCCTCAGTACAGATCTCAGAGAAGCAAACCTTGACAGACATGTCCTTATTCTGGTACTCCAAATCTCATGGTTAATAAAAGAATCATATGGGAAGTGGCAATGGTTGCCTTTATTCATTAAAATAAAATAAAACATGTCTGTTTTTTGCAGTAGACGCCATAGTGTGCACTGAATGTGCCATCCCTATGCCACCAGAGGGATGTTCAGAAACATGTGAAGCCAGTGAGAAAAATTCAGGATGCATGGTCCGAGAAGTCTATTCAGGTAAAGAGAACTTCCTGGTTCCGTGCGTGTTTGCTTGTTTACACTAGGAATGGGCAGTTCAGCTGGAATAAGCCAACAATACTTGGATCAATGCTGATTCGGGTACTTTTCAGGTTTATCAGAGCCAAATCGAACATATCATTTTAAACCAGCCGAATAACAGAGGCCAAATCAATTCAGGCTTTATTCCGCTGATTCAAGAACGAGGCATTGAGAAGGACCACACCAAACTGTGGATTAGCAGTTTGGTGGGGTCTTTAAATGCCTCCCAGGTAGACCCTTCCAAGCTGTGGAGAGCCTGCCTTCTGTAGCTTGGAAAGGGGGAGTGGCTCTTTAAATGCCTCACAAAGCAGGTGGCTTTTAAATCCCTCTCCGGACATACAGTGAAGAGTTGGTTCTCTGCTGCCTGGGAAGGGTCGGGGAGAAAAGCCACCAAACAGCTGATCCTGAAGGATCAGCTGTTTGACAGCTCTTTAAATGCTCCCCTCCCAGGCACATAACTTGGTCTCTGCAGCTTCAAAGGGGTCTGCGGGAGACATTTAAAGACCCGCCAGATAGCTGATCCCATTGTTTCAGCAAGATCAGTTCAAGGTTCTCAATTCGACTAGACTCTAATTGATACACCGAATCAATGATTCAGTTGATCTCAAATCCTAAAAGCACCAACTCCCACCCCCTTGCCCATTCCTCGTTTACACTCTTCCACTGTGGTGAGGTATGAAGCAGAAGAGAGATCCCCTGTCTTCAGCACTTCTGCCAAGAGGGGTAAAGCCGCTGCATTATCCTGCTCTTACATGGCAAGCAGGCACTCAAGATGCAGATCTGAGAATGGAACTACACAGCAAGCAGAGACAGACTTGATTCGGCAGGCTGTTGGCCCTGCAGACATCCATTGAGTAAGGTGAGTTTAGCCCCTATGACTGTGCTTCTTGACACTCAGCACTTGCAAACACAGATCCCCATAACATACACCCTGTTCACCGGAGCGGGGACTCCTCAATGGATTGATATTCACAATAATACATACATTCTGCCTTCTCTCCCTAGTTCCAGATGGCTGGGAGAAAACTCAACTGACTTGCTATAATAATAACAACTATGATTTTTGCGGAACCGTTGTTTCAATGGATAGAAAATACCATAACTTCCTCTGCTGTTCTGGAAAGGACTACTGCAGCGACCAGTTGTTGTTGAAATAGCTGACAAGAAGTCCTAGTAGGAGAATTCACAATCCTGGATGGGGAGGCAAGCCCACCGTCTGAGATTTACCAATTCAGGACATGTGTCAATACTAATTGGTTCTAGAGTTGCTTACATACCCTTCTAAATACATACAGCAAAACATCCACCATTGTTGTTTTTAATGCAGCATTTGAATGTTGTATTCCAGGTGTAAACTGCATGGAGCTTTTAGTCTAATCCCAGGTCAATTTAGTCCCTGCCGTCTACACAGAATGTGATTTCCGTTTTGATTTTGGGCAATTTAAATTTTCCTTCTGCAGCAAGAAGGATTGATCTGGAATGACCCTACCTTTATTGTGCGATATCTTAGAGTGCTTTTAATGCTCAATATTTTAAGAATCGAATTGAGAAAGAAGGCTGTTTTGAATCTGGGCTTTGCTCCGTGGTAGAGAACCCCTGATTGACCAAAGCTGATCATGTGACAAGTTTGCCTTAAAGGAGAAGCCCCTAATTTCTCTCAACTTCTGTCGGTCTTGGATTATTTTCTCCCTCCTCTGCCTTCTTTGATCCTCTCCCCATCCCTTCCAAGAAAAGAAAGAGGCTCCCTGCTTGGGTCCTATCTCCCCCCCCCCTTCAAGAAAAGAAAGAAAGCTTGGCTCCCCCCCCCTTCTGAACTACCTTAACCACGTGCAGAACACTTTCCTGTTTCAATGGGGGGGGGAGAGGAAGACCCAAGTTCAAATCGATCTGAATTCAACAGGATTGACAATGGAATAAACAAAGTAAGTGCAGACTCTGCCCCAGTCTCCCACTGTAGCAGCCGCGGGAGAAATTGCATGGTCAAATTGATGTTGTATCAATGATCCAGCAAACAATACAGAGTATGGCAAATAACAGGCAAACCCCGAAAGTAATATACACAAAGGAACTGTAGTTCTTAAAGGCCAGATTACAATTAATATACACAGTTTTTGTTATCTCAAAACAATTTTAGTTATGATTTGCACCAAAAGAAATAATTGGTTTTTATCAGGGCTGTAGAAGATCCTCCACTTTAACTGGTCTCTACAAAGATCTGCTTCTTGCATACTGCTTCAAGAGCATAAATTTCTATCCAATATATGTAGTAGCATAATAATGGGACAAGCCACTAAAATCGAAGACCCTTGTCCCATTATTAAAGGTAAAGGTATCCCCTGTGCAAGCACCGAGTCATGTCTGACCCTTGGGGTGACGCCCTCTAGCGTTTTCATGGCAGACTCAATACGGGGTGGTTTGCCAGTGCCTTCCCCAGTCACGACCGTTTACCTCCCAGCAGCAAGCTGGATACTCATTTTACCGACCTCGGAAGGATGGAAGGCTAAGTCAACCTTGAGCCGGCTGCTGGGATCGAACTCCCAACCTCATGAGCAAACTTTCAAGCGGCTGCCTTACCACTCTGCGCCACAAGAGTCCCATTATTACGCTACCAGAAATATTGGACAGAAATCTATGCTTTTGAATGAGTGGAAGCATTGTTCCCAGTATACTAGAAGCAGATCTTTGTCGAGAGGTTGACAACATCCATGAGGGGACCCAATATCATCCAATGACCCCATTTTAGGAGCCAGGAAGGACAGGGGGCAGGGGGGACAAGTGGGCGCCCTCACTACACCCAGCAACTTGTCCACTTCTGTTAAAGAGGGTCAACTGAAGCCTTCACACACATCCTCCCGAGGTGGCCAGGGGACCCCCAGGGGACACCCAGGAGACCCCCAGTTCCCTTTCTATATCAATCATGGCAGAGTGATGAGTGTCAGGATCAGCTTCTGCTCTCTGCCATGTTTGGTTTCAGTGAACCTAAAAGACTCCATCTTGGTGAGCTTTGTCCTTGTTACCTTTCCCATGTAACCAAAATAAAATAGCTCACTAAAACCTCCCAGCCTTATTCCAATTGATTATATCATCTGTTACCTTTGATCATGGGTTGTTTTTTTGTTCGTATGTATATATGTTCCAATGTATATGAAACTGGAAAAAAATCTGCCTACATCTAGTTTACAGTGTTTGAATTTTTAGTAGGTCAGAGTGCTGCTTCAGTAGACTTCTTTGCCCCTCTAGAGAGTTCTTTGCCCCTCAGTGCCTGCTCCTTGTGTTTTGTTCTTTTATTGTTTCTACGAGCTGAATAAAATGTTCTGGCCATCTCTGTTAAGCACTTAGCCCTCAAATAAAACGGGAACATTATGTAATAATTTTTCAGTATTACATGATTCTTTACTATGCTTGTTCTCCCTAAAACAAAAAAAAATTTCTATGGCTGTACTGAGAAATTAATTTTCCACATCAACATATTCAAATTGCTTTTAAGAAAACCATGGTATTCCTTTGTTTGGTTTATGGACAGTTTATGTTCCGTTTATGGTGTTCCGTTTAATCAACCTGTTTATCATCCTGTTTTCTGTGTATACGTCTTTAATTTAAGGTCAAATGTCACCCTTTGTCGTACTCCAGAGCCATTTGCTTGGAGGACTGATAATTCATCCCCTTATATCTCAAAGTTTGGGACATCATTGTTCCTCAACATGTAGTCAGGATGGAGTCTGTAGGCCAGGAGTAGTCAAACTGTGGCCCTCCAGATGTCCATGGACTACAATTCCCAGGAGCCCTTGCCAGCATTCGCTTGCGAATGCTGGCAAGGGCTCCTGGGAATTGTAGTCCATGGACATCTGGAGGGCCACAGTTTGACTACCCCTGCTGTAGGCCATATGGTTAAGGGCCACCAGAGAAGATGAACGAAGAGAAGAGACAGTCTTGTGGCCTCAGAATTTATAATTTATAATCTCCCCTTGGGAATCCATCGCCCTGTGGGGTCACAGTCCCGTCTTTCAGCTTTTCCAGTCTCTGTTCTTTAGTGGTTACAATACAGCAGAGACGTTAAATGGTAAGCCTTTTGTCTTACACCAGAGCCATTAGCTTGGAGGATTGAAGATTCATTCCCTTGTATCTTATGTCTCTGCCAGCTATGACCTTCCATCCAAGGCTTCAGTACACGGAAAGAGCACAGTCCTAGTTACTGACCTATGACCTCTAGGGTAAAGAGCATTTCTCCATATGTGTGAAGGTGGGGTAGGATGTATCTCTGCTTACACCAATGAACCGGTCCCATCTAAGGGCCTTCTGATCAGAGGTCTAAGCTGTAAGAGTGCCAAGGATCTGATGTCTCCAGAGTATGTGGACAGATGCATGATACTGAAGTGGATGGCAGCCATTTAAATTATAAAGTTGGTGTGAAGACAATAAAAGCAGTTTTATAAAAGAACTATAGTGTCCAAATGGCACAAGGTGATGGTATTGCCTTACTCTGCTCTGGTTAGACCTCATTTGGAGTACTGTGTTCAGTTTTGGACATCACAGTTGAAGAAGGATGTAGAGAAACTGGAGCGAGTCCAGAGGAGGACAACGAAAATGGTGAGAGGTTTGGAGACCAAGATGTATGAGGAAAGGTTGAGGGAGCTTAGTTTGTTTAGTCTGGAGAGAAGGCGACTAAGAGGTGATATGATAACCATCTTCAAATACTTGAAGAGCTGTCATATAGAAGGTGCAGCAGAAGGTTAGACCAGAACTGATGGGATGAAATTAATTCAAAAGAATTTTCAGCTAAACATCCAGAAGAAGTTCCTGACAGTTAACACCTTTGGGTCAGAACAAATGGCAAAATTTACATTTCTTCTCCTTGTTTGCCTCTCACTGGATTTTCTCAAGCTTCATTACCGTGTGGCCCATTTATTTCCCCTCACCCAGAATTTGACAACCCATGCACTTCTCTTCACCTTATCCCGCAACTCTCCCAGCTTTCCAGCTCAAGCCCTGATCCCCAAACCTTCCTTATTTCCTTTCAACTTCTGCATGAAGTTGTTCAGCCCCCACATTACTACATTTTCTCCTTCTAGGAGGGCTAATGGGAAGACCTGGCTCTGTAGAAGGAAACCCTCTTTAGCGTCGCAATCATCATAATCAGGAGTGTATTCTTTACAGTCCTGGAGCTCCATTCACAAGGTAGCACTGTCAATACTTTTTTTCACATGCTGAATAATGCACTTTGAATCCACTCTGCAATGGGATTTTACAGCGTTGAACAGGAAACTCCACCTGCAAATGATTGGGACTCCTCATTCAAATTACATCATGCTCTGTTGCTTTTGAAAAAAAAGTTTTAGATCACCTTAGCTACCTGCAATTTTTTGGTAGAATTTGGTATGATTTGAGATTAATTGAATTGCTTACGACCTTCTATTTGTTGTTGGATTTTGGCATATTCCATATATATTGATTCTTTTTGTGTGTGGTTTTTCTCTTCCCCTCCCTTTCCCATCTGAGATCAGAATGTGTCAAAGGGAGACGCTTTACAGTGCATGTATAGCAATTTGGTTACACTGTCACTATTCTTGGTGAATTGGTGGGGGGGGGCAACAGTGAGAGGACTTCTCAAGTTCTGGCTCAGCTGGGGGACCTCCTCATGGCACCTGGTCCTTGACCACTGTGTGGCACAGAGTGTTGGACTGGATGGGCCTTTGGCATGACCCAACATAACTTTTCTTATTGTCAAGCGCCGACAAAACTCACAAACAAACTTCTATAGGAAGAAAGCTTTAATTGGAAGTAGATCTGGTCACTATAACATTCGAAGTCAAGACTGTTCGATACCAGGACAGCAGGCAGTTATCAATACATTTCTCCTGCCTAAACCCAGGTGTTACCAAAGGGAGGGGGAAACCCCTCACCCAGGTGCCATCCCAGGCTTCCTGCCAAGGTGTTGAAGTTAGCGCGGCCTTGGTCAGGCCGGCACCTCGGGCTAGCAGATAAGATGTTTACAGGAACTGGGCAACATTGTTTCACAGCAGGGAGACTATGCAGTGTGAAAATGCAAGGATCAAAGAAGGGGAGGAATCAAAGGAAAACTACAGGCATAAGCATTCTGGTTACATGGGAACGTTTCTGTAAAAGCACAGCACTCCAAGATGGAGTCTCTTATGTTCACTGAAAACTCAAGCATGGCAGAGAGCAGGGACAGATCCTGACACTTATGTCGTCATCATTTGATTCAGTTGGCAAAGAACAGAGCTAGAGTTATATAACCATAATCTAATGGTGAAATTGGCCAGGATATATCACATTAGTTCACTCCTGCTCTGGTGTCCCTACGAATATTATTCATCATTGTTTCCTTTATTCTTTTCATCCTTTCTCCTTGTCTTCAAAAGTGACACGTTCTCAAGAAGAAATGCCCTTCCCAGGCTCTGCCCCCTGATTATCCCAGAGGACAAGCAGACCATTTAAGGGAAGAAGAAGGTTACATTGGGGTATTTCAAGCCTGAAGGAGTTAAACCCACCTTCACAAAGTGATGTCACTGGCTCAAACAAGTTAAGAAGAAGTTAAGTTAAAAGGGAAGTTAAAAGGGGAGGGGGAGGTGATGCTGAAAGTTTGTATAAGGTTTGTATAAAAACTAAATACATCCTAACTACTGCCCATGATCTCACTGTATATTCTTCTCCCCTCTGATCAGTAGACCAAACTTACATTTTAAAAAAAGAAGATAAGATGGATCGAATAAATGAATAACTAGATAAATGCATGGATGAAAACAGTCCAATGTTACTTCATATAAACGTGAGACTGTTTCGCTGAAGCAGAGTCGGTGCTTGAGTCTGCCGGTATGGACATGGGAGATTTAACTGGGCAGAGTGGGAAGATGGGCTGGCCCTCTCTGTCCAGGCATGTGAATTCTCTGTCCAAGGGTGTGAAGCACTTGCAAGAAACTACAGCGTGCTGCTGCAGAAGTCCTCATTAGAACAGCAGCTGTATTGATGACGTCTTCCATCGGCTGGAAGCCAGGTGGTTCCACAGAGGTGGAGATCGTGGATATCGTAGCAATGGAGCCATCTCTTCTCCAAATTATCACCTGCAGAAGATTTATTTAGAATCTCTATACACCCACTTTTCTCTTGAGCACCACAGGACCCCAGGGCAGGTGACGACAATATAAAAAACCAGTTTGAAAATGAACACTGAAAGAACTGAGTTATAATAGGCTAGAACCATATGAATGTCCAATCTAAAAACACCTCTGGTTAAATATTCCCACTTGACCAGGTTCAGTCTTCCCCACAAACTCTCCAGAATAACTGTGTCTTATATCTCACTGCAAAGCCTCCCTGACGTATTCTGGGGCAACCACTTAAAAGGCCCAGACAAGACTATTGCAGAAGATACATTAGAGGGGGGGGGCTGACAATACACAGTATCCCCTCCATACTTTGTGCATCTCTGTGTTCACTGTTAACGTTAATCCTGCAAAAGACACTAGTGCGGAATATCCCACCCCCTCTTGCTTGGAAAATGTCCAAGCTTTTTCCCCCCTGTGGTCTATTATAAAGAGGGGGGGAGTTACCCCTTTGGCTCATCTTCATTTGGATGCAAACGAACCTGACTAATAGCCACACACAGAGCTGCAACAGGTTCTGAGGTAATTACTGCTTTCTAGAAGCTTTGTAACTTCTTAAGATATAGGAGCCAACCTTGCATTCCATCATCTAGTGAGGTATGTTTAGCAGAGAGACAGAGGATTTGTGGGTTTCCCCGATTTCTTTTGGATTCTCTGACTGAGTGCTAAATGTATTTTAAAAGTATTTTTCTAATTAATAAATCTTTTATAATTTTGGACCCTGGTAGCAGTTCTCTGTCCCACAGTAACCCCCAATGCCTCAGAAACTGGAGAGCCAGTTTGGTGTAGTGGTTAGGAGTGCGGACTTCTAATCTGGCATGCCGGGTTCAATTCTGCACTCCCCCACATGCAGCCAGCTGGGTGACCTTGGGCTCGCCACAGCACTGATAGAGCCATTCTGACCGAGCAGTGATATCAGGGCTCTCTCAGCCTCACCCACCTCACAGGGTGTCTCTTGTGGGGAGAGGAAAGGGAAGGCAGTAATCTCAGGGCTCTCTCAGCCTCACCCACCCCACAGAGTATCTGTTGTGGGGAGAGGAATGGGAAGACAACTGTAAGCCTCTTTGAGCCTTCTTCAGGTAGAGAAAAGTGGCATATAAGAACTAACTCTTCTTCTTCTATTCAAAAGGGGCAACCCCCAGGGAAGCACAAGGAGGTGTCCAAGCAGCTATCCCTCCCAGGGGTACACCCAGCAGTAACTTGTCCCCACAGAGACCACGTGCTGGGCTGCAGGAGACACAGAGGTAAGAACTCTGAATTCAAACAGGAAGCTGGGAGCTCTGTCCCTCTTAGTATTCTGAGGTCAGTTTTTGGGATGCAGCGTGCTGAAAAGGAGAAGGGCAGAATCCCTGTCCTGCCTTGTACCTGGCTATCCCAAGCATGGCCTCCACAGTGAGAAAATGTTTAAAGCAAACAAGCAGAAAACACACCCATACCTATAGAGACTTTCCTGACCAAGCAGCCTGAATACAAGCCACTGACTTCACACGTTTCTTCGCATGTCTCCTCTGGATCCTGAAGCAGGCAATCTGAGCATATTATAGCGTCTGCTGCAAAAGGACAGAATTTCAAAACTTCAGTGGACCTCGGCATAAATCCCACCTTGCAGAAAGGCCACCAAAGCAAACGAACCTAGCTTCAGAGGGCAGCCAGGCTGGCTCGCAGTAGAACAGCCGGATTCAAATGGGTCGCCGTGTTGGTCTGAAGTAGCACAACAAAAATAGAGTCCAAGAGCACCTTTAAGACCAACAAAGATTTATTCAGGGCGTGAGCTTTTGAGTGCATACGCTCAAAAGGTGCTATTGGACTCTATTTTTGAAGTAGACCACCTTAAGGGCCCACAAGCTTTGGATAGGCCACTGGACTGATCCATTGTGGCTTTTCTTTTATTCTTCTTCAGAGCAAGATTTGCTTTTAATGCCCCTGGAAGTGTGTAATAGTGAGAGGGATGAATGGCAAGCAGAAATTTCAAGGGAAAAGAGCCAGAGTGGGAGGAACTGAATCTCTGGTTGGAAAGCTGAGATAAATATACATGCGGGAGAAGGGAAGGGGAAGACAGGGAGACTGGAGATTTTCTGTTCTAATCACACACACACAATAAGATGGAGGCAAGGAAGATTGTGTATGCCACTTTGGGTCTTCATCATGAGAGAAAAAGCAGAGTATAAATTTAGTAGGTAAGTAAATTAATATTGGAGGACAGGAGGGCCTGGAGGATCATTGTCCATGGGGTCGCGATGGGTCGGACACGACTTCGCACCTTAACAACAACAACAAAATTAATATTCTGCATGTCATAAACTGCATTAATAGATTTGGTTATTGTGTATTGATAAGGGATGTTTGTTGATAAAAACTCAGGAAGTTAAGATATATAGATTTTTTTCCTACATTCATATTGCAATATCAGCTGATATTGTCAGGTCTCCTCTTGCTGGTACTAGTGATCCTGCCCTGGTTTTTTGCCTTCTCTTAACACTAAACTATGAGCCTCTTGTGGCGCAGAGTGGTAAGGCAGCTGTCTGAAAGCTTTGCCCATGAGGCTGGGAGTTCGATCCCAGCAGCCGGCTCAAGGTTGACTCAGCCTTCCATCCTTCCGAGGTTGGTAAAATGAGTACCCAGCTTGCTGGGGGGTAAACAGTAATGACTGGGGAAGGCACTGGCAAACCACCCCATATTGAGTCTGCCATGAAAACGCTGGAGGGCGTCACCCCAAGGGTCAGACATGACTCGGTGCTTGCACAGGGGATACCTTTACCTTTACCACTAAACTACATGAAGCACATTCATTTTCCCCATTTTCTTTTCCTTCCATGGCATGGTGGCCATCCCTTGATTTGTGGTTTTAAAAACCTGCTGTTCTGATAATGGCTGACTTTATGGGGTCTAAATTTTACAACCTGCAAACAAGGCTTGTTGCACATATTCTTACCTCCAAGCACCAGGCAGAGGACAACACAGACTCCAAGGAGCCAAAACCGAGCCATGTGTGACCTCTGAATCCTTAAGAAGCAGCTGTGTCCAGTGGGGTGTCCCTTTGGTGCTGGCTTTAATCCCGTCTCAGGGATAGCAGCTGGTCTTTCAGAGAAGACTTCCACCAATCAGAATTAGCACCATCTATGCCGCACAACGAGCTCTTCACATGGAAAAGCTGGGCCTGAGACATTGGCTATATAAGGTCAGGTAGAACCTTACAGGCTCCTCCAGTCACCTGATCCCATCCTGATTGGAAGCTGCAGTGGCCCTTCAGTTAATTGAAGGGGAGGTGCTGCTGCTGAGCACCTGAGACCGGAGAGTCCCTCTTTAGTTAGGCTTCTCTGGTGATACAGAGAGCACAATGTTCTCTGGCATAAGTCATCTTCGCTATTATGATATGGGACAAGATGTCCTGATCCCTGGTCCAAAGCTCCATGCATCTTTCATTCCTGTTAAAAAGTGTGCTGCTGTTCAGGAAACCATCCCATCATCATCTTCACCATCTTCATCATCATCTTCATCTTTATTAAATTTGTTACCTGCCACTCCCAAGCAAGCTCGTGGCGGGTTACAGGTGTCCAGTTAAAACTTCCATTAAAACCCCCATTAAAATGGACAAGAAATACCGATACAATAACCGATAACCCAGGAACATGGTGGAGAACGCCCTCCCCCCCCCCCCGCCATCCACAACTCCTCCAGAAGGAGGAGGCAGGAGAGACAAGATACCCAAAGTTGTAGCTAGACGCCAGGGGGGGGGGCATCCCTTAGGATTGAGTGAGAATCAATATAGTGAGCATAAATCACCAGGACAGTGCTTGCTGTTTGAATACCTCACTGGCACTGAGACAGCACTGGCTGGCAACCCATGCTTACGTGCTGCTTCCAAGGGCATCCTTAAACTAACAGAGCTCACCAAAAGACTAGCTGAATGTGGACACTATGGACCAGGGGTGGTCAAACGGTGGCCCTCCAGATGTCCATGGACTACAATTACCATGAGCCCCTGCCAGAGAATGCTAGCAGGGGCTCATGGGAATTGTAGTCCATGGACATCTGGAGGACCACAGGTTGACTACCCCGGCTGTGGACAATGACAGACTTACAGTATCACCTTCAGATACTACTCCAGGTTTCTCAACAGGGGCTTTGTGAAACTCTGGGGTTTCTCAATGGCCTTGAAAGGGTTTTGCCAATTGGGTGGGAGTTAATTAAATGTTGTATGTGGATAATAATAATTTACATGAAAATGAAAAAAAATGCCTACTAATAGTAATTGCATAGAACTAGTTTGCATTATGTGAATTTGCATTAGGATGTAAGTGGATTTCTTGGCCCCTTTAAAAAAAAAACATTGCAGAGCCTGTTCCGTGTGTGTGTTTATTGTTTCCTTGTTGAATAAAATGTTCTGGCAGAAATTGTTAAGCACTTACCTGCAAATAAAATGGGAACGTTATGTAATAACTATTTTAATTTTAGTACATGATTCTGAAATGTACTTGTTCTTCCTAAAAAGGGAAGTGTTTCAGTGACCACACTGGGAAATTAATTTTCCATATCAACATATTCAAATGGCTTTTAAGAAAATAGAAAGTCATGACACGCCTTTGTTCAGTTTACGCTGTTCCATTCAATGTCCTGTTTTCTGTGTGCACTTCTTTATTTTGGGGGTCAAGTGCCACCTCGGT
Source organism: Paroedura picta (assembly GCF_049243985.1). Taxonomy (NCBI): domain Eukaryota; kingdom Metazoa; phylum Chordata; class Lepidosauria; order Squamata; family Gekkonidae; genus Paroedura; species Paroedura picta. The sequence continues at coordinate 12,581,046 of NC_135371.1, forward strand.
CAAATGCCACCTTTGGTCAAATTCCACCTAACTGGGTGGAAAGGCAGTGTGAACCTGTTTTCAATAAAATAAATGATTAAAATGTGATCACCTTGAGATTTGTTTTCTCTATGAAGCTTGCTGTCATCTTACTCTAAATTAGGGTTATATGCTTTGGTCACCGAAGTGTCCAACCCTACTCTAAATCCTGATATTTATTAGAATTGCTCGTGTATCAAGTATAACAACTTCAGTAAACCCGGTTTGCTGGGAGGGCAGTATGATGGATGGATGGATGGATGGATGGATGGATGGATGGATGGATGGATGGATGGATGGATGGATGGATGGATGGATGGATGGATAGATAGATAGATAGATTTGGTCATAGTTTATTTTCCCTGATTGAAATTCCTCCATGAGCCTTTAAACTTCACAGCAGACCTAACGAATTGTGCAGCTGAGCTAGTAAAAGTTACAAGAATATCAGCCTTCTCTAGAATATTTGGGAAATGTACACAAAAGCTTATACCCACTAGAAAACTTTGTTGCTCTTACAGGCAGCACTGAGACTTGGCTCTAATACTCACCAGTCAAACCTTTTGCTTCAGCTTATATATAATTTTAATAAAATTAAAAGCAGAATCCCCCCAAACAGGCTCGAAGATGGTTCCATTGCAACGTATCAAATGTTTTCTCAGTATCCAGAAAGAGAATAGCAGAATGGATTTTTCTTTATCCATCATTTCCCTCCAGTGTTTCATGCGTTCTTCCCGTCTCTCTGTTCAGATCCCCCTTGATATACTGTCTTCACTGAGGCATTCCTATTTTCATTTTAAAAATGGCAATTTTTAACAAACAGACACTTCTAATTCCCGTCAAAAGAAAAAGTCTTCTTTGGGGCCAATAAGCAATGAAAACAGCCCCAAACTCACCATGTTGTTTACAAGGTCATTGAATGTCAAAGGCTCAGTAAAATGTAGCCAGATCTCTGTGAACGTCTTGCAAGATGTCTGCAAGATGTCTAATATGCAGCCTTTCCTCATCAGCCTGCGATTTCTCAACTTGTCCATTTTATTACTAGGTAGAGCTGCGCTGACTGCCTGACACCCTGGCACCCTCCCCAGCCCACACAACCCTCGGGGTGCTTTTTGTTCTGCAATTTACTTTTCTTGCCTGGGTGAGTCTAATATCCTTAAGGGAAGGGAACTTTCAAGTGATAGAATTAGCTGCCTCATTCATCTTCTGCATGTCTTGCAATTTACTTTTCTTGCCTGGTTGAAAATAATATCCTTAAGGGGAGGTTCTTACAATTAACCCATTATCACCTTCTTGACAGAGATAAGGGATGGTATCTGCAAGAGGGTCCAGGTCATGGACAAACTACGAATTGGCTTACGTCCTTTAATCATCACATTAAGCCTTGAAGGAAATGAGGGTACTTTGCTTCACAAGATCTTCACCAGATCTTCACAGACCTCCACAGCTAACATGGTATGTGAGAAAATGGTTGTATGCAGTGGGATATGAGATTGATGACAGAACATAGCATTTCCTGATGTCTGTAGACCTACCTTCTTCAGGCCATTTTAGCTTAAGGGAGAATGCTATTAAGGCACCTCCTCCCCAGCCAGGCTGTCAGGAATATATGTTGGTGTTACCAATAGTCCTTGGTCATTGTCTTCTACTCTCTCACACCCCAGTCTAGCCTTCTGGTTGGTGCAAGGCCTACAGACAGCATTCCTCTGTCCAGAATGCTTACCTCCATTCTTTTCGGTGGAAGTAGCTGATGCCTACAAGCCTTTGCATATGTCACCTGGTGGCTTCACCAAACAGGAATGGAAGCCCTCTGCTTTGTGAAAGCTTCACAGATGGTCCACAGCAAATTACAGAATCTTGGTTTGGGGTGCATCTACTAGCTAAGTGGTTCTCAACCTTCCTAATACTGCGACCCTTTAATACAGTTCCTCATGTTTTGGTGACCCCAACCGTAAAATTATGCAAGGGTTCTTTCACAGAAATTAAACCAAAACTGACCAATGACGTGAAGATCCATCGTTCAGGATTGTGTATAAATTGGGTTTTTTTCCAGGGATTTCTCAGTTCAGTTCTGCCTCTTGTCCCACCATGCCGATCTCGTGACAACAGTGGTGCTCCCCCGCCCAAGCTGCTTGCCCTGCCACGACCCCTGGGAAAAGGACCCCAAAGGGGTCCCGACTCCCAGGTTGAGAACCACTGTACTAGCTGATATGAGGTTTCCTTTTCGCATGTCGTTGTGGTTGGGCTGCTCATGCCTCCAAAAGAATCATTACCTAATTCCTTTATGGCAAGCTTTCTTCCTTCATCTGAAATGTCATCATACTGTGGCCCTTGAACACACCAGCAGCTGCTGCCTTTAATTACTTTTATCGGATTTCATCACACCTTGCTAAGCCCGGCTAGCCTAATTTAATTAAGGACATGGAAACAGTGGAGCGGCTTATCAGGTTACAATCCTGGCAAAGCAAATCAATATCACTAGCCTGACATAGCCATGTGCTGAGGTTCAATTAGAGTGTCTTGCTTGACAGTTGCTTCTTGAGGTGTACTGCTGCCACCACCACAACAAGCTGGCAGCTGCCTCTCACTGCTGCAGCTGCTGCCACCAAGCCTGCCTAAGAGTTTGTGGGGATCCTTCCCTAAACAATAAGAATTGGAATGTGATAGGTTAAATAAACATTCTTCAGGCTTCGAGAAAACCCATAAGTGGCACGGCCGTATAGAACATGGTCTGGAAGCATAGCTGTGAACACGCCCATCTGGGCCCCAGCTTGGTGTAGTGGTTAGGAGCGCCGACTTCTGATCTGGTGAACTGGGTTTTATTCCCCGCTCCTCCCCCTCATGCAGCCTGCTGGGTGACCTTGGGCACATCACAGTGCTGATAAAGCTGTTCTGACCAAGCAGGAATATCAGGGCTCTCTCAGCCTCACCTCCCTCGCAGGGTTTCTGTTGTGGGGAGAGGAAAGGGAAGGTGATTGTAAGCCGTTTCGAGACTCCTTCAGGTAGAGAAAAGTGGCTTATAAGAACCAACTCTTCTTCAGTAATCTCAGGGCTCTCTCAGCCTCACCTCCCTCACAGGGTGTCTGTTGTGGGGAGAGGAAAGGGAAGGCGACTGTAAGCCGTTTTGAGACTCCTTCGGGTAGAGAAAAGTGGCATTTCTTCTTCCCACTCCCTCCAGGCCCATCATTGACCATGGGGGGTGAGGAAGGGCGACATGACCATAGGTGGACAAATCACCTGATAAATATTAAACAAAAATATATAACAAATTCATTAATCCCCACACATTCAGGAAACCCTTCCAAGTCTGTCAAGAAACCCTGGGTTGAGAAGCCTGCCCTATCCCATGACTGATGAAACTTTCTGAAACATTTTGTTGACAGTACAGTCTGATTTACCTTTGTAAAAAAAGAATCCCTCTTGCATAATTCTGTTTTGCATCATTTACAGAAAGCTGGGAGAGGTCATTACATAAGGTATCGGTCTCAACAACAAGAAATGCATGAGTAGAGTTATAACGCCTAAGGTCACCTGTTGAATTTGTGGGTGAGATGGAAGGATTATGAACCAGGGAGTTCTTTGATTCACCACAATAGCTCTCAGTGGTCAAAACATTTACTTCTTGAGCATTCTCCATTGCACTGGGTGGATGATTGTTTTTTCTCACTCAAGTGACCTGATGCTTCTCCCTGACTAAAGGTAAAGGTATCCCCTGTGCAAGCACCGAGTCATGTCTGACCCTTGGGGTGACGCCCTCTAGTGTTTTCATGGCAGACTCAATACGGGGTGGTTTGCCAGTGCCTTCCCCAGTCATTACCGTTTACCCCCCAGCAGCAAGCTGGGTACTCATTTTACCAACCTCAGAAGGATGGAAGGCTGAGTCAACCCTGAGCCGGCTGCTGGGATCGAACTCCCAGCCTCATGGGCAGAGCTTTCAGACTGCATTTCTGCTGCCTTACCACTCTGCGCCAGAAGAGGCTCATTCTCCCTGACTAGAAAGCAGGAATTCATATCCAGCCCTTGTTGGAGGACTAGTTGACAAAACATTCTCTAAAGTACAAATTATCTGGGCATCAGCTAAATATAGCTGACAATATATGATTATTCGCTCAGAAATCTGCAACGGATGTGGTGGACCCCCACCCAGTGGGTGGGCATTCACAAATACTGCACAGATCAGGGAGACTGGCTAATGTGAACTTGCAAGTCCAAAGAGGCACAAAGGATCATGTAAATACAGAATCAAAGTCATTTTTTTAATTGAAAGCTTCTTCCATTAGTCAAAATCGCATTCGCTTGTATAAAAGCAGATGCTATGAGAAGCATGGACTACAATTCCCTACAAAGATCCTCTTGTGGCGCAGAGTGGTAAGGCAGCCGTCTGAAAGCTCTGCCCATGAGGTTGGGAGTTCGATCCCAGCAGCCGGCTCAAGGTCGACTCAGCCTTCCATCCTTCCGAGGTCAGTAAAATGAGTACCCAGCTTGCTGGGGGGTAAACGGTAATGACTGGGGAAGGCACTGGCAAACCACCCCGTATTGAGTCTGCCATGAAAACGCTGGAGGGCGTCACCCCAAGGGTCAGGCATGACCCGGTGCTTGCACAGGGGATACCTTTACCTTTACCTTTACGAGAAGCAAAAGTAGCTCTAGGTCAAACAAGACGGATGATAGTCAGACAGACAGATATTGACAGATGTGATGGGCAGGAACACAGCTAAAATGATATGTCAGGACAACATTATATAGCAGGTGGATGCCTTGGTGGCTGGCTGATGGGGGACTCATTGGAAGGATGATGATGATGATGATGATGATGATGATGATGATGATGATGATGATGATGATGATGTTATCCGTTCAGTCGTGTCCGACCTTGGCAATTCTATAGGAAAATCTCCGCCATGCGCCCCTGTCTCCGATTGGAAGTATAGTGTTGAGCTATAGTGCAGCCATCATTTCTAAGGAGCAAATAAAATCAACAAGAGAGAGGGTTGACCCAGAGAAAGCTTGATTTGCTTTGCTAACTTTCATTCTTATCTTCTAGAGCAGGGGTAGTCAACCTGTGGTCCTCCAGATGTTCATTTGACTGCCAGCAAACGCTGGCAGGGGCTCATGGGAATTGTAGTCCATTAACATCTGGAGGACTGCAGGTTGACTACCCCTGTTCTAGAAAGAGCTAGTCTGCATCCCTCTCTGCCTTAAATGGACAGAGTTTCCTTGCTGGTCTTAAAGGTGCCTTTGGACTCAAATTTGATTATTTGCTTCAGACCAACATGGCTACCCACCTGAATCAATTGCCTGGTCAGCAACCGTGCTATGCATGTAGTGGTCGTATTCTTAAAAGTAGGTTGAGAAAAGCGAGGAAGAGTTATGCATGATCCTGATGCCAATAGGTCCTGGAGGAGAAAGGACTGAAGAATAACTTTTGCAAGATCTGTTGTAGCCTGATTCTATTGGTGTATGTTAATATATTCATCTGATGTAAAACCTGTTATAAATGTTCATCCTGGACAAAGGAACTGGGTCAGTGTCTTGAACTTCTGTAGGGATCGACACTGAATAAAGACTTTGCTTCTACTAGACTTCAGTTTGCTTATTTGGACCCCATTGATAGAAATAAAAAATAATTATTTCCCCAGAACTTCCATATATGCACAGAAACTAAAAATGAGTTGCTTCATCAATAGATAACAAACATGGTTGATTCTGTCCTTTAATAATTTCCAAATCCACAAGATAATGGTAAAGTTTACAGCTGGCAGTCCATCTGAATGTAAGTAGAATAAGGGGAGTATAGGAATGGTTGGGGAAAGGCAGAATATGATTCTATAGCAATAAAATAAGGAATCATGAAGAATATGGCTGGAAGATAATCTTCATCAGAATGGTCCTTAGGAGAAATCAGTGAATCATCCCATATAGATAATGGTAGCCAAGGGGCAAGAGGAAGCAAAGGAAAATGTAGATATGGATCTTCCAGCAAAGGTGGCATAGGAGGACTAGATGGTTTTGATGGCTGAGAAGGTTAAGGGTGGCTAGTGTGTGGAGATTCAGATGGTCCTTCTGGCTTTCTGGGCACCAGTGGCCCACGAGGAGTGACATGTTTGCAATGCTCCTCAGGCCACTCAGGCAATGGTGGCCAAGGAGCAAGAGGAAGCCCAGGAAAAGTTATATCATCACCCAGGGGTGACTTATGTGGCTTCACTGGTCCTTTGGATGGTTGAGCTGGATGTCTAGAGTCTGAATGTGAAGGAGGTTCTTCTGGTTTTCCAGTTACCTCAGATACCGATGTCTGAAGATTGTCCGATTTGTGAGGGTCCACAGTCCACTCAGGCAATGGTGGCCAAGGAGCAAGAGGAAGCCCAGGAAAAGTTATATCATCACTCCGGGGTGACTTATGTGGCTTTGGTGGTCCTTTCTCGTTGGGTTCTAAGGGTTTTGATGTTTGAGCTGGATGTCTAGAGTCTGAATGTGAAGGAGGTTCTTCTGGTTTTGCAGTTACCTCAGATACCGATGTCTGAAGATTGTCCGATTTGTGAGGGTCCACAGTCCACTCAGGCAAGGGTGGCCAAGGAGCAAGAGGAAGCCCAGGAAAAGTTATATCATCACCCAGGGGTGACTTATGTGGCTTTGGTGGTCCTTTCTCATTGGGTTCTAAGGGTTTTGATGTTTGAGCTGGATGTCTAGAGTCTGAATGTGAAGGAGGTTCTTCTGGTTTTCCAGTTACCTCAGATACCGATGTCTGAAGATTGTCCGATTTGTGAGGGTCCACAGGCCACTCAGGCAAGGGTGGCCAAGGAGCAAGAGGAAGCCCAGGAAAAGTTATATCATCACTCCGGGGTGACTTATGTGGCTTTGGTGGTCCTTTCTCATTGGGTTCTAAGGGTTTTGATGTTTGAACTGGATGTCTAGAGTCTGAATGTGAAGGGGAGTCTTCTGGTTTTCCAGTTACCTCAGATACCGATGTCTGAAGATTGTCCGATTTGTGAGGGTCCACAGTCCACTCAGGCAAGGGTGGCCAAGGAGCAAGAGGAAGCCCAGGAAAAGTTATATCATCACCCAGGGGTGACTTATGTGGCTTTGGTGGTCCTTTCTCGTTGGGTTCTAAGGGTTTTGATGTTTGAACTGGATGTCTAGAGTCTGAATGTGAAGGGGAGTCTTCTGGTTTTCCAGTTACCTCAGATACCGATGTCTGAAGATTGTCCGATTTGTGAGGGTCCACAGTCCACTCAGGCAAGGGTGGCCAAGGAGCAAGAGGAAGCCCAGGAAAAGTTATATCATCACCCAGGGGTGACTTATGTGGCTTTGGTGGTCCTTTCTCATTGGGTTCTAAGGGTTTTGATGTTTGAGCTGGATGTCTAGAGTCTGAATGTGAAGGAGGTTCTTCTGGTTTTCCAGTTACCTCAGATACCGATGTCTGAAGATTGTCAGGTTTGTGAGGCTCCACAGTCCACTCAGGCAATGGTGGCCAAGGAGCAAGAGGAAGCCCAGGAAAAGTTATATCATCACCCAGGGGTGACTTCAGTGGTCCTTTTGATGGTTGAGCTGGATGTCTAGAGTCTGAATGTGAAGGAGGTTCTTCTGGTTTTCCAGTTACCTCAGATACCGATGTCTGAAGATTGTCCGATTTGTGAGGGTCCACAGGCCACTCAGGCAAGGGTGGCCAAGGAGCAAGAGGAAGCCCAGGAAAAGTTATATCATCACTCCGGGGTGACTTATGTGGCTTTGGTGGTCCTTTCTCATTGGGTTCTAAGGGTTTTGATGTTTGAACTGGATGTCTAGAGTCTGAATGTGAAGGGGAGTCTTCTGGTTTTCCAGTTACCTCAGATACCGATGTCTGAAGATTGTCCGATTTGTGAGGGTCCACAGTCCACTCAGGCAAGGGTGGCCAAGGAGCAAGAGGAAGCCCAGGAAAAGTTATATCATCACTCCGGGGTGACTTATGTGGCTTTGGTGGTCCTTTCTCATTGGGTTCTAAGGGTTTTGATGTTTGAGCTGGATGTCTAGAATCTGAATGTGAAGGAGGTTCTTCTGGTTTTCCAGTTACCTCAGATACCGATGTCTGAAGATTGTCCGATTTGTGAGGGTCCACAGGCCACTCAGGCAATGGTGGCCAAGGAGCAAGAGGAAGCCCAGGAAAAGTTATATCATCACCCAGGGGTGACTTATGTGGCTTTGGTGGTCCTTTCTCATTGGGTTCTAAGGGTTTTGATGTTTGAGCTGGATGTCTAGAGTCTGAATGTGAAGGAGGTTCTTCTGGTTTTCCAGTTACCTCAGATACCGTTGTCTGAAGATTGTCAGGTTTGTGAGGGTCCACAGGCCACTCAGGCAATGGTGGCCAAGGAGCAAGAGGAAGCCCAGGAAAAGTTATATCATCACCCAGGGGTGACTTATGTGGCTTTGGTGGTCCTTTCTCATTGGGTTCTAAGGGTTTTGATGTTTGAGCTGGATGTCTAGAGTCTGAATGTGAAGGGGAGTCTTCTGGTTTTCCAATTATCTGAGATACCAATGTCTGAAGACTGTCAGGTTTGGGTGGTTCAGAAGAATCAGACCCAGAATGACTACTAGACATGGTGAGGTTTCAGTGGAAGATCCAATGCTGTAGATTAGAGAAATGGGAAACAGTGTTATTTTGATACATCTGCCCAGTTCCTTCGGACACACCTAGTCTGACCCAAAAATAATCAATAGGAGATGTAACTGACTGATGGAATGAGGAAACACTGTTATGAACTTCCATTAATTAAAGAATGGATAGCCTCATCACCATCTATCAAATGACAGAGAAGGAAAGCATGTATTGGGATTAAATGATCCAGCTCACACCTTCTACTGAATCAGAATCTCGGTCTGTCAAAGTCAGTATAGTCTACTCTGATTGGCAGTAGATTTCTGGGACTTAGATAAGGGTTTTCACTTTGGTTTCTACCTGATGCTTTAAATAAGAGATGCCAGAGGGTGAACCTGGGACCTTCTGCATGCAAAGCAGATGCTCTACCACTGAGACTTGGCCCCTCCTATATACTCAAAGCATCGTTGACCAATGAGAATTCATAAGAGCCACCTTCTAGCTGTCTCTGAAGTCTCCCAGTGAAGATGATTCCAGCTTCTGCTACTTCTAAAATTTCAAAACTAGAGTTGAAATGACCCCTCCCCCATTTCTCCCAGAATTCAGCACATGAAATTTCCTTATCCTGAATTAGACCATTGGTTGGTCCATCAAGGTCTACTCAGATTGGTAGTGTTTCTCCAGGGTCTCCAGTAGAGCTCTTCCAAGTATGAACTACTCTTTTTTTATGAGGAGATACCATGGAACCTTTGGCATGCCAAGTTAATGCTCTACCACTAAGCAACAGGCCAATCAGTTTCTGATCTGTTGATTTCATTGTCCAATACTTTCTGTGAACTTACCCTGATACATGAATAGTTAATCCATGAATACTTCATGGTTCATATCCACATTTGACATGGAGAATTCTGCAATACTTGACAGTCCTGACAGAAATATTCCACACAAACACGACAACCATTATTTTACCGTATCTAATATGTAACTTTCTGGATAATTTAATCACTCACCTTAACTTCATTCATCCAGCCATTGAAAACAGGTGAATTTCACATCAAATTTCTCATCTGATTTCAATACATGTCAAACAGTAATTTCCAATGAGATATGTTATAAAAATCTGAATTTAGATGTCTGAAATTTTGCAAACTTTCATTATATTTCTAAAACCAGGGTCTTCTCCCACCCAACAGTTGAAAGCCACTGTGCCTTTTCCATCTATCTATATAACACCAGCAAAACCCACAAACGGTCACAGACTTCACACACCAGGGACCTATCACCCAAGTAAGTTATAACCTGCATAATTTTTCGCCAGCAATATATATTTTTCAGATCTCTTTTGCTCCATCTGCTTGACAGGAAAGTGACTGAATTCAAGGCACATGTTCTGCACTAGAAAATAATCCTTACTTGGCTCCGGTAACAAGTATCTCCTTTCCTTCTTGACAGTTGCCCTGACCCAGTCCCAACATACAACTCACTCTTAGGTCACCTTTGCAGAGCTTGTTGCGTATTCTGTCCAGTCGGCTACACCTAATGGCTGGCTTCTGCTCCCTCGGGAAGGCAGGTGGCTCCTCCTCTCTGAATCTCAGAGCTTCGGTGCTCCAAGGGCTCCTCTGGGCTTTATAAACCCTTGAGGACCAGCTAAACGAGAGCAGCTGGTATTACTGAAATAGCAAAGTCGCCGCCCTCAGTGGAAGCAACTCCCCAGACACCATATTGAATTATATTGGAAGGATGACAAAAAAAAAATGTTGAGTCACAGGACAGCCCCAGGGCAAAAGTCACCAGGGGCTAGTGAGTCATTAAATCACAAACAGCAGAAAATGCTGTATTCATTACTCTTGTAACCCATCTCTTTTCCATCTTGGAGCTGTCCCAAGGTTGTCCTCCCATACCAGACACTGGCCCCTGTGCTTTCAGAAGGCATGTGCCTTCAAAACACATAGCCCCATTGAATAAAATAGGACTTTCCTCTCTGTTGAGGTTTGTTCTTTAAAGCTATTCTCTGATTTCTCTGAGTGCCTAGATGCCTGCAAAGTTTAGCCTTCCCTAAACTTCCTTAGGCCCTCAATGATCAGCAGAATAGAATCTCCAGAGCTGACCATCTGTGGGTCAAATGGGGTTGCCATCCTCAAGGTGAGGCCTGGAGTTTCCTAGAATTCCAACTAAACCCCAGGTATGGTAGCTGTGTTTAATTACCTAAAAAGCAGACATGTTGAAGAGGGGGCGAGCTTGTTTACTGCCATTTTAGAGACAAGGACTAGAAGCAATGGAAATTACAGGAAAGGAGGTGCCACTTAAATAGTAGAACGCATTTTCTGATGTTGAGGGCTGTTCATAGATGGAATATGCTGTTTCAGAGGGTGGTGGAATATCCTTTGTTGGAAATTTTTTAGAAGGAGATTGGATGAGCACCTATCAAGAATGTGTGTGTTTTTTAAGTCCCCGAGAAAGGGGCGGGGGCTGGACTAGATGGCCCTTTGTGATATATTCCAGCTCTGCACAATTCTGATTTGATTAAATTGCTTGTGGTTCATCTGGGATTTTGAAATCACCCTTCCTCTAGTACTCTAAGAACCTTCAAGGTTCTCTGGCACACCCTCCATTTCCCCATGGGTTCTGAGTCAGAGACAATAGCATCCAACGTTCAGAATGAATGGATGCTATTAAGTCTGCGCGTTCAGTGAACACAGACTCCAATTCTTCAGAACAGCTCTTTTTATTTAGCAACTCCAGCAACAAACTCCAAATACTGAACAGAGAAAAACAGGCAAACTCCTGCATTTTTATACCTTTCAGGCAGCCCGCTGTTGCCACTGATTGGCCCTAAGCAGAGCAATCCAATTGGCCCTAAGCAGAGCGATCTGGTTGGACCTTAACAGGTTCCTTTGATTGGTTAGTTCCTTGACTGGCAGGAGCCCTCATTTGCATCAGTGGCCAAATGCCCACAGACATAACAGATGCCTTTTCTCGGAAGCCTTGTAAACCATACGGGAGGTGGCAGCGGGGGCATGACACATACTAGCACTGCCAGAAAGAAACTTTGAGAGTTTTGCAAGCCAGCCCTTAGGAAACATTTCCTTGTGGTGGCTCTCAAATGTTCACAGCTGTCTGGGAATGGAATTTAACAGATGTTTTTCTTCATATTCAGGCCATTGATCATATAGAGTCATAGAAAGGCATTGTCATTTGGGATACTGTGTTTTTAATTCATTTCCCAATAATCCCTAACACGTATTTTGCTTTTCTGAGATCCACAATAGATATGCTGGACTTCCATGAACAGATTTATATGTTTCTTTCCCCTCCTTAATCCTGAAAAGCAAACACAACAAGGTGGAATTTGGATCAGAGCTGCAGAACTTGACAGAGAGGGTTAGCTCTTTTTCCTTCCCTTCACACCATTTTCCCTAGCAAAACTACCTTGCCTGTGTTGCATTTAACCCTTGTAGGGAAACCAGATAAATACATCCATATATATGGGGGTGATCATCATGCTTGGTTGTCTGGTATTATCTGTAAATATGGACACCTCTTCATTGAGACCATGCATAAATAAATTAAATAACACCAGGACCAATAAGGGATGCCGGCTTTCAAGTGGGACCTAGGGATCCCTCCAAATTACAGCTCGTTAGGCCCCTGGAGCCCTCCTTGTGCATAAAGGAGAGTTTGCAATGAACCTCCTTTTAATAATATATCTGGTGCATCTTTAGCAAAGTATGGCTAGGCTGGGGAACCTGTCCAGACATGTTTACATGCCAGAGGTAATACCTGCTTGCTCTAATAAGTTGCCATATTCCTCTGGCAGGATTTTGGATCATGCTGAGTGACCTGATTAATTGCACAAGGAGTCTGGTCATTGACCTTTTCCCTCACCCCGGAAGGAATCAACAATGGTATAATGGTCTCTGGCAGCTTGCTAATGGATATGATAGCCTTTAGCTTCTTTCTCATACCTGTGGTCATTCTTTTCCTTATTCTCTTCCTGATTGATTTACCTACTTCTGCCATTTCACCATCCTTTAATACCAGATCATCAAGCTCACTTTTACATAATGCTTCGTCACACCCGAGCCCCCATTCAGGTGAGGATGCAAATGTTACAACTACCTGAGAAAACCCTATCAAGGATCTTTTGTCACATACTTTCTAGAACCATTTGTGAGTCTCCTTTTCTTTATTTCACACCAATAATTAATTCAAACATATTGTTTTAGGAGCTAACCATCCGACCCAGCCTTAGGACACAAATGTGGCCATTTAACAAGACACATTTGACCCAGTTTGGTGTGTGGCATTCCGTGATACAAACTGCGCACTGGATACAAAGCAGCAGCTGGATGTTTGCTGCTGCTTCCTCTTTTTTGGACATCTACACACTGGAAGGTAGCCATTCATCTTTTTCTGACCCAAGATATTTATTGTCTTTTACACCATCTGAACCCTTTACTTTCTTCTTGTATGCTTGCTGGTTTAAATAGCATGAAAGTGTGTTAAAGACTTTATTTTTGTTTTTCAATTAAAAAATCCTTTTTTTTTTAATTTAAAAGTTTATCTCTGCCCAAGCCTTCAGGAAAGGATAATCCCAATATTTATACAGATGGAGATTTTGATTGTTACCTATCTTGCTTAGCATGTCTTTTAGAATTGCTAACCCCTGCCCCCTCATATATTCAGGAGACAAGTTTATTTCCAGTAACAATCATGCTTTGGAGGGTGATCTCTGTGACACTGTACTTCTCTGAAGCCCCTTGTCCTCCCCAGGCTCCATTGCTAAATCATCCTGGATCTGGCAGTCCTACCCCTCATCCCCACCAGTGGCCAGGGAGGATCTTACAACCCTCGTCTCAAGCCAGGCTCTGTGGAATCTTGCTACACATTTGTCTATATTGGGAAAGTTGCCTTTTTCTTCTGCATCACACTCTTTAGCCATTTAACCTAGCCTAAGAGGAAAATCAACATTAAAAGGACAAAGTCTTCTCTGTGGTAACAATGCAGTTCCAAAATTCTTGATTTAGGGAGGTTTGCTTTGCCCCATCTTGTTCCACAAAAAGGGATCGAGACAGAGTGTTCAGAAATTGCTACGGTGTAATTATTTGGGATTAGTTCCAGCTTTTTAAATACTGGTTTTAAAATATATATTGGTTTTAATGCTGTTTTGTGGAGCATGCTGACTTTATGACATTTTATTGTAAGGGACATTTTTGTAGGTGTGTTTGGATCTGACTTATAGATGGAAAGGGGAGCTGTGAAAACAGCTGGTCACAACAGCATTTCAAGCTTGGGCAGGGCTTATTTCCTCATGTTGTAAGGCTCTTAGCTGCAGCTTCCCTAGCTTATCCTTAAACTTATTCTGTACCAATTATTTCAGAACAAAAAATTTGCCTTTAAACCTCATTGATAACAAAAATATTGTGGGGGGAGGGGGAAACTGTCCTTTGGAAACATATGTTTCCATGACACTGCTGCATTTCTCTTATTTTTAGTTTGTATAAATCTAAGGGGATTTCCGCACCCTTTAAAAATAGTGAGATACTTACCATTTGTTGTCGTTATATTCCAGCCTCTCCATGACCGTTTATGCACTGAGAACTTCACTGCCCCAGCTCTTGTGCAGGAGCACAGATAGGGGGTGGATGAGGCACACTGGGCCAAATGCTTCCCCATGTGGGTGCAGGAAGAGGTGGGGCAATCTGCCACGACTAAAACTCCAGCCTGCAACCTGGCATTAAACCTCCAGTGCATAAACGGTCCATATGACGTTGCCAACGTGCAGCATTTCAACAGTAAACAGCCAGCTTCATCCTCTATTTTAAAGCCCTAGTTGGTGAATCCCAAAAAGTGGATTCACCAACATATGTAGCACTAGCTACCGGAGAGCAACCAGCAGGCCACCAGCAAAAAATCTCTGAAATCTCTTTCGTCTTGAGGACCTTATCTGCTTTCTTTCTCTCCATTTGCTCCTCATGATCATCCTCATTCTAGTACTTGGATAATCCTCCCAGGGGATTTTCTTGACTGTAATTGGAGGGTTAGAACTACCAGCTCCAGGTTCCTGAAGATTTGAGGGTAAATCCTGAGGGGGCAGAGATTGGAGAGAGGAAGGATCATAATGCATACAGGCTACTCTCGAAGCCTGCCATTTTCTCCAAGGGAACTTGATCACTGTCATCTTGGGATCAGTTGCAACTTCAAATGTAGTACATCTACATTTAAATAGCTCAAAGGTTTGCATTCAAGCACAGGAAACAGATTTCTAATTCAAATATTTTTATTGGGGGCCTCTTTTACTGGGCAAGTCACAACCACCTGCCTCCATTTATTAAAATAGCTGAAATTGTATCAAACTAGCTCTGAATAAGACAGAAAAGCTACACACACACGTAGAAAGACAGGTGCAAATGTGGATCAAATTAACTGAAAGACAATAAAAATAAAGGCAAATCAAAACAAAGTGCTATACTGGAGGGTGGGTTGATTGAAGGTTGGTGGTAGACATTTGTTCAGCTTCATGGACACCAAAATTAAATTGCTTCTTCAACAGATTATAAACATGGAAGGCCTCAATCCTTTTAAGCAGCTTTTAAGAAACATCAAAATAATGAAAAGGTTTACACCTGGGTGGCATTCTGAATTCTGAATAAGTCTCGGTAGCATCAGGAAGGTATTGGAATGTGTAGGGTAAGACATGGTGTGATTCTATAGCAGCAGAAAGGAGGCTGAGAGGGAAACAACTAGAAGAAAATTAGTCTTCATCAGAACGGTTCTTAGGAGGGTTCCCTGAATCATCCCACTCAGGCAGGGGCGGCCAAGGTGCAAGAGGAAGTATTGATGAAGGTAGATATGGATCATCAGGCAAGGGTGGTTTAGGAGGATTGGACGGTCCTGGAAATGGTTGGGGGTTGTTGGGTCCTGGCGGTAGTTGAGGAGATCTTGGGGGTCTAGGTTCTGGAGACCCAGGAGGTCCTTCTGGCCACGGCTTCCCAGGCACAAGAGGTCCCAGCGGCTGAGGATCTGCAGGTCTGGGAGGTCCCACTGGCCAAGGTTGCTCTGGAACTGGAACCAAAGGATTATTGGGTTTTGGCACAGGAGGGACACCAGGTGGGCCAGAAGAACCAGATCCTGGATCACTGCCAGACATGTTGATACCACATAGAAGGATCCAGACCTAGAGAATCCAGAAGGACTAGAAATGTGATCTTGATTCCTTGATAGCACTGTTAATTTAACTAATTAGTCAAGTAAATATCCATAAATATTTACACTTTTTGAGAAGACTTGGGCAACATTTCCTACCACAACATAAAATAGTCAAGTAAATATCCATAAATATTTACACTTTTTAAGAACACTTGGGCAACATTTCCCACCACAATGACCTAATTATGACTCATGGCCAGTGATTCCCAATATGGTGCCTGTGGGTATCATTGCACCCACCAGGGATGGATTAGGAAGTTAAAATGTCTCTGGGGAAAGCCTAGCTGAGTGACTCTTGTGATGCTCCAAGCAGCACTGCAGGACTATTCAGCTCCTCTGTCCTATCAATGGATATTGGTTCACCCATTCCCACAAAATGGCAGCCGTGCAGGAGAAGACAATGAGTGAGCTAGCACCGATAGTTCTTGCTGCTTAAGGATCCCCATAAGATTCTCTAGGATAAGAACTGATCAGGAACAATTGGTATAAATTACACGGCCAGTCCACCACCAAATCCACCAATAATGTTTCCTGAGACCCACTTCCCTTCTCCCCCAGATTCATAAATCAAAGAGTCAATCCTGGATTTCCCCCATTTCTTTGGCGTAGGTAGTGCTTCTAATACAAAAAAGGAAGAAAGGTTCAAACCATATACAGAGAAAAACAGAACCTTTCCAAGGCAATTGGTACAATACATTTTATGTATCAATAATTTTTTTAAGGACCAACCAAAACGGTTTCTAGATATACTCCGTTTTCACAATTTTTCTTCAGTGGTTGATTCCTTATACTCTTATCAAACAATTTATATATATAGATAGTCCACCGGCTCTGTAAAGTATTGTGGGGAATGTCAGTCAAAAAACATTGTTGATACATAAAATTTATTGTACCAATTGCCTTGGAAAGGTAGGTAGTGCTTCAGCAGTTCACAGGAGGCGTCATCACTGTGTTTGTAAGGAACACCAATTTCGAGATAGCTGCCTCTACGGTAGAAAGATCCTTAACCTGCAACCAGCCAATGTTTTGGGCACATCTCAAAGTCTTCAGATTGGTCCCACCTCCCATGGCAGGTTGAGAACACCTGCCTTAAATGGTGCAAAGACTAAGAGAAAACCTCCAAAGTCACCAGCCACCGACTGACTTGTGGGAAAATGAAAATTAACCAAGCCTAGATTTTAAATTTGCCAAGTTGTTGGTTGTGACAACAGCTATTCTAAAGCAGCTATCGCCATATTTGGCCAAAGCCAAATTCTGAACACCCTCAAAGGATTCTCTGTAAGCAGAGACAGCCTTTGGGGGACTTGCAGCCATTTTATACCTTACATGTCGGTCCCTGTCACCTTTCTCAGCTTGCCTGCCTGCGGAGTTGTAACCAATCAGCACAGACAATACAGTTTGGTGTAGTGGTTAGGAGTGCGGACTTCTAATCTGGCATGCCGGGTTCGATTCTGCGCTCCCCCACATGCAGCCAGCTGGGTGACCTTGGGCTCGCCATGGCGCTGATAAAGCTCTTCTGACCGAGCAGTGATATCGGGGCTCTCTCAGCCTCACCCACCTCACAGGGTGTCTGTTGTGGGGAGAGGAATGGGAAGGCGATTGTAAGCCCCTTTGAGCCTCCTTTGGGTAGGGAAAAGCGGCATATAAGAACCAACTCTTCTTCTTCTTCTACTGTCCATGATGGATGAGGAAGCTTGGACTCACTCTAAAGCACTCGCCTAAAATCCACCTGCCTGGCTCCCTGTGAAGGCACAAACTTCTCAGGACAGGCCATAAAGGAGTTTCCATTGAAACTTTCCCACCCTGACTACACCTCTCTAATGAACATTGTCACTTATTTTTTGTATCCTTTTTGACTTCGGTGAACTGAGCAGCTGCCCAGGGACATTGCATTCTAAATTTTGTCTGTCACATTGCTATTAAAAGTACAGGAATCCAGCCAAGAAAATGAAAGGAAGGTTTTTTAAATCAGACATCCTGGCTCCCGACAGTCCCTCCCCCTTTTGTGCGGCTTATGCTTTGACCTGTTATAACCTACAATGAGAGCTTCGTTTGTGTCAGATCTTCAGTTCCTCAGCCCAGCCTCAGAAACTGTGGAGCAGTGACTTAGTTCCTCTGACCATGTGCCAAGTGTTTTCTCTTCAGTATCGAGGACCCCACAGTAAAGGTAAAGGTATCCCTTGTGCAAGCACCGGGTCATGTCTGACCCTTGGGGTGACACCCTCTAGCGTTTTCATGGCAGACTCAATACGGGGTGATTTGCCAGTGCCTTCCCCAGTCATTACCGTTTACCCCCCAGCAAGCTGGGTTCTCATTTTACCGACCTCAGAAGGATGGAAGGCTGAGTCAACCTTGAGCCAGCTGCTGGGATCGAACTCCCAACCTCATGGGCAGACAGCTTCAAACAGCATTTCTGCTGCCTTACCACTCTGCGCCACAAGAGGCTCTTGTGATATTAGCTAGAATGAATTGGGTAGGTAGGACTCCTAAGGGCACTGAACCCAATAATACTTTCCAAAATGTCTACCACAAAGGATTGCTGTGTAATCCCAGATCAGTGCAGATAGCTATCGTTATCCAGGCCTGGAAGCAAATTTATTTATTTATGCTTTATTTATTAATTGATTTATATACCGCCACTCCCAGAGATTTATATGCCAACCCTCCCAGTAAGACGGCTCAGGGCAGTTAACAATGTAGTAAAAATCACATTAAAATTAAAACTTTAACACAGGTACAGTATTAATTAAAACAATTAAAACCAGTTAAAACATTACTTGAAGATTTCATTGCCCCAGTAGCATCCAAGCAGCTGCCAATAATATTCCCCATCCCATGGGAGGGGTCTGTGGTGGTAGGAACCAACTCAGTGATGTTATTAGTTAATCTAAATTCCGTTCTGGATTCACCACCTTTCCTTTTACAAAACAACTCCCGACCACTTGCCTTTCCTGAAACTTTGTCCAAGAAACTTTATCATTCACTTGCCTCTCCTGGTCCTGCAGCCCTTCCACTGTTCAAATATATACTTTACCCAAGGTCACCTATAACTCAAGTAAATTGTCCAGAAGGTTATACCCAATGGTATGAAATCTCTGGCTTCTGCTCCCTTGGGAAAGCAGGTAGCTCCTTCTCTCTGCACCTCAGAGCTCCAGCACTCTGACAGTTTCTCCAGGCTATATAAACCCTTGGAGACCAGATAAACCAGAGCTTCTGGAGTTACTGAAATAGCTCTGTCCCCACCCTCAGTGGAAATAATGCCCCAGACACCATACTGATTACAGGGAAGAGAGGAGAGAGGTAATGCATCATCAGTTTAGGGAGTCATCCTTGGCCAGGGCATGAAATACTGACTCACAAGAAAGACACCCAGGAAAGCCCCAAAAGAAAAAGTGGCCAGGAAGGTCAAGAGACTCGGAGCCAACCTGGATGTTACAGCATTCATGGGGAATGAACAGAAAATGGTACACTGATAGAGATAATAATTGTTTACAGATTCATTTTATAAAAACTGTTAAAAGCACAAGGAACTTTGAAGGTTGCTTTGAAAATGTGCTGCCAACCCAAGGAAGACTTTTATGGCTATGCCCACTCATGGTGCTTGAGTTCTCCTGGCTTACAACACCTAGCAGCATGCATGGTGCATGAGCTAAGAGATCCATCCCCTCATCCTATGCAATGTTTCCTGCTTAATAAAGGCCTCTCCAGTTGCGCACTGCAGACACCAGTGGCTGCTTCACATGATACGTGATTTGCATCTTTCTGCTAAATTACTCCAGGAGATGAACATGGGATTTCCCTTCCATTTTAGCAGTAATCTTGTAAATGGGGGTTAGACAGCAGCCATTATCAACCCGCCCTCAACAATAAGTGGCCCAAGGCCACCTAATTAGGTCTTTATGCTGGATGGGATGGATCAGGGATAGTCAACCTGTGGTCCTCCAGATGTTCATGGACTACAATTCCCATGAGCCCCTGCCAGCAAACGCTGGCAGGGGCTCATGGGAATTGTAGTCCATGAACATCTGGAGGACCACAGGTTGACTACCCCTGGGATAGATCTCCCCTGAAGTCCACCCAGTACACCACAGCTGCCCTCTAGCCACCTACCGTTGACGTTGCACGAGCCGCCAACACCGACCTCAGGTAGGGTGACATCGAGCCAGTTGTGCCCTCCCTCTGCTAGCACCAGTTGCATCCCTCGGAGCAATGGGCTTGGAGCCTCGTGTGTGTGTATAAGCCAATAAGAACAGGCTCACAGCTAGGGTCATTCATACTGTCGTGTTAACTATTTCCTTTTATGATTTTAGCTGTTTCATAGTGAATCAACCCAAGGTGCCAGGTGTGGTAGGCGCAGTCTAGAAATGTAACGATAGATAGATAGATAGATAGATAGATAGATAGATAGATAGATAGATAGATAGATAGATAGATAGATAGATAGATAGATAGATAGATAGATAGATAGATAGATAGATAGATAGATAGATAGATAGATAGATAGATAGATAGATAGATAGATAGATAGATGACGGAGGGAGGGACCATAACAGTCCAGATTTTAGAGCATAAATCACGAATAAAAAAATTAAATCAGAGCGGTGCCATTGGTGGACCATTTTTAATACAAAACCTTAAGAGGGATATAAATCTAATAAAACTGACATTCCTACATTATTGCTTAGAAAATAAGCATGTTGCATTCACAAGTTAAGAATATTACTTCCTGTCCTGTGGGTCTAAAATTCTTCTCTGGATTTACATAGCTTTCTCTAACTTATTTATATGTTTTTCTCTGACTTATACACGTTATTGATTTAGATTCCCTATCATTTTTATTTCTTTACATAGGGGCTGAACTCATTGTATTTTGAGATTCTATTCATATGTATAGAGTGACATCTAGTGACCATGAAAGTTATCTGCCCTTCTATAAACATATCCAAACATCATTATGAGGGTTGCTCGTGCAGTTATGGACTTAAGTGTTCATATTTCAGCCCCTGAAATATTAGTAGTTGTGAATTTCATGCATTCTGCAGAGGGTTGTACTAGATGAATCTGGAGGACATTTTTCCTGTTGGATAAGAAAAAATCATCTCTCTCTCTCTCTCTCTCTCTCTCTCTCTCTCTCTCTCTCTCTCTCTCTCTCTCTTTCTCTGTATATCTATATCTATATCTATATCTATATCTATATCTATATCTATATCTATATCTATATGCATATTTTGCACTATTCTACATTTTTACATTAATCATTTAGGTCCACTGTAGACGACAACTTATAAAACAGGGTACTACCAGACCATCATTTGGACTTCAGTTTGAACAAACTGTTGTACTATACCTGTTGGACTTCTGCTTTGACTATTTTTGTACTGCACCTGTTGAACTTTTGTATACAAATTTGTAAATCTATATGTATTATTTATGCTTACTTAATCGTACTTTAAAGACGGTTTAGTCCAACCTCAATGAGCCTCTTGTGGCGCAGAGTGGTAAGGCAGCAGACATGCAGTGTGAAAGCTCTGCCCATGAGGCTGGGAGTTCAATCCCAGCAGCCGGCTCAAGGTTGACTCAGCCTTCCATCCTTCCGAGGTTGGTAAAATGAGTACCCAGCTTGCTGGGGGGTAAACGGTCATGACTGGGGAAGGCACTGGCAAAACACCCCGTATTGAGTCTGCCATGAAAACACTAGAGGGCGTCACCCCAAGGGTCAGACATGACCCGGTGCTTGCACAGGGGATACCTTTACCTTTTTAGTCCAACCTCCTGTTCAATGCAGGATCAGCCTAGCATTCAGGATATGGAGCTGTCCAGCTGCTGCTCAAAGACTATGAGTAAGGGGGAGCTCCCCACCACCTTAGGCAGCCCATTCCACTGCTGAACTACTCTGACTTTGAAAAAAAGTATTCCTGCTATGTAGCCGGTACTGTTCTACATGTAAACCCATGACTGTGGGTCCTATCCTCTGCTGCCAACCGGAACCGCTCTCTTGCCTAATCCAAGTGACAACCTTTGGAATACTTCAAATGCAATCCTGTCCCCTCTCCACCTCCTCTTCTCCAGGCTGAACATTCCCAAGTCCCTCAGCCTTCCCTCACAGTGCCAAACTGAATTATACATCAACACATGATTCTCCCTTATACTGAATCAGACCACTGGTCCATCAGTGTCAATGCTGTGCAATCAGACTGTCAGAAGCTCTTGAGGGTCTCAGGTAGAGGTCCTTCACATCTCCTGCTACCTTATCCTTTTAAACTATACTTTCCAAGGATGGAACCTGGAACCTTCTGCAGGCCAAGCAGATGTTCTCTCACTAGGGAGGATCAGCCTCCAGTCTACACAGATTGTCTCCCCTGGGAAAAAATAAATGCTTTGGAGGGTGCATTCCATTGCATTGTATCCCACTGAGGCCCCCACCCTCCCCAGATCTCCAGGAGTTTCCCATCTTGGATCTGGGAAACTTATCTCCCCCATTCCCTGCTATCTCTCACTGAACCACTGGTCCCCCCCCCATATGTCCTGCACCTTGTATGCAATAGCCTATTTCATCTTTCCTTCATGCATCTGATGAAGCACATCAAGCCATCTATACCTTCAATGGCATGTACGATAAAGCATATTATTTCCTGTGTCAGTCTAAACTTCTTACTGTGTAGTTCTAAAACCATGTAGGCCCATCCTCCTAAGACCATTAAAGTTGAACAGAGTTAAAGAAGGGTTTTTGGATTGCACTGTTAGTCGCTAAAGTTGTCCTAGACTTGCTTACTAGGCTGTCTGGATACTCTGCTTTGCATTTCAGTCTCACCTTGGCTGCAAATACAGGATGTCCTACCTGGCACCGAATTCAGCCACCTGAGAATTTCAGTTTTTACAGAAGGAAGAGACAATGTCTTTTTTTTTTACTCTGATGATGATGAGTTTAAGGTGCAACAAAAGAGTTTAGGCTGCAACATTTCTCATGATCCACGTTTGGGGCAGGGCATTCTACATTCCTTTCCAGGGCCAGCATAAACATTAACTGAACATGAACTATATAGAATATTTAGACTTTAGTCCAGAAGCACCTTAGAGATGGACAAAAGTTTCTATGGGGTGGCCAAATGGTAGCTCTCCAGATGTCCATGGACTACAATTCCCATAAGCCCCTGCCATGCTGCTAAGGGTTCATAGGAATTGTAGCCCATGGACATCTGGAGAGCCACCATTTGGCCACCACTGTATAGATACTGGGGTATAAGCCCAAATCTCAACTGCACTCAAATGCAGCTGGTGTATTGGCAGACCAACATGGCTACCCTCTAAAATGAAGTAAAATATGTTTCATTGACGTATAATCTGAATTCCCACCATGCTTGGATTTGGGTTTGTTGAGAGGGGAATAGAAAATGGGTATCCAGAGTCCATGCCTAGAACTCATTTGACTTCAGAGGCAGAGGCTGAGAAGAATTGTCTACTCCCACCAAAACCTACCCCAACGTGAAGGTCATCTTCACAGACCTTCCTTCAGGTGCCCCCATCTTCTACGTTTAGGTGGGTGGCGAGCCACAAAGAAAGAAAACAAAAATGCAGAAGTTGGGAAGGGTGTACTATTTAGGTGGGAAGATTTGGGGGCAGAGCCAAAGAAGGATGGGATTTTGGAAGAGGAGGGAGCCTAACAGGGCATAATGTCATACAACTCTCCCTCCAAAGGGGCCTTTTTCTCCTGGGGAACTGATCTCTGTAGTCAGGAGATCTCTAAGCCCCACATGGAGAATGAGAACGCTGCCTGTGTATCATACCTGCATTCTCCCCTCCTTCTCACAGTAAATATTGAGATCTAGATTGGGAAATGTGATGGAGAAAGGCATTAAGTGTGCCCCCACATTGCTCTCCCAATTAAATTAGCAGCACTCAGACCACCTTGCTGTGTGAGGTTGAAAAAGAAAGATGAGGAGATCCATCACCCACTTCCTTGCCCAATGTGTAATTTGGTGCCTAGGCCATCAGCTGTCACATTTAGCTGGCACCCACTACTCATATCACAAGAAACACAGTGGAGGCGAGGTGACACACCAAGAGGAAGGTCTTGATTATTAGTGTTGCCAACTCTGGGCTGGAGATTTGGCAGTGAAACCTGGGAATGTAGTAAGATGAGGAAGGGGGGGACCTTGCAGGGTATAATAAACTCCACCAAAACAGCCATTTTCTCCAGGGGACCAGATCCTTCTCATCTGGAAATAATTTGTAATTCTGGAACATCTCCAGGTTCTACCTGGAGACTGTCAACTCTATGAATTATGGACAGATATTAGGCCACTATGAGCCTCTTGTGGCGCAGAGTGGTAAGGCAGCCGTCTGACAGCTTTGCCCATGAGGCTGGGAGTTCGATCCCAGCAGCCGGCTCAAGGTCGACTCAGCCTTCCATCCTTCCGAGGTCGGTAAAATGAGTACCCAGCTTGCTGGGGGGTAAATGGTAATGACTGGGGAAGGCACTGGCAAACCACCCCGTATTGAGTCTGCCATGAAAACGCTGAAGGGCGTCACCCCAAGGGTCAGACATGACCCGGTGCTTGCACAGGGGATACCTTTACCTTTACCTTATTAGGCCACTGGCTTCATTCTTACTGGTGTAAGTATGCGTTGTGACCGTGCCCCAGGTCCTCAGTTGAGTCCCTTTTCTCAGACGTAGTATAATGACCTTTAGTAATGTAAATGTGCCCTTTCCTTTGCCTTCTACGAGCTGCTGAAGGTCTGCCATTCCAAATGACCATGTGGCTAAAGGTGGGATACTCCATCCACTACTACCAGCCTGGGAAGGCCCTCTGTACCTACCTCAGGTCAGTTGCCATGGAGATACATCAAGTTATCCAGTTGGGTTCCCATGGAGACCTACATGGTTCTACTGCCAATTCTAGGATGGATTGGGGACTAGAATGTGGTGAGATGCTTGGCTGCTGGCCTAAGACTAGAGAAGAGTGAGGACTGTTGAAAGCCAGCATGGTGTAGTGCTTAAGAGCAGCAGAATCTAACCTGGAGAGCCGGGTTTGATTCCCCACTCCTCCTCCACATGCAGCCAGCCATGTTAAAATTATCCTGTTACATCCAGTTAAGCTGGCCTCTAAAACTGACCTCATTGGTCATCTGTCAATGTCCTTATCTATGCTTAGGTGGGACAGCACATGTGGCACAGGAGCTGGCACAAAGCCATGTTCTACCTAACAAGCAACCTAACCCAGAAGCTGGATCTGGCACTTGGCTAAGTGCTTAATCAGGCCTTCCTCAGAGGGCCCTCCAAAAGGCCATTAAATCCAGAGTCTAAACCAGGGGTAGTCAAGCTGCGGCCCTCCAGATGTCCATGGACTACAATTCCCATGAGGGGCTCATGGGAATTGTAGTCCATGGACATCTGGAGGGCCGCAGTTTGACTACCCCTGGTCTAAACTTATGATGTAGTTCCACCAATGGCTACATTAAATCTATTCTGCAACTTCTTCCAAAATAGAATTTCTTAACGTCTTCTGCCCTCTAGTGGACTATATGGTATGTATAGATACAAACGGGTAGCCGTGTTGGCCTGAAGTAGCACAATAAAACCAGATGGTATGTGTAAGTTTTCATTCTTGGCTGAAGGGAGGAATTATTAATAAGCATCTATTCTGTGGTACACATTTAATGCAAGCAAAGGCTTCTGGCATTCGGAACATATTCGCACATAGAAATTAAGGAGGTTCTTGCTTATGGTAGCCTGCAGTGTGGATTTAAATGGTCCGTGTGGATTACGCTGGTCAGAATGTTCATCATCAGCATTATACATATAACAAGTCTGAGCAGTCAGCGGAGATTTACAGGAATAATAAATTATAGAGACATTTCATTTCAGAATATTATAAGGCAGGCTTTCTCGACCAGGATAACATAAAAACCCTGGGATTTCTTAAGGGGCCTGGATGGGTTCCCCGAATGGGTGAGAGTTAATTTTTTATATACATTTAAAATTTATTGGGTGATATGACCATACATTCTGCTCATTAGCTACTTAGAAAGCCCACAGTATTTGCCACAAGTTCAGCGGCCAAAGCAAAGGTGGCAACCCTTTGTGTCACGAATGGATCCGTATCAGAAAGCAAATACTTTAATTTATCATGAGCTGAAGAAAATGCCCCTGGAATAATTTTATTTAGAACTTTCCTCCTTGGATCTGTGTGAAGTGGAAATTTCAGTAGATAGTGTGGCAGATCTTCAACTACTGGGTTCCCACAGATACAAAGACATTGTAAAAGAGGAATTTAAGCATATCTCCCAGTCACGTTAAGCATTTATTGGGTGATATGACCAAATATATAGCCTTTTGTGGCACAGAGTGGTAATGCAGCCGGCATGCTGTCTGAAGCTCTGCCCATGAGGCTGGGAGTTCGATCCCAGCAGCCGGCTCAAGGTTGACTCAGCCTTCCATCCTTCCGAGGTCGGTAAAATGAGTACCCAGCTTGCTGGGGGGTAAATGGTAATGACTGGGGAAGGCACTGGCAAACCACCCCGTATTGAGTCTGCCATGAAAACGATAGAGGGCATCACCCAAAGGGTCAGACAGGACCCAGTGCTTGCACAGGGGATACCTTTACCTTTACCTATGACCAAATATGGTCATATTGACCCAGCCACCCACACCCCAAGATGGCCAATGATGGGCCTGGAGGGGGTGGGAAGGGAAGGGTCATCGGGCAGGCACGTACATGGTGATGCTTCCCAACCATATTCTCCACAGTCACACCACTTTGGGGGTTTCTCAAAGCCTGAAGAATGTTTCAGGGATTTTTCAATGGTAAAAAAAAGTTGAGAAAGGCTGCTATAAGGTCTTAGCCTTGTATCCTACCCCTCAGCTCAGCAAAGTTTGAAGACTTCCTCCAAGAGTGTCCCAATCAGCTATAGCCTGCTTCCCTGACACAAACATATAATATTTTTGGATATGAATATATTCTGATTTACTAGGGTTACCAGATGTCTTGTTAGAGGACATGTCCTTTTAAAAAAATGTTGCTCCTCTTTTGGGCTTTTTTTAAACAAACTGATGAAAACGTCCTTTTTTTGGGTTGGGGAATGGAAGGTTAGGAACATTCCTAGTTAGTAGCAATTACTACAGCTTAATCAGCAGTGGTATTTGAAACGAGATTCATCATAGTGATCACTTGTTTGAAGTAGTTAGCTGGGAGACATGACCTTTATTTTCGCTTTTCCAAATATGGTAACCCTAAATTTATTTATAGAGCCTCTTGTGGCGCAGAGTGGTAAGGCAGAAGACATGCAGTCTGAAAGCTTTGCCCATGAGGCTGGGAGTTCGATCCCAGCAGCCGGCTCAAGGTTGACTCAGCCTTCCGAGGTTGGTAAAATGAGTACCCAGCTTGCTGGGGGGTAAACGGTAATGACTGGGGAAGGCACTGGCAAACCACCCCATATTGAATTTGCCAAAAAAACGCTAGAGAGCGTCACCTCAAAAACGCTAGAGGGTCAGACATGAGCCGGTGCTTGCACAGTGGATACCTTTACCTTTACCTTTAAATTTGTTTATACCAATGAAAGGAGGCCCGTTTGTGTTTTATAATTTTTATTGAAAGTAGAGTCCTTTTATTTAAAAAAAAATCATCAAGCAACCAATGACCAGGAAGTTAAATACTCTAACGTTCATAAACCATTATGGTCCCAATGTTATCTAAGAATGGATGTTTCCACAGCTGGTGACAATGCTCAGGATACAGCCAATGAAATACTTAATTTCTACCCACCAAACTAGCCCACTATATGTCCTAGCTTTTACTGGCAGGAAAAAAAAACACCTTGTTCTTTCTCTATTTTGTCCTTCCTCCTCCTTCTGAATCCTACCAGAATTAGGAAGAGAACTCCCAGAACCTGCCTTCCCTTTATTTGACTGGATTTCCTCCCAGGGGTGCCGCACGTTTCAGGTTGAGGGGAGTGAAGACACACAGAAAATTCCAAAGATCTCTTCTTAGGTATATTAAAGATTATGCTGTGGGAAAGCAGTGTGTTTTTACAAAGCCTTTTTGGGGTTTGTTAAATGTGTCTTAATGACCCCAAATATAAGCAATTCCCAGGAGTCAGAGAGGGACAAGGCCCCTCCCCCATCACCCATTTTAACTGCTGGCCTTCAGAGATGACGTCCTGTTTAAAAATCCATCTCTGAACTCTCTGCAGAAGCTGAGTCCTCTGGGGGAATGGATACTGGGGGTTTTGTTATGCTTATAGGAGGGCTGGTTATGGTTGGAACGGTAGTAGCCAAGGCATCTAGCTGAGAGGAGGCGAGGATCTCATGTTCAGGTGGCTGTGCAGAGGCAGAAGTTGTTGGAGGAGGAGGCTCTGTAGTAGTAGAGAGGCTGGACCTTCTTCCCGATCGAGTAGCACTGCTTGTTGCCTCAGTTCCCTTAGGTTTGTTGGGCTCTAGCAGGTCCTTCAGGCTAGGAAACCAGGACAAGAAATCATCTTTTGAGGGCGCTTCAGAACGTGACTCATCGGAAAAAGCATCTATCAAGGGCTTTAAGAGTTTGGGGAAATCAGAAATCGAAAATTTATCTTCATCGACTAGATCTGTTTCTGATTTCTCTTCTTCACCGACATCCGCAATCTCTTCGTCCACGGCTCTCTTGACGAGGAGGCTGAAGAGGGCAAGAGCGTCCTCCTCAGCACTTTCCTCGTCTGTCCTTGTTCCGTTGTCACCCGGTGGGGACTCTTCCACGTTGGCTGTTTCGGTTTCGTTGATGTCACTCACTGCTGTGGGGGATGCTGTGGCGGTGGGGTCAATGGACATAGATGTCACACCTGAAAGGGCCATAAAAGACAGAGAGGATGAAGGAGCAGATTTATAAACCGAGAGACCCAGAACTCAACAAGAATTCTCAAGATCAACTATCCATCTCCCCAACCACAGCAAGACTTCGTTACCATTCATCGGCACCACGTTGGAGTAAAAATATTGTATTTTTAATTGAGATATTTTTATCCTTCTCTTCCTCCAAAGGCTGCCAAGTGGCCTAAAGAAAAATGTCCTATCCCTTCAACAACAAAGGCTGAATGGCCAATTTCACATAGGTGGAAAAGTCTGAGAGGGTGGTCATATGGAAGCAGAGCAAATCCCGGTTCCACAAGATGCAGCCATTGGGCAGGTCCTCTCCCTGGCCTGCCATGGATCAGGCCCTCATTTGCTCTGGGCTAAAGGAATGCAGGAGAATCTGTGTTCCTTTAGCCGCTGGGGGACCAACAGAGCCTGGTCCCACAATGGCCAAGAGGGAGCAAAGAATGCCCTGGTTGACCTTGTGGTGTTTTGCTGCAACGTGGAGCAGACCGGAGCATTAAGTTTTATTTTGCAGGAAGTTGGGATTGTGTGGAACGTAATCCCACCCTCCTGCAAAATTTTTAAAAACCCACACACACCCCACATGGCAGAACTAATCCACCGCTGCTTTGTTTCCCAGGGAGACACATTTCAGGGGGACACCAGGTGTCCCACTGACATGTGTCCCCTGTGAGGACACACTTTGGTGCTGGAGCAGATCCAGCACCGAAACGTGTCCCCCACGAGGACACAATAAACTGCACCACATGGCCGGTGGCCCGGGACAGCCGCCGTCGTGCAGAATGGCCCAATGGGATGTCATTTAGCAGGTGATGTTATACCTCCATGCTATAAAAAGATTGAGAAGCTAACTTTCTACCTGTTTTTTTGTTTTTTTAAAATCCTGCCACTCCTCCAGAAAGCTCTGGGAGCAGAGTGGACAGTTTTTACCTTTCTCCATTATCTCTGCCCAACCACACCCCAAGGGACAGTGGTCTGGAGAGTGAGAGGAAGTCATTCCCCCGGAGTTGTGGCACCACAAGATCATTTGGACACCTCTCATGTCCATGAGGCAGTGGTATGGAGCCCGGGAGAGTTGTACTACAGGATTTCTCCACAGAGGCAGTTTGTTCTTTATTGCTCCATCTAAGGTGTTGCTGTTGTTGATGCCGCAGGCGACAGCTTCACACGCCTACCAATTCCTCCCAAGTAATAATTTGTTTCGATGTTAGCCTCACCCTTTTATGAGGAACAGATGACAACCCTTCCACATTTTTGGTACAACATCAGATGGGGCATGCTGTTCCCATTAACCAGATGGGAAACAAAGGCCAGGTCCCTTGCCCACCCCAGCAACCCAAGAGCGTTCACCATAACCTTTGCTTAGATTCCGACTTCATTTCCCATAAACCCAGAGCTCACGTGGCAGACCTTGTGCTAGTGTTTAGAGCCAATGGGATTACTCATCGCAGGTAGGTCGAGGTTACATTCTTCATTGATTGAATCCCGGCTGGGAGGAACCAAAGTCTTTTGCTGATTTCCACATCCAGAAGACAGTTTGGGAAAGCAGAAGGGAAAAGAAGGAACTTCTCTAAGTCATTCCCCCACCCACGTTGTTTTCTCTGAGTAAACACATTGTATAATCCCAGAGGATGATGTCACCTCCTTTTCGGCAGGACTTTCACAGACAGTCGACAGGTACAGCTTTCCCCATCACTGAATTTCCAAGCTGGGAAAGTTCCATATGAATATCCTCCTATCGTGTTAAAGGCACCAGGAAAGAAAGGTAGATCTTTAAAGAGGCAAATCCCTTTCTTATCATTTCATCACTGTGGCGAGTTACTGTTGTGCTATTCTCGCAACACTTTTTTGAAGAAGAAGAAGAAGAAGAAGAAGAAGAAGAAGAAGAGTTGGATCTTATATGCTGCTTTTCTCTACCCGAAGGAGTCTCAAAGCGGCTTACATTCGCCTTCCCTTTTCTCTCCCCACAGAAGAGTTGGTTCTTATACGGGACTTTTATCTACCCAAAGGAGTCTCAAAGTGGTTGACAATCTCCTTCCCTTTCCTCTACCCACAACAGGCACCCTGTGGGGTGGGTGAGGCTGAGAGAGCCCTGCTATTACTGCTTAGTCAGAGCAGCTTTATCAGTGCTGTGGTGAGCCCAAGGTCACCCAGCTGGCTGCATGTGTGGCAGTGCAGAATCAAACCCAGCTCACCAGATTAGAAGTCCACATTCCTAACCACTACACCAAGATGACGCTACAGTGTTTACCTTGGAATTAGTTTATTCACAAAACTAGCCAGAAGATCCAAGGGAAAATTAGTGATTTTTAAATTTTATTTAGACAGTCTACCTGATACCAGCTTCATCTTTTGGGCCTAGCTCATTCTGTATCCTTTATATGAAAACAGCAAATGGGCTATGACAGAAAAGCAGTCTCTCAAAGTGCTGACTGTTGGGGAAAGAGCATCAATATATCACTGAGAGCAGCCCAAACCCTTTGGGCTCCCCTTCTCACATTTTCCAGCCTGTGGCCCCCTTCAAATGTGCCAGTCCCCACTCAGGGGCCATATGACCCCCTTTGAGAATGGCTGTTTTAAAGCTCTGACAGAGACTTACGAGAATTCTTAAGACTTGGCTTTGTAATACTTCAAAGTAATTCTGACTTTAAAAAAACCAACAACATCGCCCCTCTGCATATAGCAGCCCTTCCCTGGGATTGCAATTGGAAATTTCATTCATAAAGCCATCAAGCTCCACCATGAAACCAATCACATTGCTTGTCACCTGCAGCTTATTTTAAAAGGATTCAAATAGGTCTTGCCTCTAAGAATCCCTGTGAATGAGCCAGGTCAGAAACCCCAGGGATTCATGAAACCCTGGTTGAGAAAGCCTGGGTTAAGCACATCCTATTGCAATGAGAGCTTGCTGGGGGGTAAACGGTAATGACTGGGGAAGGGAATGACAAAACCACCCCGTATTGAGTCTGCCACGAAAACACTAGAGGGTGTCACCCCAAGGGTCAGACATGACCCATTGCTTGCACAGGGGATACCTTTACCTATTGCAATGTACATTTCTCAGGTAACAGGCTAGCAGTATATTAATGCAAAGCACTTTGCTAAGAAAGCAAGATTCTCCACATTCTCTTACGTGATTTGAACTCTCTTCAAGATGGAGATAAGAGTTGGACTAGATGACTCTTCCAACTCGATTCTACTCGACTAGATGATTCTTCCAACTCGATTCTGATCCTGCGTAGAGCAGGGGGTTGGACTAGATGGCCTGTATGGCCCCTTTCCAACTCTATGATTCTATGATTCTATTCTGGGACATTTAAAAAAAATAATCTCCTTGTGTTATAAAAATCACCCCCATGTGGGGATGGTAGAAAGCACTGCCGTGGCCAGCTCATGGTGGGCCTGTAGGGCAGGGGAGGCCATTGTAACTCTCCAGATGTCCATGGCAGGGGCTCATGATAATTGTAGTCCATGGACATCTGAAGAGCCACAGTTTGGACACCCCTGCTGTAGGGTTTTCAACGCAAGAGACAGTCAGAGGTGGATTGTGATTGCCTGCCTCTGCGTAAAGACCCTGGTGTCCCAAATACTAACCAAGGCCATCAATTGTAGCTGACTCTGGTGACCCTGGTAGAATTTTCAAGGCAAGAAACATTCAGACAGAGGTACTTTGTTATTGCCCACCTCTGTGTAGCGACCCTGGGCTTCCTTGCCAAGCTCTCATTCAAATACTAACCAGGGGCAACCCTGCTTAGCTTCTGAGATCTGATGAGGTCAGGCTGGGCTGGAATACCTTCATGGGGAAAACCGAGCATGTGAATGAGAAAAGAGAAGCTTCTAACTTAGTTCTTTCCCCCTGGCGAACCAGTATGGTACATTGGTTAGAGGGCAAATATATATTCAGGGAGGCCTGGGTTCAAAGTCCTGGCATTGTATCCTAGTGAAACAACCAGCCATTGAGCTGGAATGTGAATGCTTTTTCCTAGCTAGGTTTGTGCTTCATTTTCCCCCACTTCAGTGGCATATGATGAAGGAAGAGTAAGATTTTTAAAAACCATTTTTTTTTCCAAACAGAGAATGTCATCTCCCTTATCTCATCTATCTGATCAGGAGCTAGCACACATTTTAATCTGACTAAATGAACTTAGACTGTCCAGTACTTATAACCTGGAAAGTTTTGTTAGTGTTTAAGTTGCTCTTGGGCTTGAATGATGTGATCCACGTTGACTTTGGATGTCACTTAACACCAACTTTGCCACCAGGTCCACAAGGCAGCTTTGGGCAAATCACTTCCACCAAATCCAATCCTAGATAAGGAAAGACTCATTGCTGGAGGGGAAGGGCTTTCTGCCCATGTTCAGGAGCCTTCTTTGTCTGCGCAAAAGGTATATGTATATCAAAACTGAGGCATGCTGCAAATGCCTTGGGGACAGAAGCCAAACAAAAACAACTGTGTGGAGATTTAGCACTCTTATCACCTTGGTGTGATAGCATCTAGCTCCTGGAAACTGACTTACGGATTAAATTCAAATTGGCATTTAAAGGGGATGTTCAGCACTGCAGAGAATGGAATGGAATTCTTCCCTCTACAGGGTTTGCCCCAAATCTATACTGCAATGCCCTCCGAATGCATAGACCGGTCAAAGTGTTGCCTAATTCACAGATTTCAAAAGGGAAGCTTTAGTGGTGCTTAATCCCATTCAACATTATAATTCAAATGCATCTATCTCAGGGCAAAACGTGGAGGCGGAGAACCCACGCTTCCGCAAGTCTGCAACAAAAAGGCAGGCTGTGGGCAGTCGTGACTGGCTGGCATGCCATGATGTCACCAAGAGATTTATTATCCTCACTCAAGATGTCCCTTCAGAAAGCAATGGATGGGTGCATTTTTGCTATTTATCTGACAGACCTATGTTCACCTTGTCTTGAATAGTGTCTTCATAAAACTAGAACTCAGGGTTACCCATTGAAAGGGACTGGGCAGGGGGGGGGGAAGGACATAATTCTACAATACATATGTAACACAGAATTCATGGTCATAAGCTGTGAGGATGAGGCCGCTGGCCTGCAATACTTTAATGGGGGGTTAGACAATATTGTAGACTGCAGGGGTGGCCAAACTGTGATCCTCCAGATGTCCATGAGCTACGATTCCCATGTGCCCCTGGGAATTGTAGCCCATGGACCTCTGGAGAGCCACAGTTTGGCCACCCCTATTAGAGAAAAGGCCTATCATGCATTAGAAACCACAAGAGCCAAACAGATTTTCCCGATTTCCCTAGAAGCGCAACAACGAATCACTTTTAGCGGAACTGTTGCAGGATTGTTGCAGATTGTGTGCGGCATCTTGCAGAACTGCACATTTGTAGCGTTTACAATTTGCAACCCTTCTGCTACATTAAACTTGTGCGGAATGGACCAGAAATGTCATCTGTAAGGCACTAGGCCTCTACTGGAAGATCCTTGATCAGACAAAGCATAGACCCTTGGGGCTTAAAGAACTGACTGATCACAGGCTTCCAGCCTAGA
Organism: Paroedura picta; assembly: GCF_049243985.1. NCBI lineage: Eukaryota > Metazoa > Chordata > Lepidosauria > Squamata > Gekkonidae > Paroedura > Paroedura picta. The sequence goes on from NC_135371.1 coordinate 12,615,215, forward strand.
CGTGCCCAGCACAGCCTTTGTGGTTCTGAATTTCCCTAATTGCCAATTACATTTTTATAATGAATTATTTAAGTAAAAATGATATGATCTGCTGCTCTCTGTGTGAAGCTAACCAGATCAGACACGGACCGACAGACAGATTAAGGTGACTATCAACAATAGCTTTAAAAAATTCCTCTCATTAAAACAATAGTAAAATAGTTTACCCCTCAGCACAGTGAAGAAGCCACAGTATTATCCACCTGTGCCCAAAGACACATAACGCAATTTAGAAAACGGATCTTTGAGATAAGATGGGCTTGTAGGCCCTCCAGAAAGGTCAAAAAGGAAGAGGCTGAACACACATCCCATGAAAATGTCTTCTGTATTTGATTGACAGTTGAAAACATTGGAAATCGCTCAGATGGCAAAATTGACAACTTATGTCGAAGATAAACAAATAGTAGACTTTAAGACAAAATGGAATTTATGGATAGAGTATATCAGAAAAAAGTATAGTTGTGGATTTATGACTATTGGTTATGATTTATAATTTATACGGGGAAATGAGAATGGATTTCCCCCCCCCCATATATTCTTCAACAAATACAGTTGGAAGTTATTATTTGTAAATGTGATAGAATCATAGTGTGAGACTTAGTCTGAGGAAGAGTGCTTGCACTCGAAAGCTCACGCCTTGAATAAATATTTGTTGGTCTTAAAGGTGCCACCGGACTCTGATTTTGTTTTGTTAAAGTGTATAAGGATAGAATCATAGAGTTGGAAGGGGCCATACAGGCCATCTAGTCCAACCCCCTGCTCAACGCAGGATCAGCCCTAGGCATCCTAAAGCATCCAAGAAAAGTGTGTATCCAACCTTTGCTTGAAGACTGCCAGTGAGGGGGAGCTCACCACCTCCTTAGGCAGCCTATTCCACTGCTGAACTACTCTGACTGTGACATTTTTTCCCCTGATATCTAGCCTATATCGTTGTAGTTTAAAGCCATTACTGCGCGTCCTCTCCTCTGCAGACAACGGAAACAGCATCCTGCCCTCCTCCAAGTGACAACCTTTCAAATACTTAAAGAGGGATATCATAATCTATTAACACGTAATTTTGGAGATGGCTAAATGAATTTTTTTTGTAATGGATTATAAATAAAAATTGAAACTATTAAAAAAAAAAGGAAATGTCTTCCATGATTCTTGAACAGTGTTGACAAAGGCCCCATTCTTAGGATGATCAGAGCAGCCACAAGGGTTGGACAGCTAATAAAGAGTGTTGGGTTGATCTCATTGGATGCACAGATGTGTGTAGACCAGCTATTATGGAGGGGACAGCCTAGCGCCTGCTGCTTGCTGTATGATCAAAACTTCCAGTGACTGTCCGGAATTTATAAGGCTGTTTCAAACGGGTTGTTTTTCCAACACTGAGGCTGCATCCGCAGCCATTGCTAGATATTTCACCATTGCTGCGTTCTAAGAAGTCTAACAACCATACAGGACATGCTTTACTTGATCAATATGTCTATTCTGTGAAGAGCAGGAAGAAAAAATATCAATTGATATATGACATGGAAGATACTGTTTCCAAGATCAGATCCTGGTTTCCGAAATAAAAAGAGAACAAGGGAAAAAAAACAGTGGCAGCCATTGGGGAGGGGCGGCCCATGACCCACTTTCAGAGGCTTCACAACTCAGATTTGGGTCCTGACCCACATTTCTCCAAGTTCCATCTTTTCACCCTCTGAACCACTGCTGTTCAACTGTCCCAGAACTGAGAAGAACTGGAGGGAAACAAGACTGTGTCACCTTGCGGCCCTACACTGAAACAGTTGTGATACCCAAAGGTCCCTGGGGTCTTGACTGAACATGGCACACACAACAGCTGCCATTAGCTGACTGGGTGAGATCCATTGGGGTGTAGTGGTTGGACTCAGATTGGGGAGGCAGAATTCAAAACCCCCTTCAGACAGAAAATTCAGTGGGTACTCTGAGGACGGGCAGTGTTGTTCAATTTCCACTGAGGACAAGCAGTGTTCCTCAGCTTATCTTGTAGGGTTGTTGTGAGGACAAAAACAAAGAGACAGAAAGGGATACCTCCTTGGAGGAACGGTGAGATAAAAATACCAGAGCGCCTCAGGGCAAATCACTCTCAAAACATCTAAACCCACCTCATAGCTTATCTGCCCTGCTTGCTCACTCTTCCCTTCCTCTGCTCACACCAGAATCATGATTCAAAGGTCCCTGGTTGGGGAAGCCTTCAGCCAGACTCCAGTTGGCCACAATGTCCAAACAAGGATTGGCGTTTACCTCCCAGAGTGGGACAGTTTGGTGTTTTCATAACATTTCTACAGAACGTTTACTACAATTCCTTCGGCAATGTGACGCAAGACTGAGGTGAATTTTCCGGCTCAGCGCCTCAACAACTATTACGTGTCAACGGTGATCGCTGATGCACCGGGTATCTCAGCATCTTAGCCTGGTGGAAGCTGGGAGTGGCAGGAGGGAATCGGCTAGCTTTGTTTATCCTTGCCATGAGCGTCCAGACTGGGCGGTTGTCAGACAGGTGCCTGCAGGGCTCCGGGGTCTGTGGCCAAAACCTGCTCATGAAGACAGTACCAGACTCAACCCCTGGCCTCTCCAGCCACATGACCTCGAGAGGCACGAGCGGGATAAATCTCTGCGCTTCTGGAGCCCTCGAAAAGCAGCTGCCACTTAGAGATTACTTTGAGCTGGCTGGAAAAGGAGTCTGAACACACAATGGCTGTTGTGAGGCCATTTGAGGCCAGCCCTAGCTTCCAAGTCTGCCCCGCAGGGCAGCTCCTAACTGGCTCCACGTTTCCCGAGCGATCCCTTCCCACCACGTGTCCATCTTATAGACTTTCTCTCGTTTGGTATTGCCCCCTTTTGTCGCCCTACCTGGCAGAAGCAAGGTCACCGCCAAAACGAAGGCCAAGGTCCCCCCCAGGGGCTTCCTGCCCAGGCCGTGCTTCATCCTTCCGGCTTCAGCAAGATCAGGCCCCCGTTTCGGTTGTGAGGACAGCCTTGGCACCTGGATGAATGGCTCCAGACACTCTCAAAGGGACAGTTTATATCCTTGCTGTTGGGGAAGAAAAGGGCTGGGCTTCTCAGACGGCCAGGGTGTGGAAATCTGTGATCACCTGCAGTGGGAGTTCCCGACTGTTTCAACAGGGCTGATGCTCTTCGTGACAGCCTCCAGTTGGGAGTTTGGCAAGGTGAGACGGGAATGAGGGGAAAGGCTCCGGCCGGGGGCCACCACTGCTCCCCTGGCCGTTGAGGGAAGGTTTCCCAGCACCCCTTGTCCTGGCCCAGCAAAATACAGACACACCCAACCCGAGGCATCCGTTTCTCCACTCAACAGAGACGCTTCACTCACCCAGATTGAGGAAATAGACAATAGGGTTCCTTTCACCTTGGGCTGTTACCACATTCTAATTCGAAGAAAGCTAAGAGGGTCATGGGGATGTTTGTTTAAAGAATAAGATGACTACACTTTGTAGGAATTTTTCCCATTGCCTCAGCCGAGAGGATGCTGAAATAGCTGGTCCTTCAGAGTTTCCATGCCAAGTCTTCTGAGTATTTGTGATACGACAATGGGGTGAACCCTGTCCCTATCTTACCAGTCCTCTGAGCAAGGACTGAAGTTTTTTTGTATCCTGAGAAGACTTCCTACCACTTAAATGGCTTTTCTTCTGAAGGAGGAGTCACTTGGATTGGAAAAGATCTCCTTAAGATGGAGGAAGGCTCCTTGCAGGATGGTGGGATCCACCCTATAACATGACAGTGGCTGTGATCCTCCTGCTCAAACACCTGAAGAAAGCAGCAACAGTTTGTCCTCTAATGCTCCAGAGAGTACGGCTGCATCTATTTTAGGTTGAACATAAACTCCCCGGTGGTAAGAACAGTTTGAATATGGAACCAATTACCTGGCCAGGGAGATTTCTATTAGTGGAGGTCTTCAAGCAGAAGATGGACAGCCAGCTGAATGGAATGCTCCAATGTTTCCTACGCTGAGCAGAAGGTTGGACTACATAGTCTGTAAGGCCCCTTCCAGTTCAATCAGTTCTTCTTCACCACACCCAGGCACAAGAAGAATTCACAACAAGCAGTTGCCGGCCATCAGGAGACCGGTGGGCAAAAACATGGGGAAGCTCCATCATAGAATCATAAAATCATAGAGTTGGAAGGGGCCATACAGGCCATCTAGTCCAACCCCCTGCTCAACGCAGGATCAGCCCTAAGCATCCTAAAGCATCACATTGACAGTGTGATGTCATTTCCAGGGTGAACAAGGAAGTGATGTCACAGCATCCACACAACACTCTAGGAATTCTCCAGAAACTCTACAGTTACTATAGCTTTCTTTGACTCCTAACACATTGTGTCAACAGAATGACATTACTTCTACAATCTTCCCAGAAATGCTGTCACACCATCATTGAAACAGTGATGATCAGATAGTTTTCCCTTGGTGCTCAACTGAGCAGCACTGAGCTGTTGCTGAGAAGTCGCCTGCTATAACGGGACTCATGGCAGTTCTACTGGCTAGTGACTGAGAAGGAAGGAGATCCCAACATTTGCATGACAACGATGGGATCACAAGGAATGTTAGTTCAGCAGCATGTGTGTATACAGCTGCAGAATAGCTAGCAGCACCCAAGGGCCACTGTTGTCATGGCTCACACTTGCAATGGGGAGCATGAGTCTCTTAGAAGTTGCAGACCAATAACCACTGTGTTGGAATTTGCAAGATCTGCAGTGTGTATAATTGAGCTAGACTATAAAGGTGTTCTGCAGGTGACTTCGGAGGAGATATACATTTAGCATAGATGAGATAGGAACTTCCTGATGGTTTTTAAATTATCTCCTCCAGTGTCCTGATTGGCCCAAGAAGAGACTTCCTGCTTGTTTGAGCATACTTCCTCCCTGCTTGCCTCCAAAACAGCAGTTGAACAGAAGAATGACAGAAGATAAGTTTCTTAGATTATAGGTCTCTGCGTCTCTCCTTCTGTACATAATTGTTCATCTTCCTAAATAAACCTAATTTATTCTTTAAGCAGTCTAGTGCTTTACTGTCTCTGCATGTTCAAAGTCTGCCAATATGTGAAGCTTCTAGGACAACTTTGTGGTGTCCTCCAGCAATCACCACTCAGTGGCAGAAGCCTATTATCCTCCATCAAGCTTCTGCTGGGCTCAAAAGCTGATTCTGCTGCTGGCTGGAACAACAGTCATGTGGTTGGTATAACTGGCTGAGTGGTGTCTTTACTTGTCGCCCGTAAACTTTTCCTTGCTAGGGCGGAACCAGAGCTAACCATAGCACCATCCCTGGAACCTGCAGTTAAAAGATCACAGGTAGAAGACTGACCTCAGACTCTGGAAAGCTGTTCTCATCCACTGGCCTGGACTTTTGCAGGTCTGACTAGAGCTTTGTTGGCAAACATTAGTCAAACAGGTAAGTCAAGAACCAAAGACCGGTTTGTGGCAGACCAGCTGGGATTCTTGCAAAGGATGCTGGACCATCTTTGAGGGGAACTACCCCTTTCTGTAAGTTAGATGCGCTATGAACCCACTTCCTCCCAAGGTGTGGATCAGGGCCACAGAATGGTCATTCCCAAACGTGAACGTGCTGTTGTATTACTAGTGTGCCACAAGAAACGAAGTCACGACATAATTAGGCACAATATATTCCAGATAGGAGGCTGCCTGTTGCAGCTCTGTAGGAGCCATGGGTCTGTGGTAGAGTATCTGCTCAGCATGCAGAAGGTCACAGGTTCAGTCCCTGGCATCTCTGGTTAAAAGTCTTGGGCAGTAGGTGATATGAAAGACCTCAGCCTGAGATCCTAGAGAGCTATTGCCAGCCGGAGTAAGCAATAACGGTCTGATTCAGTATAAGGCAGCTTCATTTGTTCATGTGCACGAGTCACAGCTCTGCCTTCCCTCCTTCCAATTGGGAGGCACGCTAATATAGAACAAGAAGCAGAAACACAGAAAGCAGATCATTCTTACTCTTCTACACCAGGGGTCCTAAACCCCCGGGCCATGGTACCGGGCCGCCAGCGGCCACGCATTCCTCCCCCCCTCCGCAGCGAGAGGGAGGGGAAGAGGCAGGTACGGCCGCTGGCACGCTAGCAACGCAAATGCACACATGTGGAGCTGCTGCACATGCGTGTTTGCCCCCTGCTGGCGAAAACGCGCTCGAGCAGTAGCTGTGCGCATGCGCGTTAGCGCCACCTAGTGGCAAAAACATGCATGTGCGACAACTGCGCATGCGCGTTTGCGAGCGGCAGCGGCGGCCGGGCCACCGGCTCTCTCCCACCCTCGGAGGTGGTCCCCAACTACAAGAAGGTTGGGGACTGCTATTCTACACCATAAAAGGGAATGCTTTTAAGAACTATGTGAGCATGTCTTCAATTTCACTGGCTGACCTCAGATTTTAGTACTTTGGGAGACAGAGAAACTACAATCTCCTCCCAGTTTCTCCACACCTTGCAGCATCATTCTATCATGTAGAAATATAGGACTGGGGGGAGGGGTGATAGAACAGCTGCATTCAAACTGGGATTCAGTTGCTCAGATGAAATACGGAGCCCCAACTTGTGGACTGCATAGTCCTACAGAACCGACGTTTTCTTTTTCTGCTGCTTTTTGAAAGAACCTGTCCATGCGTAGCGAGCAAAGTCTTCATGTAGGGATACCAAGCCTCCCACTCTGGAGGAAGATCTCCTGCCCTCATGCTCCAGGTTCATGCTGCTGCTTGAGGAAAAAGAAGGAGAGAAATCCACATGACACAACACCACTTCCAGTTATGTTCCTTGAAGTGACATCATGGCATTGCAGCAACGCTCAAGAACAGGCTTTCTCAACTAGGGTATCATGAAACCCTGGAGTTTCTTGATGGCCCTGGAAGAGTTTCCCCTAAGCAGATGGGAGTTAATTTTTTATAATTTTTTAAAATTTGTTAAACCTTTATTGGGCGATATGACAGTATATGGGCATGTTGACACACCCACTCCTCCCAGAATGGCCAATGATGGGTCTAGAGAGGGTGAGAAGGGGTGGGTGTGTACACAGCTATGCTCCCAACCATGTTCTGAACAATTGTGCCATTTCTGGGGTTTCTTGAAACCTGAAGAATGTTTCAGGGTTTTCTCAATGGTAAAAAAAAGTTGAGAAAGCCTGCTCTAGGACCTTCCAAAATCTCTATGATTTTACCACAGAAATATGGCAAATTCCTAAAGCATCACTGTGACATCACTTCTCAGAATGTAACCAGAAGTGATGTCACAGTACTGTGTACCACAACATTACCATGTTCTGCTCCCAAAACAAACAACCTAATTCTCTTTGCTGAAAGGGGACATTGGAGTAAAGTCACTTCTTGATGGAGAATTTGTCTTTCAAAACTCCACACACACACACACACACACGCACGCACGCACAAGTTCTCCTTTGCATTTCCTCTTATTCCTCCACCTCCATTGTTGGGCCTGATGACCACTATCCCAAAAGTCAGTCTTTCAGTGCTCCACTAGGGCTCACGGTGTGGAAATCATAATAATTATGTCTCCACCTCTTCCTGTGACCGGTTACCTGGCTTCCTGTCCTGTGTTGACAGCTTACTAGCTTACACGGCACCATGGCATTTAAAGCAGTTCCCATCTGGAAAGGTCAGAGACCTATGTCTCAGGATTCCTCAATGATGCATGGGGGAGAGAAAGCTGAAAGAGAACTTTGCCTTCTCCTTCCTATAATACTATTCGTTATCTGCCTTGACTCCCTGGGAGAAAGGCAGACTATAAGTATAATGTAAATAAAGTAATTGTAGACCAGGGGTAGTCAAACTGCGGCCCTCCAGATGTCCATGCACTACAATTCCCAGGAGCCCCTGCCAGCATTCGCTGGCAGGGGCTCCTGGGAATTGTAGTCCATGGACATCTGGAGGGCCGCAGTTTGACTACCCCTGTTGTAGACCATGGACAGCCAGAGGGCCATAGTTTGGCCACCCCTGTTGCAGAACTGAGAGTCATGCAATGAAATTGCCAACACATGCAGGACAGACAAAAGCCAACTTCATCCAAGGTGTGTATTCGCTGCGAAAGAGAGCCATCTTGGTGTGGTGGTTAGGAATGTGGATTTCTAATCCAATAAGCCGTGTTTGATTCTGCATTCCCCCACACGCAGTCAGCTGGGTGATCTTGGGCTCGCCACAGTACTGATAAAGCTGTTCTGATCCAGTAGTAATATCAAGGCTCTCTCAGCCTCACCCACCCCACAGGGGGTCTGTTGTGGGGAGAGGAAAGGGAAGGCGAATGTAAGCCACTTTGAGACTCCTTCAGGTAGAGAAAAGCGGCATATAAGAACCAACTCTTCTTCTTCTAAATAATATTGTGGTGCTAGACATTTGCTAAGATGGCTTCAAAAGAGGATGAGACAAATCCATGGAGGAGCTAGTCTATTAGCAGCTATCAATTCTGACAGCTTCATGTGAGCTGAAGTGCCACTAAATACCAGTGACTGGGAACAAGAGTAGGAAAGTGTAATTGCTCTTTTTTGTGCACATCCCAAGAGCATTGGCTGGACACAGCAGGCTAAACTGTGATATTCCAGTTGTACATACAAAGTCCCAAAGCATGGACCTCCTGCTGCTTGGGAAAACAGAGCAAGAGGGAAGAACTAAGTCCCTTCCTTCCCCTTACCATAGTTTTTGGGAACCGACCTTCTCCAACATGATGCCTACCTGTAAAAAGGACCATCAGGTTGTGGGAACTGACCTGACTGATGATACGGCGGGTAACTTGTTGTTTGCCCCTGAGAGAAAACAGAATGAGATGTCCCTTTGGTTTGCTTGAACAAGGCTCACCTAATGAATGTCAAAGAGGATTTATCTTTGGAGGCCAAGCAGCCAGCAGAACTCCCCGTACCAGCTTTACTGCCCACATAGCAGAACTGGGACGTCTTAAAGGAATGTGGGAGGGTCATGATGTGTCCCAGTACGCAAATAAATTATCTGAAATGCTTTCTGCATCCTTTGGCTCAGCAGGCCCTGGTTGTCTGATTAACATCTGGATATATGGCACTATCTTATCACGTGCTCTGGAACAGGTGAGCAACGCTAAATGGCCCCATTGAAGAGGGGCATTATGGGTTTATATAAAGAAGGACAATGAGTAGATTCAAAGGTCCTACCACTGGGACAGGAAGAAGGCCTAACCACAATGTTTGTGAACATTTTTATAAAGTATATTGTCATTTTTATAAAGTATATTGTCACCTTGAAATCAAACGGCGAATAACACTGGGCCGGAACACAATTTTAGGCATGAACCGAAAATGGAGGAGTAAGGATATCAGCCTTAATACAAAGTGCCGGCTAGTCAACGCCGTTGTCTACCCCATAGCAACCTATGGATGCGAAAGCTGGACCCCGAAGAAGGAAGGCAGGAGGAGAATAGAAGATTTCGAATTATGGTGTTGGAGACGAATGCTGCGAATCCAATGGACAGCCAAAGTTACCAAGAAGACAGTTTTAGAGAGGAGCAAACCAACTATGTCATTAGAAGGGAAGATATTACGGCTGAAGCTCACTTACTTTGGACACATCATGCGATCGAACTTGCTAGAAAAATCATTAATGCTCGGCATGGTCAGCGGCAAGCCTTCTGGGGGGAGATGGCCAGTTCCCTAGCTTGTGGCCAAGTCCACTTTGGTACAAGGAGAAAGGCCATGGACTCCCTCAGGAGCTCCTGCGGACCCCCAAGGGTCTATAAACCCCTGGTTGGGGATCCTTGCTCTAATCACACGGCCATCTGCTTGCTTTCCTTCCCTCCCCCAGGAGCCTCTCCCTGGGCCATTCCGGCTAAGTTGCAAGTCATACTGTAGCAAGTTACTCAGCTGCATGGTGTTTCGTGGTGACCGCTGCTGGGCCCAGCCAAGCAATGCAAGTTGTGCAGAGGCCGCCCCAGAGCCCAGACAAGTTGTACAGCGTCAGGTCATAGCCACGCCTGGGTGAGTTGTGCGAGTTGCAGTGATTGCACCTTAGCCTGGCCCCAAGGAGAGCTATGGCGGGCTTGGAGGCCAAAATAGCCCTGGAAAAAGCTTGCCGTTTTATGAGTATCCTGTTATGATATGTCTGCATAGTTCTGAGTTGTGGAGGAACTGGATGTTCGCTATGAGGGATCAGATTGCAAGGGCAAGGGCGAGCTTTTGCTTCCTCGGCTTAAAAAAAAAAAAGACAAATTTCAACATCAGCCTTCCTGACTGACCCTGGGACAATCGTGTTTACGTGCAAGTTTTTAAACATGTCTCAGATTGTCGATCTATTCTAGGGGGCTCGGGGTTTCCAGGGGGGCAGTAATTCCCAGTTTTGTCTGCCCTTCTGGCCCAGATTTAGCTACACTTCATGCAGATTAAATCAAGCTCTGATAACCGCAGCGAATCTTCCACGAGGACTTAGCCACTTACTGAGGTGTGTCTGCTACAAAGAACACCTCGGACTGACAAACAGTAATTAGACATGAGAGTTGAAGCCAGATTCTTGGATCCTGTGAACTGAAGCAAAGAAGCCAAATAACTAGGCCATGGCATAGCCCAATCTTGTCAGGTTTCAGAAGCTAAACCGGACTGGTCCTTGGATGGGAGACCACCAAGGAAGGCTCCTTAGAGGAAGGCAGTGGCACACCACCCCTTGAGACTTTCTCTCTTTCTTCCCCTCTCTTCGTTTACTTCTCTCCCTCTCTTAATTTGTCTTTCATTCTCTCTTTCTCTGTACTCCTCTCTTTGTCTTTCCCCCCTCTCTTACTCTCTATATTTGTCTCTGTTCTTCTTTCTATCTTTTTCTTTTCTTCTACCTATATTTCTTCCTATCACTCTCTTTTCCCTCTCTCTTTTCTTATCTCTCACTTTCTTTATCTTTTTCTATCCTCTTTCTCTTAATCACTCTATTTCTTTCTACCTCTCTTTTCCCCCTTCCCCCTATGCTGGGGTTCATTGTATCAGCTACAACGGGCTTTAATTCTAGTATTGTTATAATGTTCTATGTAACTATTCTACGACGTTTTATGTAAACCGCCCAGAGCCGTAAGGAAGGGCAGTATAAAAATCAAAATCAAATCAAATCAATCAATAAATAAATAGATAATAGAAATGACACAGCAGACTTGCTTCTGGCTTGACCTGAACATGAATGGAGACTATATCCTCCAGTTGCTCGAAGAGTGCAATGTGAATCTTCCCTTTCACTCAGTAAAATAGTTCTTGGCACATCTATCCCATGTGTCCCATGTGCCATTCACAGTACTCTTGCTCCATATTCCTTTGGCATATTTCCCATTGCAGGAGAAGGCAAGCTAAAAGTAAGCCATAAAATGGATACACGACACAGGTTTCAAAGTCATTTCTGTTTAGGTTTGGAAAGAACCTGGTGCCTTACTGTTTAAACTTTGTCAAAGGCTCCATAGACAGTACTAGCCTGCTTTAGTTATGCCCATTTCACCCTTAACTTGTAGCCTGCTGGGAAAATGGCGCGGAAGTGGAGCCATTCAGCAACTCCTGTTAATGTAGATCTTTCCTAACCAGTGACTTTGGTATTGATTCATGTATCTGATGTCCTTTATGAGAACCCATTGATGCTGTTTTTCTGGGAATGCTCTTTCCAGCACAGCCCACCCATTCCCTTCATCCCAAAACAATGTGCAATTGTTTGTTGCTATTGATAGGCCCTGCACACACCCACCCCTGTTTCCCATAATCACTGCCGCCACCTTCTTTGGTGTTGCTTCATGATCGTTGTACCTCCAATGCAGTGGGAAACAATGTTAATTACTTAACTCTCCAGGATGGTTCTTGGAAATCGGATAATTGATTTGACATGAATGCCTATCTGCCCACGCTTCACATGAACATGTGGAATTGCCTTATCATGAGTCTGACCATCAAGGCCGGTATTGTCTACTCAGACTGGCAGGGCTTCTCCACCGTTTCAGGTGAAGGTCTTTCACCGCACCTACTACCTGGTCTTTCAGTTGGTGATGCTGGGGAAATGAGCTCGGGAACTTCTGCATGCCAAGCAGTTGCTCCAATACTGAACTATAGTCCCTCCTGCTAGAAAGGAACACCCCAGAAAAGTGAAGTCATTGGCATATCCATGAGAGGTCCTAACTGAGATAGCCCAGGCAAGCCCAATCCTGTCAGATCTCAAAAACTAAGCAGAGGTGACCCTGGCTAGTGTTTGGATGGGAGACAACATGCCGCTGAACAGGGGAGAAGGGGATGGGTATTTATTTTATTTATTATTTGAATTTATTGCCCATCTCTCCCTGAAGACTCAAGGCGGGTTACAACGTCTGAAAAAAAACCCCAATAAACCCCCCTTAAAACAGACATAAAAACTGAACCAATGCTAAATACAGTTCAAAGCTCCATGAGGGGCTGCAGCAAAAAACTCATCCCAGTTCTAACAATCCCAATAATGCATTCTGGAGGGGAAGGGTGAGCAGAGGGCACAGATGGAAATCGCTACCGCCACTCCTATAGGGGGGTGGGAATGATCTTCCTTGCCACCTGGCCTCAACTGTAGACTTGGTGGAAGAGCTCCGTTTTGCAGGCCCTGCAGAATGCCAGAAGTTCCTGCAGGTCCCATAGCTCTTCTACCAGATTGGGGCCAGGACCGAAAAGGCCTTGGCCCTGGTCGCGGCCAGGCACGCTTCCCTGGGGCCGGGAATGACCAGTATATTAGAATGTAAAACCTTGCAGGGCAACAGGTGGTCCCTCAGATATGCTGGGCACAAGACCACGTATGGCCCTGAAGGTCAAAGCCAGAACCTTGAATCGGATCCGGACGACAACTGGCAACCAATGCAGCTGCCTCAGCACCGGCTGGATGGGCCCTCCATGGTGTACCTGTGAGGACCCTAGCAGCTACATTGGTACTAGAGAAGGATGAGCAAGAGGTCGCCATCTATTTTGTCTATTTTTCATAAGGGGTGTTTTATGGGGTTTTATTGTGTTTTTTACTATTTTTATCTTGTGTAAATTGCCGCAAGTCCACTGGAAGAGTGGCAGTATAAAAATCAAATAAATGCATAAATACATAAATAAAACTATATAAAAAGGTAAAGGTATCCCCTGTGTAAGCACCAAGTCATGTCTGACCCTTGGGGTGACGCCCTCTAGCGTTTTCATGGCAGACTCAATACGGGGTGGTTTGCCAGTGCCTTCCCCAGTCATTACCGTTCACCCCCCAGCAAGCTGGGTACTCATTTTACCGACCTCGGAAGGATGGAAGGCTGAGTCGACCTTGAGCCGGCTGCTGGGATTGAACTCCCAGCCTCATGGGCAGAGCTTTCAGACTGCATTTCTGCTGCCTTACCACAAGAGGCTCTCTAAATAAAACTATATATAAAAACTATATATATATATATATTTAAAAGTCCTACAGTCGGATGCCTGTGCTATTGACATTATTTCACACATGTATTTTCACACCGTCTTATGGGAGCCATCATGGAATTAAGTGATTTTTGCTTCATTTGAGGTGAATAATGAGCAGGCAAATGTATCAGTTTTCTGGCTCCCGCATCAAACACAGTATGTTCACATCTCAAACGTGTTGGCCACATAGCTGGCAGCATCTCTTGTCCCATCCCAAGGGAAATAAAGAAGAAACGGGGGCAAAATGGGCAGAGGTAAGAACATGAATAGTAAGCAAACCGATTCTCGGGAGAAGTGAGTTTTGAAACGCAGCATTCGCGATCCCCTTGGAGCGTGCAAGCAACCATTTCCTCATTCCTTTTTTCCACGTAAGGGAAAGGGGAACACCAGCTCTTGGTCTCGCTCTCGGTCTGGTGTTGCTTCAGTATGCTGTTCAGACATTGCACAAGTGCACCGTAGCACAATTATTCTTAGAGGCTCTAAAAATAAAGGTGGATCTAGACTGGCACGCAACCCTATTGTTTACCTCCTGCGTGAGGAGTGGAAGCCTGAGAGCAAAGAAATGGCACAACATGAAGAAGAAGAAGAAGAAGAAGAAGAAGAAGAAGAAGAAGAAGAAGAAGAAGAGTTGGTACTTATATGGTACTTATATGTCACTTTTCTCTACCCAGTCTCAAAGCAGCTTACAGTCGCCTTCCCTTTCCTCTCCCCACAACAGCCACCCTGTGAGGTGGGTGAGGCTGAGGGAGCCCTGATATCACTGCCTTCCCTTTCCTCTCCCCACAAAAGACACCATATTGGGCGGGTGAGGCTGAGAGAGCCCTGATATTCATGATCAGTCAGAACAGCTTTATCAGTGCTGTGGCGAGCCCAAGGTCACCCAGCTGGTAACATGTGGGGGAGCACAGATTCAAACCCAGCTCACCAGATTAGAAGTCCGCACTCCTAACCACTACACAAAGCTGACTCTCTCTATGCGAGCTTTTCGAGAAGCATTTGTAAGCCGAATGCTTATAAGACTTCAGCCAATTTTCTCAAAACAAGTCTGTCTTGGAAAATATTAGGTCATAAAGTTTCGTGGCATCGTAATCCCAGAGTGATCTTTTATTACTCAGGTTGCCAGGTTACTCCTGGTCACTGGCGGGGCACAGGAGGGTAGGGCTGCTAGATCCAGGTTCAGAAACACCTGGAGGTTTGGGGGTGGAGCCTGGGGAGGACAGGCATCTCAGTGGGATACAGTGCCATAGAGTCCACCTGAGTCCCAGTCCTCCAGTGAGAGAAGATCCTATGATTGGATCATGGAAGCTGAAATACTGAGTGAGAAAGAGTGACAGGTCGACATGACCGTATATGGTCATTTCACAGATAAATTTTTAATTTAAAGGTTTTTTATTTAGACTTTTGTAACCTGTCACGAGCCATCTGGGAGTGGCTTGTAATAAATCAAATTAATTAATTAATAATAATAATAATTTTTTAAAATATAAAAAGTTAACTAACTCCCAACCAATCAGTAAAACCCTTCTGGGGTGTCATGAAACCCTAGTTGAAAACGGCTGCCCCTAAGGTTACGTGAGAGCCCCAGAGGCATTACACCGATGGAGGGGGGGGATTTAAATTACATTTACCTGGACCCTCCTCCCAAAATGGTCAATGATGGGCTTGGAAGGGGTGGGAAGGGGCTATACAAACCTTGGCTGGCCAAGGCTCCCCCCATGTGGCCAACTTGTTGGTGGCTGCAGCTGCAGTCCAGCCAGCTGAGTCCTCTTGGGGTTGATTGGCTGGAGGGTCTTTTGTGGTTGTTTCTTTAACTCTGGCTGGGTGTGCAATGCTTCCCAGTGCACCTGCAAGAAGTGCCGTGTAAGAACACGTTTCCACTTGCTTCGTGTATCCTGAGTAGCAACTCTTATAGATGGCCATTGTATTCAGAACAAGTTATTTGACTAACACAGATACGAGCGGATCCGACTAACCAAAGAACAGAGAATCGTAGTTTTAACGTGACGTTTCGTGCCAAAATGAACTGACGGCAGGCAATCAAATGAAAGGTGTTTAAAATCATTAACGTAATAAAAATGATGCCCTCCAGCACCCACACACCCACCCACCCACACACACACTCACGCACACACTGGAGAGTGACCAAGAGGTCCTGATGGGGGGCTTTGGGGGGCTGAACTGGTGGGAAAACAGGCTCTTTAGAGTTTGTATCTGGGGTAACTATTCAGCATGAGGGAACAACCATTTTACTCCCTCTTGAACATACATACAATAATGGGTCCTGTAAACAGAGAAAACTACCACAGATTACTGTTGAATACACAATTTGTCCTATCTGTGTTATGTCTCCTGACGCCGTCGGGAAGACAGGTCTTTTGAAAAACTGGCCTCTAAAAAAAAAAAAGGGGGGGGTGGACTACCACTACAAATCTTCTCATTACCCTTGTAAACCAATCTTCAGTTTTCATCTGAACGCACAGTTCTTTCACCTGAAAATGTTTCTAAAGAACTTGTAGAATGCTGGAGGTCTTTTAATGACATAAGACAGGTAATACTATAACATCACCATGTTCATGTTGTGGGGGGTCTCTGGGAGCTCCAGAGGCTGTGTCAGGCTCATCCCACCCTGCCCACCCACCCACCCACCCACCCACTCTGGTTTGCCTCCATCTCCTGTTCGTTGGCCACACCCTTTCTCCCTCTGCCTCTAGGTTCTCCCCTTGCTCTCCTGTTGCCGATGGCGATAAGGGCTTACTGAGGTTTTTCCTGCAAGCATGACCTGTATGAGCATAGGCTGAAGTTTGCTCCGTGTCGTGGAGGCCTGCAAACTGAGGTCACGCTACGAATCACACTCTCTCAAGGAGCACTTGCGGCTAAAATGGCCCTCCTTCCCACAGGTGAAGCAGGGACCTTTTCCCTGAGTGGGCGCCTGGCGCCAGGAAGGTAGGCTGGGTCTGGCAGCCATCCTTCTCCAGGTTGGGTCTGGCCCTCGAGTGTTCATCTTTCCCCAGGCCTGTCTCTGCCTGCGGTGGAAGGCCAGCGGCCCGGAAGTTCTCCCGCAGTGTTTCGGCAACCTTCAGGTTGGCTGGGTTGGAGCAGGCAACCCAGTGTCTGGCCTGGGGGAGGCATAATGTGCAACAATTGCTCGAGCACGACCTGCTCAACGATACGGCGTCCATCTTCTGTGGTTGGCTGTAGCTACCGGGTGGCGGCATCCTTCAGGAATGAGACCAGGGAGCGCGGCCGCTGGCCGGTTGGCACGTCAGGCTTCGGAACCGCTGTTGATGAGACTCCCGAGTAATCTCATAGTGATCCAGGATGGCAGCTTTGAGTTTCTCATAATCTGCTGCCTCTACTCTGTCCATGGCTCTTAGGGCTGCCTGGGCTTCTCCTGTCAGAAACGGGCCCAGGGTGATGGCTTACTGAGCCTTCGGCCATTGTCCGGCCTCTGCTGTCCTCTCAAAAATGTCCAAGTAGGCTTCCACCTCATCTTCTGGTCCCAGTTGGGTCAGGGGTACCCAGGACTGGCAGCCTGTGGCCCACAGCGGGTTGAAAACTCCAGCTCTTTCTCTGTCGAGGCTGACATGGGCCCGAGCGACTTCCATAGCCTGGGCCTAGTCTGCACACAATAGATAATGCACTTTCAATGCACTTTAGAAGTAGATTATCCTGTGCTGCACAAGAAAATCCAGCTGCCAAAGCACATTGAAAGTGCATTATCCTATGTGTGCAGACTAGGCCCTGGTTAAAAGCCCGCATAAGGTCAGCCTGGGACTCTCTCTGCTGCTGAGTGACCTCCTGCAGCAGCTGAGCCTGGTGCTCTGTCAGCCACCGCTCAAGGGGTACCAGGGCCGTGGGTACATGGGAGCGGACTTCCCCCTGGTCAGCAAGGCTCCCACTTGTTCCTGCCAGGCCTGCCGCTGTTTCTGGAGGAGAGAAGCAGTGGTGGGGTTCGCTTTGCGGGAGGGGCGTGCCCACGTTCTCCACCAGTTTTTGGGAGTCTCTGGGGGCTCCAGCGGCTGTGCCAGGCTCCTCCCACCCTGACCACCCGCTTTGGCTTGCCTCCATCTCCAGTAGGTTGGCAACACGCTTTCTAGGTTCTGCCATCACTCTCCTTCTCCAGTCACGTCCACCTTGCTGGCTACAACGTCACTGCAGTTCTCCCAGTCTCTCTCTCTCCCCCCCCCTCTCTCTGGTAGCCGTCAGCCCTCCGTCACCTCCTCTGCCTCCGACCCACTCCTGTTCCAGCCCTCTGCCTTTTATCTGTGTCCCTGGCCTAGTGCTCCCCATCCCTCTGAGATGATAAAGCATCCCCCTCATCTGCTGCCTCTCTCTGATTGCTCAGCGTCTGTGGTCAGCTGCTGCACAGATGGGGTTGGGCTCTCCCAGCCAGGACTGCTGCCATCGCTGCTCTGCAATCCCACCCGCCCTCTCCACCCCTGGCTCCTGGCTGCCAGCTTGGTGGGTTTGGCTGTCGTGCTGGGTCGACGGGAGACTCTTTGTTGAAGGGGAAGGTCTGTGCCCTGTTTGATGCAGCTGTCTGTCATGTAGCAGTGGTCTCTGTGTGATGTGCCAAGGCTCAGGGGTCTGCGCATTTCCAAAGGGGCTTGGTGACCTCCCACTTGGTCACTTGGGGAGGCAGAACCTGGCTGCTTTGCCAGTGGCCAGTGTGGGGGTGCAAGGTCCTTGTGTCCCACTCGAGCACCCAGAGTGGCTGGGCAGGAGGGAAGACTTTGCAAGTCCAGCTCTGCTAGAGGAAAGCCCGGACACTCCCCCGAGTATCCAACCCCTTCTTTTCACTTTTTTCCAAGAGGAGAATATTAATAAGGTTCCAATTTTTTACTTTGTTTGTCAAGGAAAACCTTTGGTTGTTCCATGAAAATATCCCATGGAATTTCTTTTAAACCCTTAAAGTTGTATAGACTTTGGCAGAAAACATCCATCCATTCTGTATAAAGCTTGCTTTCTCTTCAAAGACACTTTTCTCTTTCTGCTGACTTCTTCTAGAAGAACAAGCTGTTCCCTACGGCCCCTCCTTTCTCCTTGCCAGAGACTCTAGACTAGAATAAAAAGAACTGAATTCCCCACTAGGCCCAAGTAATTAGGAATCCTATCATTTGGTTAGGCTCTTAAATGTAAGTTGGTGAAGAAGGACCCAGAAAAGGTCTATGCCAGAGAGGGCAAAAGGTCACGACTCACAAGTAACGTGCAAGGGAAAGACCCACAGGTGACCAATGGTGCTGGTTCATCAAGTTAGGCCCAGAAAAGCAGAGATAGACTTTCCATGAGCCAAACAGCAGGGAGGGATATAGAAAATGGATCACAGAATCATAGAGTTGGAAAGGACCAGAGAGGAGGGAGGCTGGCCAGAGTGCATTGATACAGTCACCTGTGCTTTGGGAACAATAAACAAATTCCTTTTGAGGCACAACAACTGCACACAAGGTAGCGGTAGCCATGTTAATCGGCAAGCGCAAAATAAATCAGGAGTCCCATGACCCTTTAGAGAAGAGTGTAAACTTTTGTGAGGCAGAGTGCCCTTCATCCAATGCGAGGACTGGACACCCCTTTGGCCAGTGCGCGTAAAATAATGGCTACAAAGAACAGAATAGCCGGAAGGCTACATCTTGTTTTTAGTCTTTGAGATGCTACTGGACACCTGCTCTTTTCAACAGAAGCGAGGAGCTCATTGTTCAAGGGTAGAGTTCAGGCTTTGTGTGCAGAAGGTCTGAGGCTTAATAACTCACCACCTCCAGATTAGATATTAAAATGCTAGAAGTTATAATCACACCTCCATTTGTGTGAAATTGGCACACCTTCCTGGCCAGGCATTCCCCCAACACTCCCACCAATACCCTCTGCTGTAGGAAGTGCGTGGCTTGCTATGATTTCCTAAGCGATTGTGGGAGGACTGCACAAATGGAAGAAATGCAATTGGGATACGCTTTACAGGATTAGATGATACGCCCAGCGATGATGGAGGATTTTCTGTCGGCCCCAACAATCAGTCTTGCACAAAGACTGATGCAAGCCCGTTTGAGTTGGCAGCTGAGAACATCCCACTGCTCATACAAGTTGGAGGCTCATGTGTTGTCATATTCCACCTTGAGCTTTCAGGTTTTGAGTGGGAAGGCAATTCATATTTTTTTTAAAAAGCTGTAAAGATAAACGATAAGAACCAGACAGATTCTGGGAACTGACTCTTACAGCTTGGTGTAGTGGTTAAGAGCGGCGACTTCTAATTTGGCAAGCCGGGTTTGATTCCCCGCTCCTCCGCATGCAGCCAGCTGGGTGACCTTGGGATAGTCACAGCCCTGATAGGGCTGTTCTTACAGTTTTTCTCAGAGCTCTCACAGCCCCACCGACCTCACAGGATGGCTGTTGTGGGGAGAGGAAAGGAAGGCAGTTTTAAGCCGCTTTAAGACTCCTTCAGGTAGCAAAAAGTGGGATATAAAAATCAACTCTTCTTCTTAAATCATCATTATCTACCAATTGGTTTTGTAATGGCCCAAGCCAAAGATACCTAACACCTCTTCCAGTTCCAGACGTTCTTGCTATATAGTGGTCTTGGCAGTCAAAAACAGTTTAAAGCTGGGCTCAAAGACCAACAATACAGGTGTGAAAATAGAAAAGAACCTATCAAGGTATGAAAAGGAGGGGGGAGACATGTCCTTTGTTCTATGCCCCACCTGATGGGCTACCTACAGTGCTTCCACTTGGAAGCTCCACCTGTAGTGCTCCGAATTTCTCTGTTGGTGGAAAATACTGTCAAGTCACAGCTAATTTATGGTGACCCCATAGGGCAGCCTTTCCCAACCTTTTTAACATGGAGAAACCCTTGAAACATTCTTCAGACTTTGAAAAAACCCAGAAGTAGTGTAATCATTCCAAATATAGTTGGGAAGCATAGCTGTGTACACGCCCACCTGAGTCCCCTCCCCTTCCCACCCCCTCCAAGCCCATCATTGGCCATTTGGGGTGGGGATGGGGGCAGGTTGACATGACCACCTATGGTCATATCACCCGGTCAATGTTTAACAGATTTAAAATACACATAAAAATGAATTAATTCCCACCCAATCGGCAAACCCTTCCAGGGCCGTCAAAAACCCCCAGAGTTTCACGAAACCCTGGTTGAGAAAGCCTGATATAGAGGATTCAGTTGCTTGGCTTATAGGGCTGCAGTGTGTCGGTAATCCTTGCGCTTAATACGTTTAATTCACTTTTCTTCCTGCCTTCTACTCTTAACACATTGACTCATTCACCTACACAAAAACACAGCTCACGGAATGTGGGCAGATATAAGGTAAGCTGAAAACAAGATTCAAGAGAAATCTCACGTCAAGAGGTTGTTCTACAACTGGCCTTGGGATGTGATGTAAATGTGGTGAATAAGGAGAAAACAGGTCTTGCGCTTGCTTTTGATTCCTCCCAACTCCTGCATCGTGTCTGTGGGTGCTTTAAGAGGAGTTAATTGTAATGCGAGAATGCTTTCATCACAAAGGTACATAGTGATGCTTCATGTTTCTTTATCAGGCATTCTCTGTACAGTTTCCCTACATCCTAGCAGCACAGAGGACTGTAGCAGGAGCTCACCATAAAGGCACTCCATGGTTCATTATGAATCTGATTTCCATTGCTGGCAAGCCTAGGACAACGAAATCCCTTTTTTTTGCATGAAAATACCATCCTTTAACAAAGGTTTGAATGACCTGCATGCTTCCCCTTTATTTCTCCTTTCCCCCCTTATTTAAGGGGTCGCACACTAATAATTGTAAGTTAGGCGAGAGAAATAATTTATGGACTACACTTAGAACACAGTGAGATGTCACAAAAGAAGAAGAGTTGATTCTTATACACCGCTTTTCTCTACAAGAGTCGCAAAGCGGCTTACATTCACCTTCCCTTTCCTCTCCCCACAAGAGACACCCTGTGAGGCAGGTGAGGCTGAGAGAGCCCTGATATTGCTGAAGAAGAAGAGTTGGTTCTTATATACTGCTTTTCTCTACCCAAAGGAGTCTCAAAACAGTTTAAGTTCGCCTTCCCTTTCGTCTCTCCACAACAGACACCCTGTGAGGCTGAGAGAGCCCTGATATTGCTGAAGAAGAGTTGGTTCTTATATGCCGCTTTTCTCTACCTGAAGGAGTCCCAACGTGAGGCTGAAAGAGCCCTGATATCACTGCTCAGTCAGGGCAGCTTTATCAGTGCTGTGGCAAGCCCAAGGTCACCCAGCTGGTTGCATGTGGGGGAGTACAGAATCGAACTGGACTCGCCAGATTAGAAGTCCAAACTCTTAACCACTACGCCAAACTGGCTCCCTACAGCTTACACCAACACACCATATGCACTATGCACAGTAGTAAAGTCCACAGTCCCGACCACAAATACTATTTCATAGTATAACCTGTGTAAAAAGCCCTCTTGGTTCTGAATAAACCAGTTGTGCACAGTTAGCAGGATGCCAGGAGAATGGGGGCTTTTCGGACCTCGGATGAGAAATATGGGAGGAGATAACAGAGGACTAATTATGCTTGGAGGAGGAAAGAGCACTTCATCCATGCTCAGGGCCACTGCTCTTCTCCTATAAGATATTGTAGTGGTTGGCCTAGGGAGGTCAGGATTCAGATCCCCACTGCTCCCCCAGGGCAGCAACTCTCAGCCAACAGTATGTGCTGGGGGTGGGGGGGTAGGAAGGGACAGAGTAGTATACATAGCCCACTCTACCTCTGAGCACCTTGGAGGGCAGGATATATTCATGTCTGCTCTATAGTGATCTATACAGTGGCAAAGAATATAGATTCTGGTACTGAATCCTAAGCAGAAATAAATTCAGGTGGATAGCCCTGCTGGTCTGAAGTAGCACAACAAAATTTGAGTACAATGGCATCTTTCAGACCAACAAAGATCTTGTGACCCGTTCCATTGTCTGAGGACGTGTGTGTGCACGCGAAAGCTCACACCACAAATAAATCATCGTTGGTTGTCAAGGTGCCACTGGACTCAAATTGTGCTTAAGCAGAGATGAGTAACAGTCCTATTAGGAATTCAACTAAGGAAGGGAAATTAAAAGGACCCCCTTCCCCTCCCAGCTGCCATGTTCTCCAGGGGAACTGATCTCTAACCTGGAAATCAAATTAAATTCAAGAACTCCAGGTCCCACCTGCAGATTGGTGGCCATGCCGTAGAAAGAACAATGGACTGCATTGCTTCATCTTACAGAGGAAGGTGCATTTGGGGATGCTATCTTCCATGCAAATGAGGGCCACCAGGTCCCACCTGCCCACCAGCAGATGTGGGATATGGTCACCAAATCCAGGTTAGGAAATTCCTAAAGATTTGGGGATGGAGCCTGGAAGGGCAGGGACATCAGGAGGACCCAATGCCATAGAGCAGGGGTAGTCAACCTGTGGTTGCTGGCAGGGGCTCATGGGAACTGTAGTCCATGGGCATCTGGAGGACCACAGGTTGACTACCCCTGCCATAGAGTCCCTCCTCCAAAGCACCCATTTTCTGCGGGGGAACTGATTTTTGTATGAGCATCCCTAATCCCAATATAAAACAAGCACAACAGGTTGGTGCTTGCCTTCTGACCTTTTTTTTAAAAAAAATAAAAATTTAACTTATACACAGTGTGAAGCGGCCCAGGCATTTTTTTTCAACATCCCCCCAACGCAGAGCAGTCAACAAACGTAGCCCCATTTAACGAGCGCGCTTTTATCTGA
Organism: Paroedura picta; assembly: GCF_049243985.1. Classification (NCBI taxonomy): domain Eukaryota; kingdom Metazoa; phylum Chordata; class Lepidosauria; order Squamata; family Gekkonidae; genus Paroedura; species Paroedura picta. The sequence goes on from NC_135371.1 coordinate 12,638,368, forward strand.
GGGGCCAATCAAGACGCCTATCATTGCCAGACGAGCCAATCAGAACTCTCATCTGCTCAAGCACCCGGGCCGGCCCCCTTTTTTTTTTGCCTCGCATGCGCTCCCTTCTATCCTGGCGCCACCGCAATTGAAGCACCGCCCCGTGCGTCTTTGCCAGCCAATCACAGGTACAGTTTATTAAAAAAAAACAAAAAACGACAAACGCCACCGCGTGGAGGTTTACAAACCACTGCTGGAGGCGGAATCGGTTTGTTGCGAGTGCGTTTTGTTGCGCTTGCGCAGTAACGGTCGCTGCTTTTTCTCCAGCGCGATGGAGATTTCTTGAATGGAGAGAGAGAGAAGGGAATGGGCGTGGCTTGTCTGAAAGCAGAGAAAGAGCGGGAACGTTTTGCTCGGGCAATGTTATTCCTCTCCTTTTTTCGTCTTGTAGTTGCAAGCTTCAGAGCATAGTCCCTTTGGGCTGCTAGCATTTCAGCCAGAAGGGGATCCGTTGCTTACCTCCCAGCTTGGAGTGGGTTCTATTCTTGTGCAGGTAGTAACGGATGCAGCAAGCTTATCGGGTCTAATTTATTGTTGTTTTTCACATTGAAAAAGTTCTTATTTTGCAAGCTCCAAGCTACTCATTTACACCTGGGCTCAGTCTTTTACCCATTGTTGGAGGCTCTAGAATTAGCCCAGGGGGAAATGAATGCAAGATTAAACCTTAACATAACACAGAGTGCTTTTCTAACACAATTGGGACAGGGGTAGTCAAACTGCAGCCCTCCAGATGTCCATGGACTACAATTCCCAGGAGCCCCTGCCAGCGAATGCTGGCAGGGGCTCCTGGGAATTGTAGTCCATGGACATCTGGAGGGCCGCAGTTTGACTACCCCTGCCTTAGAAGATGACTGCATATATATTAAGCTCCCAATATGGGCAGGGAGAGGCATGCTGTTGGACAACGATAGTCAGAATAGCAGCCATCGATATGCACTGAGCCAGACTTCAAGTTCACAGCTAAGAACAGTGACATTTGGAAATTTGATGCATTTATGACAAAAAGCCTTTCAACTGCAAATGCTGTTTAGAAAAGGTCGTCCGCATTCATGCCTCCTTTTTAAATAGCATAGAGTTCAGCTCAACAGTTGTTGAGCTCAAGAAATCAGACAGGAGTCTAGGGGCACCTTGGAGAGGGGCAATATTTATTCCAGCATTTGCTTTCTGGAGCCAAGCTCAGGTCACACACATGGGGTGTAATACATGTGATGAAGCAACTTCATCCAGGACGGGGACCACAGCAGCACAGTGTAGTGGTTGAAGGGACAGACTAAGATCTGGGAAATGCAGGTTTGAATCTCCACTTTGGCATGGAAACTTGCTGGGTGAGTATGGGCCCGTCACACGTTGTCAGTTCTACCCACCTCGCAAGGTTGCTGTGAAGACAAAATAGAAGAACAGAGAATGATGCGAGCTGCTTAATGACAGCTGGTGCTGGAGTAAATTGTTGTTAGTCTTTAAGATGCTACTGGACTCCTATTTAATTTTGCCTTACCAGACTGCACAGACCTTTTAAATTTCAACCTCTCTTCTTCTCCCTCCCTTTGCACTCTTTCCTCTCTCTAGAGCAATGGCCAAGGCCCCAGTTCTCCCGCCAAGCTGCCCTGTAAGCCTAGGCTACTTTTCTGAAACTCTAGAAGGACAGTTATTGAGAATCACAGCAGAGGGCAACATTAAAGAAGCCAAGACACTGCTGAAGAGAGGTAAAGTCGAAGTGTTCCAGCTTTTGCATTTTAGCACAGGTGACCTTTCTGACAAATTGTGAGGACTTCCGATGCTTGGTTGTGAGAAGAAAGCAGGTACAACACTGTGCTTTGTTTCAGTATGTTTATTTTCTGAAGTGGGGCAAAAAGTTTAGTTTTTGCTGACACTAAAGCAGCACATTCTAGCACATGTGGTCTTCACTTAGCACACTTTTTGCAGAAATGTGTGCTGTTGCTGATGGGCAGTGTGCATGCTTCCTTCCTCAGGTATGGACGTGGACTGCCACAATTCAGCCGGTCAAACAGGTCTGTATCTTGCAGCGTTGCTGGGACATGCGTCTGTGGTCGAGCTCTTCTTGCGCTTCAGTGCTAATCCCAACCAGTAAGTGCCAAAGACTTCCTAGATTTTGGCTTAGAGTCTGATTCCATTTCTTTCACAATTGGTCTGACCCAGCAGGGCCACCCACATAAACGGGAACTCCTGATCAAGGATGGCTCACCAGTTAGCCAGCATGCCCTGCGGTTTAAGGGATCTGCACAGCAACTGCTGACAATACCGGACTGCATTTTTCCTATTGGTGGAATATCCCCCACTTAGGGCCAATTGCAGGTCTTGCTCAGAAAAAGTGTCACTCTGTGCTGTTTTTATATATTGGAGCTCCACAAATAAAAGTCAAATGAAATACATTTATATCGCACAAAATTGTAGTTTTCTCAACCTTTCTAGGTTCTCAGCACAGCTACACACCTGAATTCATTCATATTTGGACAACTTTCCTGGAAAGAGACAAATAATCACTAACAATAGTCATTTAAATGGCTTTATTTAACTAAAGCAGTAACATTTTGTAGCATACGTCCTGTTGTATTCTCAGAAATGGAAACTCCTGTTGCAGGGCTTTGAGAGACGATGTTTGCGATGTTAGCAAGAAAGGATTGCATCATCTCCCCAAAAAGCAAATGCCTCTACATGCCCTGAGCAATAGGAGTTTCACATCAATATCTATCAGGTCAAACCTTATATCCCTTAAAGACTCGGATGTATTATTCTTAACCTCTGAATCACTGAACATGTCCAAGCCAAATGGTTTTATCTGTGAACATAAAGGGTGTTACTGGGTTCATCAAAAAAGCTGCTTCCTGCCTTCCTGGTTAGATGTGGCAGCACAAGGGCTTAAAACACAAGAAGCCATTTAAACAGGTCATGTAGCCCACAGTGGGCTCAGCCAGCTGGGCACGGGCACTGAACTAATCCTTTGAATCCCCCAAATTAGATCTCTCTGAACATCAGATGGCCTCCATCATTTGCATTGTGACACTTCTTTCTTTTTCCCCCCCTAAAGCCGTTGTTATGATGGTAGCACCCCAGTCCATGCAGCTGCCTTCTCTGGCCACCAAAGACTTCTTGAAAACATTCTGCAAGCTGGAGGTGATTTAAGATTCCATGATGAAAGGGGCCAGACCCCTAAAGATTGGGCTGAGCAAGCTGGGAGTGAACAGAACACTGAGGTAACAACTTCATTGTGATCTGTGGATCAATTTAGCCCTGCCTAGTTAGGCCTGGTTTGCCCACAGATGTTTTGTTTTGTCTTAGGTTCCTTACTGCAGCGCTGTTTGGAGGCATGATCATGATTTCCTCCTGTAGAGATATTTTTATCAGTCTTACTTTTTGTTCAAGTAGGAACCGTTAGATCAGTATAGCATTATAACAACCCATTGCCTCAATCTGCTGGTTTCCAACTCTCTGTGTTGTTGTTTTTTTCAACTAAGTCTTTTGGCCCTTTTCCCTGCAGAGTTATCAGTGGAAATGTTCAGTCTGCACTTTCCCTCTTATTACTCCACAGCAAAAAGGGCTTGATAGTTTTTCTGTTGAACGAAATCTGGGAACTGGTAAATCATGGCAACAGGTTGTCATAATGTTACAGTGAATGAGCAGTTCTTGGTTTTCTTAAAGTGGAATTGGGAATGGATGATTGGGAAGTGGAAGCTGGGACAAGGAAGACTAGGGATAAACTTCTTTCTGGATGGTCTGTTGGCTGTGTGAGCTGCACAGCGTATAGTCGCCCTGCGGAAACAGCCTTTTAACCTATTGTTTATAGGTTATGGACTTCCTACACCAGTGCTATAGCCATATGGTTATGCTAGTGCACCATCAGCCGTTCTACTCAAGAGTTTCAGGAGTGTCTCAGTGGATCCTACGTCCTTCTTTTATATCCTCTTTCTGGTAAGATGTCCCGACTTTATGTTGAGGTGGGGGAGGTAAGTAATTTATTATTCCAACTTGATTCAAAAGGCCACTTTTCAGAATGCCTGCTTGACACCCACAACGCTGGAGATCATATCTGTCCTTTGTGTGGTACTCTCCAGTAAATATAATTTTATCTGAACCTGATGGAGCAGAGTTGTTCTCTCTTGCCCCAGAGGGACAGACCAGATCCAATGGGATGAAATTAATGCAAAGGAAATTTTGTCTAAACATCCAGAAGTTCCTGACAGAGAGGTTTCTCAGTGGATCAGGCTTCCTCGGGAGGTAGTGGGTTCTCCATCTTTGGAAATTTTTAAACAGAGGCTGGATAGTCATCTGACAGAGAGGCTGATTCTGTGAAGGCTTAAGGGGGTAGCAGGTTAGAGTGGATGAGCGATTGGGACGTGAGTGTCCTGCATAGTGCAGGGGGTTGCATTTGCTGGCAGGGGCTCATGGGAACTGTAGTCCATGAACATCTGGAGGACCACAGGTTGACTACCCCTGGACTAGATGACCCAGGATGCCCCTTCCAACTCTATGATTCTATGTTCATAAGAGCAGAGGGACTATCAAAACGGTTCACTGCAGGAGATGAAATCCCCTGGGTCATTTTCTTGTGGATGCTTTTGCTGAAGTAGAGCATGGATTTCGTTCATATTGTGACCAGGCTGCAGGGAACACAGTTTACAGGTCCCCTTTCTTCCTTTTAAGCAACAGCAAAAAAAATAATGCATCTTATTTTTCTTTCGTTGCAGGTCTCTGGACAGCCCCAGAATGCTGGGAAGCACAAGAAATCCAGCAGTTGGATACGGACCAGTAAAAGAGCTTTTCTAAAAAGATAGAGATTCCGGGTGGCTGGGGTACATCATGTTCCCTGCGCTCCTAACTCACCCCTTCCTTTTCAGCCCTGCCTAAGCAAGCACCAGCAGGCTGTGACAGCTGCCGTCACGTTCATTGCAGACAGCAGCGAGCTCATGAGAAGCAGCGGAGAACCGGGCTGGAGTTACCCAAATGGACCGTACACCCTCATGAAGAAGTAAGAGCGGACGAGCAGTCGGGGTTGCGTAGTTCCGCGGGTGACCCGTTCCTATTCACAGCTTAACTAAACAAAATCAGAGTCCAGTGGCACCTTTAAGACGAACAAAGATTTATTCAAGGCGTGAGCTTTCGAGTGCAAGCACTCTTCCTCAGACTTCCTCGAGTGCTTGCACTCGAAAGCTCACGCCTTGAGTAAATCTTTGTTGGTCTTAAAATTGCTACTGGACTCAAGTTTTGTTGTGCTACCCACTTGAATTACGCAGTAATGGGTTTAAACTATAAGTACAACGATATAGGCTAGATAAAAAATGTTTTATGTAAACCGCTCAGAGCCGTAGGGAAGGGCGGTATAAAACAAATATAAATAAATAAATAAATAAATATAAATATCAGGAAAAAATTTTTCACAGTCAGAGTAGTTCAGCAGTGGAATAGGCTGCCTAAGGAGGTGGTGAGCTCCCCCCCATTGGCAGTCTTCAAGCAAAGGTTGGATGCACACTTTTCTTGGATGCTTTAGGATGCTTTGGGCTGATCCTGCGTTGAGCAGGGGGTTGGACTAGAAGAAGAAGAAGAAGAAGAAGAGTTGATTCTTATATGCCACTTTTCCCTACCCGAAGGAGGCTCAAAGCGGCTTACAGTCGCCTTCCCATTCCTCTCCCCACAACAGACGGCCTGTATGGCCCCTTCCAACTCTATGATTCTATCCTTAGACACTTTAACAAAACAAAATCAGAGTCCGGTGGCACCTTTAAGACCAACAAAGATTTATTCAAGGCGTGAGCTTTCGAGTGCAAGCACTCTTCTTCAGACTAAGTCTCACACTTTGAATAAGTCTTTGTTGTTTTAAAGGTGCCACTGGACTCTGATTTTGTTTTGTTGCGCTGCTTCAGACCGACACGGCTACCCACTTGACTCCATTCTCACAGCTTGTCACTGACAGAAATAATCCCAGGCTCTCACTTGAGAAGGTGCAAGGCCCACAGCAGTGGTCACGTGTCATGCTGCACCTCGCAAATGTCTGTTCTGAAGCACTGACAACAGCAAAACGAACGAACTAAGATGGTGTTTGGAATATGCAAGGACAGTGACGGGCTTTAAGTTAGTTGAAACAGATGCAAAAATAGAGTCCAGTAGCTTAGCGATCCCCAACCTGTGGGCTGCGGACCACATGTGGTCCATCAACTAATTGGAGGTGGGCCACGAAGGACGCCTTCTCCACCCCCACCCCACCCCCCGGCCCTTTACAACACACTTCGGGTGTCATTGTCTCCCATCCCTCCCAGACGGGACTATCTCACTGCAGAGAAACAAGCTCAGGGTTCCCATTCATTTGTCATTGTCATGAGTTAAAACTTCCATGAAAATAAAATGTTCCTTATGTTCATTGTTGTGGCGTGTCTGTATCTTATTTTGAAGGGATGTTTAAACATTACCATAGCGATCAGAGAGTGTTAGGGCAGTGGTTGAGAGTAGAGGAGTAAACTACCCACACACACACACACACACACACCGGGCCTCAGTAAAATTGTCAAGCGTTGAGTGGTCCCCGGTGATAAAAAGGTTGGGGACCACTGCAGTAGCTGACACAGATACAGTGAGGCTTAGAACCCCACATTTCCAATCATGGCGAAGCGGGCACCTGGGAATCCCACTCCCTGTTCTGATGCAGTTCATTCCTGCTTCCAGCTTGCTGTGGGATGGGCAGTTTGTCACCGTGCGGAGCTTAAAGCCAGAACTGCGTTCCAGTGGCAGTAAAACGGGTGGCACCGTGGACTTGCTCTTAGCAGAACAGGAGTACTGCAGGTAATGCCAGCGGGCCGAATCGGTTGGCTCATGGCAATCCGTGTAATGTGGGTGTCCAGAGCAGCTCCTTAGCGCGACTTCCCTGTTTCCTGTAGCCAGCTGCACCACCCCCACCTACTGCTCCTATTGGCTGCGAGCCCCTCCCTGGACTTGCAAGATCTCCAGCTGGTGTACGAGAGAGTCGAGATGTGCTCCCTGTACTATGCCTTGCACTGCGAGGTAAATGAGGCAGGCCAGGATCACGGGAGGGGAGGGGGGGGGCAACCTTTCCTCGCTGTGCAAGCTCACCTTCTCTTCCCCCCGCCTTTTGCTGTAGAACGCCGGCTCTCCAGCCCCCTCCGCCACTTTGTGCCTGCTGCGGCAGATCTGCGAAGCTCTCTTGTTTCTGCACTCCCGCGGCTACGTCCACCGTGCCGTCACTTCCCACGCGGTGCAGCTGGTGAGGCCTGGACTGGCCAAGCTCAGCAACCTGGAGCACATGCAGCTGAGGTTGGTTTGAAGAGAGCGCGATCTCAAGGATGGCGGGGGTGGAGTAGGGCAGGGATCCTCAACCTGTGGTCCTCCAGATGTTCATGGACTACAATTCCCATGAGCCCCTGCCAGCGAATGCTGGCAGGGGCTCATGGGAATTGTAGTCCATGAACATCTGGAGGACCACAGGTTGAGGATCCCTGGAGTAGGGTTCCTCCCCAAGGTTGACTTGGATGAGTTCCGTTTCAGGACGCAGGAAGTCGGCACAAACTGGCCCATCCCACCACCCCCACCTCTCTACAATTGGCTGCCCTTGGAAGTCATCAAACAGCGCCCAGCCTCTGTGAACTCTGACCTCTACAGCTTCTGCACTGTTATCCAGGAGATCTTCACAGGTCAGGTTCTGGACAATGTTCAGTGGGATGGGAGGACTGTCCTGGCCCTGGGCCCTCTGCCAGGAGTTCCTAGCGCAGTCCTGCTGCTGCATGGGCTACCGCGGCCTTGAATTGAGCCGGAGAGCAAGAAACAAGATCTTGTGACAGGAGAGAAAACACGTAGCTGGGGTTGGACTAGCTAGGATCGATGCTGCTTCAAATAAGATACTTAAAAAAAAATTAGGTTCATTCGCTGCTACAAAGAGCTGCTAATAAAGGCGACAAGAGTGTAGACGAGCAGCTTTTAAACCCTTTGAAACCTAAATTATCTAATGTACATGTGATTATTCTAACCTGTGTACATTGCATTGGACTGTTTTAATGACTTGTTGTCATCCTGTGCTGTTCAGGGAAGGGCAGGTTATAATGATAAAAGCATTATTATTATTATTATTATTATTATTATTATTATTATTATTATTATTATTATTATTAAAAATACACTGGGTTGGCTACTGGAGCTCTTCTGTAAATGGAAGCCAAGAAAAAGCAGCTTGTGCCAAATCACACCGGTCCCTGAGTTTCAGGAAGACCGTTTATGCACTGGAGGTTTCATGCCAGGCTGCAGGCTGGAGTTTTAGTCGTGGCAGGTTGCTCCACTTCCTGCACCCGCACAGGGGGTCATTTGGCCCTGTGCAACTTATCCACCCCCAATTTGTGTTCCTGCATGGGAGCTGGGACAAGTTCCCAGTGCATAAACGGTTGAAGTGAACCGAGCACCTTCTTCGTTTTCAAGATGGCTCCCTGTTACACAATATGGGAGAGGGAGAAAACTGTATTTTCTCTGCTCGCGAGTAACTCTCCTAGAGTTCCACTGTGCCCTGGGTCAGGATAAGGGACATGATGAAAGCTTAGTGGTGGGGATCACAGGACAGCCCCTCAAATGCGTTCCGGGTGAAAGCAGCTGAAGACTGTGGTGGTCAGTGGGGGATGCTGCCCAAGGTCTTGCACGCCTGTCTCATTGGGTACCTGGGCAGTACGAGAATGGGAGCAGGAAACGTTTTGCAAGATGTCGCGTGTGAAGGTCACTGGGTATATGAGCCACGAACACACCAAGTTGCCTAATACTGAATCAGGCCATTGGTCTGTCGCGGCCAGTGTTGTCTGCTCAGACAGGCTGTGGTTCTCTGGGGTCTCCAGAAGGGGTCTTCCACGTCACCTTCTGCTTCATCCTTTTAATTGAAGATGCAGAGGTTTGAACTTAGGAGGACCTTCAGCATGCCAAGCAGGTGCTCTTCCCCTGAATCATGGCTCCTCCTGAGCAGACAAGGACAGGTGTGGGAGGCGTTGTACAAGATCTTTCCCTGCGTGTGTCATTGAGTCTACGTTCCATGGGTAGAACTACATTAAATTGACTTTCTCTTTCCCCCCCCCCTTTGCACATTGCTTGATGCAATCCTGGGAGTGCCCTTCATCCCTTACCCTCTTGTCACTTAGGAGCAGAAAGGAAGGCCTTTGCCCCTAAGGCAGCCATTTGGGAGAGAGATTTACTACTCCATACATTGGCCGATGGCTTTTTCCCACCTACTCTTGCAGTTAAATCTGAATGTGGAAGGTGCAACTATTGGAGAGAGAGGGGTTTGCTATTCCTTATTGCTGGCTTTCCCTACCCAGTCTTGCCACTGAGTTCCCAATAGATCCGCACATGCGAGAGCCACATTCTCACTCCGCAAACAGCCGGAGTGTCCATCTCTTGAGCATTTGAATAGGATGCCCCTCTTGATGTCAGGGAGCAATGACCAGAGAGAGGCTTAGAAAAGAGAGAGGAAGCTGGGATAAACCATAGATTCGCTGTGTACCTGCATAACCCGCCAACACATGAGTCTGGCACCTGCTTTCCAGGTGAGGTCCCCTGGCATGGATTGGATGGCCTTGTGGTGAAAGAGAAGATGGAGGCAGGGCAAGCTCTGTTGGCTGACGGCCAAGTCCCGGAGCCTTTTTACGAGATGGTCAAGGGTGGCCTGGCCCTGAAGGAACAGAACCGGACAGGGGCTTTCCTCGACATCCGCTATGTTTTGCGGACAGCTCAACAGGTGAGATGCTCAGTGGGAGTCGGGGCTATTGGGTCTGTCCTCGGATATTATTTTCAAGTCAAGCCTCGACCAACTTTCTTTGGCCGTAGGAGCCACCCTAAACACGTAGGGCCCAGACTGATTTTCCATTCTTCAGGTTTCCTGTTCGTGATCGTCCTTTCTAATCGTTGCTCCTCCAAAGCCTAATCCATTTATTTTTATGTCACGCGACTAAAGATTGTGATGCAAAACAAATAAAATTTGGGTTGGATCCAGCCAGCTTGGGGTGGGGGGGGGGGTTGGTTTCGTCTTCTTTTTTTCTTAGTCTCTACCATACGCAAAACTTTTCCTTATTCTTTTCCTTATTCCAGGTCTCATTTGACATGGCTCTTGTCTGTGTGGGTTCCTTGATCCCAAACAGCCCTTTCGGAGGTCACCTCTTCCCTCCTTTTGCACCAGTGGAAAAGCTGGTTGGATCCAGCCCTTTGTAATTCCACGAAGGATTGCTGAGGCACAACAATAAAATCATTGCTAAAAACCCTAGGAACCACACTGTGAAATTTCTAAGCCCTGTGGCAGCCTGGTGCTTGAGATTTGTCTTGCAGAAGACAAATCTTGCATGAGACCAGCCTGAGAAGAACTTGGGTCACGCTTGGCTTGCTGAGTTGAAATACACTCAGTGGGAGTATTTGACCCTGCTTGGATATGTCTTTCCTTAACGGAGCTAAAGTGACATCTTTCTCCCTGAGAGTTGAACAAAACAATCAGTTGCTGGCTTAGGTATTTTGACCTTATTTCCAGGCCATGTTCACAGCGGTGTACCATTGTATGCTTAGGTGGGGGACAATAAGGGCACAGCTACGGTCTTCTTGCCCTGGTTGTGGGCTTCCTGAGAGGGAGCTGGTTGACCACTGTAGGAAACAAGATATTGGAGTAGATTGAGATTTGGGCCCATTCCGCACACATAAGATAATGCACTTTCAATGTGCTTTGGCAGCTGGATTTTCCTGTGTGGAACAACAAAATCTACTTCTTAAGAGCATTGAAAGTGCATTATCTATTGTGTGCGGAATGGGCCCTGCTGGGCGTCCTGCAGGGCTCTTCTTATGTTTAAGTGTCTCAATTTGTGTGAGCACCTATTTTTCCTTAGTCTGAATTGGTGTTGGGACTTTCTCCACTTCACCAATCCCTTAAAGAGCACTCAATGCTTCTTCTTTTGAAAAGTGAGTGAGCTGTGTTGGTGTGGTTCACCTGCTGAAATTAATCATTAGATGGAGTGCCTCGAGCTTCCCCTAAGGGGGAGGGGGCTGGCCGCAGGTAGCAGCTCTAGCTCTCTTTCACTTCTAACTTCCAGGATCTGCAGCATATAATTGGCTTGTGTTCCCACAGGATGCTGGAGGGAAGCCCCCACTGTGTTCATCAGCAGGAGCGTCTCCTAAGAAGTTCTGTATATGGGCAGGACAGAGGAAGACAGGTGGAGACTCGTCCTTCCCAGCCATTCCTGAAGGTCAGTTCGATGCCGCCCACTACAGGTGGGGGCAGCACTCAGGGGTCATTTCAAGGTGAGGTAGGTTTTGGAGGGCTTGTGTTCAAGAAAGGGCCAAACCTGAGATTTGGATTGTCGGGGGCTGGAGATCCTGGTTCAAATTCCCACAGCTCTAATCTCCCAGTCTAGCATTACAGTACCAAGATATGAGTGATCCCAGTGGTCATCGGGTACCCAAGGCTGCATTTTTGCTAAAGCTTAAGCAGGTTTGTGTGTGTTCAGCGCTTGAATGGGAGACCTCCTGGGGAACCCGCTGTGCCTCGGACTCCGTGATGGATTCAAGGCAGGAAACGAAGGTAACAAAGGCCAACGGAACGGGCATTTAGAATAAAAAAATGCAGAAGTATTTTATGCCCCAAGAAGCCTTGTGATGAATGGTAATCTGAAGAGGGAAGAATGTGTAAGACCAGTAGCCTTAAGCCGTCATCTAGCTGGAAGACGAATGGTGGGTGCAAAGGGACCGTGTAAGGTCCCTATACTGTAGGGCCCTGCGGGAGAAGGAAATGTGAGGTTGGGATCCAGGCTTTCAATGCTCCTGTCTTGTCTGTCGCCTCACTTCCCAGAGCCAGCCGTTCTCGAAGTGGAATCCAGCGACAGAAGAGCAGGACGAAGCTCACAGCCTGAGAGCAAGGCATCGGCCGGGGCTCCAGTCACAGAAGGCTCCACGGTATTGCTTTCCGCACACAGATGCTGGAAGCAAAAAGGATTTGGTCTCTTTCTCCTTCCGTCACGGAGTCTATCCTGGTCTGAGTCACTCTTCCCACGAGTTCCGTTGATGAACGTCAAGTGTAGGCCTCACTCATGTGAAAGGCTCCCCCACCCAACCACCCACCTTCCAAATTTGCCTGTCCCGTCTGCGGCGGCAGCACCTAAGAATCTGTAGTCTTCACTTTTGCTGCAGAAGCTCATTGGAGAGGATGGCTTTCTTCTCTCTGCTGACTTAACCCTGCAGGACAGAATACTGAAGGATAATCTTTGGTTTCCTTTATTTCATGTGTTGATATCCTGCTCTTCCAACAAGCACAGGGCAGTTCTTATAGAATCATAGAGTTGAAAGGGGCCATACAGGCCATCTAGTCCAACCCCCTGCTCAACGCAGGATCAGCCCTAAGCATCCTAAAGCATCCAAGAAAAGTGTGTATCCAACCTTTGCTTGAAGACTTCCAGTGAGGGGGAGCTCACCACCTCCTTAGGCAGCCTATTCCACTGCTGAGCTACTCTGACTGTGAATTTTTTTTCCTGATATCTAGCCTATATCGTTGTACTTGAAGTTTAAACCCATTACTGTGTGTCCTCTCCTCTGCAGCCAACAGAAACAGCATCCTGCCCTCCTCCAAGTGACAACCTTTCAAATACTTAAAGAGGGCTATCATGTCCCCTCTCAACCTCCTTTTCTCCAGGCTGAACATTCCCAAGTCCCTCAACCTATCTTCATAGGGCTTGGTTCCTTGGCCCCAGATCATCCTCGTCGCTCTCCTCTGTACCCTTTCAATTTTATCTACGTCCTTCTTGAAGTGAGGCCTCCAGAACTGCACACAGTACTCCAGGTGTGGTCTGACTAGTGCCGTATACAGTGGGACTATGACATCTTGTGATTTTGATGTGATGCCTTCATCACTTTATCTTCATCACTTTAGTCTCGCTTCCAAGAGACCCAGGTTCAGAGTGATGGAGCAGGGCCATTCATGCGCTGTTCAGCATCCCACGTTAGGACGCACTCCTCCACTGACGGTGGAAGAAATGGCAGATTGTGTGGGCATTCATTTCCTTCAGTGGGCGGAGTGTCTCCTGCCTCGCCCAGGATTCCAGTGGCCTTGATGTCATGCCGTGGGAGAGGTTGGGAGTGAATTTCACGACTTCCAGTCTCTCCACATTTGCACATTATCATTTATGATACGGTCCACGGCCGTCAAAGATAACATCGGAAGAAAGGCAAAATATAATACAGTACGTCAGAGAAAAGCACTGAACATAAACATTTTTAAAACCCTCACACACACTTGCAGATATCCTTGTCTAAATTTTTTACATTTAAATTTCCGGTATTTCTTTCCCTCCAGGATAGGTAGGTTGGGAGGACAGCTCTGATGTCTTCCGTTAGGTATTGCCTGTGTCTCTAATTTTACAGAGTGTATTCATAGATGTTGTATGGTCAGTTTAATGTTTTTTTTTCTTTCTGTTTTGTGTTTCCTCTGTTGCATCATGTCCTGTAACATGGGGAGTGGGGTATGTGCCTCCTAGGAGAAAGTATCCCTCTCCACATTCGTTTGCACAGCCCTTCTTAGGAAACCAACGGGAGTGCCAAACCACAGCAGGGCATGCTCCATTGACAGAAGAGAATGAACTTTCCTTTTTAAGCCCAACATTCCTTCCTTGCAGAAGGAAGATAACCAGGAGGCCAGCGTCCCCTGCACATCCTCTCTGGAGCAGCATGAGACATCAGATTGCGACACTCCGTCAGACCCAGAAAGCAGCAGCGATGAGTCTGACAGAAGGAGTCCTGGGCCTGCAGATGTGGTACGGTCCTATTATGGCTCACGCATGTCCCTCTGGCATTATTATTGTCTAGAGTCCAAAGCACAGGAAATACACAACCCAAGCTGATACGACCTGTTCTTTCAACCATTTGCTATGCGTGGCAAGCCCTCCCCCACCCCAAACTCCAGGCAGCAATCCTGATGCTATCCCACTGCTAAGGCTCCCTCTCAGTAGGCAACTGTGCCCCTTAGTGCTGACCTAGGCCCTTGAGCTTTGCAATCTTGAGCCGCCCCCATTAGGCAGTATTCAAGTACCTTGGTGTTCTTGCCGTTCCCCCAGGGTCCTAGCCCCACTATATTTCAGCCACTCCAGAATGCACCTGTAAGCTTGCGCTCTCACAACCATGATCCATACAGAGAATCATGGAGTTGGAAGGGACCTCCAGGGTCATCTAGTCTAACCCTCTGCAGAATGCAGGAAATTCACAACTACCTGCCCAGCCATAATTAATTCCATTTTCAGATGATTCCCATCCCCAAACCAGAATCCTTGGCTAGTCTGGCCTGGAGGAAATTTGCCTCCTGACCCCAAAGTGGAGATTGGCTTTCGTCAGTGGCAATGAGTCCATCCTTGTTAATGTTTGAATATAATGAGGCAAATGCTCTTGTATAATGGAGAGTCAAGCTTTGACTCTCCATTATACAAGAGCATTTGCCTCATTATATTCAAATATTAACAAGGACGGACTCATTGCCACTGACGAAAGCCGGACTGAAAACGGAAAACAAATGAATCTAGAGGCCGTTTTGGCAGAGTCAAAGTCTAAATAAATGACATAAGAGATTTTTTTATTTTCTTATACTTAATTAAGCCACTGGATAGATTATGTCTCTCCTTTGTTACAATTTTGGAATCGTCCACTTTTTTCATGCAGCCCAAAGTGGAGATTGGCATTTCCCTGGGCACGCAAGAAAGGGCCACAAGAGCCAAGCTCAGGCACAATCCCTTCTGCCCACCCACTCACAATCTGCCTAATTTCACAGAATCAGCCTCTCCGTCAGATGGCGATCCAGCCTCTGCTTAAAAACTTCCAAAGAAGGAGAACCCACCACTTCCTGAGGAAGCCTGCTCCACTGAGGAACTGCTCTAATGGTCAGGGGCTTTATAAAGCATCCCAAGGCTGCCCCTCCCCTGTTAAAACCTGTTTCCAGTGCAGTGTTACCCATGCTTGTGGCTTCTCTTAGCTCTTGGATGCTGTGCTAGTTCATTGTTTTTGCCCCCAAACTAACCTGTGTACTATCTCAGCCCTTGTAGCACACAAACACACAGTGCCTTAGTCTTGACCAGAGTTACCTTTGCCCTGAAATCTCATTTATCTTCCTCCCTGATCTGCCCACCGTGCTCTTTCCTCTGCCAGGTGGAGCCTGATGCCAGCCAGGAGGCCGCATATATGAACAGTCTGCAGGATTCAGCCTGCCTCTTGGCAAAGGCCCAGGCCTCCCTGGAAACTCTAGAGCGGCGTTTTGAATCCGGCATCCACATTTTAGAGACCATCGTCAGCCAGCCAGGCAAGAGCCACCGAGGCAGTCATGGCAACAGAGGCCTGCAGGCTGCAGCGGGTAGGTCAGCCTTTTTACCATGAAAAGGGACTGTGGGCTCAGGCAGGAACCTTGATGGCATTTCCTTGTCGTGGGTGTTGAAAGGAAGGGTCTGTGTGAATCTCTCCAGATTTATCCATCTGTGTGTTTTAAACTTTCCCCGTGACAGACCTGGAGGCCCAGGGTTGAGCAAGCTTTCTCCAGCTAGCTGGTCCTGGTTTGGTCAGTGCTAGGAAGGGCAGCCTGGGAAATCCTCTCTGTGTTGTGGAAGGAAGGTAGTCGGTGTAATGAATAACGAATAAAGTACGTTTCTCAGCCTTTCCACCAAATGTGTGCCGAACACGGCTCATAAGTTAATAAAAAAAAGTCAACAATGCATCATTCCACGAGGGAACCTCTCCCAGGAGTGAAGCCATGGTGGCATTCACCCAAAAGCTTGAGAAGGTGAAGAAGCCTTCCCCTGGTA
Source organism: Paroedura picta (assembly GCF_049243985.1). Lineage (NCBI taxonomy): Eukaryota > Metazoa > Chordata > Lepidosauria > Squamata > Gekkonidae > Paroedura > Paroedura picta. The sequence continues at coordinate 12,654,201 of NC_135371.1, forward strand.
CTTAGATAACAGAGAACTGGACACCAAATGTCTGTTTCTGGGGAAAGAGTTCTAGAGTTGGAGCACCACCACGTAGAAGGCCTGTCCCCAGTTGCCACTCGCCTGATGGTCTCATAGGGCTCTCTCAGAACAGGGCCTCAGAAGATGATCACGGTAAATAGGTTCAGATGAGTGCTGTGCCTTATGGGGATGGGGGTTGTGTCATCTCAGGACCACCAAGACGCCTGCCATCATCCCAATAAACATTATTGGGGGGGGACTGTTTACCTCTCAGATGGGCTAACCCAGTGGTCCCCAACCTTTTTATCACCGTGAACCGGTCAACGCTTGACAATTTTACTGAGGCCCGGGGAGGGGTAGTCTTTTGCCAAGGGACGCCACCGCCGTCTGCTCCACTTGCTTTCCCGGCGGCGCCCCTGACTTCCCACCACCCACTGGGGGGCGCTGCTGACACAGCTGTGCAGTGCCATGCCGAGGGGGAACCCCAGCCATGGCCGCCGCCAGAGAGCACCAAAGGTGAGCCAGCAGCAGAGTGGCAGGGCAGCCCCCAAGGCAGTAGCCGGGGAGGAGGACAAGGAGGAGCCGCGGCCCGGTCCCGACTGATCTACGGACCGGTCCCGGTCCCCGGACCGGGGGTTGGGGACCACTAAGCTAACCCATATAGCCTGACTGATTTTCATGTTGGCGTGTGCTCAAGGCAACTTGAAAGACAGTGTGTGGAAATTTAAAATAAATCACATTATTATCACATTTTTCAAGATTTTCTTTGATCAGCCATGGTTCAGATCTGATACTAAGGTTTTCCATGGAACACACGGTGCTTCCACTGGAGGGGAGGGGGAGAGGAGCTTTCACATACAAGCACAGCTCCTGCCGCTGTCCAGTGTAATCCAGAACAAAGGAAGACCCTTCCTGGCTCTAACTTAAAGGGTCAATGGCAAGTTTCTGTGGCTATGGGTAGACCCTCCATGGAGACCTCTTTCATCCCTTCTAGCATTAGAGAACTGAGATGCAGAAGGGGAAGGTTCAGATTTTAACTCTTCCCACCAGCTTGTGAAAAAAGTCACTGTTTCTCAGCCTTAGCTGTGCATCTGTCAAATAGGAATGGTAAGTAGTTTTAAGGCGAAACCTGGGGCCTTTTCGCACGGGGATCTTTGTTGCAAATTGTTTGCGGAATGAAAAATCGCCATTTAAAATAGTGGAATTCGTCGTTATGCATACCTGCCTTTGTAGTGGAATCAGTTGCGTTTTTTAGCGTTTCCCACAGGCTTCCGGTCTCGGCAGAAATCGCTAGAAAGGAAGCGCTATTGCCAAGCTCGTCCCGCCCCTGGCCGTCAAGCAGCCAATGGGCAGCCGTTAGCATGCTCCCAATCAGCCCCTTTCCCTTTAAGAAAGGTTTAAAAAAAAAAAAAACAGACCCATAGCAACGAATCTAGGTAGATTCGTTGCAACGGAGAGACCCATCCAGCTGCCTAATGTGAGCTGTCGTTTGATCGTATGATCGTTGCCACGCTGCCTCGAGTGATAAAAAAAAAATCCCCCCCCCCCCCTCTCACGGGCCCGATTTTCGGCTGAATTAATGTGTAAAAAATAAAGGGACTTTATTTCAGCAAACGGGCTTTTATGTGGTTTGTGCTTAGTGACTAAAGGTAAAGGACTGAAGCCAGGGAAGCCTCTAATAGAAAGAGGCTCGCTGGTGCGTTTATCCCCGCTCGCTCGGAGAAAAAAAAATGGCGATCGCTTCGCCGGAAGTTTGGAGGACAGGCTCAGGAGGAGGGACTTTGAAGAAACCGCAACAATGGTAACGCACAGGTCTTTATCGCTAGTGTTACAGATTGTTTGCAAGAGTGTAGCGCTTTCCGGAGGGTGAATCCACTTTTTGGGATTCCCCTGAAAGCGCTACAACGAAGCGCTTTTTGCTGATCGGTTTCAGGAGTGTTGCAGATTGTCTACGACGTCGTGCGTTAAGGCAAATCAATAGCGTTTCCAATTAGCAACCATTGTGCGATTTTGAAGCCGTGCAAAAAGCCCCCTGCAATTGAAAGAATAAATGACCCAGTCCTCGGTCATTTATTTCCCAGACGTGAGCGTGCAGATTTCTAGGCTTCCCTGCTTCTGATCACATTAAAGTGCGTGCGTGTGTGTGTTTATGTGTCTCTCTTACTCCACCTGTAGAACAACACAAGCACTACAGTCAACATCACTCTCTGCAAACGCTCATTGATTTGTCAGCCACGGCCAAGAAGAAAACACAGGTGATGTATTGTAAGGAAGGAGCCCCTTCCCTTCACGGCCCTCCCTTCATGTGATGCTAATCTTGCCCCTCTTCCTGTCCACAGCAAAATCCTGCCTCTTCAGGCATCTGCCCCAGCAGGACGAGCACAGTGGAAGCGCCGTCTTCTAGCTCGCAAACGTACGTGGTAGACTCCGGAATGAGCTTTGTGTCTCTAAACTCCCTCCTGGGTCAAATGATATCGTCTGGGAGAGAGAGCTCTGTAGCGGTCTATAATCCCAGCTACCCATCCTGAAACAATCCTTGGCTGACATTTATCCGCCTGTCTCTTATAAGATTCCTGCCAAGGCATATTCCCCCCCCAACTTCCACACGACCATCCAAAACATTAGCAGTCCCGAGAGATCCCTGCAGAACATCTTCATCCTTGTTTGTTAGAATCATAGTTAGAAGGGACCACCTGTGTCATCTACAGAGCCTCTTGTGGCGCAGGGTGGTAAGGCAGCAGACATGCAGTCTGAAAGCCCTGCCCATGAGGCTGGGAGTTCGATCCCAGCAACTGGCTCAGGGTTGACTCGGCCTTCCATCCTTCCGAGGTCGGTAAAATGAGTACCCAGCTTGCTGGGGGGTCAACGGTAATGACTGGGGAAGGCACTGGCAAACCACCCCGTATTGAGTCTGCCATGAAAACGCTGGAGGGCGTCACCCCAAGGGTCAGACATGACCCAGTGCTTGCACAGGGGATACCTTTACCTGGGTCATCTAGTCCAACCCTCTGCACTATGCAGGACACTCCCAACCCTATCGCTCCTCCACTCTAACCAGCCCACCCCCTTGAGCCTTCGCAGAATCAGTTAATGATAACTTCATGGGCATCTGCAACAAGAATTCTGCACCTGCCTTGGGGTGGTTGTTTTCAGTTCTATTCTGAAAATGCCACCTCAAAGCATATTAGAACCGCTTCTGTTCATGCTCACGCAGGTTCGACTTACTGCAGGAGATAATCCATGAACTCCAGGGAACGGGCGATTCCCGCACCGTGAGCCAGATCAGGTAGAGGGTACGGGTGGGATGCTTAAATTGTGCTTAATGTATAGGGGGCTGGAGAGAAGCTTGTTTGACAGTGTTGCAGAACACGTGTGGAAGAGGACCTTTTGTTTTTAAAAAAGGCAGAGTGCACGACAGCTCCCTCGCCGGTACGTATGCCTCTGCGGTCACAGCTGCGATGCAAGCAATACACCCCCATCATGTATAGAATCATAGAGTTGGAAGGGACCTACAGGGCCATCTAGTCCAGCCCCCTTCGCTATGCAGGACACACACTGCCAGTGACCCCAATTTCATGCCCAAATGATCCCCACCACCAAAAATCTCCAGAAGCCAGCCTAGCCTGGAGGGAATTCACCTACCGTCCCACAGCAGCAATTAGCAATTCCCCGGGTATGCAAGGCAAGGCCACAAGAGACAAACACTGGCCCATCCCTTCCTGCCCACCCACTCACAATCTGCCTAAGTTCGTAAAATTAGCATTTCTGTCTGATGACTATCCAGCCTCTGCTTAAAGACATCCAAAGAAGGAGAACTCACCGCCTCCCGAGGGAGCCTGTTCCTCTGAGGAACCGCTTTGACTGTCAGGAACTTCTTCCGGAAGAAGCAGAAATAGTCTAAATCAGGGGTAGTCAAACTGCGGCCCTCCAGATGTCCATGGACTACAATTCCCAGGAGCCCTTGCCAGCATTCGCCAGCAAATGCTGGCAAAGGCTCCTGGGAATTGTAGTCCATGGACATCTGGAGGGCCGCAGTTTGACTACCCCTGGTCTAAATTATGCAAGTTAAACTAATTGTGAGACTTTTATCAGACAGTGATGATCTTGCTTCCCCTATCCTCACCTGTCACCTCCCCAGGGTTACCGGGAAGGAGCGAACAGCCTGATGTCCCGGAGGAAAGATGGCAGTCGTAGGATAAAGAATGGCTACGGACCAGCGAGAGGCAACATGTTCAAGATGGCTGCCACTTTCTTTTGCCTGGAGACCTGGTTGAAAAAAATCAAAACTCCTGTTCTGGAATAAAAGGGCGGTCTCTTTTTCCCTGTCGGTTCTACAGCCGGAGGAACGGAATATCCATAGTCTGTGAAGCTGTTACAGGAAAGCAGCTAAGAGATTTCTGCCCTTGAGTGAAAGGTCCATCTGTACATCTGGTGGTTTTTTAAAAATAATCTGTGTTGACCAGGATTGCAGAGCAAAGGTTTACTAAAGCGTACACAGTTCTCGGTGCAGGGTGGCCAGGCGTCCCTTGGCCACTGTAGTAACACTGACCGGGGATCAGGTTTATTTCATGGTGCTGTAACCAGCCTAGGCTAAAAGGGATATTTAGTAGAATCCATTCCTAGCTCAACACTGCTTTCTCCTCATAATAAAAGGTACACGTACATTAAAAAATCAATGTTATTGTCTTATCTTCTGTGTCGCCATTTTGTTTATCTGCCAATCGTGCCACAAATTTATACTTGCAACTAGGCACGTGCAAGGACAGGGTGATTTGGACCGTTTTCGATTCATCCGGTTCACCCACAGGATAGTACTGGTTCGTCTGAATCGATTTGGATATGCCTGAATTGATTCAGCACCATTCAAGTCAGTGGGGATTTTCTCCTTTGTCTTTTCCAGGTAGGGGAGGTGGAGGGTTGAGGTAGAAGCCTTCTTATTCTTAGAAACCAACATACAACCCAAAGAGCTGAAAGCTTGAAATGTTTCAGTGCTTCGTATTAAAAGAGCTATTCAGCCAGCTGGACTGCCAGAAACAATTCTTGGCTTACGTGATGCCGAATGGAAAACGGAGCAAGTACTAGGAGTGCAATAGCTCCAGGAAGCACACGATGGCACCAGAACCAAATATGAAATGAAGCAACACACAAACATGCACCCTTCACATCAGGGGTAGTCAAACTGCGGCCCTCCAGATGTCCATGGACTACAATTCCCAGGAGCCCCTGCCAGCGAATGCTGGCAGGGGCTCATGGGAATTGTAGTCCATGGACATCTGGAGGGCCGCAGTTTGTCTACCCCTGCTTCACATCACTATCCTCGCTCTTGTTTGTGCAAATGCGGATCTTCATTTAACAAGAATTTTAGCTTTTTTTCATTCACAAATCTAGCATCAAAACATCAGTGTTGATTCATAATCAACGCCACGATCCTGTTGCTAATTTGGGACCACACAAGCCGAAACTGCGAACCCACAACTCGCGTGTGATTGTGTGGCGTAGAATGGGGACCCCAAATCCAGTCAGTTTGGTCTGCACTGGGTGAAGAGGCCTTTTTACAGCTATCTGCCCTTGTTGAGTCATGCATGGTAGATGATGATGTCTGGCCAACTCTGAGGAGTAACACTGGCTGGGGAAAGCACTATTCAGCCGGATAGGCTTGATTTTGATTTGATTTGATTTGATTTGATTTGATTTGATGTGGCTTCTTTCTGATATGTTAACACCTCTCTGTTGGGCATATGGGGCTTGGTGGACTTTGAGTTCCAGAACCAAAGGCCCAGACACCTGGGCCTATTCTGCACACAATAGATAGTGCAATTTCAATGCACTTTAGAAGCAGATTTTCCTGTTCTGCGCAGGAAAATCCAGCTGCCAGAGCACATTGAAGGTGCATTATCCTCTGTGTGCAGAATGGGCCCTGGAAAGAGACCAGCAGAAAAGAAGCTGTCCCTTCTGTTGCGTAAATTTAGAGTCCAGTGAACTCTAGATTTGTTGTGCTGCTTCAGACCAACATGGCTACCCACTTCAATCTACCATCTGTTTTGTGTGTGTGTGTGTGTGTGAGAGAGAGAGAGAGAGAGAGACCGTATGGAATTGTGTGTATGGTTGCATGTGAAGCTATGCAGAAGGACCAGTATCCACTCTGCTCATACACCCATCTGCACACTTCTGATCAGGAAGGGAGGGCAGATGTTTTGTAACCCTGCCGGCGGGGGGTGGGGGGCGCAGGGGGTTACTTCTACAACAGGGCGTGTTCTGTCCCTGCTGGGACGCTGACATGGCCGCTGGTGGCATCCTCAGCAAAAAAGGGAAACTGAAAAAAATCAGCATTTTTTTACAGGGGGAGGGGGGCAGGCCAGCAACAACATCATGCATAAGCAGAGGTTAGTCCCACTGCTATGCAAGTGCTGTCCTGGCCTCCCCCCCCCAACCGTGCATAATCGGTCTCAAATATCAACCTTACTGTTTCTTGTTCTTGCTTACTCTGCATTCCGGAAGTGCATTTACTCTAGAGTTGCGTACTGTACCAGCAAAGTTCTAATTAAGACACATTGCCTTGTTTCTTGCCCACAAGCTAAGCTGCTCATTCATGCTCCGCAAATATGCCCCTCAGTTCCTGTACTTGGTGTTAGTGTGACAGTTCTCTTTAACCTCATTGTAGAAGAGTAGGCATACTAGATTTGTAGCAAGTGAGCAAGAGCCAGCTCGGCGTAGTGGTTAGGATCTGGCGATCCGGGTTCAATTCTGCACTCCCCCACATGCAACCAGCTGGGTGACCTTGGGCTCGCCACAGCACTGAGAAAACTGTTCTGACCAAGCAGTAACATCAGGGCTCTCTCAGCCTCACCCACCTCACAGGGTGTCTGTTGTGGGGAGAAGAAGGGGAAGGAGATTGTAAGCCGCTTTGAGACTCCTTCGGGGAGAGAAAAGTGTCATATAAGAACCAACTCTTCTTCAGTAATATCAGGGCTCTCCCAGCCTTACCTCCCTCACAGGGTGTCTGTTGTGGGGAGAGGAAGGGGAAGGAGATTAGAAGCTGCTTTGAGACTCCTTCAGAGAGAGAAAAGCAGTATATAAGAACCAACTCTTCTTCTACTACTTGGCGGCAGCCAAGGCATGGGGAGAGGGAGACAAGAAAAAGGTATTGACAGACTACCCAAAGGAAGGCTCCAAAAGCTGCTTAGCAGGGCTTGGGAAGCAAAGGATCTGAGCTGGGCTGCATTTTATACATTTGCTTGAGGGCTAGTTTATCTGAGGGGGGCATTGAGAGTATCCCCTTGGGGAGCTGAGCAGAACCATCACAATGTGATACTTAATGACTTGGGAAAGGCACTTTGAGGATCCAAGCCTGGGCTCATTACCTTCACCACCAGCCCCAGTTCAGATCCACAGTCCATGCAGCCAGTATCTGATGGCTTCCTCTGAAGTCAGCAATTATAAGCTGAATCATTGGCCTTCAGCTTCCAGCGGTCCAGGTGTAGGAAAGCTCTGAGCTCCAGGTTGCATTCCCTAACTATCTTGGTGAATCTAATGAGGTGTTGATGATACTTTTCCTCCTGTAACCTCTTATTTAATCTAGTCAGATCATTGGGTTTAACCCCATAACCTTTGGTAATGAGTTACCGAAGGGGGCGGGACCTTATATGGTTTGGTTCCGGTCAGAAAGAACCTCGTCATGCTGCAGCAGGTTTCCAGACTAGCTGTAAACAGGCCGGGTGGCCATTCAGGTCAGGCACCATCTTTGAAGCTCTCCCGTGTCTCTTGAGGGAAATGTATAGCCAAGATGGTACTTTTGGTACAGCCAAGACCTGCTCCGTTCTGATCGAATAACTGATGTGCCACAAACAAAAGATACTGAGGATTCAGCCTGGAGAAAAAGAGGCTGAGAGGGGACATGATAGCCCTCTAAGTATTTGAAAGGTTGTCATTTGGAGGAGGGCAGGATGCTTTTTCCGTTGGCTGCAGAGGAAAGGACACACAGTAATGGGTTTAAACTACAAGTACAACAATATAGGCTAGATATCAGGAAAAAAAAATCTTCACAGTCAGAGTAGTTCAGCAGTGGAATAGGCTGCCTAAGGAGGTGGTGAGCTCCCCCTCAGTGGCAGTCTTCAGGCAAAGGTTGGATACACACTTTTCTAGGATGCTTTAGGATGCTTAGGGCTGATCCTGCGTTGAGCTAGATGGCCTGTATGACCCCTTCCAACTCTATGATTCTGTGATTCTATGATCTTGAAGAGCTGGTCAAACACAGGCCATGGCTCCACCACAGAACCGCCATGCACTACCAAAGCATTGTGTGTGGTAGAGAGCGAAGGCCTGAAAGACAGCATGGAGGTGGTGAAGAATAGTGGATAGTTTTCATAAAACAAATGATGAATTGTGAGTGGGGCTTGGCATTTTCCATGCATAGCACAGCTCCATTGTCTTCATCTTTCCCTCCCCTTCTTTTTCTTGCCTTCACATGCTGCAAAATGGAGGCGGGAGACCAAGCTGCTTTGAGTCCCCATTGGGAAGGAAGTTGAGGTTCAAATGAAATAAATTAAAATCTCAGATTCATAACACACAAGATGTATAAATCAAAAACAGATGTAGATTAAATAAATTGAGGGGGAAAGTCCTCCTTTGTTTCTGAGGGTAGCCATGTTGGTCTGCCGTAGAACGGCCAAGTGGCACCTGTACGATCAATGAGATTTTGGGGGATATAAGCTTTTGAGAGTCAAAGCTCCCCCTCATTATGTGGGAGTTTGGGCTCTTGAAAACTTATGCCCCACAACCCCGCCCAAATCTTAGCATCTGAAGTGCTACTGGACTTTAATTATTCCTAATTTGTGTCATTTATTCCCCATCCAGAATGAGATGGTGATGGATCTGCAAAATCTTACACCAGCCTCTCCCAACTTTTTTACAGTTGAGAAACCCCTTGAAACATTCTTCAGGCTTTGAAAAACCCCAGAGGAAGTGCAATCCTGCAGAATATGGCTGGGAAGCATCGCTGTGTACACGCCCACTCAAGGCCCCTCCCCTTCCCATCATTGGCCATTAGGGGAGGGAGTGGATGAGTCAGCATGGCCATATATGGTCATATCACCCAATAAATGTTTAACAAATGTAAATCTATATATAAATTCCCACCCATTCAGGAAACCCAGGGCCACCATGAAACCCCATGGTTTCATGAAACTGGGTTGGAAAAGCCAGTCTTAGACTTAATAAATGTGATTCCTTGCTTTCCCTCAGATTTCCCTCCCCTCTTTCTGTCCCCCTCACCCAGAAATAAGGATGATGATCCTGAAAAGTTCAGTCAGCTGTGCAGGAGTCGATGAACCCGTTCCCAAATTAGTCATCAAGGAAGAAATGCAACAAGCCTACAGTACAAGGATTTTAATACAAACGTTTGGGTCAACAGAAGTACGAAGAGCTCTTTCCAATGACATGAAGGTCCCAAGGCGAGGCTGTTGGTAGACATGAAGGCAATGGAGGGACGTGGCAGAGGATTTTAACACATACAACGTCAAAAGAAGGCAGACAAGAGCCTCATGGGGGAGGTGAATAGACATATAAAAGACCATTATTGTTAGATTTTTATCCAGAAAACTCAGAGTGGCACGAATGATTCTCCTCTCCCATGTTTTATCTTTACAACAACCCTGAGAGGTTAGGATTTGAACCCAGCCCCCCACCCGTTCCTAGTCCAGCACTAACTCCTACCAGGAAAAACAGGATTCAAGCAATAAAATTGGAAAACCATGGAATGATTTGCCAACAGGGTCAGCTGGATTCTCGGTTACACCTGAATGATCTTCTAAATAAACAAGTACCGACATTTCCCAAATTAATGGCTATCATGGAAGCAACTTGGGATGAGGCCCAAGCTTTATAGGAATGGTGTAAAAGCTGGATGAGCAGGGAAGAAATTTAGCTGAAGGTGGGTATTTGTTGTTGTTGTTAGGTGCGACCCCATGGACAATGATCCTCCAGGCCTTCCTGTCCTCTACCATTCCCCGGAGTCCATTTAAGCTTGTTTTAAGGTGGGTATACTCAATGGGTTTCTAGAGCTGCCAACTCCAGATTGGGAAATTCCTTAAAATGTGTGGGCGGGGCCATGGGGAGGGGCTTCAGGGTATAATGCCTTGCAGTCCAGCATTCAAAGCAGGAATCAGAAAATCGATAGCAATTCTGGGAGATATCCAGGCCCTACCTGGCAGTTGGCATCCCTGTGTGCTTGGACCAGAACTATGGACAACACTGGTAAGGACACAGCTAGTAACAACATTAAGCTCTATTAATTGCCATGGATTCTGTAGCCACAGTTTTGTGAGGGTGATGGGCTATTTCTAGCACCTTTGCCAAACCACAGTTTGCAGAACCCTTTGATTAGGGATTGTAACCATCCGACGGCTCTGAACCTAATGGAAGTTTTTAGTGAAGAATAGACATAAAATGTAGAATGTAGGTATAAGTGTTGGACTATGCACGATATTCACTGTGTATGATAGAACAGAATATGAAGAGTGTCCTGCAGGGGGCATCAGAGGAGATGTATCTTTAGCATAGTTAGATCAGGAACTTCCCAGTATTTCCCAATCACCTCCTCTTGTTTTGAACATCCTCCCTGCTTGCTTCCACAACAGATGAAAGAACAGAACAGTTAGACAGGACTCTCTCCCTCTCTCCCTCCTCTTTCTACACAAAGTGGTTTCTCTTCTAGACAAAACTATTTTATTCTTTTGAGCAGCATGATACTCTTCCCCCCTTTGCAAATTTAAACTCTGCCCACCACAAGTTCACAAATTTTAAGGAAACACTACAATCAGTAGTGAATTATGCCCCTCCTGGGGGAATTTAGTGACCACTTGCATTGATCTCTGCCCCGTGTTCCCTCCCTGGAGAATCCTGATGTTCTACCCAGCTTCACCGGAGTGCCTGGTGTCCAGACCAACCTGCCCCCGTCTTAACATTCTGGAGTGCAAGGATCGCTCGTGTCTTTGGTGGTTTGCCCACCACCGGACTGCACGCCATAGGGTATGGGGCCATAACTGCCATCATTCCTGCCCCTCGTCCCTGAAAACCCAGCATCGCCACCATAGTTTGGTGGGTACGGACCACCGGGGATAGCGGAACCTGCTCCGCCACTAAAAGGCACACCGCCATAGACAGAATTGTCCTTCGGTGCTGGGATGCGGCCACCACCCCACTCCTTAGGAGACGGAATGTAGGGGATACCAGGGGGCTTCATCTCTACCCGGGGACGATAAACAACATCTCCATATTGTCCACCGTACTGGTCAGGTCTGTCTGGCCTGCCGTAATTCACAGGAGGCCCGTACTGTCCGGGGCCGCTTGGTCTGCCATATTGGCCGGAGACCCCTCCAAATGCAGGTTTCCCCGGCGTGCCGAATGGCCACGGTTTGTCTGGCTTGCCCGGGGGGGATGGGTTTCCGGAAGGATATCCCCCAGAAATCGCAGGACTTCCACCCACGACGCGGCTCTCTCCCACCTCGTTGGTGTCCGTTTGTTGCCCAGGTGGCGAGACATCCGGCTGGAGGAGCCCCCTGGGCAAAGAGCAGCGTTGCACACCTGGAGGCAGAGGCTGTAGTTCTTGTTCGAGCGACAAGTCAATACATCTGGAGGCCACGCCTACGAGAGAAGCAGAAACCGAGTTCAGGGAAACACAAGGTAGGGCTGTATTCTGGGCCTGGCCCATACTTCTCTGCCACGTGTCCTGTTACTTTAGCCAAGCCGGCCAGGTGAAGGGTGCACAGAGGAAGCGGCTCTGGCGTGGAACAGACACACTGGCTGGTGGAGAAGGAAGGAGAGCAAGTGCCCATTTCAGTAGCCACCCTACTGATCTAGCTCTCAGTTGTCCCACCTGCGTGGTTCCTTTTGGGGGGTTCATGAAGAGGACAAGCCATCATTTGGTGGACAGATCATTTGGAGTTCGGTGCCTAAGAGCCCAGCTTTGATCCCTGAAAGCTATGGATAAAAGGAAGTGCATCAAGGCATTCAGAGAACAAATGAAGTGCGGCCCTTGGAGGCGGAAGACTCCATGTCTGGGGACAACAAGGCTACCCAGCAACAACTGGGAAAGTGTCTGCCATTAGTTACTGACGTGGACAGTTTTATTTGGACAGAGCCAGTTTGGTGTAGTGCTTAGGAGTGCGGACTTCTAATCTGGCATGCCAGGTTCGATTCTGCGCTCCCCCACATGCAACCAGCTGGGTGACCTTGGGCTCGCCACGGCACTGATAAAAACTGTTCTGACCGAGCAGTGATATCAGGGCTCTCTCAGCCTCACCCACCCCACAGGGTGTCTGTTGTGGGGAGAGGAAAGGGAAGGCGAATGGAAGCCGCTTTGAGCCTCCTTCGGGTAGAGAAAAGCAGCATATAAGAACCAACTCTTCTTCTTCTTCAGTAATATCAGGGCTCTCTCAGCCTCACCTCCCACACAGGGTGTCTGTTGTGGGGGGAGGAAAGGGAAGGCGACTGTAAACTGCTTTGAGCCTCCTTCGGGTAGGGAAAAGCGGCATATAAGAACCAACTCTTCTTCTTCTTCTTCTATTTCTCCAGCGTTTTTGTGAACCACAACTGAACTCAAAAGGACTGATTAGCTGTTTTAGCAAAGAATGATCCTATGGCTTAATTTGGATATTATGACACTGTTTACTAATCTGCCACAATTTGCTTTTGCCTTATATCTGTACGCTTACGATCCTTGTTCCATTTAGTCTGAGGAAGAGTGCTTGCACTCGAAAACCCAAGCCTTGAATAAATCTTTGTTGGTCTTAAAGGTACTATTGGATCCAATTTTTGATCTGCGTAATAAGTCTGGACTTCCTTGGTGATCTCCCATTCAGGTACTCACCAGTGCCTAGATTCTGAGATTTTATGAGATTGGGCTAGCCTGGGCCACCCCGAGGGGCTCATGGGAATTGTAGTCCACGGACATCCGGATAGCCACAGTTTGGCCACCCCTGTCCCAAAAGGGGCATGGCCCCAAAAAGGTTAGGAATGGCTGCCTTATCCTACAGAATTCTCTCTAGATCGAGTGGAGGGGGTTTCCCAGTCGGCTCTGCTCCCATCCATTTGCAATCTCCTTAAAACACTTCCTCCCTTACACCTGAGTGGAGGGGAAAAGGCTACCCAGGAAGCTGCAGGCCCACATTCTTTAGGACTGCTGTCCAAGACATCAATTGCTCAGGAAGGTTCTTCCTGTGGTTAAGTCATGATAGTTAAATCAGTTTCCATTTGTGTAACGTACGGCACTAGAGGAGTGCTTAGCCATGAGCAAAGGTGGAAACATGAGGTCTAGGGCATCAGTGGGTGGAGCAGCAGTAAATAAGGCATCAGCAGTAAATCTTTGGGCCGTGGCACTTGAAAGGCCGTGGCAAACATGGACTGCATTTGCATCCACTGAAATATCTCCTGAAGGATTTAGGAGAAGAGGTGACTTACTGCTAGTCCTGGACCCTCTGCAGAGTCTGAGGAAGAGTGCTTGCACTCGAAAGCTCACACCCTGAATAAATCTTCGTTGGTCTTAAAGGTGCTACTGGACTCTGATTTTATTGTGCTACTTCAGACCAACACGGCTACTCATTTGAATCTATCCTCTGCAGAGAGAGAGATCTCCTCTGCTTTCTACATGATAATAAGAAATATTTTCAATGAAGGAGTGTTAGGGATATCCCGAAAAATTCTCTGCTGTTTTCCAGACCATTATGCTTTCTCTGGCCAACATAGTTAGATTCAGGATTATATAGACTGCATTATATAGTAACAGTAAAGGGAAAGGTATCCCCTGTGCAAGCACTGGGTCATGTCTGACCCTTGGGGTGACGCAGACTCAATACTCAAAGCAAGCTGGGTACTCATTTTACCGACCTCGGAAGTATGGAAGGCTGAGTCAACCTTGAGCCGGCTGCTGGGATTGAACTCCCAGCCTCATGGGCAGAGTTTTCAGACTGCATGTCTGCTGCCTTACCACTCTGCGCCACAAGAGGCTCTTCATTATATAGTAATGAACTACAAATAATCAATGTCATGCTTAGCAAGAAGGATTGTGCTCTACTGTCCAAGATTGTCAATATACTCTGCTCAGTGTTAAATTTTAATACTCCCTTCCTGTTAAAATCGTAAATCGTGCGTTGGTGCTTTTTTGTATATTTGTTTGAGCATTCATATAAGTTGTGTTTATCTGTTCGTATTTGAGTTTTCTTTTATGCCATTAAAGGTCACCTGTATCTGTATCAGACTATGAGTAGCCTTTCTCTTTAGGGTGGTTAGTGGAACACTAGGAATGTGGTAGAATAGGCTGTATCATCCTAATACTGACCCCAACAAATTACTTAGGGCGAGGGGTACGCACTCCCATTTGAAAAGGAGTCCGTATTCCTGGGCCCTTCTTTCTTCGACTCCTCTTTGAAAGGGAATTAATGCAATAACCCAAATGAAGGAGGTTGATGACAGGAGAGATGGTGGACCGAGATAGGGCTGGCACCAAGCTGGCTTTTTACAGCCCGTATAAGCTTTGCCCATGAGGCTGGGAGTTCGATCCCAGCAGCCAGCTCAAGGTTGACTCAGCCTTCCATCCTTCCGAGGTCGGTAAAATGAGTGCCCAGCTTGCTGGGGGGTAAAACGGTAATGACTGGGGAAGGCACTGGCAAACCACCCCGTATTGAGTCTGCCATGAAAACGCTGGAGGGCGTCACCCCAAGGGTCAGACATGACTCGGTGCTTGCACAGGGGATACCTTTACCTTTACCTTATGGTGTAGTGGTTGGATGATGTGAGACCCAAGTTCAAATTTCCACTCTGACCTTAAAATTTACTGTGTAAACCTGAGCGAGCCATAGTCACTCTCTCTCTCTCAGCCTAACCCACATCACACACTTGTTGTGAGCCTAAAATGAGGAAAAGAGAACCGGGCATGTTGTCTTGAGCTTCCTGGAGGAGGAAAGGCAGCCTAAAAAAAGGTATTCAGTAGGTCTGTGCTCCCTGACTGGTTAGGAGACGTGATGGATGCAAAGGCAGGAGAGATTCTAGGTGTGAGGACTGGATGAGTGCCAAAGGCATCTCTTGGTGGCCAGGAGCCCTTGGTAGCACGGCACGCCCTGCTGAGCTTTTTGCTGTGAATGCAAACTGATGTGCGCTGTTCCACCATGGAGAGCTCAGTGTATGAGTGAGAGGATCGTGTAATTAGTTTAGTTTATTACATTTTTATACCACCACTCCCAGCGCTGCTAGCTCGTGGCGGTGCAATAAAATCATAACACATCCATAAAAGGGGCTAAAGGCATTTTTCAGAGACCGCTGGTAAGCCTGACTCACCTGCATTGGTCTCCCAGATACCCCATGCAGGTCACAAGACCTGCCCAGTTATATGTATGTGAACTTGGTGGTGGTCTAGGGCACCAGGTTTTAAGGGCATCAGATGAGACCAGACTTTCTCAGCCAGGGTTTCTTGACAGGCCTGGATGAGTTTCCTGAATGGGTGGGAGCTACTTAATTTTTAATATATTGTTTATATCTATTAAACATTTATTGGGTGATATGACCGTATATGGTCATGTTGACACCCCCCAAAAAAACAGCCAATGGTGGGCTAGAGGGGGTGGGAAGGGGAGGGGTCCTAAGTGGGCATGGACACAGCTCTGCTTCTCAAAAATAGTCTGCAGGATTGCACCCCTTCTGTGGTTTATCAAAGCCTGAAGAAAGTTTCAGGGATTTCTCAACGGTGAAAAAAAGTTGAGAGATGCTGGATTAGATGGAAGTGATTCTGCCCCTTCTTTAATCGCTGCATTATCTCTTAAAAGACAAAAGTATCAAATTCTGTACTTCTCATCCTCCCTCTCCCATATTGAATGGCTGAAGGGTGTATGTGCCAAAGCCATAATTCATCAAGAATGCACAATAACAACAACTACAACAACCCCTTGTGCTAACCCTGCCAGGCTGGAACCTGAGGCTACCAACCTCTCTGCTTCACAGGAAGCTGCCTTATACTGAGTCAATGCCAAGGCCAGTATTGTCTACTCTGACCAGCAGCAGCTGCCAGGGTCTCAGGTAGAGCTCTCTACACCACCCACTACTCGATGGAGATGTAGATACTGGAAACTGAACCTGGTTAGGCCACTGAGCTATGATTCCACCCTTCAACAGAGCGGCTGCGAAGAAGAAGAAGAAGGAGAAGAAGGAGAAGAAGGAGAAGAAGGAGAAGAAGAAGAAGAAGAAGAAGAAGAAGAAGAAGAAGAAGAAGAAGAAGAAGAAGAATTGGTTCTTATATGCTGCTTTTCTCTACCCGAAGGAGGCTCAAAGTGGCTCACAGTCGCCTTCCCTTTCCTCTCCCCACAACAGACACCCTGTGAGTGAGGTGAGGCTGAGAGAGCGCTGATATCACTGCCTGGTCAGGACAGTTTTATCAGTGCCGTGGCGAGCCCAAGACCACCCAGCTGGCTGCATGTGGGGGAGCGCAGAATCGAACCTGGCATGCCAGATTAGAAGTCCGCACTCCTAACCGCTACACCAAACTTAGTCTCATAGTCCTAACCATCTTGCAGGATCCAACGACGCTGGATGCGAGAGAGTTATGTGATAAGAGCTCTCAGTGTGTTTTAAACAAACCAGCCATGGGAAAGGGAGTCTGATTTGAAGGTGGCCATGGCACAGAGGAGGGGAGACGAGTCAGACGACCCATTCCATTTCACTGATAGAAACTGATGTCTTCTAGCCCCCCTACCAAGACTACCACCAAGCTGGGGTTAAATTTCTCTCCTGGAAACTGCAGGAAGACATTTCTGTCTTGAATACAGCATGATTTCCTCCCACATCGAAATCCCACCCCACGCCCACCACTTTCACCCTTTCACAAAACAAGGAGATCCACAGTCCTAAGCAGAGTTAGATTTTCTAAGTTCACCGAAGTCAACTGGCTGGGAAGAATGTAACTCAGCCAGTCATAGGTCTCCTACGTGAATCTGATTTGTTTGGCATGGAGTGTAAATGGCTGCAGCAAGGGTTGCCAGCTCTGGGTTCGGAAATACCTGGAGGCTTTGGGGGCAGAGCTGGGAGTCGAAGGGATTTGGGGCAGAGAGGAACCTCAATGGATTATAGTGCTATGGAATCCACCCCCCAAAGTAGCCATTTCCTCCAAGGGAACTGATCTGTTTCGTTTGGAGATGAGCTGTAAAACTAGGAGATTTCCTCATCCCACCGGGGGACTGGCTTTCCTAACTGCAACCTAGACTGCAGAGCCTGTTCTTGCAAGATGCCGGCCAGGCAGAACTGGAGAAAGTACAAAGGAAGTCAGCCAAGATGACCAAGGAAGGGGGATGGGATGGGGTGGGAGCAGCTTTCCTATAAGGTAACGCTTGACGTCTGAGACTTTTCTGTCTGGAAAAAAGAGAGAGGTTTATAAAAGCATGCATGGGATGGGGGCAGCAGACAGGATGAGCTTTTTCTGCCTGCTCCCACAGTACTAGCCCCCAAGGACACCCCATGCAATCGTTGGGAAATAGTTCAAAGCCCTTCTTTATGTGATGAGTCATTAAACTACAGACTGGTCCATGGAGGGGCTGATAGCCACAAACATGGTGGTGGAAAGTGCCACCAAGTCACAGCTGACTTATGGTGACCCCTGAAGGACTTTCAAGACAAGAGCAGTTCTGAGGTGGCCTGAAATTGCCTTCCTCCACAGCATGACCAGAGGATTCTTCCCATCCAAAAACTAGCCGGAGCTGACACAGGTAGCTCAAAAGGATGATCTGACAGATTCATAGAACAGAGGTCCATCTGGAGCTACTAGCCATGGCCCAAGATATCAACCTGAAAGAGATCTTCTTTTCCCTCTACATTCCCTACCAAGACAGTGCCCTGATGTTGCAGAAAGCCTTTGTTTATTTGTTCGGGTGGTGAGTGAGTCAGAGGCATGGGCTAGGCCTGTGAGGCTTTTTTGGCAACCGGGGTGTACGAGAAGCATCCGAGTGTCTCAGCCTCGAGCGCTCCCATCTCCCGTGTCACAATCGCTAATAACCCCCTTGTTTCTCGCGCCCTCCTGCTTCGGGCACACCCATGAAGCTTGATTCTCGATACTGCCTGACATTCCGGAGCTCTGAGTGTCCTTCAGGACTGTCCTTGGAGCCCAGGAATCCTAACAGCCAGCCACAAACTTAACACTTGTCACGGATACAACCAAGGAAGTTTCTAGCACTGGCGACCGGCCCAATTACACAACATCTGGGGCATTTGCCGCAGGCCATAACCCATGCGGAAAACGGTGTGCAACGTTGGCAAGGAAGAAGAGTGTGGGAAGTCACCACGCGGATCAAGTGCCGCTTTCAGCGTTAGCGTCCAAGTTTCTAGTCCTCTCCGCCCTCTGACAGTATCGCCATCTCATCTCCTCATCTCTTTTTCCACTCTCTCTTCTGCAGCAGTTATTTGAACCCTTTGGCTTGGTTCAGATGCTACAGTAAACACGGTTTGCCACTTAGGGATGCCAGCCTCTGGTAGGGCCTGGGGAATCCCCCGGGATTACAGCTCATCTCCAGGCTACAGAGATCAGCTCCCCTGGAGAACTTCGGAAAGAGGGCTCTAAGACATTGTGCCCCACTGAGGTCCCTACCCCAGGTCCCAGCCGGTTGTCTGGATCTGGCAACCCTGCCCCACACCCCCCACCAATGCCTGGGGAGGACATGTCAACCCTCTAGCCACTACGCACTTGAACCTGAGGGATCCTTGGGCTTGTGGGTCCCCCCCCCCTGCCTCCTCTCACCATGCACGGCCAGGTAATTAGTTATTTCCAGATTCGTGGCAAACGATAGCTCGCCAGTATGCCCAAGCTGGTGCTCCACGCTTGATGCTTGAAACCGGGGTTTCAAATGGTGGCTCGATTCTATTATACAGGCGTTGGTTTGCAAGGATACCGCAAAACCAGGTTTGCCAGTTTGGTCCGATGGGGGGATAACAAATTAGCTGGCCACACATGGTAAAAGGTTAGGAGGGGAGGGGAGGGGAGAACTTGAGGATCCCATTGGATGACATGGTGAATGGCAAACCCTGGGCTTATTATGACGCTTGAACCTTCTCTGCCATCCAAGGCTGTCCTGCAGATTTCATAGCACAAAGCAAGTTTGCACAGAGCCAGTTTGGTGTAGTGGTTAGGAGTGCGGACTTCTAATCTGGCATGCCAGGTTCGATTCTGCACTCCTCCACATGCAACCAGCTGGGTGACCTTGGGCTCGCCACGGCACTGATAAAGCTGTTCTGACCGAGCAATGATATCAGGGCTCTCTCAGCCTCACCCACCCCACAGGGTGTCTGTTGTGGGGAGAGGAAGGAGAAGGCGACTGTAAGCTGCTTTGAGCCTCCTTCGGGTAGGGAAAAGCGGCATATAAGAACCAACTCTTCTTCTTCTTCTTCTTCTTCTTCTTCTTCTTCAAGTGGTTAGAACAGCCTTTCTCAACTTTTTTAACCATTGAGAAACCCCAGAAACCTTCTTCAGGCTTTGAGAAACCCCAGAAGTGGTGCAATCAGGCAGAAACATAGCTGTGCACACGCCCACCCAGAGCCCCTCCCTTCTCAGCCCCTCCAGTCCCATCATTGGCCATTTTGGGATGGAGGGGTTGGACGTGACCCTATATATAGTCATATCACCCAATAAATATTTAACATTTTTAAAAATATATTTAAAAATTATCTCCCACCCATTTAGGAAACTCTCCCAGGGCCATCAAGAAACCCCAGGGTTTCAGAGAACCTTGATTGAGAAAGTCTGGGTTGGAGTGTGACAATAGGATCTGCGAGGCCCGAGTTCAAATCCTCCTTCTGCCACAGAAGCCCTTGGGCCAGTCACTCTCGGCCTAACCTACCTCACAGGGTTGCAGTGAGAGCAGAATGAGGCAGGCAGAAGGACGTAAAGCGCTTGAGGTCCCTTTTGCAAAGAATAGCAGGATTGTGGGTGTCTGATGAAATAAACTTACCTCCACAGGCTTCCGTCTCTGCCACCCGCTCTCAGCCATTCCAAATCCTGCCTCCTTTCCGTGTCAGATCTGGCCAACCTGAGTCTGGCCTTGGAGCTCCTTCTCTGCTCTGCTCCATCCCTCACTTAGCAGCTTCCTCTTCCCATCCATCTAACATGAAGCCGCCTCACCACCAAAGGGACCTCTTCTCCAGTCAGCACAGGACATGCCTGGCTGGATCTGCAGCCGGCAGTCATCAAGGCTCACGGAAGTAGCTTACATATTGCTGTGCCTTGTTCCTGCTTCTCCCCTCCTTAATATTCACCATATATTTATTTCCAAGTGCAGCATTTCTGCTGTGCAAAGCACTTATACATCCAGCTTTGCTGTACTTGTTCCCACACACAGGCAGGCAGAAAGATTTTGCATGCAGAAAGGCCAAATTAGGACTCTTTCTCCCCTCCACTCACCTTTTGTTTATCTTTCTGGAGACTTGTTGCTGCATGCATGTATACACATGTAAACATATGCACAGGGGATGAGAAGTGTCATCAGGTAATGACAAACCCTGTCACGTTTTTCAAGTAATCCCAGAACTTCCCTGGTCGTCTCCTAGCCCTGCTTACCTTCCAAGAATCTGATGGGATCAGGCCAGCTTGGTCCGTCCGGATCAGAACAGACATACTGCGAAATGCCTGCGACCCTTTGTTGAAAGCCTTTGTTGAAACCCCTAATACTTTAAACATTGCAGAAGGCAAAAGCATCCCATGGCTAGAGGTGAGGTGATGTCATGACCACAGCAACTGAGACCACCCTCCCCCCAGAACAGCACTGAAAAGGTCAACCTGTGACATGAATGCTGAAGCCCTCCACAATTTACCTGGCGGATGGAAACACAGGATCAGGACCACAGAAGTTACGCCAAGGAGGGGCCAGCGCCCCCGGCCACCACCGCTCATCCTGGAGGCCTACAGCGGGCAGCAGCTCTGCCTTCCCCCTCAGTAACTGTGCTGGAGCAAAGGAATTATGCTGCTCCCTCCTCCATACTCAGAGATTTATATTGCTGGAGCCCAGCCCTGTCCTGAAAGGCGGGGTCATCCCAAGATGGGATCCTGCATTCCAAGTGTCCTATCACTGTGGGCGGCCCCAGCTATTAAGCCTGGCTATTAAAGCTGCGGTGGAGACAGGGTCCCTTTAAGGAGGGCGAGGAAAGTGAGGATGACAGGAGCTGTGGTGAGTGCGGCTGGAGCAGGATCAAAGCGGATACCTCAAGGGATGGGAGGTCACAGGGAGAGGATAAGCCCTCCCAGAGCCAGACCTCAGGAAGCTACCTGATAACTGAATCATACCATTGATCTGTCCAGGTCAATTTATCTACTGTATATCGCACAAGAGCCTCTTGGGGCGCAGAGTGGTAAGGCAGCAGACATGCAGTCTGAATGCTCTGCCCATGAGGCTGGGAGTTCGATCCCAGCAGCCGGCTCAAGGTTGACTCAGCTTTCCATCCTTCTGAGGTCGCTTGCTGGGGGGTAAACGGTAATGACTGGGGAAGGCACTGGCAAACCACCCCGCATTGAGTCTGCCATGAAAACGCTAGAGGGCATCATCCCAAGGGTCAGACATGACTCGGTGTTTGCATAGGGTATATCTTTACCTTTACCTTTATATCGCACAGGTCAGGCCATGCCTGGAGTAGTTTGTGCAGTTCTGGAGACCTCACTTCAAAAAGGACGTGGACAAAACTGAGAGGGTTCAGAGGAGAGCGACGAGGATGATCCAAGGTCTGGGGACCAAGCCCTGTGAGGAAAGGCCCAAGAAAAGACTTGGGAATGTTCAACCTGCAGGAAACCCTTCCAGGGTTGTAAGGAAACCGTCGTTGGGCAAGTCTGCTTTAGGCGGATCCTGCATTGAGCAGGGGGTTGGACTAGATGGCCTGTATGGCCCCTTCCAACTCTATGATTCTAGTCTATACTCTGACCACAAATGGCTCTCTAGAGTTCCAAATTAAAGAAGAAAATTTGGAGTCTCAAAGCAACTTACAATCTCCTTCCCATCCTCACCCCACAACAAGCACCTTGTGAGGTAGATGAGGCTGAGAGAGTTCTGAGAGAACTGTGACTGGCCCAAGGTCACCCTGGAGGCTTGATGTGGAGGAGTGGAGACTCAAACCCAGTTCTCCAGATTAGAGTCTGCCACTCTTAACCGCTATACCATGCTGGCTCAAAGCCTTCCATATCACCTCCTACCTGAGCCTATTAACTAGCACTAAGCCCCAGCCTCTCTCCCAAAATCTACCTGATTTTACTACAGCAGTCAAACACCTGCTTCTGAGAAATGCACCAACAGGCCATGAAGATGCTTCTGAGAAACACACCAACAGGCCTTCCTGTTCTATTGCCCCACCACCAGCAATGGGTATAAAGACCTTTGGGAAAGCTTGGCCTTTGCATACAGCAGGTCCCAGGTTCAGTCCCTGACAATTTCAATTTAAAACATCTCAGGTAACAGGTGTTGGGAAAAACTGTATTCTGCCTGAGGTCTCGGAAAGCCACTGCCAGTCTGAGCAGACAATTTGGAGGTCTGGATCTGTTTAAGGCCGCCTCATCTGTTCATATTAGATCCCTTGCCTCAGAACATTAGCCATCAACATGGCTAACAGTCCTTGATACAGAAACTCTCCTGGAATTGGACTATTTCCCTGTTTAAAAGGGATCCAGGGGGGGAATGAGGAACTTATAAACAGGTCAGCGTATAAATTGCTGTTATTATAATGCCCCTGTGTAGATCTATGGTGCAGCCTCCTTTATAATTCTGTGCACAGTTCTGGTCACCGTGTCTCCAAAAGGGAATCACAGAGTTGGAAAAAGAACTAAAGAAGGCAACCAAGATTATTAGGGAGGGGAACACCTTCCTTATGAGGAAAGGCCTGGACTTTTCAGTTTCAAAAAGAGACGATTACAGAGGCCATGACAGAGGTTTATAAAATTACGCATGGGGTAGAGAGAGCTAACAAAGAGAATTTTTTCACCCTTGGCTCAGTGGTAGAGCCTCATTTGAGCAGTAGATTCATGAACGTCACAGGCAAGAGATTTAGGACAGTCAAAAGGTTATGCTTTTTTACACAGAGTGATTAAAATGTGGAATTCGCTGCCAGAGGTTGGATTAATGGCCACAGGAATAAAGAAGAAGAAGAAGAAGAGTTGGTTTTTATATGCCGCTTTTCCCTACCCGAAGGAGGCTCAAAGCGGCTTACAGTCGCCTTCCCATTCCTCTCCCCACAACAGACACCCTGTGGGGTGGGTGAGGCTGAGAGAGCCCTGATATCACTGCCCGGTCAGGACATTTTTATCAGTGCTGTGGCGAGCCCAAGGTCACCCAGCTGGTTGCATGTGGGGGAGCACAGAATCGAACCTGGCATGCCAGATTAGAAGTCCACACTCCTAACCACTACACCAAACTGGCTCTCAAACAGCGTTAAAAGGAGATGAAATAGATTCATGAAGGAGAGGCCTATCACTGGCTACTAGTCATGGTGACCGAAGTGAACCTCAACATTTACAGGCACTGAATATCTAAATCCTAGAGTCCAGAGGT
The DNA here is from genome assembly GCF_049243985.1 of Paroedura picta. Taxonomy (NCBI): domain Eukaryota; kingdom Metazoa; phylum Chordata; class Lepidosauria; order Squamata; family Gekkonidae; genus Paroedura; species Paroedura picta. The sequence goes on from NC_135371.1 coordinate 12,677,747, forward strand.
AACATCAGATGAAGGTTCTGGCCTCTCTGCCCAGTTGCTGACCTTCCAGAGGGCACTTTATGAAATCCCCAAACGATTATGAGCATTTTGCCAATGTGATACTACGACTACTACTGTGACAGTATATTGGAAGAGCAACCACTGATGAAGATAAAACAGAACCTAGGACCCCGTTTTGGTTGACTCTTTATGTTTGATCATATGTTTGACCATTTAGACTTTATGTTATAACCTTTTCATCTATAAACAGAGAGAAGACTACTATGTGTCTCGTGATTTCCTTTTTTCTTCTGAACTTCCAGAGGATGCTGGGCTAAACTGACCATTGGTTTGATCCAGCAGAGCACTTTTTATGTTCTTAAAGTCTTCTAAATTAACAGCCACCCTTATGTGGATGATACAGGCTGGGCCCGTCTTCTCAGCCCTCAGAAGCCAAGCAGAGTCGGCCCGGATCCGTATTTGATGGAGAAACCACCGCAAAAGGCGAGGGCTATCAAACAGTCAGGCAATGGTAAACCATCTCTGTTTGTCTCTCGCTTTGAAAATCTTACTACGAGGTGTAACCCGATAGCACTTTCCGCCACTTAGTGGCCGTCGACATGTGACGGTGAATCACATTCTTTATTTTTGCGTGTCCTGAAATGACTGCCTCTCCATTTTCATTGGGTGATCCCAAGCTCCTGTATTATGTTAAAACGGGAAACCTGGTGGGAAAAGACCAGAACGGGGAAGACTGATACATAGAAAGTGTGAAAGGAGAAAACCCAATACCAACTAAGGTCAGCAACCCGCCCGCCCGCCCATCCCTTGCCTTCTGGCTTGGCTGCCACACTTTTATCAAGACTTGCATAGGTGACAGGAAATTCTGTAGGCGACGGTTTTCCCATTGCCTTTCCATGCCAGACAAGACCTTACCTGTTCAGTTTCTGCTTGCCATGCAGTTATTAAATGCACCAGACTCCTGCCAGAAACACCTCAGGCATACAGGCAGGGACGTTTATTCCTATTCATATTTAGTAGTACGGAGATTATACAGGCAGGATGAACATTTATTCCTACCCACATTTAGCAATACAGAGATTATTACCTTAGTAAGCGTTACACTGGTGACGGGCCATTGCAACTTTTCTCAGCCTTTCACATTGGATGCTGTCGTTATTCTTACTGCTCTGTTTAATACTTTGGGAATATGTCGTATTCATGACTGCTTTGCTTTCAAAATTGAGCCTCTGTTGTCTTTTTATTTGGCCCCTTAACTCTTTGTAAATTTTGGTTATACGCTGTTCTGCGGATGAGTAAGATAAAGCTTATATAGTAATATACATAATAGAGTATGAGGTAAAATTAATCCTGAATTAAAGCAACAGCACGTGTTCAGGCTTTTGGTACTTGGCGGTTCAGTCATTGTGCAATTCTTTCACCTTGGTTCTGGAGAATTTATTATTTAGTTCCTCAGAATTTGGTTCTTTTAGTCAGAGGACACAATTTAACCAGACAATGCCACCCCATAGGGTGTCTGCTGTGGGGAGAGGAATGGGAAGGCAACTGTAAGCCACTTTGAGCCTCCTTCGGGTAGGGAAAAGCGGCATATAAGAACCAATTCTTCTTCTTCTTCTCTAAGGCATAGGGAAGGAGACCATGCTAGTCATCTTGGGCTCCTTGGGAGAAGACTAAACATTTAAATGAAGAACATAGACCTTGAACAACAACCTGAGTTACAGAAATTTACATGATTCCTTCAGCCCCATTTTTATTTCTGCTTAGACTAGAGGAGGTGCCGCATTTTAGTGGTACAATATGTGCTTTGTACGCGGAATTATATAATCATAGAATAATAGAATTGGAAGGGACCTCCTGGGTCATCTAGTCCAACCCCCTGCACTAAGCAGGACACTCACAACCCTATCGCTCATCTACTGTAACCTGCCACTTCCTTGAACCTTCACAGAATCAGCCTCTCCATCAGAAGGCTATCCAGCCTCTGTTTAAAAATTTCCAAAGATGGAGAACCCACCGCCTCCCGAGGAAGCCTGTTCCACTGAGAAACTGCTCTAATTGTCAGGAACTTCCACATTTTAAACTGGAATTTCTTTTGAATTAATTTCATCCCACTGGTTCTGGTTCTTCCCTCCGGGGCAAGAAAGAACAACTCTGCTCCATCCTCTGTATGGCAGCCTTTTAAATACTTGAAGATAGCTATCAGATTCCGTCTCAGTCGTCTCCTCTCCAGGCTAAACAGACCAAGCTCCCCCAACCTTTCCTCATGCGTCTTGGTCTCCAAACCCCTCACCATCTTTGTTGCCCTCCTCTGGAAGATCCCAGGTTTAGTCCCCAACATTGCCAGTTAAAACCATCAGGTCAAAAGAGTTGTGAAAGAACTCTGCATGAGACCCTGGAGAGCTGCTGCCATTCTGAGTAGACAATACACCTCCTGATGTATGAAGAGTCTAGCGTAGTCAAAGACAGCCATGTGTAAAAGGGATGGAACGGGGTGACAATGGTGATACCCTTGAGAAGGGAAATCAAGACATATAAATTGTTTAAGACTGAAAGAGGGAGAGTCCCACATTTGAGAAGGAGGAGAGGGTTCCGTAAAGTCCATCAGCAGCTGGGACCCTCATGAGGACAAAGACATGCTTCATAAAATCAAATTTCCACCAAGTATAATGAGACGCAAACTGGATATGATGAATGCTATGGAAACAACATATTACGCAGCATGAGTGACAGGACGGTAATCGTCTTCCAGGGTAGTCAAATTAGTTGTGTGAGCTGTCCTGGAAATGTGCCTGCCATCATGTATTTCAAGCTTAAGGCATGGATTAAATGTGCCACCTGTACAAGGCTCCATACAGCTGGTGTCACGTTGAGACCATGCCACTGATACCTACACATGCAGCCTACGCATGCAGAGGAATGGGAAGGCGACTGTAAGCCACTTTGAGCCTCCTTCGGGTAGAGAAAAGCGGCATATAAGAACCAACTCTTCTTCTTCTCTTCTTCTTAACACATGCCAGAGATGTATGGGCCAAGAGTATGTTTTTGCAGGCATGCCAATGCTATTTGCATAAGTGTAAGCAATGCCAGTCATGTGGCACTACCCACAAATTAAATGTTTTTATACACTGAATCCTAGTCACAGCCCAGGTCAACACGCATAAACCTCTGGCAGTGCAGCATTGCTGGGGCCCTATGGGTTCATTTCTTTTATTTCAGACAGCTGGTTGGAGTGGTTAGCATGTTAAGAGGACAGTAACCAAAGTTCCTTTCCCCACCTGATCACAACAGTAATCTTGGAAGAGTTCCTATCCCGCAGCCAACTTCTCTTGAAGGATTGTTCAGATGATAAAACATGGAAACGATAGACAAACGGCACAATTAGGGTTCTTTTGCCCAGCCCCAATTCATCACACTGAGAGAAAAACCTTTTTAATATATATTTTACTGCAAAAGAAATATAGACACAAAGGAGTCCCCAATTCTGCACAGAGAACAATAGTGTTAAATACCCTTTCCTTGGAGGCTGGGAAAGATAATGCCCTTGCAGGATGAGCCAATAGCCTGGGGTCTCTACCTCCCCACTCCACCTCCCAGGAACACCCTACAGCGCTTCGGTCAGCCTTCCAGGAACTGCTGACAGGCCCAAAAAGCTGCTCACATGTCCCACCCCCTGAAGTAGTAACACACACTTCTTTAATTTCTCTAGCCTTGAGATGAGGACAGCTTGACTCCAGCTGTAACAAATTTTGCTTTTCTGAGAGAGCTTATCAAAAACTATGTTCCAGAGAAGAACAGGCCACTTTCTCTGCCTGGCAAGAACCAAAGACTTGAACCAGGACAGAGCAGGGTGTAGAATTATAGCCAACCCCTAATAACTCTATGATCAATCAGAAGGTCGTTTTCTTTACCCCCAGGCCATCAGAAGGGAGAACTATATGACCTTCCCTGGCATCTTAAGGAAGGTTGAGGTAAAAATGAGCCCGACAGGGGTTTTTTCCTGTCAAGTCACAAACTTGCAGCTTACTTATAGTGACCCCATAGCATTTTTAACGAGCCATTCTGGGTCGGTTTGCCATTGCCTGCCTCTGTGTAACAATCCTCGTGATCTCCCATCCAAATACCATCCAAATACCCGGGTTGTGAGCTTAGGTTGGGAAACACCAGGAGACTTTGGGGGCGGAGCCAGGAGTGGGCGGGGTTTGAGGTAGGGAGGGGCCTCCGTGGAGTTTAATACTATGGAGTCCACCCTCCAAGCTGCCATTTTTACCAGGGATACTGACGTCTTTAGAGCAGCAGTTCTCAACTGCCTTAAGGCAACAACCCCAACTGCAGTGGGCGCACAGGGGGGTGCGCAGGGGCACAGAACAATTGAGGCAGCGTGGAGGCAGCCAGTGACGTGGTTCCACCACGGCTGGCCATTGGCCACCCCCCCCCGCTGCTACCACTGCTGCCACTGCCACCGTGGTGGCAACCACCAACCTGGCAACTCCACAGAAGGGGCCAGGTGACCCCACTTGGGGTCAGGACTCCAAAGTTGAGAACCACTGGTCTAGAGGTAAGCTATAACTCTAGAGTGTCCCCAGGTCCTGCCTGGAGACTGGCATCCCTAGCAAGTACTCACAAGGGCTGAACCTGTTTCGCTTCTGACCCTCATTCAGCACACACTGGATAATGCACGTTCAAGGTGCTTTTGCAGTCTGCGTGTGAACAAGGTCAGCCTACCCTGGCCTATCCAGAGTGCTGTTGTTGTGGTGGTTGTTGTTATGCATCCATAATGTTCATTTGGAATGCGCCAAACATTGTTCCATACACTCCATTTCCTGATATTATAAATCCTGCCTGCCTTCGGGGCCGGTTTATCCATGTAGCATGTGATATGAGCCCTGCATTTCCAGGGGCCTCGCACAGCACCATCCCCACCATGAATCAAGGCTGTATCCTCTCTCCTCCCTCCTTTTCCCTCTTTAAGGACACTCAGAGTGATGCCCCGTTTCCATTGGGGGGGCTGCCCCCACCACAATTGGACTCTGTTAAAGGTAACGGTATCCACTGTGCAAGCACCAGGTCATGTCTGACCCTTGGGGTGATGCCCTCTAGCGTTTTCATGGCAGACTCAATACGGGGTGGTTTGCCAGTGCCTTCCCCAGTCATTACCGTTTACCCCCCAGCAAGCTGGGTCCTCATTTTACCGACCTCGGAAGGATGGAAGGCTGAGTCAACCTTAAGCCGGCTGCTGGGATCGAACTCCCAGCCTCATGGGCAGAGCTTCAGACTGCATGTCTGCTGCCTTACCACTTTGCGCCACAAGAGGCTCTGTACTCTGTTAGGGCCCCACAAATCGTTAAACCACTCCTGCCTTCCTTCTGCTGTCTCCTTGCCTACATTATGTTACAAAACAGGAGCAGCACAAAAGGATCCTGATTTCTCCTTGGCTCGAGGGATTGTCCCCTGCACACTAGCTCATGAACGTCACTGCTCTAGATTTCCACGAATAGACTTCTCACTTGGCAAAGCCCCAAGAGTGACATTCTAACATGCTCAAGAGACACAGAATAAAAATAAGTGTCTCCCATAGATCCATAACAGCTGCAGTCCAGAAAGATATTGCTATTTCAATCGCTGCGTGTGCCTGCCTTGCAGTAATCAAGCAACACTTCTCTTTCCATCCCAAATACAAATCTACCAAACCGCACAAGGCAAAACCCTTAAATGCAGCTCTGTGCAAAATTGCTTCTTTCTAGTTTTCTCCCAATGAGCCTCTTGTGGCGTAGAGTGGTAAGGCAGCAGACATGCAGTCTGAAAGCTCTGCCCACGAGGCTGGGAGTTCAATCCCAGAAGCCGGCTCAAGGTTGACTCAGCCTTCCATCCTTCTGAGGTCGGTAAAATGAGTACCCAGCTTGCTTGTTGGGGGGATAAATGGTAATGACGCTGGCAGGGGCTCATGGCAATTGTAGTCAATGAACATCTGGAGGACCACAGGTTGACTACACCTGCGCTAGAGGGCGTCACCCCAAGGGTCAGACATGACCCGGTGCTTGCACAGGGGATACCTTTACCTTTTACCTTTTAGTTTTCCCCCAGGGACCACCAACCCTTCCGGCTCTGTAAAGCAATTATCGAAGTTATAAATGCATCTCCACGTTGGAAGTGCAAAGCTTGGAAATGCACAGGCTCCTTCACCTGGGATGTTCTTGCTAGTTGCAGAACAAGATCCAGGCATATTTAAAAACAAGAAGAAGAAATGATTTTTTAATACCCTGCTTTACTGTCTGAGGGAGTCTCAAAGCAGCTGACAATCACCTTCCCTTCCTCTCCCCACAACAACAGACACCCTGGGAGATAGGTGAGGCTGAGAGAGCTCTGACAGAACTGCTCTGTGAGAAGAGCTCTATCAGGACTGTGACTAGCCCAAGGTCACTCAGATGGCTGCACGTTTAGGAGCGGGGAATCAAACCCAGCTCACCGATAAGAAACCGCTGCTCCTAACCACTACACCACGCTGGTTCTCCACAAAACAAGTGGAATTTCCAGTCAACATGACTCTTGTAGAAAGTCCTTCCTTATCTCCTGCCTTCTTCTTGCTGCTCTTGAATGATTTCCCAGCCCAATCCAACAACTCTGGTTCTGATCCAAAGTTAGCACTTACCTGGGTTGTGTTCCTTTGGAAGAGAGAGCGCTGGAAAAATGAGGCATTTGGGAAGAATTTGATTTATTTGCAGGTGTGCAGACAGAATACAAGGGGAGGTGCAGGGACAATTCTACAGGGCAGATCCCCAGAGAGTGCGAGAGATCCTGTACCCCGAGATGCCTCCTCTGACTCCAAGCAGAATCTGTCCTACCTCCTTCTTCCACCATCAGAACTTTGCTTCCTTTTCACGCAGATACACTCCCTGTTCACTTCCCCCAAGCCTCAGTGATCAGCACCCAGTGATCATTACAATACTTTACACTTTCTTTCTCTGTCTTCAGTAATTTCAGGAGGAAGGCTACTATTATACCCACCCACTTGACACCTGTGGTCACAATTGGGTTGATGATGGCTAATGCAATAAAGGAAGTAGATTCAGGGGGGTAGTTGCGTTGGTCTGAAGCAGCAGCAGATCTGAGGACCTGCGTATGTGATGGAGTGACCATTTGAATGTATGTTTTTTCACACTCTTATATTTGTCTGCCTTTTTGTATCTTTACATTTTTGTAAGTTTATAAACACTATTCTATAAGCAGTATTCCGTGTAACTATAAGTACATAAGACAAAGCCACTTGGAAAAGGCATTATTCTATATATTATTCAGCATTATGATTGTTCTATGTGTTATTTGGTATTATTCTGTTACATCTTAGTATTACTTTTTAAGACTTTACCTTTCAGTGATTTTTCCATATCAGTATGTGTTTGGTCTAGTAGCCCGATGTTCCAGGATTTTCATAAATAACCAGCTAGAGCAGTGGTCCCCAACCTTTTTATCACTGGGGACCACTCAACACTTGACAATTTTACTGAGGCCCGGTGTGTGTGTGGGGGTAGTTTACTCCTCTACTCTCAACCACTGCCCTAACGCTCTCTGATCACTATGGTAACGTTTAAACATCCCTTCAAAATAAGATACAGACACGCCACAACACTGAACATAAGGAACCTTTTATTTTCATGGACATTTTAACTCATGACAAAGACAAATCAATGGGAACCCCAAGCTTGTTTCTCTCCAACGAGATAGTCCCATCTGGGAGTGATGGGAGACAAGGACACCCGAAGTGTGTTGTAAAGGGCCGGGGGGGATGAAGTAAAGGGCCGGGGGGGGGGGAGAAGAAGTCCTTCGCGGCCCACCTCCAATTAGTCGAAGGACCACAGGTTGGGGATTGCTAAACTAGAGGACATTTATCGGTGGAAATCGTGCAATAAGTCCATCGTGACACAGTGCCCCGGATTCGGAATCACCTACTGCCTTTTGCCCCCCTCTCCTCTCAACCCCCAGACTGGCACGAGTCGGAAACTTCCACCTGGACTGAACTGGTTCTCTGTGGAGGGATTTTCACTGGAAGATGTTATCAGTGGTCCTCATCTGAATCAAGCCCTTGTATGCCTGGGGAATGAGTTCCCATCTGAGAACATATCTGCACAAAGTCAACATGGGGAACGTGTGAATCGGCTCTTGCATGTTAAATCGTCCTGGTGTACCTGCTAGGGATGCCAAAATTCAGATGGGGCCAGGAGATGTTCCCCTGGAGAAAACGGCTACTTCAAACAGTGGACTTTATGGTGGGGTGCCCAAACTGTGGCTCTCCATATGTTTGTGGACTACAATTCCCATGGACCTTGCCAGCACATGCTAGCAGGGGCTCATGGGAATTGTAGTCCTGGGACATCTGGAGAACCACAGTTTGGCCATCCCTTATGATATTATACCCTGCTGAAGTTCCTCCCCACCCCAAACCCCACCCTCCACAGGCTCCACCCAAAATCTGTAGGTATTTTCCAACTTTCCTAATCTTCGGGCAGCACCTGGACAGTTACTTATCCTGGATGCTTTAAGCTGATCCTGCATTGAGTTGGACTAGATGGCCTGTTTGTCCCCTTCCAACTCTATGGTACTATGAGATCCTAAAGTGCCTTTCCATTCACAGGAGGCACCTCTATTCACAGAAGAGGGCAATTTTCATTGAGTTCCCTTCTGACAGCAGCCCCACACTTTGAGCCCCTGATGCCCCAGGGTGTCCACTGAGCACAAGGGAGTAGTTTCAGGGGACATGGATGACTACAGTCACAGTAGGAGGCAGGAAATTACTGTTTATGCAGCACAATTCCACCCACACTGCACAGGATTCAAACCAATATTCTTCTGCAAAGGTAAGGGATGTCTATTGTTGGCTGGCAGGTGCCCTCCACTAACATGCTACGCTGATTCAAAATAGTTTGGTGACACAGGGAAGAAGTTGAGGGCCTCTGAAGAGCAGCAAGAAAGAGGAAGGGACAATTTTGAAATCTTATTCCACCTTTCAAAATCTCCCCTTCCAGGATTCTCTAGGCTCCGTAGGCCTTAAACAGCTCCAGTACCCAACCGATGATCATCTGCTCTCAAGATTCCATCCAGCTGCTCTTAACATCCCTTGCTCCTGGAGCGCATTTTAATTTCCCTCCCTCTTTTGGCTAATTTGCAAAGTAAAGGCCTCTACCCTGTCACTCCACTAAACATTGTCTGGAGACATCTTCCAAATTAAATGGTTCTTCCTCCAGCAGAAAAGTCATTTAAGTTCAAGTCCTTAGGCTAAAGGAACTCAGGAGGTTCTTGCTCCAACGGAAAAGTCATTTAAGTTCAAGGAAGGATCCTCAAGGTGAAGCAACTTCCTTCAGTTTAAGGAAAGATACCACCCAATATATTTCTGCATGCCAGGGGAGTCCCCCGAGCAGGCAAAGATGCCTCTCTTAGAATCATAGAATCATAGAGTTGAAAAGGACCTCCTGGGTCATCTAGTCCAACCTCATCACTCTCCTCTTAACTCCCCTCAATTTTGTCCACATCCTTCTTGAAGTGAGGCCTCCAGAACTGCAAACAGAACTCCAGGTAGGATCTGACCAATGTGGTATACAGCTGGACTATGACATCTTGCAATTTTGATGTGGTACCTCTGTTGATAGAGCCCAAGACTGCAACTGATCTCAAGGCAACGCTCACCTGAAAATGACCCCTTTGAAAGGTGGACTTTGGGTTTTTAACCTGCCAAGGTCTCTCTACTACCCAAACCATACCCTCCTGAGACTTTACTACAAAATCTCCAAGTATTTCCCAAAATCTGGAGATTTGGGGGGTGGAACCCAGAGAAGGTAGGGTTTTTAGAGCAGAGAGATTTCCATGAGTATAATGTAATAGTGTCCACCTTCCAAAGTGGCCATTTTCTCCAGGTGAGCTGATCTCTGTCACCTGAAAATCAGTTGTAATAGAGGGAGATCTCAAGCCACAACCTGGAGCTGGCAACTGTAACTACAACAGTAGTAAGTCCCTAGGATGTGAGTTCCAGGATGTCCTAAAGTTGGAATATCAATGTTATAAAGCACTATAAACAAACATTTGACTATGGGGAGACAGAAGGGAACAATGCGCCAAATATATACAAATGACAGCTACACATGAATGTGCTTTTTTTCCTGGTTTGATAAAGAGACACACAAGCAGTTCTAACCCAAGGGCTTGTTCACATTAGAATAAAAAACAGTGTGTTTCCTTTAGCCTGACAACTGCCAGATTAACCAGGGGAATGAATAAACAGGGATTAGGATTCCTGGATCTGCCATTTTTAATTACTTCCTCTGAGCTCACAAAGGCTAATTGAGGATCCTTTTAACCAGCCAACAGCTGAGCAATACACTTTGGGTTCCGCCAATATAAGGAGCAACAGAGTGAGTCGGGCATCATTACTGTCAATAGGATCAACTTAATACCTGGTTATCTGTCTGTGATCTGAAGCTTTGGTTGTGCTTCTGGGGTTATGGAGGCCACTAAAGTAGCTTCTATAAGTGAAGCCTTATAGCTCCTCTGCAATAACAAAGCTCTAAGCTGGCAGTAAGAGCCTCTTGTGGCGCAGAGTGGTAAGGCAGCCGTCTGAAAGCTTTGCCCATGAGGCTGGGAGTTCGATCCCAGCAGCCGGCTCAAGGTTGACTCAGCCTCCCATCCTTCCGAGGTCGGTAAAATGAGGACCCAGCTTGCTGGGGGGTAAACGGTAATGACTGGGGAAGGCACTGGCAAACCACCCCGTATTGAGTCTGCCATGAAAACGCTGGAGGGCGTCACCCCAAGGGTCAGACAAGACTCGGTGCTTGCACAGGGGATACCTTTACCTTTACCTTTATGCTGGCAGTATGGCATTTGGCTTCTGCTTAAAGGGCTCTTGGTTGGGTTTGTACAGACCACTGGCAGGCATCCAACTCAGTCTAAGGCACCCTCCTCCAGGTATGTCAAGAAACCCCAGGGTTTCACAACCCCCTGGTTGAGAAAGCTTGAGTCAGAGCTTCAGATTAGGGTCTGGGATACAGATTCCAATCCCCATCTTTTTATGGAAAGATTCAAATGGGTAGCCGTGTTGGTCTGAAGTAGCACAATAAAATCAGAGTCCAGTAGCACCTTTAAGACCAACAAAGATATATTCAGGGCGTAAGCTTTCGAGTGCAAGCACTCGAAAGCTTACGCCCTGAATAAATCTTTGTTGGTCTTAAAGGTGCTACTGGACTCTGATTTTATTGTGCTTCTTATGGAAAGTTACTGGTGATTTCAGCTTAACCTACCGTGCAGGGTTGTTGTGAGGATAAAAAGAAGATGTAATGTAATCTCCTTTGGTCCCTGCTGTGGAGATAGGTGAGATATGAATGAAGTGAATAAATAATAAATATAGCTGAGAACAAGCGAGAGATAAAACATAGATTAGTGAATGACTGAGAAGGAGAGAAGGGGGCAGGGAAAGGGCAGAGAATATGGGTATTTGCTAGGAGGAGGTGGAGAGGAAATAGTGTGGGGAAGGGGAGACAGATGATTTCCCCCCCCTCCCGCCTTTGAGTGTTCCTTATGTTGTGTCTGTAGACCTGCCAAGGACCAAGCTTGAGGTCCAAGGCAGTGTTGTAATTCTGCACTGCAAGCAGCCAATGCACGGCTAGAATCCAGTCAGTTTAAAGAGCAACAGAACACACTGGCAGGAAGATCCTTTTGTCTGTAGACAGATATAAGTTGGGGTTTTAAGGGGCGGAGGGTGTCGGTTCAGTCTCGCCTCTCGATACCTCATGCTGGGGTCACAATAAACAGCAGATTGAACCCCCAGTGGTCTTGGCTTCTTTCAAACTCACAGATATAACAAACACCTTACTTTGCAAATAGTCTGACCCAAAGGCGGCCACCACACAACCGGGCTGTAGTTTTGCTAGGCAGAGGCTGCTGGTGGGAGGAGGAGGGGGGGTGGAAAGCTTAAGACAGAGGGGCAGATGTGTACGTTGGCTGTGGGGTGCGAAAGAAGGAAGGGGAGTGGGAGAAGCTGTGGGGGCTTTCAGGAAAGGGGAAGAGGAAATGGTGAGGGAGGGGGACATGAGATGCCTCACACGAGCCCTTGCAGGTCTCCCCCCCCCTCCCGCAAAATCATAACAACAACATGAATTAGTAGTATTAAAAAGCTCTTTAGATACAAGCCAGAGGCATGAAAACAACACCAAACAAACACCGAGCAATCTCAAAAGCATCCATAAATCAGCCCTCCGGCTAGCAAACACAACTCAGCAGGCTAAAAAACAAACCAGCCCTTGGTTCGAAGCCTGAGTAAGGAGAAATGTCTGGGGCTGGTACCTCAACGGTAGGCAAACCTCTAGGGGGAAGGCATCCCAAGGCAAAAGAGCTGAGCTTCCAGCCATAGGCCAGGATCCAGCAGGGTGTCCCCCTCCGTAAGAGGAAGCGTAACCAAGACTCGCTGACTCCTCAGGTCTCAAATGGTTTAGTCACTTACTGACAGCCTCACAGCCTTGTGTGGAGCGAGTGTCAGTTTGTGCAGCCCCCCACTCCACCAAGGAAACAGTGTCGGTTCCCACGACAGGGCTAGAGTATGTCGAAATGTCAAATTCTGGACATTCTACCATTTAGGAAGTGAACGATTAGCGAGCCATTTAAAGCTGCACGTCTGTGTTTAAGAAGGCAAGAGGCGCTTTCTGAGTTTAAAAGAAACTATTCCAAAAGAAATATTGCAAAGCATACCGGATGGGATTGGGCTGGCAGGCCTCAGGGAGGTAACCCACGTTATTTGATCTGCCGGCTAGGCAACCCCTGTTTGCATCAGGGGTAGTCAAACTGCGGCCCTCCAGATGTCCATGGACCACAATTCCCAGAAGCCCCTGCCAGCATTCGCTGGCAGGGGGCTCCTGGGAATTGTAGTCCATGGACATCTGGAGGGCCGCAGTTTGACTACCCCTGGAGGTATTGGTTTCATTCTGCAGAATGGTGGTCTGCCGTACCTCTAGTGCTCTCTCTCTCTCTCCGTGTTTCGAGCACGGGAATACGGTTCCGCCCTGGTGCTATTGAAAGCCACAGCCAGCCCACCTCGGATTAGAAGTCAGGGCCATGATGTGAAAATGGGTGTGAAAACCTCGGTCCCTCCCTTTACGGATTAAGACCAACCTGCACACTAAGCTGCCTGTTCTGGCGTGGGGCAACTTCGGATGGCTTGCACCTGCTTCACCCGCTGACTCATTTTCCATGAAACTGGATTGGGCAAGCGGTTACCTCTAACAGGACAGGTCCCAATGAGCCATTCCGTGCATCCCCGAAACAGGAAGCGGAATTGGAAGTCCTTTAAACAAGGCATCAATTACAGCTGCCGTTGCTGTGCCCCGCGATCCTGGTGAGCCTGTCTCTGGGCTAGTGTTGATTGGCAAAGGACCCTGAAAGGAAGATGGCACTCGGAATGGGAGATTTCGCATGATTGATGGATGGATTGATTGTACAGCATGGGTGTAAAGTAGCCAGGAGATCCTAAGATTGTCTGGCTGCCAGGCAAGAGATATTTGGAGGTGGTTTGCCACTGGCATCTCCCTAGGGTTGGGAAATACCTGGGGACATTGGAGCTGGGAGTGGGTGGGAATTGGGACAGGGGAGGGACCATTACGTGGCGTGTAATGCTATGGAGTTCCCTGCCCCAAAGCATTCCCTTTCTCCAAGGGAACTGATCTCTTTTGTCTATGCAATCGGATTAATACCTCTGCCTGTTAATTGGCCATCCACTGATGAAGCAATTTTTAATAACAGAGTGAAAAAAAGGGGGAGAGTGTATTTGGGGGGGGGAGAGTGTATTATTACCTGATTACAGCTACACTGGCCTCAACGCACGGCTTGGCGGAAGAGCTCCATTTTACAGGCCCTGCGGAACTGTTGAAGTTTCTGGCAGGGCCCTGATCTCACTTGGGAGCTCATTCCACCAGCCTGGGGCCAAGGCCAGGCGCTCCTCTTTGGGATCACTAGCCTGTCGGCATGGGCAGAGTGCAAAGCCCATGGATGTCGGTTTCTGTCAGGATAGTTGTATTTTTAGGGGTATTTTATTGGGATTTTTATTGAATGTAACCCACCACGAGCCTTCCGGGAGTGGCGGGCTAAAAGTCAAATAAATAAATAAATAAATAAATAAATAAATAAATAAATAAATAGATCAATAAATAGGGATATTCATATAATAAAAATAATGTATTTTTAGCTTGTCCTTCCAAAAATGCTCGGGGCAGGCAACAGTATCCATAGGAACATCCTACAAAAATAATTAAAGATTTATTTATTCTTATATTTATGTATTCGCGCGCTGCCTCAGAGCAAACGGCTCAAGTCCCGGCTTCCAGTCTGCTCCCCGCGGCACTTTCGGTCTTCGACGCCCCTTTTAGCCACCCGCTCTCCTTCAAATCCCGGCTACTGCAGGGGGAGAAGCGGGGAGGGAGCCACCTCTTTTCTTCGAGATGCAGAAGCCTTTCCTGGGCATGGAAGCCTGTTTGGGGTTTCCCCGATTCTGCAGTTAGTCCGTGGCAATGCTTATGCTGGATTAAGCGGGAAGCCAAACCTCCGTATGGAGCGGAGCTCTCAGAACCTAAATCTCTTTCAAGAGCTCAGAGCCTGTCCGGATGTCCCTGCTAGAGGAAGCTGCAGCGGGAGATTTCCCGAGGAAAAGCATTCTGGATAAACCCTCATATGACGTTAAAGGCTTCGGACGGACCGCGTGAGGCGTGACGTCACAGGGCAAGCGGGGATCCCGAGGGAAAGCTCAGCCTGGGGTTGGGGGCGGAGCCCGGCGCGCGAGGGGAAATCCCCCCTTTTCCGGACTAGGGAGGAACTGCGAGCGCGAGTCTCCGCGCTGCGCCTCTGTGACGTCACGGGGAGGAGTGGGAATTCCGGGGAAAGCCCCTCCCCCGACGGGGCGGTTCCCTCCGGACGGCGGGAGAAGCGCCTTTCCCCGCCATGGCGCTGGGCCCCCTCCTGCTGCTGGTTCCGGCCTTGCTCAGTTTCCTTTTCACCTTCGGGACTTGCGTGGAGCTGATCCGCTTCGTTTCTCTCCGGGCGCTGTTCGTGCAGCCGCCTGCGGGGGCCGGCGCTCCCCACCAGCGAGCCGGTGCGAGTTCTTGCGGGGAGAGGGAGAAAAGGCTGGGCTGGGCAGGGGGCGGGAATCGGCGTTCAAAGCTGCTCGCGGCGTCTTCGGAGGGTCCCCCCCCCCCCTTAAAACGTTATTATGCATTTAGATTTTGTACTTTATTTTACTTGCCCGCCATAACCAGAAGACTGAGGGTGGGTCGCGCAGGATTGAAACCGGTTCGAACTGTGAATGAAACTGCACAACAAAATTGAAATGCTCAGTAGAGCCCCGCTATTTGTTAAGGCAAGATCACGTTTTACGTTGGAGCGTTTTGCACCTTTAGCATCCGCTGCTGGCGTCTGCATGCGGGGGAAGTTCTTGATGTGGCTCACTGTGAATTCCAGTGAGGCCCGGCAGGTATACCTGGCCAGTTGCCGTAAATAGCAAGTATTATTCCATTGGTGGCTTTCTCGGGAAAAGGTCTAAAGTGACTCCATGATGAGAGCCAGCGTGGTGTAGTGGTTAAGAGTGGCAGCTTCTAATCTGGCACGCCAGGTTTGATTCCCCGCTTCTCCACATGCAGCCAGGTTGGGCTAGTCACAGCACTGATAAAGCTGTTCTGACCGAGCTCTTTCAGGGCTCTCTCAGCCTCAACTCCCTCACAGAGTGTCTGTTGTGGGGAAAGGAAAGGGAAGGCGATTGTAAGCCAAAGCGGCATATAAAAAAACCAAGTCTTCTTGTTCCAGTGAGAGGTCCCTGTGAAGCCTGTAATGCAAGGGTAGTCAAACTGCGGCCCTCCAGATGTCCATGGACTACAATTCCCAGGAGCCCCTGCGAGCGAATGCTGGCAGGGGCTCCTGGGAATTGTAGTCCATGGACATCTGGAGGGCCGCAGTTTGACTATCCCTGCTGTAATGTGTAGTCATAAATAGATGTTTGCGGGCATGGATTTTGTAATTAAAACAAGGGTGTGCAGTCCATCCCTGCCTCCTCACCCCGTTGCCCTACTCAGCCTTATTGTTGTCAGATTACTATCAGTAGGAACCACAACTGACAGAATTGCCCTTATATGTGATTCTTAAAGATTCAGCCATCTTTTATTGGCTTATTCCTAGGTCCTCTTGACTCCCTCTCGGTGTCATTTCCAGGCCTCCCTGGGATTTCCGAGAACTTGATCCACAAAGCTGTCTCTTCCACGAGGCCCGATGAGAAGGAGGTTTTAAACCCAGCCAACTTGACAGCCTGCCCTCCTACCACAGAAGCTAGATAGTTATTCTGACTGCTTTCCTCTCTCAGAAATTTGGCCACTTATGAACATTCTGTGCCCCCATGCCAAGTCATCTCAAATCCTGTCAGAGTTTTCACGGCTACAAGCATGACATTGGATACAGATTTAACAAATTCAGGTGGGCAGCCCTGTTGGCCTGAAGTAGCAGAACAAAGTTTGAGCCCAGTGGCACCTTTAAGACCAACAATATTTTATTCTAGGTGTAAGCTTTAGTGTGCATGCACACTTCCTCCGCACACAAAAGCTCACACCTTGAGTACAACTCTGTTGGCCTTAAAGGTGGCTCAAAGATTTAGCAAACGTTGATAGACCTTCTCATTCCAGCATGGAGTGTTGCAGGGATCCAGACACCAGTTTGTTTTTAGGTGCCACTCCTCCTATGCTAGGTAAAAAAATTCAGTTTCCTCAGTGCCAGATTTCTGGATGCCCTTGTGACCAGATACCTGGGATTTCCAGCTTGCAGGGAAGCAATATTCGCATGGTCTCTTTCCTGTTCTGTAAAGTAGTCCCTCGTGAGCCTTATGGCTCTACCAGACCTTAAGAAGATGCTGAGAAACAGAAGGAAGTTGAAGCAGCTTTAGTCTTGGTTCTGCCATCGACTCTGCCGGGAGGGAACAGGATGCAAGAGGCCTCTGCTCAATTCAGCCCTTTCTCCTTGCAGATGCTGCTCCCAGTTACGAATGGAGAACTGTCTTCAGGGACCCTGCAATTCTGCACCCCCTCATGATGGATGTGGGCCTGATTGTGGTCTTCATCCTGCAGCACAGTCTTATGGCCACCGAGCGGGTCAAGCGCTGGACCAGCAGCTGCTTTGGGGTCCTGCAGAGGTCTGTTTATGTCTTCTGCACAGCCCTGGCCCTCCAGGTAGGAGAATCGACTTCTGGAAACAGGGTGGATCATTAGACCCGGTGTGGGGTGGTGGTTGGACTGGGAACAGGAAAGGCCTGGGTTTGAATCCGTATTTGAATCACCAGATTTATTGAGTGGGATGGGATCGTTCATGCTTTGTCAGCAACTTTTTGGAATTGGGAGTATGCTATCTTGAAAAGGAGAAAAGGGAGTATGCTATCTTGAAAAGGAGAAAAGGTGAGTGATCTGTGTGAAGAAAGGACAAATGTATTGAAGGCCAGTGATCTAGGAATGTAGAAGTCCCCATGGTGAAATATAAGTGAGGCTAGCAATGTCCTAGACCTGAAAGGGGTCCCCGGTTAGTCCAACCCCGTCTAGTGCCGCAAATCCCAAAATAGAGATCCCCTCCCGCAAGGGACACCCTCTGGAACGAATCTCCAAACTGACTATACAAGAAAGAAACTGATTGCACCGAGATGTGTTAAAGTTTCAATGTTTTGCATTGGAATACGTTTGAAGGTTTTAATGCTATTTATGCTAATAGTTTTGTACACTGCAAAACGGTCTGGGAGGGTGGCATATAAAATAAATAAATAAAGTTGAGATGCAAACTCGTTTCTCTTGGCATCACGGTCATAAGCTACGTCTAGTTGTTAGGGCAGTGAGGCTGCCGAAGCAAACTTCTGTTTTCGGACTTGGAATTTGCTCCTTTCTGCAGTTCCATGTCTCCACACTCGAGACTTCTGTATGAATGCCACTGATGCATCTTTTGCTTTCCTGCACAGCTACTGATGAGGTGCTGGCAGCCGGTACGAGATGGTCCCATGCTCTGGAATGCCCACACGGAACCGTGGGACACCTGGATTCCGCTCATCTGCTTCATCCTCCACTTCATTGCCTGGCTGGTCATCTTCAGCATCGTCCTCATCTTCGACTATGCGGAGCTGATGGGGATCAAACAGGTAACTTGTAGGCTTTTTTGCTGCCTGCAGAATGACAGTCACTTAGCTTGACAAGCCAGCTTGGTGTAGTGGTTAAGACTTCTAATCTGGCATGCTAGGTTTGATTCCCCGCTCCCCCACATGCAGCCAGCTGGGTGACCTTGGGCTTGCCACAGCACTGATAAAGCTGTTCTGACCGAGTAGGAATCTCAGGGCTCTCTCAGCCTCACCCACCTCACAGGGTGTCTGTTGTGGGGGGAGGAAAGGGAAGGGGTTTGTGAGCCGCTTTGAGACTCCTTTGGGTAGAGAAAAGCGGCATATAAGAACCAACTCTTCTTCTTCTTCTTCTTCAGTAATCTCAGGGCTCTCTCAGCCTCACCTCCCTCACAGGGTGTCTGTTGTGGGGAGAGGAAAGGGAAGGCAACTGTAAGCCACTTTGAGACTCCTTTGGGTAGAGAAAACCGGCACATAAGAACCAACTCTTCTTCTTCAGTAATATAGAATCATAGGATGATAGAATCATAGAGTTGGAAGGGGCCATACAGGCCATCTAGTCCAACCCCCTGCTCAACGCAGGATCAGCCCAAAGCATCCTAAAGCATCCAAGAAAAATGTGTATCCAACCTTTGCTTGAAGACTGCCAGTGAGCGGGAACTCACCACCACCTTAGGCAGCCTATTCCACTGCTGAACTACTCTGACTATCAGGGGCTCTCTCAGCCTGTCCGTTGAGGGGAGAAGAAAGGGAAGGCGAATGTAAGCTGCTTTGAGACTCCTTCGGGGAGAGAAAAGTGGCATTTAAGAACCAACTCTTCTTCTTCAGTAATATCAGGGCTGTCTCAGCCTCACCTCCCTCACAGGGTGTCTGTTGTGGGGAGAAGAAAGGGAAGGCGAATGTAAGCTGCTTTGAGACTCCTTCGGGGAGAGAAAAGTGGCATTTAAGAACCAACACTTCTTCAGTAATCTTAGGGCTCTCTCAGCCTCACCTCCCTCACAGGGTGTCCGTTGAGGGGAGAGGAAAGGAAAGGCAAATGTAAGCCGCTTTGAGACTCCTATGCGTAGAGAAAATCGGCATATAAGAACCAACTCTTCTTCTTCAGTAATACCAGGGCTCTCTCAGCTTTACCTCCCTCACAGGGTGTCTGTTGTGGGGAGAGGAAAGGGAAGGCGACTGTAAGCCGCTTTGAGACTCCTTCGGGTAGAGAAAAGTGGCATTTAAGAACTCTTCTCCAGCAGATGTGTGATCAGATGTTTCCCTCACGGGCTCTTTCTCCCCATAGGTTTATTACCATTGCCTGGGCATGGGGGACCCGCTGGCCGTGAAGTCCCCCCGGGCCGTCCGCCTCTTCTCCCACCTCCGCCACCCTGTGTACTTGGAGTTCCTCCTCCTCCTCTGGGGCGTGCCCTGCCTCTCTCTTGACCGCCTGCTCCTGGCCTTGCTCTTCACGGCCTACCTCACCTGCGCCCACAGCCTTGACCAGCGAGACTACCTCTACCTGCGCGCGCAGCTTGACAAGAAATTTCAGGTCTTCTCCCGAGAGGAGGCGGCCTATGGTGTCCTGCTGGCTCAAAATGGCCCCTCTGCCTACAAGGAGAACTGAGGAACGGGCCCAGGAACGGTGGCTGTTCTGGCTTGCCAGGCTATGGCAGACTGTTGTCCGGCTCTCCCCCACACCCCATGCTACAGCACTGAATGATGTAAGGTTTTCGGCCTCCCTTTGTTCTTTATGCACTGAAATTTGAGCGGCCTGCAGAGATAACCCAGGAACTCTTGTCTTCCAGCAGCCTTCCTTGCTTTGACCTACTGTCTCACCTACACAAAGCTGTGATTCACAGCACCGAATCTACTAGGTTAGAGTCTTTGTGGAGGAGTTTGAAGCTCAGGATGTCTGGTTGTGTCTCCCAGGTTTAGGAGCAGGAACGGTATGGAGAGGGTTAAAATTATGCGTTCCCGCGGGCCAAGATTTGTCACAAGCTCTGGGAACAGGAGTAAGATTTAGATGTTACGCGACTGATGGTGTCTGATAAAGGTGGCCAATATCTTTTTTTTCCCTGTAAGGCTCCTGTGCCTTTAATAGCAGCATGCCAGTCTGGAATCCTACACACAGCATTTTTCATCCTTGTGAAAGTTTTATCTGTTGGATTTCTGCCCCTTGCAGCTATTAAGGCACAGGAGTTCTGTCATTCTGGGTCTTTTCCAATTCTACGTTGGTATGTTTTTGGCCCATAAGAATGTGGCTAAGTTCACTGTTATTAATTTTTTTAACTTTGCAGTGGATATCGTGCCAAGATGATTTTTAAAGCGAAATGTTTTAACTTCAACCTCAGGCTAGAGGTCCTTAAATGACAAGAGACTGGAGAACCTGTGAAATGGCCTGGGAGCTTTATTTTTAGATATTCGTGTTCTTCTGGGAGAAAGGCTCCAAGACCTTGATTAATCTCCTGTCCGCCTGCTTGTTTCTCCTCCGAGTCACTTTGTTCTTAGCCGTACCATTAGGCACCCTTGACTCCCAAACCGATGCCTACTTGCGTCACAGAGGAAAATGGCTTCGAAAGGGCAAATGTTCCAATTTTATCCAGATTAGGGATGAGCAGTTCTTTAAAAGCCTACTCACAGGACTTTTTAAAAAAAATAATGACCTCCTCTTCAAAATAATTGGTAACTTGCACTGATTTCTATAAAGCTTGGCTCAATTTTAAACAGATGTTATTTTTGTCCTGTAGGCTTACTGTATGCAATCATCGATTTTTATCATTGGAAGTCAGGATGTCTAGGTTCGGGGAGGGGAGGACAGAAAGTTGGTGATTGTCTTGCAAAGAGGAGCTCCATATTGGGAGCGTGCTCTCCAGTTCCAGAGTGCCCACTTCTTGCTCAACGGGTCTTATCTCTGATAGGTGGGTTACAACTTCCTAGAGGATCTAGCATTCCTAGTGACCGGAGTGCTTGGGTAGTATGATGAGGTCCAGATCCTGTATCACCAAAGAGAGAATCTAGCCCGATTCAGCATCATTTGTTGTGTTTGGGTGGAAATGTCTGCACCTCCCTCTTTTAAACACCCAGGAGCGTATTTCAGGCCTGAGGCTGACTACTCCCAATATGGATGGAATCTGAGAATCATGATCCGTGGGGAGCCTAGCCTTACTTTTTGAATAAGGAGCCTAGCCTTACTTTTGTAATGCAATGTCTTGAAAACCTAGCCCCTTGCTTTCCCGGCTGGCCTTTCATTGTCTTTGTTGCAGTTTTTATATATGCCGATGGGATATTTTTTTAGAATCCCGGATTTCTCTGTAACGCGAACAAATACACGATTATTTTTAAAGCCGCCTGTTTTCTTCTGTTCTGTGCATCATAGAGTACTTCACAGGCTGCCTGTTGTGGGGAGAGGAAAGGGAAGGCGACTGTAAGCCGCTTTGAGCCTCCTTCGGGTAGAGAAAAGTGGCATATAAGAACCAAGTCTTCTTCTTCTTCAGTAATCTCAGGGCTCTCTCAGCCTCACCCACCCCCACAGGGTGTCTGTTGTGGAGAGAGGAATGGGAAGGCGACTGTAAGCCGCTTTGAGCCTCCTTCGGGTTGAGAAAAGTGGCCTATAAGAACCAACTCTTCTTCTTCTTCTTCAATGTATTTTGGGTTTGGTCACATCTCTTAAGGGGGGAAGGGCTACAGTCCAGGGTGATGAAGATTCAGAGAATATCCGAGTCCTGCTGAATCCATCAAGGAGTCCATCTAGTTCAGCATCCTGTCTCACCCAGTGGCCAGTCAATTCCTCTGGAGTTGCTCTTTGCAACCCTTCTGACCATGGAGGTCCCTGCTGAAATATTTTTCATGCTTTAAGGTACCAGGAAGTGATGTCACCAGGCCACGCCCCCCAGAATTGAGAGGAGTCTTGTGCTGCAAAGGTTTAAATAGCCAGGGCCCCTCCCCTTCCTGCCTCCTCCAGGTCCCGTCATTGGCCTCTTTGGGAGGGAATGGATCAACCTGCCCAAATAAGGGGTGGGAGGGCTCTCCCCAGCTGCCACATTGAAAACCCCCACTCCGTGGTACCATTGAGGGGCCGGCATAGCATGGCATGCTACCGTGGTTGGGAAACCCTGCTCTAAAGAGAGCCAGTTTGGTGTAGTGGTTAGGAGTGCGGACTTGTAATCTGGCATGCCAGGTTCGATTCTGCGCTCCCCCACATGCAGCCAGCTGGGTGACCTTGGGCTCCCCACAGCACTGATAAAACTGTTCTGACCGAGCAGTGATATCAGCGCTCTCTCAACCTCACCCACCCCACAGGGTGTCTGTTGTGGGGAGAGGAAAGGGAAGGCGACTGTAAGCCACTTTGAGCCTCCTTCGGGTAGGGAAAAGCGGCATATAAGGACCAACTCTTCTTCTTCTTCTTCTTCTAAAGGGCCAACGGACAGGGCATAAGAGGCTGAGATCTTCCCCTGATTTTGCCTTCAGGAACTGGTACTCAGAGCTGCCCTTCTCAACTTTTTTACCATTGAGAAAGCCCTGAAACATTCTTCAGGCTTCGAGAAACTCCAGAATTGGTGTGATGGTGCAGAATATGGTTGAGAAGCAGAGCTGTGTACGCACCCAACCCCTCCAGGCCCATCACTGGCCATTTTGAGAGGAGGCCTAAACCTTTTTTCTGATGCACATGAGATACACTCTCAGCACAGAATTATATAATAGCAAAGAGTGGTGACCCTAGGCATCTATCATAGGAAGGTGGTCTCCAAAAAGGATAAAATTTACATATTTTGGTTGGAGCCATAATTTACAGATCCCATTCAACCACTCAGCTACACTTTATAAAGAGTTTAATAAAGATATTTCTTTATATAGAGTGTATTATCATAGTTCTGACCACTGAGGAAGACCCAGTAGGGTCGAAACGCGTTTGGTCTTATGTGCTGTTAGTTCTGTATAGTTTTTATTGTTTTTAATTGTGCACTACAATAAATAACCAACAAGTTTTACATTATTTTATTGTACAGCTCAGCTTCTGAGTTCCTTCCATTTTGAGAGGGGGGAAATGGGTCAACATTGACCACATACGGTCACATCACCCAATGGATGTTGAATATAAATCCATATTAAATTAATTATCCCCCACCCATTCAGGAAACCCTTCAAGAAACCCCAGGGTTTCACAAAACCCTGCTTGAGAAAACCTGGAATAGAGAATGGGGAAATTATTGGAGAAAGTAGGGAGGCTAGTTGGGTTTTTGGACTCCTACGGGATCTTAGTGCCTGTAAAAGGAGCGTGATCCTGACCCCGCAATGGTGAATCCTCGGAAATCCACACGGCTGTGCCAGAAGGGAACTGTGGCTACACACAGATGTCTTTGGGAGCTGTTCTGTTGGCCTCTAGCCATTCTTCACAACTGGATTTTCCTGCCTGGATAAGACAGTCTAGCTGTGGGATGTTGCTCTATACAACAATAGGTGGGTGCTGCCCCTGGCTTGGATCCAGCGGAATGTTTATCTAGGTGGAACAGCAACAGCTGGGTTTTCATTCCCTGCTTTTCACTCCTCCCCCTGTGAAGCCCATAGTACCCGGGAGGCGTATGCTCTTCTGCTTGGGAACTGTGCCTGCAAGCAGCACGGGTATTAATAACACAGCGCTCTGACATGCATTTTTTTGTTGTTAAAAAGTACACACACAGGATTGAGAGATGCCTCCTAACCACCCAACCAGCAAACCAGTCTTGACAGTTTTTTAAAAAGAGGCAAACAGTGCTGCATTGACAGCAGCATACGGTTTTTATTTTGACATTTGGTGCTTGGGTGTAAAAAGGTAAAGGTAAAGGTATCCCCTGTGCAAGCACCGAGTCATGTCTGACCCTTGGGGTGACGCCCTCCAGCGTTTTCATGGCAGACTCAATACGGGGCGGTTTGCCAGTGCCTTCCCCAGTCATTACCGTTTACCCCCCAGCAAGCAAGCTGGGTACTCATTTTACCGACCTTGGAAGGATGGAAGGCTGAGTCAACCTTGAGCCGGCTGCTGGGATTGAACTCCCAGCCTTATGGGCAAAGCTTTCAGACGGCTGCCTTACCACTCTGCGCCACAAGAGGCTTGGGTGTAGGTGGGGTTAAATATTCAACACCCACACCTTTTGCTCTTCCCTATTTCGGGCAGCTCTTCCTTGTCCGTTCCCCATCTGTTGCTACTTGGAAATTTGACATCCAGGAGTGCTTCTTCACGGTGCCTGTTCAGTGTTCCCAGAGGGGGCTATGTCCTCATATACATGGAGAGGGGGGGGAGGCCAGGAGGGCATCCTTTTCGGCAAAGCAATTCTGCCCACACTCCTCCTCTTGGGCTGCTCCCAGGTGGAGGCAATCTTGCTCTTAGGAGTTCTTTCTGCTGCAAATGGCGAGGTATTCTTTGTGACAACAGAGGAGTTGTACGAAAGCGTTCCCCCCCCCCCATGCTTTCATGCCTCAACTCACGGGTGGCTGCCATTTCCCACCCCACCCTGGGAGGGCACTTTTTACAAATTTAGAGTCCTGTAACAAAGAAAACAAAGAGCCTCTTGTGGCACAGAGCGGTAAGGCAGCAGACATGCTAACTGAAGCTCTGCCAATGAGTTCGATCCCAGCAGCCGGCTCAGGGTTGACTCAGCCTTCCATCCTTCCGAGGTCGTCAAAATGAGTACCCAGCTTGCTGGGGGGTAAACGGTAATGACTGGGGAAGGCACTGGCAAACCACCCCGTAGTGAGTCTGCCGTGAAAACACTAGAGGGCGTCACCCCAAGGGTCGGACATGACCCGGTGCTTGCACAGGGGATACCTTTCCCTAACAAAGAAAACAGTGCTCCTGGGGGTAGGGCCTGCAAAACCATGCTCCTGTCTGTGCCCACACTTTGGCCTTTTCCGAAAAACCTTGTCTAAGGTAACAACAAAGTGGGCAGGGGATGATGACAATGCAGAAGCATGGAAGAACAGATGTCATGGGGCTCCCCACCCCCCAACACAGTTCAGAATGCCTATCTGAACGCACATCCCATGCAAAGTATATCCAGTTGGGTCAAAGGGAGGGAGCATCCAAGTGGTTTGCCTTAGCAGCAAAGAGATGTCTTCTCTGCCCCGACCTTTTGAGTAGATTCATTCTTACAAAACAGAGAAGGCAAAGGGGGGGGGGTGATGAATCACTGCAAAAAGACATCCCCCATTTGTAAAAGTTCCTCCTTCCCTTTCCCACTCGTGCTCAGCCCAATTTTGGTCGCTAAACCGGGGACTTCCGTGCCTTCTAAGGCAGGGGTAGCCAACCTGTGGTCCTCCAGATGTTCATGGACTACAATTCCCATGAGCCCCTGCCAGCGAATGCTGGCAGGGGCTCCTGGGAATTGTAGTCCATGAACATCTGGAGGACCACAGGTTGGCTACCCCTGTTCTAAGGGATTTATGCTTTTCGAACTGCAAAGAACTCTGCCCCCGTCAAAACACGGAGAACGCAGGGACGAATCCTACCATCAAAGCCGCATTGCCGGACCCACGGCGACTTGTGCAAGGCGGCTCTAATGAGAAGGCGACGTCTGAGATGGGCGTGGATAAAGTGGGCGGGCCAGAAAGAAGCTGGAGTCGCCTCCTTGTAAACTTTTCGTTACGGCGCTCCGAAGGTTGCCGGGTGACTCACGCCATTGCAGCATCCCAGACCGACAAAAACCGGGCCCCGGTGAAGCCGTGACGCCCACAACGAGGACTGCGTTGCTCTGGGAGAGGTCAGCCTTGCTATGTATATTGTAGGTGGTGCAATTCACCAAAGTTAACAGCCAGGAGAAATCCTCTGAAGCGGATAGCAAAGGAAGGTTCCAAGCAGCTGGAAAGATTCAAGCGCGGCCAGCTAGATCATAGAATCCTAGAATCATAGAGTTGGAAGGGGCCATACAGGCCATCTAGTCCAACCCCCTGCTCAACGCAGGATCAGCCCAGAGCATCCTAAAGCATCAGGTATGGGGACTTCATCCGCTATGTGCCCCTGAAAGATTCTACATTTATCACATGCCTATATACGATGAGGTGTGCATGCACACGCATGCTCATTCCTTGATGTTGGTCTTACAGGACTCGAACTCTGTTCTGCCGCTTCAGAGCTCCTCGTCTGAAGCTATAATACAGGGGTGGCCAAACTGTAGCCCTCCAGACCTCCGCAGACTACAACTCCCATGAGCCCTTGCCAGCACGGCCGATTGGCAGGGGCTTATGGGAACTGTAGTCCATGATCATCGGGAGAGCCACCGTTTGGCCACCCCTGCTGTAGGATATCCAAGCAGGGCTGCCTCTCTGGAATGACACAAATGGGGAAAGGCAATTCTGGGGCTGCTAGATATTTCAACAACAAAGAGGAATCTTCCCGTTTCAGAGCGTTTTGTCTCGGATTCCTAGAGGCAGGGATCACAGCCGGGGGGGGGGGTTGCCTTGACGTTCGGTTTCTGAGCTTTCCATGGGCACTGCCTTGGAAGCGCAGGGCTGCGTGGACTTTGACAGGTCCAAGAAGACAAACTTCATGATCTTAGCCACTACCCCTCTCTTGCCTCTCCTCCCGCCCTACCAGCCGACACCCACCAGGGGGAGATGGGCCAGGAAATAAACATCACCTTTATTGATATACAGTAGCTCTGGAGTTTGGGAATGCGCTCTGGCAGGGCCTCCCCTCTCAGTCTGTCCAGCAGGGGGAGCTGCTAACACTCATCCTCCCCGAGCAAAGCAAACAAGTTCTGGCCGGCAAACTTCCCCCTTCTGGAGGGAACGGCCAGGCTAGGCCCGCTCTTCGATGCTGCGAGGGGCTCCTCCTCCTCGCCTTCTTCGTCAGCGTCCCGGTCTTTCTCTTCGTCCTCCTCTTCTCCCGAGCTGGAGATCTCGTCTTCCTCCTCTTCCTCCTCCTCGCCGGAGCTGGGCTTCCCATCCTGACGGTGAGCCTCTTGCAGGGAGGAGATCTCCGCTGTCTCCGGGTGACGTTCCCAGGCGGCTGCGGGAAGGGGGACGGGCGGGAGAGGGGGCTGTCAGTGGTGGTTTTGATCCACATCCTCAAGGCCAGAGAACTACACAGGAATCTAAAGCACTATTCTCCCCCGCCCACCCAAAAAAACATGTTTCTAGTCCTCAAGGTTGCAGGGAAATGCTTGAAAGTGTTTGAGTGATGCTTGGTGAGACCTCTGAAAGCCTGAAACTGGAGCGTGGGTGGTGTAGTACTATAAACCCCACGAATTTCACTGCTCGTTCTTTAGCTTCATCAGCCATTATCCCCCTTTCAATGTTTTCTTGGCATCCTTGAGGACTAGAACCTTGCGTTAAGGAACACAGAGACAGCAGAGATTTCTCACTATAGCGAATTCTAGGCTCCGTATCAAACGCTGTGCCTCCGTAGCACCATCTGCAAAAACCTTACACTCCCCTCCCCCTTTCCGGGTTTACAGGGCATGCAAAACCAGCAGCAATATTGCCTGTCCCTTCCTGTCCAGGCCCCACCCTGGCTGACCTCACTTCCTGCCTCCGCCGCACCTCCCTGCAGTCTCTGTTCCCATACCAATTCACCTCACTCGAACTGCGGAGTTTCGTCTCGCCCTGAAATAAAAAGACTGGGCGATGGAAGGAATTGCAGGCTTGGAGGCAGGCCTAATGTTTCTGTGGGAGTAGGATGGGAACCAGCCCGGAACCAGAAAGAAAGCTGCAGAGGCAGAGCTGGACAAGCAAGAGGGAAACAGCCTATGGCAGGGGTATTCAACCTGTGGTCCTCCAGATGTCCATGGACTACAATTCCCATGAGCCCCTGCCAGCATTTGCTGGCAGGGGCTCATGGGAACTGTAGTCCATGGACATCTGGAGGACCACAGGTTGACTACCCCTGGCCTATGGAACTGGAGGCTGTTGAAGTCAGATGGCCCACAGGCTACATATCACTTATTCACAATCCTGGCCTGTTGTCCTTGGGCCCAGTGGAATGCTGGGCAAGTTTCCCATAACCCCCTTCTCCGCAGTACCTTTGTGTGCAGCGTAGCCCGGGGGCCGCATGCAGAAGCAGAGGCGCCCGTCCACGGCCAGCCGCAGGAGGCTGTTGGCCGCCCGGTAGACGTCGTTGCGGGCTCCTTTGGCGGTCTTGTAGCCTCGTTTCTCGGCCCAGGCTGGAAAGCAGAAAGCAGCCAATCAGAGCGAGACTGAGACTCATGCTGGGCTTCCCCTTTCCCACTGCAGTCATTAATGCAGCTCTCCTTGTGCCGCCAGGCGTTTTTTTACCTTCGCAAACATCCCAAGCGCACCAGGGGGGTTCGGGCTTGCTGGGTTCCGCATCCGGATGCCGCAGCTTGAGCAAGGCCTGGACTGGGATTCGGACGGCCAGGTACCCCACGGAAGTGTAGGGTTCCTGGATCTGGGAAATGGGGTAGATACCAGCCAGGATCTAGGAAAAGGAGGAGGATACGTTGGGGTCAGACGCCTGCCGTTGTCTCTGTCACTTTGCCAGGTGCAGGCGAAAAAAGTAAAAAATAAAAATAAAATCAGAGTCCGGTGGCTCCTTTAAGACCAACAAAGATTCATTCAAGGCATGAGCTTTCGAGTGCAGGCACTCTTCCTCACTTGAAAGCTCACTCCTTGAATAAATCTTTGTTGGTCTTAAAGGTGCTACTGGACTCTGATTTTATTGTGCTACTTCAGACCAACATGGCTACTCATTTGAATCTAATAGTAAGAAGAACCAGCATGGTGTAGCGGTTAAGAGTGGAGGCCTCTCATCTAAAAAACTGGGTTTGATTCCCCACTCCTCCTCCACATGCAGCCTGCTGGATGACCTTGGGCCAGTCACAGCTCTCTTAGAACTCTCTCAAGTCCACCTACCTTAAAGGGTGGGTCTGTTGTGGGGAGAGGCAAGGAAAAGGTATTTGTGAGTGAAAAGTAGGGTATAAAGCCCCCAGCTTTACTGCTAATCCTAATATAAGAACCAACTCTTCTTCTTCTTCTAATAATACTTTCCCAAATATGGGCAGAGACCTCAGGAATGCCAAATCAGAAAGCCACCTTCAGCCCTTTCCCCGGTCTTCTGTCTCCACTCCCACACTCATTCTCAAGGCTCCCCAACAAGGGCTGCATCTGCCTTCCCTTCTTCGGCCCAGGGGGCCTCAGGGACCAAGGGTTGAGATTCAACAAAGAGTCCTGCATCTGAAATCCCTTCCTTGCCCCGAAGTTTGCTCAGCTGCTTAGAACAGGCCACTGGACAGACCGATGGAGCTGCCTTCTACCAAGCCAGGCCAAGGGGCCACAGGCCGGTCATTTCTCTCCTGACCGGTCAAGACACTGCAAGGTCACAGGCTCTACTACCTGGGATAGTTCCTGCAAGGGCCAGGGGTCAGCCTGGGGATGATGTAGCTCACCCGTGACCCTTTGACACTTGGTGACCGGACTCCATAACAAAGTGAAGGCTCAGGAGCAGGGATCCAGGCAGGAAAGAACCATCAGGGACAGAACTTTCAAATGCCCCGCCAAGGTCATCAGAAGGCTTTTCGACAGCCTGTCCATGAATTCGACTCTGGTCCCCCAAGAGTCGAAATTGTATATAATGCATGACTGTGTACATCAACCCGGGAAATGGTGGCTCGCCCTAATGAAAAGTACTGCGTTGCTAGTGCTCCTCGATTCCCGCCCCCCTGCTTAACAGGCCAACATGGCTGCCTTCCATTTTCACCAGCACGGCATTAGGGTCAGCAGGCCGTAGCGAGACTCGGGTTCAAATCCACACTCCGCAAAGTTGCACCTTTCTCAGTCCATTCACTTCAGTGGGCTGAGAAGAGTGTGACTCTACTTAGAAGTGCCCTGAGCATGACCTCATGCCAGTCACTCAAATCTTAGCTTCCACCACAGATTCCCATCTTATCTCCCCTGCCCTAGGATTTCTGGCTTTCAGCTCCTCCATCTCGGTACCCAATCCCTCCCCTGTCCCCGGTCTTTCCCTGCTACATTGTTGCCGGTGTTTTACCTGCTGCTGCCTGTCCACCAGAGAAGGGAAGATGAGCCCGGGGCAGTCGCAGAGCTTGACTGTGGGCGTCAGGAAGTAGGTCTGGAAGTACTTGGTGTGGCCCGGAGTGCGGGAGACGCTCACCACTTTGCGGCCCACCAGCCCGTTGATGAGGGAGGACTTGCCCACGTTGGGAAAGCCTACCAGGAAGGAGAGCAGAGCCACAGGAGGGCGGAGTTAGAATCCGGAATGCGTTTTGGGGCTCGGCCAATCAGGCCTTCCCCTCTGGAGAGCAGGCCTCTTTCGACAAACTTACATCTTCCCAAGCCAATGAGAACAAAGTTTGCCCAAGGGCTCCATATATTTCCTTTTCCTCAAAGGTTTCTTAAGAATGGAGCACAACACATCCATTCGTGTTTCTTTACTTCACTTTGATGTTGAGTTGTGTCTAATTTTTTTCTTGTCTAAAACTGTCAAAATCCTGCAGAATGCCTGTACTAAAATCAATGGGCTCAACACTGCCTGACTCTCCATAGGATCAGACGGCAATAGGCTCCCTTCCGTATGTACCTGTGAGCCAAGCACGGTCGTCTGTTGGTTATCCCACTGTTTAAAGCCAGCTTAGTGTAGCAGCAGCCTCTAACACGGAGAGCCGGGTTTGATTCCCCACACAGTGCATAAATTCTACCACTGACCTACAGTCATTTTATTTATTTGGACTTCTATTCCACCCCGTCTCAGCCAGTTCCCCCTTCCCTTTTCTCAAGGCTTAAACGTTCTGTGCCATCCAAAAGTACTGCTGCAAGTCAACAGCTATGAGAAGGACAGAGAGTTCTGACATAAATACGGTGGAGTTACGGGAATTTGACAAAAATCGTTTTTCCTCTCTGCTCTGACTGCCATCTTCATTTGCCAATAGACAGTGCAATACTACTCCCCGGTTGCTTTAACATTGTTCTTTATATCCCTAGTTCTTTTCCAAGAAGGATGTGGAAGTTATGTGCAGTAAATTTCCAGAGCAGCCCCGAATCACACCCTTCTAGGTCCACTGAAGTCTGCCTAGGACTGCACTGCTAATCAAGCTGATTTCTTTATGTGTTTGCGACAGTGTCCATCTCCACAATGGTTCCTAGCTAGGCTTGGCTTCCTCCCCACCAGCAGATGGCGCACTCACCCACACAGCCTACTGTCAGGATGCCATCCTTGTAGAGCTCCTGGGAGGGCTCCCCAGCCTCCATGGCCACATCCGTTTGGTGCTCCACTAGCACAGCGGCCCCATCGTCGTCTTCCTCCTCCTCCTCGGAGTCCTCGAGGGGCAGGCGAGCGCTGGCTGCATCCCGCTCGATTTTCTCCTTCCAGCTGCTCAGGTCAACTGAAGAGAAGCCACACGAGTGCAAACCAACACAAAAGAAAAGCACACAACCGGAAGGGTCAGATCCTGCAATCCATTCCAGAATCTAAGGACACGAGTGCACACTCGGAGAGGTGTGATCTCTTCCTAGGGGACAATCAGACACGCTGAAAAGTATGAAGAAAGAGTATTTTCTCTTTCTCCCAAGCCTTCGGGTTATCCAATAAAACTGATTGGCAGTCGATTCTGGGCAGAGAGAAGACAATGTTGCCAAGCTGCGGCCATTAATCCCTAGGAGAAATCGTAGTGGGGCCTGGCACGTCCTTCCAACATTTCAGCCGCAAGTGACACCTTCAGATGGTTTAACCATAGAGTTTTTGTAAAATGCTAAAGCATCCCCGTGTCACTTCTGGTTTTAACAGGAAGTGACGTCAGTGCTGCGGGGCGATGCTGGCATGTGCTCCCGCCTCAACCCCATTTCTGTTGGAAGTTGTGCTCTGTGCGATGTCTCTTGCATCAGCATTCTTCTCCCACAGCCCCTGAGCTTTCATAGGAGCTCCCCACCCACGTGGGCTCAAAAGGTGAAGCTGAGGAATGGGACTTCCTGAGCAGCCTTGAACTCCAGAGTCTCCTGCTGTTACAACACACTGAGCCTGGCTGACAAAAACAGAGTGAATCTCGGCCTATGGACACTTCCCCCCTGGCTCACCTCTTCCAGCCGTGATGCTTTCGCATGCGCTCAGTAACTGATCCGGGCCCATGGCTGTGCTCCATCCCTTTCGCCGCTTCCGTCGTTTCTTAAACACTGGCAAAGGGGAGGCAGAAGGATCAAGATTGGGCCAAGATTATTTACGTTTAAAACGATGAGATATGGGAGGAGTGTGGGAACTATTGAGGTGGGAACAGGCCCTCTGTACATCACACCTCGTAACAAGCTTATCTGCCACCATTTGGAAGGGAGGTTATACCAAAAAGAAGCAGATTGGTCCCAAGAGCTACTCAAGGATGACCAGACTTGAGTCGGGTTGCGTTCGGCTGGCGTCTGAATCGGCCATTCCGGCCTGCCGCAGCCAGCGCCTCGCCAGGGGGGGAGGGGAGTGTGTGCGTCCGCACACACTCCCCTCCCTCCCATGGCGCGGCACTGGCTGCTTCGGCCTGGAGCAGCCGATCCAGATGCCGCCGCACACAACCCTAGCTTTTAGCCTCTCTACAGAAAGCAAAATTCTGCGCCCAGTGGAAGGTTTGCCGGCGGGATGGTTTTAATGTAATTTATGTGAGGTAGTATATTATGTGACCCACCTCAAGATGGCTTGGCTGATAGCAGCAAGCAATAAATCCAATAATGACAATAATTAAAAAAAACATCTCTATTTTACCCCAAAATCCTGGACAAGAACCAATTTTATTTTCTGCACCCCTCCATCATGTTCTAAAATCTTAACGTTTGACCATGTCTAATTTTTATATCCTGCTCTGTGACCATACAAATCCATAAATGAATATGAAATGAACTCCTGCGGTAGCACAGGGGAAACAGGGCTGTAAAGCCAGGGCCAAGGAGGTAAGATCTCAGGAGCTCAAAAGGGGTGTCAGCGTGGAGGGAGAGACCAAACCAGCGTGTCTGGCTTCCATCACAAATTATACATATAGCTGTGGGGCTCGATGCTCGATGCCTGACATCTTAATTCCTCTTCCCAGCTCAGAAAACAGTCATTTAAGGGTGAGTGGGTTAAGGTTTAGGGCAGGGGTAGTCAACCTGTGGTCCTCCAGATGTCCATGGACTACAATTCCCACGAGCCCCTGCCAGCAAATGCTGGCAGAGGCTCATGGGAATTGTAGTCCATGGACATCTGGAGGACCACAGGTTGACTACCCCTGGTTTAGGGTACAAAAACCTTAGACCCGTCAGCCCCTCTAAACAAGGACTGCCTCCCCCGGCTTTGATGGCCTCCATGGCCCTGTCCAACTCTAAGATTCTGTGCTCTGCAAAAGCGTTCCGAGATCTCAGCAGAAAGCTCTCCCAGATCTCCAAGATCCTTTAACAACAGAGGTCAGAAACAGAACCTGCAGCTTGTAAGCAGCAGGGGATTTATTCTTCTCCTAATCCTCAATTCTTGATTTCCTTGCAAGGCTGTTTACAGAATTAAAGTTCAGAGACGGTCCTCCCAAGTGTGCTATCCTGGTATGTGGGTAACTATGGTCTTCCTGGTTCTTCTCCTCTCCTGCTCCTTACTGACTTTCTTGGGCCATTCAGAAGGCCACTGCAGACAGTACTTGAGCTGTGAAAGCCTGGTTCTGTAGCCCGAGGAATAAGCCTGTTATAATTTCTTTGCTGACTTTCTGACATAGAGCGGATGAGCGGCTTCTTGGATGGATAGTATTAATAATGCTGTAATACCACCTGCGGTCACTTGATGTCGCTATAGCGTTACTCTCTCTTTCCCGGTAATCGGGAGCCAGTCACTCTGGGACAAGTCAACAAGACCCCTGGATCTCAGCAGCTCTTCCCAACACATTATAGACTCCCTTTCCCCATCTGAGCACAAAGGCAAAGTAAGAGGCGGACATTCAGAATTCCTGTTATCCTGCTCAGTGTTATGGTGACACTTCTGACACGTTACCCCCAAATCACCACTATAACTATAATGAACAATACCTGCACTCGGATCCTGGTCTTGCTGCGGATAGGAAGTGAAACAGACCACGTGAACTTCCGGGAACCGACTCTTGAAGTAGTACTTCCAGGCTACTACCAGGCTGGGGGGCGCCAAGTCAATCTTGTTCAGCACCAGGATAATGTTTCTCTTCATCTGCTTGGTCACAAAGTCGTAGAGGGCTGGGGAAAAGTTGATCACCTGGGTAGGAGGGGCCGGGAAGGCAGAGGACAGCCAAGTTTCAGCCCTAATAATCTGGACTGGGAATGTGGGTTTCCGTCTAACAGACATGGGATTGGAATTAGGTGGCAAGGAGGGTCTTTTGGGGGACACCGCAGGCATTGTTGGCCTCTGACCAAATTCAACATGACACAGGCTATCGATTGGCTCCTGAAAAGTCTTGGTTCTTTTAACATTTTAACAAATAAGTTTTATTTAAAAGCAGTACACTGCTTCAAGCAGTAGCTGGACAAATACGTCTCTCCTGGGTGCTTTAGACCAGAGGTAGTCAACCTGTGATCCTCCAGATGTTCATGGACGACAATTTCCATGAGCCCCTGCCAGCGTTTGCTGGCAGGGGCTCATCGGAATTGTAGTTCATGAACATCTGGAGGACCACAGGTTGGCTACCCCTGCTTTAGACTGATCCTGCATTGAGCAGGGGGCTGGACTACATGGCCTGGCCAGCCCCTTCCAACTCTAGGATTCTATATTACAGAACTGTTATTTCTTAAAGCCATTAACACAGGACATTTTATAATACAAAAAAAAAAAGTGGAAAAAAACCAACCAAATATTTTTCTAGAAGACATGTTTTAGGAGGAGAGGGAAGAAAAGATCCATAATATTACAATTATAATAGAATTAGAACAAGACCCTCGCTCCTAAGGAAAGACCTCTGACTTGCTGCTGGGCAAGGGAGGAGAGATAGGGTATTAACTCCATAGGACAGCCATCGTTTAATGTATTGGGGATTTTGTGAGCTGGGTAATTCTTCGTTTTATTCTTTTATTGTAAACTGCTCCGCATCTTTGAGAGCAGTGGTATATAAGTCAAAATATAAATAAATAAATTGACATTTTATAACTCAGTTATTCCTTTCCATCTCATTTTACAGATTTATATAGTCAATATAGTCTAAGTTAGGACTCCCATTATCTTCTGAAGTCTGACGTTCATCTGTTGTGCATCAGATATGTAAGTTTTGCATATTCAGCCATTTTGTTTGACCAGTCCATAGGAGACAATATAATGTTAGAAAGAGAGAGGCCAGCTTTTCTAGTAACGTTCAGGAAGATGGACATGGCCAGTACAGCTCCCTTAAGCATTTCCCCTGCGTATTTTCAAGCGTAGACCCTCCATGTCAGTCACCTCTCATTCCCCAAGAGACTCACCGCAAAGCAACAACACATTAATCTGCTGCCTAAAAGTCTACTTTTTCTTTCTGTGGCTGGTTTACCAACATTGTCAGTCAGCTCGCTCCTTCTCTACATTGCTATAACCAAGCCAGAATTTTGGGCCAACGTGACCAAGGAGGCGGAAGGCCCACCATCGGCATGAAAGCAAAGCGTCCTTACCGGGTGCCGGATGTCTGTAATAAGCAGCACAATGTCTGACATCTCCAGGACACGCCAGAGCTGCCTCCACGTCTGCGAGAGAAGATTAGAAAAAGGCTTGAGGACGACGTCCCCTACTGACCCAATCAGTTTCTCAGCCTAGTCAGAACCCGTGTCCCTTCGAAGCCGGCGTTCTTCTCCCAACTTTTTCGAACCCTGACTTTTTCAAATGCCGATTCTGTGAACTTAACAACAGAAAAAAGAACCTATCCTAGGCCACAATAAACAATTTCAAAGTGAATGCAACTAAACGTGTCTAATCTCTTCTTTTTATTTGAACAACCAAAACGGCCTCCAGATTATAACCGTTTTCAAGACTGCCTTTTGACTAGACTGCCCCGTACCTGTGAGCCAAAGGCCACATATATATTATTTAAATCCTGCCAAGAAGAATTGATCCTATTGAAGGACTTCATTAGCAAACCAAAAACAACCACTGATGAAATCTTACTTGAAAACGGTTATAATCCGGAGGCCGTTTTGGTTGTTCAAACAAAAAGAAGAGATTAGACACGTTCAGTTGCATTCATTGTGAAGTTGTTTATTGTGGCCTAGGATAGGTTCTTTTTTCTGTTGTTGTACTCATTTTGAACCATCCTTTTTTTTCGTGGTGATGCTGTGAACTTAAGCAGATTGCAAGGGGGTAAG
Source organism: Paroedura picta (assembly GCF_049243985.1). Lineage (NCBI taxonomy): Eukaryota > Metazoa > Chordata > Lepidosauria > Squamata > Gekkonidae > Paroedura > Paroedura picta. The sequence goes on from NC_135371.1 coordinate 12,714,099, forward strand.
TGGGCAGAAGGGATTCTGTTGGTGATTGTCTCTTGTGACTCTTTCCTGCATGCCCAGGGAAAGGAGGATTGCCACTTTGCGATCGAGAGGCACATTTCTGCCAGGCCAGACTGGCCAAGGATTCGGGGGGGGGGCACATCATCTGGGCATGGAATTGGGGTCACTGTAGGTGGGCAGGTAGTTGTGAATCTCCTGCATTCTGCAGGGGGGTGGACTAGAGTAGCGATCCCCAACCTGTGGGCCACATGTGGTCCTTCGACTAATTGGAGGTGGGCCCCGAAGGACGCCTTCTCCCCCCCCCCCGGCCCTTTACTTCATCCCCCCCCCAGCCCTTTACAACACACTTTGGGTGTCCTTGTCTCCCATCACTCCCAGATGGGACTATCTCGTTGCAGAGAAACAAGCTCAGGGTTCCCATTGATTTGTCATTGTCATGAGTTAAAATGTCCATGAAAATAAAATGTTCCTGATGTTCATTGTTGTGGCGTGTCTGTATCTTATTTTGAAGGGATGTTTAAATATTACCATAGCAATCAGAGAGCACTAGGGCAGTGGTTGAGAGTAGAGGAGTAAACTACCCCCCCCCCCACCGGGCCTCAGTAAAAGGCGTTGAGTGGTCCCTAGCGAGTGGTCCCCGGTGATAAAAAGGTTGGGGACCACTGGACTAGATGACCCTTCCACCTCTATGGAATGCATGACTGCTCCATCACAAAGCTTAATTCCTGTCTGGTCTATCAGTTCCCACTCCTAGGGTTTCTTTCAGTGGCATTTTGTTGGGGGAAGAATCTGCAAACCAAGCCACAAGAGAAGAGATAACAAATGAGAGCAGGAAATAGTACTGTGATTCTTGTGAAGGTTCAAGGCGGTGGGAGGTTACAGTGGATGAGCGATAGGGTTGGGAGCGTCCTGCGTAGTGCAGCGGGTTGGATTAGATGACCCAGGAGGTCCCTTCCAACTCTATGATTCTAAGAAACAGGTGAGGAGACCACAGAGAGATGCCGAATGGAAACCAAAGCAATAGGCACCCAAAACTGCAGCCCTCAGGCTCTTGAAACCTCACCTCCAGGTTGTGCTCCAAGTAACTCAGCTGGCTGGGCTGGAATGTACTATAGATGTTCTCCAGATACTCCCGGAAACACTTCTCTTCTTGGGCCAGCAGCTGCTCTTTGGTCATGTGGTAATTCCAGCGTGGGCGCTTGGGAAAATCCAGCGCTGAGAGCAGAGGAAAGGTAAAAATCAGTCGGGAAAAGCAGCCAACATTCGGGAGGGAAACACCTGAAGCTGCCAGTCATAATAAATACTATCAAACTCGATCATCCCAAGTTAGATGGGCCAGTGGTGTGACCAGTGGTCTGCCGGGCTCTTTATTAGCGACTTTGACAGTGCTGTCCTCGGCCAGAACACAATCCTTCCCATCGCCCGAGATCTTTTAACTGGAGAAGGCAGGGATCCAATCGGGAAGCGCCTGGTTGTAACAAGCAAGCGCTCTGCCACTGAGCCATGGAAAGAGAGAGTGAGGCTGTAATATCCTACATCAGGTGTAGCTAACCTGTGGTCCTCCAGATATCCATGGACTACAATTCCCATGAGCCCCTGCCAGCAAATGCTGGCAGGGGCTCATGGGAATTGTAGTCCATGGACATCTGGAGGACCACAGGTTGACTACTCCTGTCCTACATCACTCGTTCCGTCAGCAGCTCTTCTACTCTGCACCATCTGAGCAACGTCAAAGTGACCAAGGGAGATGGAGACTTTACATCCCTGTACTTTGGCCCAGTCAAAGGAATGGGGAGAGGAAATGGAATTACGGAACTCTGGTAGGCTGAAGGGCACCGAGGAAGTGATGCAGTCACCACAGCTATTCCCGGCATAAAACTGAAGTGATTTTCAGTCCGTTTTCCCAGGGCCATGGAGTTCAGTCAAGAGGCACAGACAATAACAGCTTTCGGCGGAATACTGGAAATTCGGGTTTTACAAGAAGCTGGTGTTTTTCGGTCTCTGAAGGACCTCTGAAAGAAACGCCAAGCAGCCTCTCTTCAGAAGCCATAAACTGATAGGGAACTCTCAAGGTGTCTGAAAAGTCCCTTCTGATAAAGGGGGAAAAGGGGAGAGCAGATCAGGTCCTTTTCTGTGGTGGTTCTAGAGCAGCCCTTGTCAACCTTTTGACCATGGAGGAACAACTGAAATATTTTCCAGGCTTCGAGGAACCCCAGAAGTGGTGACAGGCCCCTTCAGAGAAGCGGTAGCAAAAGTAAGATGCGGGAACCAGTCAATCAATCAATCATTTATCGTTTCTGTTGTGGAGAAAGAGGTTAGGCCTGTAGAGCAACGGGGGAAGTGGGCTACAGTGATGTCAGCGGCCATCCGAATTTCTGAGAAAGGCCACATAACCCCTCAGGAGCTCTGCCCTAACCCCGAGGTTCCCCGAAACCCTGCTCCAGAGAACCAGCTAGTATCTGAGCCTCGTAGGCCACGTCAAAATGATAACAGTACTTTTTCTTACACGTCATTTCAAAGTATCGCTGATAAAGGGTCTCACTGCATTGTTCTGAAGACACAAAATATGGAAGCCTCCACAAGGAACACACCACTTGCTAAACACGTTTTGAAAAAAGACAGGCCGACATACAGGCCTGTGAGCAAGAAGGAGGGCCGGGGGGGAGGGGTGTCCTGTGGGAAAAACTTACATGAAAGTGTGGGACCCCAGGCTCCTCACGCTGGAGAACTCCATCAGTCAATGGTGGTAGAGCTCAATATTAACATTTGTGCTCTAATCAAAGAGTCTGAGTCTGTCCTATAAGGCAGTGGTCCCCAACCTTTTTATCACTGGGGACCGGTCAATTCTTGACAATTTTACTGAGGTCCCGGGGGGGGTAGTCTTTTGCCGAGGGACGTCACTGCCGCCTTAGCCCCTGCTCCACTTGCTTTCCCGCCGGCGACCCTGACTTCCCGCCACCCGCTGGGGCGGCCACTGGAGAGCACCAAAGGTGAGCTGGCGGCAGAGCAGCAGGGCAGCCCCCGAGGCAGCAGCCGGGGAGGAGGACAAGGAGGAGCCGGTACTGACTGATCCACCGACTGGTACCGGTCCCCGGACCGGGGGTTGGGGACCACTGCTATAAGGTTCATTTTCGGACTATCCAAAATGGGTGTTTCCACCTCCACTGGGCCAAAGTCTAATGGTCTCCAGACCAGGAGCAGTGGTGAGTGAAAGAGAGGGAGCTATTTTGCCACTTCTAGACACTGAATGAGACTTTCTAGGAACACCATCGCCAGAAGCCTCTTCTGCTCACCTGAACCTGTTTTGTACACGTCCTCTATATCCACCTCCATCTCAGCTTCTGGTGCCGGCTCCAGGACCTTTTCCCGGGCAATCTTCTTCCGCCGTTCCACGTCCTCTCTGCTCTCCCGCTCAAAGTGCAACCGATACCTGTTGGGGTGGGACGGGAACAGCAACGAAAGGAGATGAGGCAGTAATGGGCGGGGCCAGGTCGGAGGGACAGAAGCGGAACGCCCCGCCTTTTCTGCCCTTCTCCAAGAGCCTCTATAGTTGCTCCCCAATCAGCCCAGCGCTACCTGTTGGGATCGTAGCCATGCTCTCCTGGCTTGCGGACCTGAGGCTGCTGGTTGAGCTTGCGGACCTGGAGGGAGAAGGACTCGCTGTCCGACGTGTCAGTGTGGTCCTCGTGCCTGTCATGGCTGCCGCTCCGGCTGTTTGAGCTCGATCTCACGCCATCTTGGAAACCTGGGGGGGGGGGGGGGGTGGAGACAGCAAAGGGATAAACAAGGAGACTGTGAACAGTCCAATTCCAAGATGGCGGATCTCTTCGCCTTCCTCTGGTCTTACTCCTCATTTTCGGTGAGCGGCCCTGAATCTCCAGATGGAAAATTCCCAGGCCTTTAGGGAAATTTGATGCTGGTGCGATATGGTGCGTAGCTGATGTCTAGAAATTCGAGTCGTTCATCAAACTTGGCTGATTCCCTCTGAGAATCACTGTCCTTTCAGGACAAAGAGTTTGGGATTCTTCCTCCCATCCCCAGCCACAGGACCAGCCCCTAACCACCCAATCAGATGCAGGAGTAGAATAAAGCATTTTAGGACTCATGTCTTTCCCCAGAGCCATTTTATGAGGCCCTACTTGGCCCTCAGTCCACGTATAAATAAATAATAAATTGAATAAATAAATATCCATTCTTTCTCTGAATGCTGGCAACCACACTGTTCTGCTAGAGGGCCCTACAAGACAGAGTTGTTCCTCCAGGCCTATGGATGAGGCCCTGATGGCCCATCAAATACTGCTGAAACCGAAGGAAGATCTGCCCTCCAAGGATTTGACCCTCCCACCCAGTTTAAATTAGTTACTGGTGGCTATTATAGAAAATCATAGAGTTGAAAGGGACCTCCAGGGTCATAGAGTCCAGCCCTCTGCAGAATGCAGGAAATTCACAACCACCTGCCCACCACAGTGACCCCAATTCCATGCTCAATGATGCTCCTCCGCAAAAAAAAATCCCAGCGTCCCTGGCCTGTGTGTCCTGGAGGAAATTCACCTCCAACCCCAAAGTGACAATCAGCATTTCCCTGGGCATGAAAGAAAGGGCCACAAAAGCCAAGTTCTTTTAATTTCATAGGTATGTTCTGGGATTTTATGAAGAGATTTTATTCGGATGGATGGTCTATTTTAGGCTGTTACCTGCCCTGAAATTTTAAGCAAGGGTGGGTTACAAAAATATATTTTTAGTTTATTTAGAAGTCCAGACGACTCCCATTGCTGTGATCCCCCCAAATATGTTCTCTCGTTGGCGTTAGCCTCAACCCAGCAAAATGAAAGCCTCTTTTGCACAAGGAAGAGAACTGTCTTCCTAGGTCACAGTAAGGTCCATCTAGCCTTTCTACAGGGGTCAGAAAGATGCTTCCAGGAATGCCAGAAGCACAATAGTGTCCCTCCTTGTTTGCCCTCCAGAAACTGGTATTCAGAGGACTTGATAGCTCCATGGGTATTGCAGCCTTCGATAGACCCTCCAACAGTTTATCTGTACCCTTTTAAAAACAATCAAAGTCAATGGCCACCACCAGATTCCATTAAAGCAAATGCCCGAGATTCATGATGCATCATATGGGGGTCTTTTGGCTGCTTTAAGCCTACTGCCAATCAATTTAAGGGGACAACATGGAGATTCAATAGGTCTCCCTTTCCATCCTCACCACACTTTTTCAGTGAGTGGTTTGATTCCCCATTCCTCCTCCACATGAAGCCTGCTGGGTGACCTTGGGCCAGTCACAGTTCTCTCAGAACTCTCTCAGCCCCACCTAGCTCACAAGACGCCAGCTGTGGGGAGAGGGAGGCAACGGTACGCCACTCTGAGATACCTTGAGAAAAGCAGGGCATAAAAGCCAACTTTTTTCATAATTTCATAATCTCCATTGTTCTATGGCAAGACACTAAGCACTGAGAACAGAGTCGAGTTTTCCCTTTCTTTTTCTGCCCCAATAGAGTTGCTTTGGGGAAACTCAGCAGATTTATTTCTATATATTTTAACCCTCTTTTATCCCCAATGGGGGCTCAAAGTATCTCACAATATTGTTCTCCATCCATTGTTATTTATTTATTTAATTTATAGACTGCCGCGTCCAGTGAACTGGTGGTTAACAAGAAAACATCATAACAGTTTAAAACACCCCATAAAACAGGGGTCGTCAAACTGCAGCTCTCCAGGTGTCCATGGACTACAATTCCCAGGAGCCCCTGCCACGAATGCTGGCAGGGACTCCTGGGAATTGTAGTCCATGGACATCTGGAGGGCCTCAGTTTGACGACCCCTGCCATAAAACAATCATAAAATCCTCAAAAATTACAATTACAATTTTTATTGTCACAACCCCCATCTTCTAGGCTGAGAGACAGCAACTGGCCCAAGGTCACCTGGAGAGCTTCTACAGACAGAGTGAAAATTCAGCCCCTGAAGCCTAATCTGACACTCCAGTCAACTCACCACCATGGATTACTTTGGCTTAGCCAGACGGAGGGAATGATTCTCTCCCCTCATCCCATCCGAATTGGCTAGCAACCCTCCCGGTTGTCCTGTCTCTGAACTGTATAGCAGCTGTGCCTTGACACCTTTTTCCCCTGCCAAATTGTTGGCAACCAGCCCCGGGTCAGAACAGTAGTGAAGCCCTGTGTTTTAAGGCAGGGGGGGAAGTCAGGAATGAGAAATACACTTGGATTCTGCCCACGTTTCTGCACCGCATGCAGTTCGGTGAGATTCCTAGGACGCTGAAGGTGAACGGAAGCAGGGCAGAAGCAACTTTTGTCATGAATCAGGGCTATGGGAGCGTGATATTCAGTTCTGAAAGGAAAGGAGGGTCTATGGAGTGGTGGAGGGGGGGCCCAAGAGGATGGCAGCCCAGGCCGGCGGGTTCTACAAGCAGACGTGGCAACGGATCAGCCGCTGGACCTCGACAGACTGTGCATAAGGAATCTCTGTCAGAAAGAACCACAGGAGCATTGCTGATATTGGGGGAAGGGAGACACATGTATGACCGAGCAAGAAGGGGACTCCAGGAACGGGTGACTCACTGGACTGGAGGGCGGGGCGGCTTGCGTGCCCGCTATCAGCTGCCTCCAGCCCACGTCTGTCTGGCATGGTCCGGAGTGGCGGGGAAGGGGAGGGGTAAGGTGGATGGGCCTGAATCAAACAAACACACCAAAACATACACATCAACCATTTGCCTTCTCTGCAGGTGTTCACGGGGATGGCAGAAGACAGTGGTTCTCCTGGTAAATTCTGCAGTACCGATCCAAATGGATGCCGGAGGAGGGTACACCCGTCAGAGGAGGAACAAGGAATCAAACCCGGCTCTCCAGATTAGAAGCCGTCACTCTTAACCAGGGGTAATCAAACGGTGGCCCTCCAGATGTCCATGGACTACAATTCCCATGAGCCCCTGCCAGCGGTCGCTGGCAGGGGCTCATGGGAATTGTAGTCCATGGGCATCTGGAGGGCCACAGTTTGACTACCCCTGCTAACCACTACCCATCCAATGGGGGGGGGTGCTCCTTATTCCTTCCTTTAAAAAAACCCTGCAAGCAACTTTCCTGCTCACCACTGGCAAGAAAACCTCCCTTCCGGAAAAGGATATGCTAAATCCTGAGCTGTGCAGACTGCAGCTCATTCTCCAGTCGACGAAAGGGAATAAGAGACAGCCTCTACATTGCAGTCTGGTTTAACACAGTGTGGTACCAAGGAGACTGTGTAAAAGGCTCTTTTTCTCCCTTCAAGGACCACAGCCTGTTCTGCGGCTGAACTCAGGATACCCGACTCCCCGGCAGGTTCACCGTCAAGATTGAGGGGCGGCTCAGGGAAAGACGGTCAATGGACCATCGGCAACATGTATGGGAAGAAGGGAAAGGCAAAGAAGCAGGGGGATGCTGTCATTTAGGGCGGGGAACGTGGCTTAGCATTCAGGAGGTCCCAGGATTAGTCCCGACATCTCCGGGTGAAAGGGTCACGTAGCGGTAGGGTTGGATTACCACTGTCCGCCAGACGATGGGACGGAGATCAGCCCTCTCGGAGAAAGCGGATGAGTTCGAGAATGGAGTGGGCAGCATTGTACCCTGCTGAGGTCCCTTCCCTCAGGCTCCACCCTGAAACCTCCAGGGATTTCCCAACCTAGAGCAGGCAAACCCTAGCAGCAGGCGATGGGAACAACTTCTGCCCGATACCCTGGAGAGCTACCGCCATTCAAATCAGGCAAGGAAGGGTGTGATAGATTGAACGTCTGGCTGCTTCACACATCTTCTCAAGAACCGTACTGGCTGCAAACACCCTTGAAGCTGTGAGGCAGCCCTCTGTGTCTCCTCCCTCCCAAAGAGGCTGGCTGAGCCACACCGGTCCGTTTATCTGCCAGGAAGGCAGGAGGGTGAAAAGCCAGCCGGTCAAGCACCAGATGTCTGGCATTACCTTGAAGCGGAGGTGGTTTGACTTCAGCCTTACCAAGAGCCCCTAGAATTCCCGTGGCCTGCCTACAGACAGGAAATGGTCAAGGAGAAAGTGCGAAATCGTTCTCTCGTGGCTTTTAAAGTATTACCTGCCCAGCGATCCTGCATGTGTTCTTGCCCAGAGAATCCAGGCGATGCCCTTCCCGGATCGATCAGAGCTTCCTCTATTTCCCAAATTCTTAACTGGAATTCACCACAAAGTGGTCTCTGACCCAATTGCTTCACTTATAGTTTCACTAAATTGTCTGTGACTCATACTGCTCCTCTTACTGTTTCAGTCGATTTTAGGGCATCCTGTTTTCCCCCCTCCCCTCATTTAAAAATCAAAATGGAGAGGATAATGAGCAAGGGGGAAGCAGAAGGTTGCCAACTGGCCAGGGGGAAAAAGTGTCCCGTCCCTTCAACAGAGGTTTAAAACGCAGAAAAATCCCCTGAAGATCAAACTGCCAGCGTGGTGTAGTGGTTAAGTGGTGGACTCTAATCTGGAGAACCGGGTTTGATTCTTCACTCCAGCACACGCAGCCAGCTGGGGGACCTTGGGCCAGTCGCAGTCATGTTAGAACTGTTCATGGAGCAGTTCTCTCAGAGCTCTCCCAGCCCCACCTACCTCACAGGGAAGAAGAGAAGGCTGCTGTGAGGAGAGGAAGGGAAGGTGATTATAAGCTGCCTTGAGGCAGTGAAAAGTAGGGTATAAAAACCAACTCTTCTTTGTGGCGAGAGGAAGGGAAAGGTGTTTTTAAACGACTTTGGGAGTCCGTCGGGTTGGGAAAACCAGGGTATAAAAAAACAGCTGTTCTTTAAGAGGACAGCTAGGAGGACCAGTTTAATCCCAGAGCCTTCAGTGTCTCTAGTGAGGGGTGACTTCCCATGCAAGGCACCCAGTATGAATTATGTCAAGGAAAATGTGAACTGTACCAGGGTGCCACTGTAACCTTACACAGCCATCTGATTGGGAAATATTGGAGAAAATAAAGCCCTCTCTCTCCTTCTCTGTACACAAGAAGGTCCCTTTGCCTCTCAGGCACGAATCTTTGCTAATGAACTCTGCTTAGTACAACTGCAGAAACGTGGCTGACTAGATTTAGAAAGAAAAACCCTTAACTTTTCAGTAGTTGCTGTGTGGTCTATTTAAAGTTATTTTCAGAATCAGATTTCTTAAAAGGGTTACTAGACCAGTCATAACAACACTCCCCGATGGAAAGTAATAGAATCGCTAGGGTCATGTTCACAAGGACCAGTTACTGCAGTCCATCGAATGCCCTCTCAGGGCTTAACTCTTTGACTGCTGCATCCTTCACGCTTGGAAAACAAAATTTGAGGCCAGTGGCACCTTTAAGACCAGCAAAGATTTATTCAAGGCGGGAGCTTTCGTGTGCTTGCATACTAACTCAGACAATAGAACAGGAGTCATAAGTGTACAGATAGAAGGTAAAATTAGTAGCAAATCAGTAAACGGCATCACAACCTCCAAAATGTGCAGTATGATAATCCTTTGCTAGACAAGCAAACCAGTACCTTGGGTTCAATTGTCAAAACATTGGGGCAATAAAAATGTCAAGGTTAGTGATTAGCGGCAGACACTTTCCCAGGAGTCATTAAAGAAGTAATTAAAAGTGACTTGTTGCTAGCCCCATCCATCTCCACCCAAACATGGAGGCATCCCCACAAGTGATAAGTCATGCTGAGTTTGCTTGGGAAGGAATTGAAAGTGAGGAAGGAGTAGGAATTGAAAGTGAGGGATGAATAGCATTAACTGGTAATTGCTGGCTTTTATATTCTCAAAGGAGGAATGGACACTGGGAGGGGTGGCTGCTTTTTTATCCAAGTCATCTAGGTGCATCTTGAAACTTGTTCTGCACTCCGAGATCCAGCATGGTGCAGTGGTTAAAAGCAGCAGTGGAAAGCCAGGCTGATTGCCCACTCCTCCACATGCAGCCAGCTGGCTGACCTTGGGCCAGTCACAGTCATGTTAGAACTGCTCTCAGAGCAGTTCTCCCAGAGCTCTCTCAGCCCCACATACCTCAGGGAAAATGAGAAGACAGCTGTAAGGAGAGGAAGGGAAGGTGATTATAAACTCCTTCGAGATTCCTTTGGGCAGTGAAAAGTGGGGTATAAAAATAAACTCTTCTTCTCTCCCGAAGAGACTAAGCTAGACAGCCTCATCCAATTGCTAGGAAGGCTGGACAACTAGACCAAGTAGTGGTTGAGGCACCATGAAATCCACTTAGATGAAGAGTTGGTTCTTATATGCCGCTTTTCTCTACCCAAAGGAGTCTCAAAGTGGTTTACAATCCCCTTCCCTTTCCTCCCCCCACAACAGACACCCTGTGAGAGACGTGGGGCTGAGAGAGCCCTGATATCACTGCTCGGTCAGAACAGCTTTATCAGTGCTGGCTGCATGTGGGGGACCGCAGAATCATACCTGGCTCGCCAGATTAGAAGTTCACACTCCTAACCACTACACCAAGCTGGCTTTTAAATCTCAAACAGGCTTGAAGTTCCTTCCTTATACCTCTAAACATTGCTAACTGGTTCAGACAATGAATGTCTTGTTCCTTTTACCAGCATGGTGAAGTGGGTTAAGAGTGGCAGCCTCTAATCGAGACCATCGGGTTTGAATCCCCACTCCTCCTCCATTTGCAGCCAGCTGGGTGACCTTGGGCTAGCTGCAGTTCTCTCAGAGCTCTCTCAATCTCACCTACCCCACAGGGCATCTCTTGTAGGGAGAGGAAGGGTAGTCAATTATAAGTCGCACTGAGACTCCTTTGGGTACTAACAGGTGGGGCCCAAAAAACCCAGCTCTTCTTCATTATTTACCAATACACAGTGAAAAGAAGAGCACTTCTAGATCCATCTAGTCCAGCATGCTGTCTCACGCAATGGCCAATCATGTCCTCTGGAGGGCCAACAACAGAGCATAGAGGCTGAGGCCTTCCCCTGATATTGCCTCCTGGCTCTGGGATTGACTGCCTCTGAATGTGGCGGTTCCCTTCACTCGCCCCCATGCCTCTACTAAAGGGATGGGGCCTTTTTCTTCCAGGCCCATCAGCAACTCTGTCCCACTACTGAGCACAACAATGAGCAAAACATAGCCAAGAAGACCAGGGGACTTCCCGTGCTGTTCCCAGAACATGATCTTCCGGAGGGGTTTTTAAAAATCTCACATAGCCCTCTGCGAAAACGTACAGGAACATACAGGAACAACCCCACGGGGCCTGTTTACAGATGTTCTTGTGAATGACACAGCCTCAGTTAGCCACTTTCTCAATCAGGCAGCCCAGCTTGAAAGTACGGCCCAGAGAACATCTGACACCTTTTGCGCATGCAGCTGAGGAGATGGATTTCGCTGTCAGGCTTGCAGTCAGCATTGCTGTTATTATATTTTTTGCCAAGCAATTTTTAAGGGTCAGATCCAGCATGGCAAAGCAACGCGCTTTATTGTCCCTCCAAAATATCTGGATAAAGTTAACACCAGCGGGAGATCACAGACCTTGTGGCACCGTTTAAAGATTAATTTAGGTGGCGCGAGGTTTGGGTTTGGATCGAGTGGTTTGATGCTTCTGCTCCTGCATCTTACGAAAAAGTGTCCTTCTGCTGTCTGTTACCCTTGGGACCGATGAAGAAGGCAAGTGGAGGTACGTGTATTTTGATAAGCAATACAGCGAAGCAGGGGAGGAGGAGGAAGGAGGATTAACCCTCCCCCAGCTCTCCCCCAGCCCTGTACACCTAACATTTAGGTTGAAGAACACTGAGAAACCTATGCTCTTCCCTGCACTTAGTTTGGTCGGAAATACACGCTACCAAATGGGGAAACCGTTACCGTGTTCTTGTAATAATTAGCAAGATAATATAATCTGGGGTGTTATGTTCACTCCGGAGCTGCTGCCGAGGACCATCTTCCTTGCTAAATCAACAACAATATGCACCCCTGTCTGCCTTCAACATTCCCCTCCCACCCAAGCTCTCTGACCTGGGTGAAACCTTTGCCCCAGCTTGGTTGCCTGCTGAATTCTGAGCAGCATTATTTCAATGCCACATGATTCATATGAAGCTCTGGCGTCCTCCTGGCTGTCATCAAAACTCAGCACTTTTCTTTCAGAGTGTTTCCAGTCCACTTGGCACAGTGGCGGCGGCGGGAGCCTGAGCTGATCTCCCATCTCTCTCTCTCTCTTTCTCCCTGTCACAAAGAGTGTTTTATTTCATGCAAAAATCTCCCCTCGTTCACTTAAACGCAGCTACTCAAGGAGACCACCTTCGTCTTCCACTCTGTCCGCCAAAGTTGCCGCGGTCAACAAAACCTTCTCGAGAGCAGGAGAACGGTTCAATAGCCTGGATCCCATTAGCTATTTTTAAACACGACGGCATAGAAACAGACCGTGCGAGACTGGTATGAATGGTTGAGCGTCAACGCCGTTGTATGGGCAATGTGCTCCTACGCATGCCTACTTTCACTTGACCAAACTGGCATCTTTTTAAAAAAGATGCTGATTCCTTTAAGCCACGTATGCCTTTGCGTTTAAAATGGGGAGAACCCTCGTCCATCCGAGTATAAAGGCTGAAACGACCAGCATCCAACTCAGGGACAGAAGGATGGATCATGCCAGTTCTGCATAAAGGTGGTGGGGCAGGTGGGGAAGAGGCCCACGTGACATGACCCACCAAGCCGAGCACAGCCCACCAGTCAAGCACGGCAGCCCGCCCTGGCATGGCGAGAAGCAGAGCTGTTGATTACCTGGCCAGTCAAAACCAAAGGCTGGTTGAGCTCTGGATTCCTCTTGGCCATCATTAAATTGTGCAGACTTGGCGTGAATCATCTCCCACTGGTTCTCCGGGAAGCAAGCTCCCATGAAAGGTATTCAGGACTACAACTGGAACAGAATTGCTGAGCACAAACCTCCCTGGTTCAAGTGCTGTTTCTGTATCAATTCCTTCTCCCCTGACACCATTGAAGGTTGGCTACCACCATCCTCCATCTTTGCTCCACCACCTAGCCATATAGCTTTTGTCCAGGCAAGACTCAAGAGCCCCGGAAGAGGCTTTTTGATAGTCAAAGGGGACCCACTCCTCCCACTCAGTTGTTTGGATTTAACCCAGTACCTTGGAAGTAAACCTCGCTGAAGAAGCTCACACCTTGAATAAAACTTTATTGGTCTAAAACAGGGGTAGTCAAACTGCGGCCCGCCAGAGGTCCATGGACTACATTTCCCATGAGCCCCTGCCAGCGAACGCTGGCAGGGGCTCACGGGAATTGTAGTCCATGGACCTCCGGAGGGCCGCAGTTGACTACCCCTGGTCTAAAAGATGCCATTGGACAAACTTTGTTCTGACTAAAGCGAGACATACATTCTGGCAGGCTGGGACCCAATTGCCCGTATCTACCCAAAACCTCAAAGCTCAGCCAAATGCATAGAAAAGTATGAAACTCAAGCAGGATAAATATTTATCACCCCCCACCCTTCCAAAATATTCAGGCAGTGTGTTGTCACATTCTTCCAGGTACAGAGAGTGTACGTGCATATGGAGGATGTCCCATTTTCAGGTATCTTTGAGAAAGAGGCATTCCTTTATGGAGGAATTTAAGGGGGAGGAAAGAGAGGGTGATATAGTGCCCACTGCATTGCAGATGTTAGGAGTGCAAAGCAATTCAGCAAGCACCCCGATTGCTTTGCAGCGGAAGTATCAGCCTTCAAGCACGGGCGGAAAGGACCGAAGAAGTCATAACCCAGACACTGGAGTTCAGGGAATGAGACTCACACGGCACAAGATTTAAGAGGCCAAAACCAAGGAGTGTCTGATCTCTAGCTGTTTCAAGGACTTTCTCTCGTTTAGGTTTAATTCAATAGGAAAAGGTAGACTGTGTAAGGAAGGTGTTGAGAACTCTGCATACATGCGTGTAAATAATGGGGGAGCCTAATGGGTATACGTAAGAAACCCCCCCCCCCCGAAAAAAGAAGAAGTAACAGGGTCACCCTTTCTTTGGAAGCTGAGAAAGAAGACCAATTTAGAGTTATTTTCCAAACCTTTTAGGGAAAAGGAGACCAGATTCCTAAAATGTGTGAAAAAGCCTGGCCCATCCACCCACCCCCCTCCAGATGTTTTGAAGAGAAGCTAGGTGCCTTCTAGATGTTTTAGGCAAGGGGCTTGCCTCTCTGCACATGTCTCCTGTAGGATCCGGGTTCAACCCCTCTCCTCCCAAGTCAAGAAAGGAAGAGGTCACCCTCCCCCAGGTTTCAAGGAGAAGGAGGCCTCTCCCGTCCAGATGTTCTAGAAACTATCCTAAGTCCCGGGACTGATGAGAGTAAAGGACGCAGCCTTTCTCGCCTGCCCCAAACTACCATGACAGGAGCAGATGACATGGGTGGAAGAGAGAGAATTCAAAAGACAGTCAAGGTGGGAGTCCTCCAAGCCTTCTCCGGGGGGGGGGGAGAGGGTCTGCCTCTTTCCAGAGGTTCCCTGGCGGGGGAGGGGCTGCACCTCCTCCTCCGCCCCCTCCCTCCCGGCCCCGCCCCCTCACTCACCCTGCCGCTTTCGCTCCCGCTTGTCCTGCAGCTGTTTTTTCTTCTGCTTAGCGCTGAACGGCCTCTTCCGAGGCATGTCCTACCCCGGCTGCCGTCCCCCTCCTCCTGCTCCAACAGCACCGACTCGCAGCCCCGGGGAAGACAGGGGACGGGGCGGAGTCAGAAGAAGAATACCGCTCGGCGGGGAGAGGAAGAGCCAATGAGCGCGGAGCGAGGAGGCGGAGTCGGAAGGGAGGAGAGGCGGGGCTTGCGGCTCGCTAAAAGAATGCGGGCTCGTGACGTAAAGAGCGGGGAAAGACCACTGAGTGAGAGGGAAAGGGGGAGGGGGGGGCTGGACGGAACCAACGGGGATCGATGAAAATATGCGGGAGGAAAGAAGAATGCGACGTTCTTGGGAGGACGTTTGTGAGCTGTACCATTGCGAAGGCGCGTGGGGGGGGGGGGGTGAGACCCGAGTCCCCTCAGAGGAACCGGTCAGGTTGCACCATTTTGGAGGAGGGGTGCTCAGATGTTGCAGAATTAGTCCAATAGCTGTTTTATTACAAAGGAACTTCATGAACAGACTGGAAAGGGAAATTGCTGGAATGCAAGTTATTATAACACTCAGAAGAATGGGATTCCCTGGACTTAACAGGGATATTGGTTTCTTAACCCACTATATAGGTTAACCTGCATTTTTAACAATCCCTCAGGAAGGCCAAATGTGTGTTTTATTTTAATTTAGCTGTCATTTGGAATAATTGATTTGAGCAAGGAGATTGTACTGCATCCCAAGAAGGCATTGGTTTGGTACCTCACTACATATGCTACTGTACATTCTTAGCAATCCCTCAGAAAGGCCAAATATCAGGCAGGGGGCAGAAGGGCTAACTGTTGTCAGCAATTGATTATCTAGTTGTCTATTATTCTCTTAATGTAGACACATTTATTGAACCCAAGATGTTTCCCATGCAATTCACTCTTAAGTGAATTCAAACAAACCCCAATTGCTGTTTTTTACTATTTATCTCTGGAATTTGTTAACCATTTTCATTATGCTGTATATTAATTTATTCTCATACTTCGCCAATAAGTATGAACTGATTACTTTCATTCCATGACATTGTATCTGTGGAAGTGTGCATGTGCACACGAAAGCTTATATCGTGAATAAAACTTTGTTGGCCTTAAAAGTACATTGGACAATTACATTTGTTCGCATCTAAGCCTATTGGCATTGCTGGGGTTAATTTTGAATAGGCTTGCAAAGTAGACCTCCTTATGAGGGAAGGAGGCTTACCCAGCCTCCAGTGGTGGAATGGGTTGTCCTCTTTAGAAGTTAGGAAAGGGACCCCTGAATAGTCGCCCGGTTGGCAGCAAAAGTACCGAGAAGCCAAGGAAGGCACCACACAAACATGTGACAGCTATTTTCACTGATCGCATAGAAAACAGCACAGGAGTCTATTTGATACTTGCTGAGCATCATGAGAGATCATTCCCAATGAGTTAGCTTTTGAGTAGTCACAGAAATCTTGATCAGGCTGGTTATTTAAAAGAGTTTGATGAGAAAAATATGTTTTCAGAGCAAAAGTCTGCAATTATTTGCCCGCATTATAGGCAGGAGAATGAAGCACACCCAAGACCAATGCAGTCATTCTAGACCAGTTTGTCAAGAAGTCATTGTGTGTACTGGTTAGACTGACAGACTTTGGCTAAGGAAACCTAGCTCCCAATCTCCCTTTGCTCTGAAATTCACTGGGTGACCTTCGGTCAGTTATTCTCTGTTAAAACCTAACTCACAGGGTTGTTGTGATGATAAAATAGAGAGAGGGGTTATCCTGAGCTTCATGGGAAGTAGGTAGTAATAAATGAGAAGTGTAACTGAGTTCAGTCGAAGGTGTCTCCTGAGCTGAAAATCCAGTACATATTCTGAGTAAACACAGGGGCTGGCTGCACTTAATTAAGAGAGCATTGTTTAGCGTTTCAATTTTTTCAGTAATTCTGAGGTCCTTTCAAGGTAAAAAAAAAGGCACCTTCGCGATCTGGCACCTGAGAAAAACATATGCCACAGTAACAATGCCATTTGCTGCACTGGACAAACATAGCTGCCACACTGGCGTTTGTTCTGATGGTAAGTTGATGGTGCTACATGACTTCTATGTTATTTGATTGAAACAAAAAAATAATGCTCTGTTCCCAAAGCTCCGAGATGTAACTCAACTTTATATGAAAATATAATTATCCCAAATATTGACACATATTGGTAAAGCCACTGTGGTGCAGCCAGTGTGGTGTAGTGGCTAGGAGCAGCAGCCTCTAATATTGAAACTGGGTTTGATTTCCCACTCCTCAACATGCAGTCAGCTGTGTGACCTTGGGCCAGTCACAGGTCTCTCAGAGCTCTCTCAGCCCCACCTACCTCGCAGGGTGTCTGTTGTGGCACTTTCAGAATCCTTCAAGTAGTGGAAACCAGGGTATAAAAACCCTAGTCAAGTTCTTTAATAAATGAATGTTGCCTTCATCCAACTTTCTTCAGGGCTATGTCCCACAGCCTAAGACCCCCTCCCCCAAGCATGTCTGCATTTGGCTCTAGGCCTTTCATACATACCACCACCACCACCTTTGACTATTGTTCCATAATTACAGGCCCTAACCCCTTCTGACTGTAGCCCTAAAAATGCTTACCCCACTCAAGTAAGCCCCACTCAATACAATGGGGTTTATGACTAAGGATCACAGGAAATCAATTGTCGACTCTTTTTTGATTGCACCTTGTTTTCATCCTGTTCTGTTTTTGTAAAATGCCTCCATGACTGTTGTATGTAGTTTTCGGAATTAGTATTGCTGCACAATAGACATTCACTTGATGCATCTGGTGACGTGAAATGCACCTGAAAGCTTATGCTGGAATAAATTCTTGGTCTAAAGCCCCAAAGTTTGAATCCAAGTGGTACCCCTGAGCCGCAATGGAGGGCGGTATAAAATATTATATTTTATATAATATTTTATATAAACAAGCCTTCGGGGGAAGGCGGTATATAAATATAAATAAATTATACATATAATAATAAATAAAGCCAGCAAAGTTTAATTCTGAGCATAAGCTTTCATGTGCATGCCCACTACAGACTAAATATTAGTTTTCGAGGTGCCACTGAACTGTTCAATTTCGATGCTACGGCACAACCACCTCTACAACAGAACAGGGCGCCACACGCCCATCCATCCGAAAGCCGCCCGCCTCATTCTCGACCATCTATGCCACACTTCCTGATCTCTATGGTTCATTTCGCTCCGCTCTAGGGCCTCTGCGCCTCTATGCTCCGGGCGGCAGGGGAGTCATCGGCGTGTCACCCGCGCGCGCAGGCGCAGTGGGCCAGAAGGGTGCATGTGTGTGAAGCCAAGTCTGCAGGGAGGCGGCGGAGTCACCGGAGTCCGTGGCAGCCATGCCCAAGGGAGGAAAACAGCCCCAGCACCAGGAAGAATGGATCGGGGACGAGGAAGAGAAGAGCGCCCCCAAGGAGGGCTCTGGAGGTCAGGGGGGAGAAGAATGGAGGGGCTGGTCAGCACAAGGGGGGGGGTGTTTAAAGGCCATTTGGAAAGAGGAGGAGGGAATCTTGGGGCCTGATGGGGAAGAGAGTGGGAGGTTTGGGGCAGGCATTCAGCTCCCCCACCCCCCAATCCCTCACCTTTGGCTTAGCTATTTCAGATTCAGTGGCTCCCCCCATCCCCGGTTGGGTAGCCATCTGTGTCCCTGGGAAAGGGGCAGAAAGATCCTAGCCAAGCTCAAAGTAGGTAGGAAATGACTTGCTTAGGTTGGTTCCCCACCCCTGCTCCGTGGTTGTCTCCTTCTGCTGTCTAAATTAAAGCTGTCTGTGGTGGGGGACTTGTAGTTCTTGTGTTGTTTGCTCCACAAAGGAGCGTGAAGGCGGATGATGTAAAATCATACCAATTGAGGATGACGTCTTGGCCCTGCTTTTCGTCCTCAAACGTGGCTCCCCAAGATAAAACGGCTGTTTTATTTTGTTGCTATAACTGAAGAAAAGGGCTTGGAGTGGGAGTGCTGTGTGAGATCTGCGTCTGGGCTTGCGTCCTCCTCTCCCTCTGAGCACACGAAGAGTCCTTGGCAAAGGGGAAGAGGTTTTGAGAGGGAGCTGGACCCAGATGGGATGTGGAAGTGCCTCAAGCTTCCCTTGTCTCAAATCTGCTTATTGGCCAGATGTTGGAGTAGGTTCTTTTAACTTATGTTCCTTTAATGATGGATGGAGGTAATTGAGTCAGGAAACTGTGAGAGGATGAAGGGTGGTTACATGTGCCCTTATATAGTTGAATTGTAGAATCATAGAGTTGGAAGGGACCGTACAGGGCCATCTAGTCCAACCCCCTGCTCAATGCAGGGATCAGTCTAATTAATTTAGAACTATTAAGGCATACAGGGGACAAATGATAAACCCAGCTTACTTTCTGAATTCAAATCCCAACAAACCTGGCTGCTCATTGCTGACCCAAACACATGCACAGGATCTTATATTTAAATAAAATACACGCTTGAGTTAAGATATAGGTGAGACCCAACTCAACTGTCATCTTAGAAATCTGCAGCTAGATTTCTGGTTGGGGATCCAGTCCATATGTGAAATACGTTCTAATCCATAAGTGATATGCATCTGTTTAGCCTTTAGGTCCCACAACCCCTAAAGCTTCTTTGCCTTTCTGCTGAGAATACACAGCCTCTCCTGACCTTTGCCAGGTTTCCCATCCCGCACCTTTATCTCTTATGTTTTCCAACTCTGTGCTGGCTTGCTTTGCCTGTTGCATTCATCCTGCTTCCTTTGGCACCCTTGCCTTCAGGAAACCCATCTCTTCCTTGTCTGTCAGGGTCTCTTGTCTTCCAGCCTTTCCAGCCTTCCTGCCTTGAATCTGTTAAAAATTAGGTTGGTCTTCTGACAGTTGGCAACCCTAATGACAACTGTGCCCATATTTGGGACCTTTCTGAGTGGCATCTGAAATGAGACCTCTTTGGTTTGTTTGGACATTATTGCTCCTGACACCCACTCTTAGCACCCTGGCATACACCTAAGCGACTGTCAGATCATTTGTTTCCTTGCTTGTTTCTTTATTTATTATTTGATTGATTTATATACCACCACTCTCGGCCAGGCTGGCTTGGGGCTGTTTACATTAAAACATAAAGACATTCAAAAATCCCCTACAATATGCTTACAAACAATTTGCAATACAATCACAGCACTTAATGGTGACAGTTACCTCACTTCACCCAACCCTAGTGCCTCAACTCCTCCATTCCCAGCTTGCAGATTATTGGGGCAAAATATGGGGAGGGGGCAGCATTGTGCACAAAAGGGAACAGAGCTGAGCTCAAACATCCGTTCCTGTAGTCTTTGGATTGCCAAATACATCTGGATACTTCCCTAGAAAGAGCCTCTTGTGGCGCAGAGTGGTAAGGCAGCCGCCTGAAAGCTTTGCCCATGAGGTTGGGAGTTCAATCCCAGCAGCCGGCTCAAGGTTGACTCAGCCTTCCATCCTTCCGAGGTCGGTAAAATGAGTACCCAGCTTGCTGGGGGGTAAGCGGTAATGACTGGGGAAGGCACTGGCAAACCACCCCGTATTGAGTCTGCCATGAAAACGCTAGAGGGCATCACCCCAAGGGTCAGACATGACTCGGTGCTTGCACAGGGGATACCTTTACCTTTTACCTTACTTCCCTAGAAGCTTATTGGACCTTCACCAATTGTGCGAGAGGCAAAAATCTGTGCTGGTAAAGGATTCATCTGTTGAACTTCTGCCTGACATGCAGCTTGTTCAGAAGCCTCAGGAAGCCTGGTAGAAGGGACAGAACAAAACGTGAGTCCAAAGGCACCTTTAAGGCCAACAAAGTTTTATTCAAGGCGTGAGCTTTCATGTGTGTGCACACTTCCTCAGATAAAATACACACGAAAGCTCACACCTTGAATACAACTTTGTTAGTCCTAAATGTGCCTTTGGACTCACGTTTTGTTCTGCCGTGTCAGACCAACATGGCTCAACCTGGTAGAAGGGAGTTCGTGTTCATATATATGGACTAAGAGATGAAGAGGCCATTTTAACTGCCACGGCTGAGGTGAAGGATACAGGACAGGTTGGAGGTTGGCCTGAGTAAGATGAAAGGAATTGGGCTAGGGTAAGTACGGTTAATTGAGGCTGGGTTGAGGCCGTAAATTAAGTAGGATGCTTCATAACTGAGTGACTAAAGCCGTTCCTTGTTTGGGAGATAGTTTCCTATGGCTGGCCTCTTTATTTTTCTGGACTAGGTTTACTAGCTTGACAGGAATTGAGGCAATGCCACTTTTCCCCTTTAGGGGGTGTTTGAGCAGATAAAGGCTTGACTGTTGGATTTCTGTCTGCTGTGCAGCTCTGAAAGATACAGGAGAGACCTGCTCATGCTTTTCTGTTTTTTTAATTTAGATATTTACATACCCTGTTTTTCTCTTCAGTGGAGACCCAAAGGGGCTTAACAAAACTGTTCTCCCCTCTGTGATTTTGTCCTCACAAAAACAACAACCCTGCGAGGCGGGTTAGGCTACGAGAGAACAACTGGACCAAGCTTCCAAAGCAAAGTGGGGACTCAAACCTGAGTCTCCCAGATTCTAGCCTAGGACCCAAATCCCTACATCACACTGCTTATCCTATGGTACCTCTGCCTGTTTAAATGCATGTAAGTTAGCTATTTGTGATGCAAGAGTGCACTGAAAGAACAACAGCCTGTTCTCTTTTAATTTTACAAAAGCTGTCCCTGTTTGGCCTTTTGGAAGTGATGATCACTCTTTAGAGTCTCAAGCCCACGGCCAGAAAACTGTTCTAGTGTTCCCCGCTCTGCACAGCAGGTTGCAGCTGATATGTTAGAATGCACTGGGGGTGACCAGGTGGCAATTTTCTTTGGCTCATGTGTCAGTTGTTTCTCCCCCATCCTCCTGCCCAAACATGTCAGAGGTTCCTTGGTATTGCCTTCACTTGACTACTGTAATGCGACTTACCTGGGGATGCCCTTGAAGACCTCTCCAGAAGCAGCTGGTCCTGAATGAAGCCACTATGATAGCGACAAGATGTATGAATAATGGATTCTGAGAGCATCACTAGAAACTTCCCGGCAAAGTGCTAATGTTACAGACCAGAATAATCCAATTGGAGCCCTTAAGAAGGCCCTTTTCGTGAAATCTTTAGGAGTTATTAGGAGATCATGGCTGGCTTCAGTGGGGAGGTGAGCAGGG
The DNA here is from genome assembly GCF_049243985.1 of Paroedura picta. Taxonomy (NCBI): domain Eukaryota; kingdom Metazoa; phylum Chordata; class Lepidosauria; order Squamata; family Gekkonidae; genus Paroedura; species Paroedura picta. The sequence goes on from NC_135371.1 coordinate 12,735,861, forward strand.
GGTCAGACTAGATGGCCTGTATGGCCCCTTCCATCTTCATGATTCTGTATCAGGAGGACGCCCTCTCTTTTTGGAGTGCTCGTTCTAGGAAAACGTAACCCTTCCAGGTTTACTATGATGGAAAAACAGGCTTGCTGCAGGTTGGCCTGTGACAAGAGAGCACTTTGTCCAGCTCAGCAATTAGGGACCTTATTATAAATGAATCCAGATGAATTTGCTGTTTTCCCTCTTCCTTGTTCAAGCTGTCGCTGCGCTACAAGTCGCTCCCATTAGCAGCAGGGCTAATATAAAATTTCGTGGACCTTTCTGCAATAGGTTTGTTTCTCAGGACACCTCCTGCCTCTAAGCTGTTAGAGTTGACATTAGAAGCATTTTGGTGTATCATTTTTTAAAATCTTCTTTTAATTCATTGCAAGCTCCTCTGGGACGTGCTGAGAAACACGGTAAAAGCATAATTCATAATGAACGCAGTACTAAATAAGGTGCTGAAGCCTAGAACAGTGCGTGCTTTATTTTTAATCCTGAATTCTGGCTTTCCACTTCCATAGATGTGTGTCTTGTGATGCAGGCTTTAGGGGCTAGAGCAGGGGTAGTCAAACTGGGCCCTCCAGATGTCCATGGACTACAATTCCCAGGACACCCCTGCCAGCGTTTGCTGGCAGGGGGCTCCTGGGAATTGTAGTCCATGGACATCTGGAGGGCCACAGTTTGACTACCCCTGGGCTAGAGGAAGCGTAATATTTCTGAGTCCTTAGTTTCTCTATGGGAAAGCCAATATCCTCAGGGATTTTTTGTCTAATTCTTTCTTTCAGATAAAGTGGTGAAGAAGGGGAAGAAGGATAAAAAGACCAAAAAATCGGTACGGTTCAGTTTTGTCCTTTGGTGTTTTTCAACATAGTAGTTTGGTTCACAGGGAGGTTGGAGGCGAATGAATCCGGAGGCCATCTTGGCTTCCTGCTCTTCACTCTCGCGATCCCCCTCGGAGGTGCTGCCGTTACGTCGCTGAGTGTTTGGAACTCTGCAATGGTTATTAGCGGTTATTACTTTTCGGAATGCCCAGAATGCTTTGCAACTTGGAGCTCGTTTATCCCCCTAAGTCCCTACCAAGTAGAACCACACGACTGAGAAGTCTAAGCTGGCTTAAAATGCCATTCTGCTAAGCCACATGGGTCCTCAGAATGTGGGAAATCATTACTCTACTTAGAAATAGTGAGAGTATGCGGGGTCAGAAAGAAGGAGGGCAAAGGATCACGGAGAAACTTGGACTATTTATTTATATTTATTTATTTATATTTTTATACCGCCCATTTCTTTGCAGCTCTGGGCGGTTTACATTGAACATTAAATAATACAAATTACATGGAATGATGTATAGTACCAACAGTATGTAACATAAACTTTCATAAACAGTATGTAACATAAGAGCCTCTTGTGGCGCAGAGTGGTAAGGCAGCCGTCTGAAAGCTTTGCCCATAAGGCTGGGAGTTCAATCCCAGCAGCCGGCTCAAGGTTGACTCAGCCTTCCATCCTTCCGAGGTCGGTAAAATGAGTACCCAGCTTGCTGGGGGATAAACGGTAATGACTGGGGAAGGCACTGGCAAACCACCCCGTATTGAGTCTGCCAAGAAAACGCTGGAGGGCGTCACCCCAAGGGTCAGACATGACTCGGTGCTTGCACAGGGGATACCTTTACCTTTACCTTTATGTAAAATAAACCATATTATAAATAACAATTAACAGTAACATTGGGGGTTGGTTCTTTCATGGGTTGGTTCTTTCTTCTGACAAGGCCACAGTGTTGGTCAGATGACGCTGTCTTCTCAGACTGTTGATTCATCTAGCCTGGTATTGTCTGTTCTGACTGCCAGCGGCTCTTCGGGCTCTCCGAAGTCAAGGAGAGGCCTCTCCCTGCGCCCTCTGAGATCCTTTATGTGGGAGCGGCAGAGTTTGAACTCGAGACCTTCTGCATACAAAGCAGGCGCTGTGCCACGTAACAATTTTATTAGACTATCAGGGTCCTCAGTTTGGTGTAGCGGTTAAAGGCTTCTCCCCTAAGGTACTCCTGCGTGAAGAAGAGGAGTTGGTTTTTATCCCTCACTTTTCCCTACCCGAAGGAGTCTCAAAGCGGCTTACGATGGCCTTCCCGTTCCGCTCCCCACAGCAGACACCCTGTGAGGGAGGTGAGGCCGAGAGAGCTCTGACGGGGCTGCTCTGGGAGAACAGCACTGTCAGGACTGTGACTAGCCCAGGGTCACCAGCTGGCTGCATGTGGAGGAGCAGGGAATCAAGCCTGGCTCTCCAGATTAGAAGCCACTGCTCTTCACCATGACGCCACGCTGGGTCTCCAGCATGGTGTTCTTCTCACGCCTCAAAGCAAAGGCAGGTCTTTCTTTGGAAGAAGATGGAGTTTTTGTCATTCGTGTGGACGTGTTATCAAAAGTGGTCAGGTCTGCCCTTTAATGTGGGACTACTCAACCCCTTTTTTTCCCTCCTGCCTCCCAAGTTCTTTGAAGAGTTGGCTGTGGAGGAGAAACACACCAGTGAGGAGCAGGTGGCCGAGAAGGAAAAGGAACAACAGCAACAGGTGAGTCCTTTTTAAAAAAGTTGACCATGCTTGTTACTTACTGATGGGCCTTGTCCATAGAAGGCATCCAGGTTAGCCACAGTAGCTCTGAAAGCAACCCAGATTGTGTCTTATTTATTTATTTGTTTGTTTGTTTATTTATATATTTTATTTATTTATTTATTTATTATATTTGCTGAGCCCTGCACTTTTATTATTTGTTTATTCATTGAATTTCTTTAGATTTATAAACCGCCCTCTCTGCTAGAACAGACTCAGGGCGGTGATCAGCTTGCCACCCACGATCCATTAAAATCACAGTTTAAATAAATTGAAATCTCAGTTTATCCGCATTCATCCTTTTCCCATCTGCGTGTGGTTTCAGCAACAAAGAAAGAGACGGGATAAGGATAAGAAAAAGGACCGGAAGAAAAAAGAAGTGGAGGAAGATGAGGAAGAGAACCAGCTGATTGAGAGGCTCAAGAAGCTGTCAGCTCCCGCCAGCGATGAGGAAGATGAAGGTTAGAGGCAGGGATTTTGGGGGGCCGGGGGGGGGTCCCCTTCCCCGTCAGAGACTGAGCAGGGTTTGCATTGTGCCTCTGTGCCTGGGCTGTACCACTTCTGACTGCAGGTCAGAAGGAGAGATCACATTGTGAGCTTCCTGTGATATTTGGCTGGCCCCTGTTGGGGTCAGGGTTAGACGAGCTGGCCCCATGGGCTGACCCGGCCAGGCAATTTGTGACGGTCTTCAGGGTTGTGAAGAAGCTAGTCCCACAGGTGGGCCACACAATGTATAGTTGGTATAGGAAGGTCCATCTGTGGGGGATTGCCCTTCTGCACAGCTTGTAAAAACCAGGAGGCCTTGTCCGCATCTTGCCCGTGACCTTTGATCCTCATCTTCCTTTCCCACATAGTCACAACTTGTTTCTCTTCCAGTGCCTGCCCCCATTGTCAAAGCTGGCAAGAAAAAGAAGGTGAGTTCCTGAGCCCTGGAGGTTTCCTCTGTGGGGAGGGAAATGGCTGCAGGCCTCTCTCGGCAGAAGCAACACACTAACGACACACTGTCCCAGGGGCAGTCAAAACCCCGGACCCCAAAAGCCATTGCGAGAACTTTGCAAAGTGTAAACACTGCCCCTCTCCTGAAGCCGTGCCCATCTGAGGGAACAGAGCAGGGGTAGTCAAACTGCGGCCCTCCAGATGTCCATGGACTATGGTGCTTGCACGGGGGATAACTTTACCTTTACCTTTAACCTGCCTTCAGCTAGTTTTTTCTCTCTCAGCATAAGCTACAGCACGAGGATACGGTGAGGATGACATGGAGGCAGAACTGTGTTTTTAGAGGAAGGGTCGGACAGGAGGGCAAGCATACAGTAAATATTGGGCACTGGTTGGGTTGCTGGTTGGCTGCCATTTGCTCTCTCGGTTGTCTGTAGGGAGGGAACTTGTTTGCGGCCCTGAGTCAGGAGCAGAGCGAGGAAGAAGACGAGCCACCGAAGTCCGTCAAACCCGACAAGAATCAGATCCACAAGGTGAGGTTGCACTGCAGAATCTGGCAAGCAATGACTTTGAGGCAACGTCGCCACAAGTAGAGTGTTTTTTGAACATCTCATAGCTTAGGAATCGTTGGATATGTGGGCAGAGCTATTCTGTATGCACAGTGCTCAGTCCCTGCCTCCGTTTTGGAAACCGTAGAGCCCGCAAGGAGAGGGACGGCCTATACATTGAAGCATAAATAAATTAATTAAAATGTTTGAAGGTGGGGAGGGGTGGTCAGCAGCTAAATCGAAGGCCCAGAGGGAAGTACCCCAGACACCTGTGTGCTGCTTGCTGGGAGACGAAATCCAAGGAAAAGGCCTGCCTGAGTTGTGGATTTCTCAGAAGCGTCTGGGAAATGGGATGCTGCATTAGATGGCCCTGTGGTCTGATGCAAGGCGCCTTCTCCCATTCTCCTAGCATGCAGCCAGCCTTGGGCTCACCACAGCACTGATAAAAGCTGTTCTGACTGAGCAGTGATATCAGGGCTCTCTCAGACTCACCTCCCTCACAGGGTGTCTGTTGTGGGGAGAGGAAAGGGAAGACGACTGTAAGCCACTTTGAGACTCCTTCTGCTAGAGAAATGCGGCATATAAGAACCAGCTCTTCTTCTTCTTCAGTAATCTCAGGGCTCTCTCAGCCTCACCTCCCTCACAGGGTGTCTGTTGTGGGGAGAGGAAAGGGAAGACGACTGTAAGCCACTTTGAGACTCCTTCTGCTAGAGAAATGCGGCATATAAGAACCAGCTCTTCTTCTTCTTCAGTAATCTCAGGGCTCTCTCAGCCTCACCTCCCTCACAGGGTGTCTGTTGTGGGGGGAGGAAAAGGAAGGCGTTTGTGAGCCGCTTTGAGACTCCTTTGGGTAGAAAAAAGCGGCATATAACAACCAACTCTTCTTCTAGCTCTGGACAAATATGTCTTTGTGCTATAGGCATTGTAGAGCCGACTCTATAAAAAGTAAAGGGAAGGAAATCTGGGTGCTTTTCTAGCATTTTTGTTTTGTGGTCAGAAATGCGGGAAAATATCACTCCAACCGGGTTGTATTTCTTTAGGCAGCTTCTGACGATGAAGAAGAGAAACAGCCAAACAAGAAGGAGCTGAAGGGCAAACAGAAGGTTAGGGTTTGTTTTGATTTGTGAACCAGTATCTAGCCATACCTCAGATGACACAAAGAATTATGGGTAGATCATCTCGCCCCGCATTCTGATTGGACATAATCCACTTCTGCCTGTGACCTTCAGGTGGCCCACACCATCTAAGAAATCTGTTAAAATTTTAGTTAGATAAAAGAGTTGACATTTTAGTGTTTTGAATGCTAGAATTTTAAGATGTAATAAATAAAGTATTGTAAATGGTATACTTCAACATGCTGTAAACTGTCTCAAGACCAGTGGGAGAGAGGCGGTTAGAAACCAAGTAATAATAATGTGAAAAAAGATGCCAGGGTTTGAAAGCATCTCTGGTTTAGAAGCGAGTAGTAGACGGTCCAGTGATCTGACTTAGTTGAAGACCACTTCACGTGTTCATGGATTCGGCCCCCACACTTCCTTGAAATCCTCAGGCACGAGAGAATCCTCCTGAGATTTATCTACTGCCAGACAGCTCTTACATCTAGAAGGGTTTCCTCATTTAGTGAAAACTAAATGTTACAATGAATATTCCTGACCTTTCCTTTTGTGTTTTTTTTCTAGCAGCAAGACGAGGAGGATGAGGAGGACATAAAGAGGAAGAGCAAGAAAAATGAGAAAAACAAAGGAAAGCAGCAGGTGTGGTTCCTGGGCTTTGTTATTCAGACTTTCTCTCCTTTCACTTGCTTATCTCCTATTCATCACTGTTCCCTTTTATAAAGTGTGAAGCCGATGTGGCACCTTTAAGACCAACCAAGTTTTATTCAAGGTATAAGCCAGGCTTTCTCAACTAGGGCTTGTGAAACATTTATCAGGTGATAGGACCATATATGAGCCTCTTGTGGCGCAGAGTGGTAAGGCAGCGATATGCTGTCTGAAGCTGTCTGCCCACGAGGCTGGGAGTTCAATCCCAGCAGCCGGCTCAAGGTTGACTCAGCCTTCCATCCTTCAGAGGTCGGTAAAATGAGTACCCAGCTTGCTGGGGGGTAAATGGTAATGACTGGGGAAGGCACTGGCAAACCACCCCGTATTGAGTCTGCCATGAAAACGCTAGAGGGCGTCACCCCAAGGGTCAGACATGACCCAGTGCTTGCACAGGGGATACCTTTACCTTTTTACCTTTTTAGGACCAGATATGGTCATGCCAACCTGCCCCCCCCCCTCCAATGATGGGCCCAGAGGGGGTGGGAAGGAGAGGAGCCCTGGGTACACAGCTCTGCTTCCCAACTATATCTGCAGGATTGCACCACTTCTGGGTTTCTCGAGCCTGAAAAATGTTTCAGGGGTTTCTCAAGGGTAAAAAACTGGAGAAAAGCTGGATAAGCTTTTGTGTGCATGCACACTTCCTCAGATACCTTTTATGACAGACGCACATGGCACATTTGAGATGTGGGGAACGCAGTGTGTTTCCGTGACGGAATTGAAAGGGTACAGAGGAGAGTGACGAAGATGATCGGGGGCCAAGGGACCAAGCCCTATGAAGATAGGTTGAGGGACTTGGGAATGTTCAGCCTGGAGAAAAGGAGGTTGAGAGGGGACATGATAGCCCTCTTTAAGTATTTGAAAGGTTGTCACTTAGAGGAGGGCAGGATGCTGTTTCCGTTGGTTGCAGAGGAGAGGACACGCAGTAATGGGTTTAAACTACAAGTACAACGATATAGGCTAGATATCAGGAAAAATTTTTTCACAGTCAGAGTAGTTCAGCAGTGGAATAGGCTGCCTAAGGAGGTGGTGAGCTCCCCCTCACTGGCAGTCTTCAAGCAAAGGTTGGATGCACACTTTTCTTGGATGCTTTAGGATGCTTAGGGCTAATCCTGTGTAGAGCAGGGGGTTGGACTAGATGGCCTGTATGGCCCCTTCCAACTCTATGATTCTATGACTCTATGATTCTAATTCACCCCCAGATCCATGTTAGTTCTTACTCCTCCACTTTCACATACCAGGGCTTTTCAAAGCTCTGAATAAAAGATCTTTTGAGTCCTCACTGGGGAGAACAGCAGTATATATAAAATAAATAAGTGAACTAAATGCATGTCAAATGCATGAACACACCTCTCTTGCTCGTGCATGTAATTTCTTGAAGTTCGCTCCTAGTTGCAGGGGTGAATTTTTTTCAGTGAAGCCGGAGCGTTTCAGATGGGATTTAAGCTATAGTGCAGAGGAAATGAGGGTAACTGCCAGGTCAGCTGGACAGGCTTGTTAATGTGTTAATGGGAGTCAGAAGTGGATGGGTCAAAAGCAACACAAAGCTCCACCCGTGAGCCTGGGAAAGTGGCCACATAGGCGAAAGATGTGGAGACACAGAAGTCCCCCACCCCCAGCCTTTGGAGAGACCTGCTGCTTGAGGGGAAATGTGTAGAAATCACCCCCTTCCTTTGTATCAGTCTTTCCCTGAAGGATGAGCAGAGGGCATTGCTGTGGTGGAGACCTGCCAGTCCTTCCGCCTTGTTGCATTCCCTGCCTGCCCTGTCTTCTTGTGTGTTTCGGGGCTGTGTGCCCAAGGGGAAGGGGGAGTCACCTGCTCCATGAAATCCTTCCATTTGCAGTCCAAAGGATCCAGCTCTTGCTCCCCACCCCTGTTTGACAGGGATGAAGAGAGGTCCACTTCCTAGTGGCAGAAGGAAAGGAAACATGGAGAGCTTTGAGCTGGAAACTTGAGATCCAGATTTTTTAAAACTTTGGATTTTTTTCAGGCATCATCAGTGTTCGCAAGGCCTGGGGAGGGAGACACCCCTTTCATCCCCCACCCCCCTAGTCAGTTTATCACTGTGTTGCTCTTTGGTTCCGACTGTACCTTTTTGTACATCTCAGTTTTTTTCTTCTTCTTCCTCTGCTGCCTCAGAAAGGAGGCTCTGCCTTTGCCATCTTGGCTGGGAGTGACAATGAAGAGGAGGAGGAGGAAGAAGAGGAAGACAGGGAAGAAGCCAAGAAGTCCAAGAGCAAATCAAAGGTAGATGCTATGCATAAGCACGTTGTGATCAAGGTGGTGCACAGACAGGCAGGCCAAAGACCTGCTGGGTTTAGTGCCAGTTGGGCAAAATGGCACCTTCATCTCGGACCAGTGCAATATAACAGGGCCTTCCGTTTGTTTCCCCAAAAGGCACGTTTGTGTCTTGCCCGGGCATCTGATTGCTGATCTGAGTGGCTGATCAGCTCCTCTTGAGCCACCTCCTGTCGCTCCTCAATTCCCAAGCCTAGCAGGGAAGAGGGCGATGGCACCGTGACGGCAGCCTTGGTCCCTCTGTCTTCCCTATTCACAGCTCTCTGTTCTTTCAGACTGGAATGAAAGAGGCCGTTCAACCTGAGGAAGCTGGGAAAAAGGCCAAAGGGAAGAAGAATCTGCCTTCCAAGGTAAAAAGGACATGAAGAGGAGGCCGAAATCTGGCCCACAGGAGGGGACACGTCGCGCTGGTGGCCTTAGAGCAGCCTTTTCCAAAGTTTTGACCATGGAGGTCCCACAGAAATATTTCCCAGGCTTCTGTAAAGATTCCTCAGTAATGCTTCTCGAGGCTTCCTACCCAAGAAGGAAGGTTGCTCAGGCCCAGGGAATCTCCCGCTGCTCGCTTGCTTTAGTCTCGGTGAGGCTGGACAACGGGCTGTCCGAGCTAATCCCTGCTGAATGTTATTCCTGGTTTGTTTGGAACCACAGAACAAGTTCGCCGCTCTGGAAGCGGAGGAAATGGATGAGGACGAGGACGACAGCTACGGTGATGAAGACGCGGAGGACTCTGCAAAGGGCCAGGAGAAGTCGAAGCAGAGCAGCAAGGCAGTAAGGAATCCTCGCCTTGTGGCCGGAGACGTGGCTTAGTTTGAACCCGGGACCACTTGTTTAGCTTCGCCCTACTCATGCAGCATCTGACTACGTGCGGCATTTATTTACCATATACTAGGGGCCAAGCCCGTCGCATTCAGGAATACAACGGGTGCTAGATTGGGGCAGGGGGTGGAAGAACTCTGCGGGCGGCCTCCTCCTCCCCCCAGGACCTGGAAGGGCTGCAAGCAGGGAACCTACCAGCAGGGGCAGCTCTCACACAGCAGGGATCTGCAGCCTCCGAGCCTCAGAGGGAAGTGGAAGGAGGAGGGGGTGGTCAGGGGTGGAGGATGGAAGGCGATTGGCTGGCTGCTGGACAGAGAGGCAAGCCGGTTGGAGGAGGAGGCACTCAGGGGCAGGACAGCCACCCTGAGTGGGTGTTAAGCGCTGAGTGGCACTTAAGCTTTGGGGCACGCTCCTCCTCCAAGGCCTTACCAGAAATACCGTATGTGGAACAGATGGTGTGTGTGGTGTAGGCAGGAGATCCGAGGATTGTCTGGCAGCCTGGCAAGGGACATTCCGAGGTGGTTTGCCATTGCCTGGCTCTGCATCGTGACCCCTAGCGTTCCTTGGAGGTCGCCCATCCAAGTGCTAGCCAGACTCAGCCCTTCTTAGCTTCCAAGATCTGACGAGATCGGGCTTACCTGGGCTATCCAGGCCAAGGCACTATGTGCAGCGGGGCTTGGGAATGAACCTCAGCAAGTGTACAGTGCTCCACAGTGTGTTTTTCCTCTGCCTGTGTCTTCCACTGACCATAACATGGCGTGCTTGCAAGCGAACATATGTACCGACATGTTGGCACACGCAAAAAACTGCACAAGTGGGGACTGCAAAGCTTGTTTCTGCCCACTGTGGCTAAAAATGCGTTTCTAACGTTTTGGCGCATCATGACTCAAATAAACCTCTGTGCCTTAAAATTCACATTGTGTGTAGGACATAGCGTGGGTTATCTGAGTGATGGAGAGAGAAACCGTTGGCTTCTCTGCCTGTGACTTACTCAAGTAGTAATTCTGGCCATTATATTGGTGAGCTAAAGCAGGTCATGTGGAGGCAATTTTCAGCCCTCCTACTAGGCATTCCCTACAGCCGGGGTGGCCGAACTGTGGCTCTCCAGATGACCATGGACTACAATTCCCATGAGCCCCTGCTTTCCTACAGATTCCACGGAGTTGGACCCTGTGGACCTTCTACCAGGCAAAAGTAGGAGAATGGGCAAGAGGTTTCCTCTGACCTGCCCTGGGAGATGATTTCCGAGTAGTAAGCGCTTTTGCGTTCTTTACCTGACACCATTTGCTAACACCCACGTTTATACTGTAGGCATCAGAAGAGGAGGAGGAAGAGGACGGGGAGAAGAAGGAAGACGATCCCTATGCAAACCTCAGCAAAAAGGAAAAGAAGAAACTCAAGAAGCAGGTTGGCTTTATTCCAGCAGGGAAGGGTGTTGGATGGGAGCACATGCGCACATGTACACTTGTTCAAGGATAGGGCACAGAGCAGATAGGGCATAGGGCAATTTCTCACTCGAGAAATTATGTCCTGTTTGTTGGACAAGTCCTTGAAATGCTGCTAAGCAGCTGAAATACCCTTTTTGGTGAGTTAGAGGGCAGTTTACGGGGGGGGGGGGGACTGCTAAAACTATTTCAGTGTAATCTATTAAGAGACAAAGAAGAGCTGGGGGAGGTGTGGGGATTATACCCACTTTTCACCCCCTGTGAGCTCGGTGGGGCTGAGAGAACTCTAAGAGTACTACTCTGCGAGAGGAGCTCTAGGAGAACTGTGACTAGCCAAAGGTCACGCAATTGGTTGCATGTGAAGGAGTAAGAAATCAAACCCAGTTCCCCAGATTAGAGTCCACCATTTGTAATCTTCACACCACACCGGCTCTCACTTAGACGTTTAAATCTTTATAATTTCTAGCCTGTGATTCTTAATGGCGTCTAGCTGAAAAATTTGCACCATCTATTGAGTTTTGCATTGTGCCGCTTGGGTCACTTTTGTTTGTGTTACCTTCATTTTTGTTCAAGTATATTTAAATGTATGTTGAGGGGCATGGAGCCTGTGTGTGTGTGAGAGACAGACAGACAGACAGAAACAGGCACAGGGAGAGAGACAGACAGAAACAGACACAGGGAGAGAGACAGACAGACAGAAACGGACACAGGGAGAGAGACAGACAGAAACGGACACAGGGAGAGAGACTGACAGACAGAAACAGACACACAGAGAGAGACAGACAGACAGAAACAGACACACAGACAGACACACAGAGACAGAGACACCAGCTTGAACATATTTATAAAAGGACACTTCCTAGCTCAGGGGCATCGTGTGAACCATAGGGGATGGCACTCTTCACGCTTTTAAAAATTGCATGGAAGTTCTGAGGGGAAAAAACGTGAACAAAAAAGTGAGTGGGGAACCTCTGGAATTGGGAGGAAGTGTTTAGAGAGAAGCCCCAGTTCTCTGGGCAAAGGTCGCCCTCGTAGAGTCATAAAATCATAACATGGAATGTTCTGATAAAAGGGGGCTCTTGTGGAATGATGCTTGGGGGGGGCACCGGCTTTCAGGCTGTACAGAGGTGGCTGGAAGAGGCAGCGGCATCACGTTTGCTGGCGCTTCACGGCCAGGACTTCCCTTTCTCCGTCAGATGGAGTTCGAACGGCAGGTGGCCACCCTGAAAGCAGCCAACGCAGCGGAGAACGACTTCTCAGTTTCGCAGGCAGAAATGTCCTCCCGGCAGGCCATGCTGGAAAACGCCTCGGATATCAAGGTACCGCCATCGCATTAAACTCTGCCTCCCCTGCCCTGGTCTTTCCCTCTTATTGTGAAAGTCCGTCTGTCCGTCCCGCCCATTGCTCTTTACTAGGTTGGTTTCTAACACAAGAGGATTCCTAGGCAGAGTTCGGACATAGCTCAGTGCTGGCTGCTCTGTATCCTCCTGCTGTGTTCAGGCATCATCGCTCACTGGGGGGGGGGGGAGCACAAGAAAGAGTAGTGATTGGGTTTTAGGGAGGTGGGGAGCCTGGAAGCGGGCAGGTGGGTATCTTCTTGCCTGCCGCTTCTTCCTCCTTCCCTAACTATCGTGGTCCTTTGTATGTTGTGTCTTTGGGCCACATGAGGGTTTTGATCTATGACTGTATTACGGGAGGGCAGGTGACCATTCTGTGTCCTGAGAGGAAAGGGAAGGCGACTGTAAGCCGCTTTGAGCCTCCTTTGGGTAGGGAAAAGCGGCATATAAGAACCAACTCTTCTTCTTCTTCTTCTCCTTGCTTTGCATAGAAGAAAGTGTTATGTGCCGTTCTCTCATCAAGGAAAGGCAGAGATCGATCCTTTTGGCAGAGAGGGAACAGGCCGGCAGGGTTGCCAACAAGGCCAGAGAAAATTATTTATTTAATTTATATGCTGCTCTTCCGGGGGACCGGCTCAGGGCAACGGACATTGTATTGTCTAACATCAACAGAGTTAAAGCAGTTGGTTAAAGTTCCGGTTTTAAAATATAAAAGGGTAAAATTTTAAATTGAGCAGCAATTTAGTTTAACATTTATTATTGAACTTATCTACCGGCGCTCTTGGCCAGCCGGCTTGATATCAAACAGTGGAATAGCAGCATCAACCATCCCAGTTACCTTCTATCATTTCCTGGAATTAGTGTATGGTCCAGGGGTGTCTTTTTTGTAATTTTGTAAATGTTACTGCTTCATTATAATTTTGTAAATGTTACTGCTTCATTATAACATTATAAGGTCATTACAACAGCATCTACTCCTAGCTTCTGGCGTTCCAGACCTTATACTCTGTGTGAAACACTAATAATTTAATGTCCCTTGACAAAGCCAGTGGGCGAAATGCGTTGGGACTGCTTTGTACAATAAAGAATAAAGAAATAATAGAAGATTCAAGACTCTACAGAAGTCTATTTTGGATATTGTGCTTGCCACCTTGGTATCCCAGTGCCTCTATACCTGATTTATAAAGGAAGGAGAGCAGCAAGGAAACGGACGGTCTGGGTTGTTTTATTATTTTAATCAGATTTAAACAAATTGATTTCCTTCTAATCCACCCTGCTGCTGAGAGAGCAGGCAGAGATGGGCTGCGCCGTCCGTCCCCCTAATATCACCCCCTGCCCTTCTATTGCAGCTGGAGAAGTTCAGTATCTCGGCTCACGGCAAAGAGCTATTCGTTAATGCCGATCTGTACATCGTGGCGGGGCGCCGGTACGGCCTAGTGGGGCCTAACGGGTAAGTACAGGAATCCCCCTGCCATTTTGTTTGCTCACTTCATCCGGTGAGGGAACCATTTAAGAAGATGCTACGTTGCAGGGGGACATTGTTGAGGGGAAGGGGAATGGGATGGGACCGATCGTCATTTATTGTATTTACTATAATTCAGGGGGGGGGGGGAGAAGTGCAGTTACTGTGCTGTCCCTTTGTGTTTACCCAGATGCCCTAATTATCTCTCTCCCCCCTGCTCCTGCCCCCTGCCCCTTTCAGGAAAGGCAAAACCACCTTGCTGAAACATATTGCCAACAGGGCTCTGAGCATCCCTCCCAACATTGATGTGCTGCTATGTGAACAAGGTACGGGGGTTGTGGTTGGATGGGGGGGGGAGGTCTGCCTGTGTTGCTCTCCGCAGCACAGATGCGGAGAACTTGACGGTGCAGCCTCCAGCGGTGTTCCCTCTAAGTGAGCATCCACTCATCGACACCCAGCAGCCGTCTGGAGCCTCCCAGGGTCTTGCACTGCCCATTGCCCATTTTCGGATGACAGCAGTTCTGTCCTGCTCAGGATGTAAACTGCTCCACTCAGCAGGGAATGAGAGGGAACTTTAGCCTCCAGGATTTCAGCCGGGCAGGAACTTGGAGGGAGGAGTTAGAAATACAAATCGCAGTATTAACGTCGTGCACACCCACGAGCACCAAAAAACTGCCTTGCCCTGAATTAGTTTGTCCATCAAATGCAGCATTGTCTTCTCAGGCTGGCAAACAGCTATTCAGGGTCTCAGGTTGAGGTCTTTCCCATTGCCTCCTGCCGGGTCCTTCTAACTGGAGATGCCCGGGCTTGAACCTGGGACCCTCTGCGTGCCAAGCGAACCCTCTACCGCTGAGCCACAGGCCCTTCTTGCTGTAGATCCTCTTAATAACAACTTCAGAACGGGAGCAGGAGGGATCGGAGTGATGTCTTTCCATTCCTTTACCCTGCATACAATATCGATGCGGACTTTGGGGATTCTTTGGTTCGCGTCACGTTGCCTTGAGTTTGAGGAGACGAGGCAGGAGAGAAATGATTTAAATTTTACAAGAACAAAATGGGAAAGCTGAGCCGGCGGGAGGCCAAACCTGCCCACGGCAGCAGTGTAAAGCCCTGGCTTGTAGGGAGGCTCCTAAAGTTCTTCCCGTGTAGCCTTCCGTACCCCCCTGGAGTGAGGCCTGGCAGGCGGAGGTCTCGTGCGGTCCTTCACTGTGGGTTTCCGTCCCCTTCGCAGAGGTGGTTGCCGATGAGACCCCTGCGGTGCAGGCTGTGCTGAAGGCCGACACCAAGCGGTTACGGCTGCTGGAGGAAGAGAAGAAGCTTCAGGTGCTGCTGGAGAAAGGCGATGACACTGCCGGGGAGCGGCTGGAGAAGGTAAGTCGTGAGCAATTGGTATGGTTGCATGGAGTGAAGCCTACGGCAGGGGGAGTCAAACTGCGGCCCTCCAGAGGTCCATGGACTACAATTCCCAGGAGCCCCCTGCCAGCGTTCATGACCCGGGTGTCCCTTGGAGGTCTCCCATCCAATTACTAGGCAGGGTCAGCCCTGCTCAGAGTCTGAGATCTTATGTTATTGGGTTTATCTGGGCTGACTAAAATTTGGGCTTACACAGAACCACCTTCCACATTTCTGATCGTTTTGGTGCGGTCCCCTTATCTATTTAATTTTAGGTTAAGTAGAAGAAGAAGAAGAAGAGTTGGTTCTTATATGCCGCTTTTCCCTACCCGAAGGAGGCTCAAAGCGGCTTACAGTCGCCTTCGCATTCCTAAGTATTTAATGTCCCGCTTTTCTTCTCATGCCTGTGAATCTAAGTAGCTTAAAAAATAACCCACACACCAATTTAACCTACATTTATCCGCATACACAACAATACAATGCAGCATCTTTGGCTCAGCTCACAATAGAGCCAGAGCCACCAGCTAAGAATCATAGAGTTGGAAGGGACCTCCAGGAAGAGCTGGGGACATAGCATGCAATCACAGCCTTCTGTTTGTAGGCTGCTTAGAATATGCAAGATCTGTAGTGTGCTTGATTCAGTAGCAGGGGCTCATGGGAATCGTAGTCCGTGGACATCTGGAGGGCCGCAGTTTGACTACCCCTGTTCGATGGCATGTATGAAGAATATCCCACAGAGGTATAGGGGAGGAGATGTGTCATTAGCATATTTAGACTAGAAACTTCCTGGTATTTTCTTGGTCTTCACTGGTCTTCACTGGCAGTCTTCAAACAAAGGTTGGATACACACTTTTCTCGGATGCTTTGGGCTGATCCTGCGTTGAGCAGGGGGTTGGACTAGATGGCCTGTATGGCCCCTTCCAACTCTATGATTCTATGATTCTATGATTTTCAAATAATCTCTTGATTGGCTCAATTGAAGACTTCTCGCTCCTTTGTCTACGCTTTCTCCTCTTTGTCTTAAGATGAAGAACAGTTAGTCAGTTAGACTGCTAGTAACTTTCTCCTCCCTCTCTCTTTGCAAAGTTGATTCAATTCTGGATAAGGCTATATTTTAAAGAAGAGTTGGTTTTTTATACCCTGCTTTTCTCTACCCGAAGGAGTCTCAAAGCAGCTTATAATTGCCTTCCTTTCCTCTCCCCACCACAGACACCCTGTGAGGGAGGTGAGGCTGAGAGAGCTCTGACAGAGCTGCTCTGTGAGAATAGCACTAACAGGACTGTGACTGGCCCAAGGTCCCCCAGCCAGCTGCATGTGGAGGAGCAGGGAATCAAACCGGCTCTCTAAATTAGAGGCAGCCGCTCTTAACCGCTACAGCAAGCAACTCTGCATATTAAAACTCTGCCAACGGGTTAGACCAAGGTTTTATTTAAGAGACGCTGTGTTCCACCCTTCACCTTCATGGTAGTCCTCAAGGTAAAGGTAAAGGTAAAGGTATCCCCTGTGCAAGCACCGAGTCATGTCTGACCCTTGGGGTGACGCCCTCCAGCGTTTTCATGGCAGACTCAATACGGGGTGGTTTGCCAGTGCCTTCCCCAGTCATGACCATTTACCCCCCAGCAAGCTGGGTACTCATTTTACCGACCTCGGAAGGATGGAAGGCTGAGTCAACCTTGAGCCGCCTGCTGGGATTGAACTCCCAACCTCATGGGCAAAGCTTTCAGATGGCTGCCTTACCACTCTGCGCCACAAGAGCCCTCAAGAGAGCTTACCAAATAAGAAATCTAAAATTAAAACAGCAAGTTTGGAATACAGTTGACAAACCTGTGTTAAAAATAGAATGGAGAATATCGAGGCAAACAATATGAAGGTCCTGACTAGTGAATGTTCGGTCGGTGGGGGGCCATGAAGCTCTCTGATTTGCCTCCTGAGCACGATTTCCCACGACACCAGAAAGTGGACAGT